>NW_027136308.1:600000-1200000 GCF_039906515.1 Pseudorca crassidens
GTGTATGGTGTTTCCTGAAACATCTAAAAAACAAAGCAACAGAGCCTAGGGCACTTCCACTTATGGTCCTATAGCTTAGGGAAATTAAAATCAAAAAGACACAGCCACCCCAAAGTTTGGGACGCCTCTGTTTACAAGAACCTCATTTACGGTACAAGTTCAACATCGCAGAAAGTGAAAAATGGATAAAGAAGTTGTGGTATTTACTTACAAAGCAATATCACTCAGCAATGAAATCTATGTCATCAGGCCCGTAGCAGCATAATGAGTGGATTCAGGTACGATGATTCTAACTGAAATAAGTCACACAGAAAAAGAAACATCATAAGATATCAGTAATACACGGAATGTAAACTTCGCTACACAGGAACTGAATTCCAAAACAGAACAGGGTCTCAAATTTAGAAAACCAACTTATGCTTGCTTAAGGGGAAAGGTGAGTTGGGGTGCTGCATAAAACCAGAGATTGAAATGAGCACAGATAAAGTTCCTTAAGCCAAATATGGAATAGACAAGAGCTACTCCTTGCTCAACGAAATGGACACAACACCACATATTAAACGCCTAAGAATGTACCTGACTAGTAAGTATCTTAAAACCTATGGATTGCTATGTCTCCGAAAGAGAATCAAGCGTGTGTACAGGGGCATAAACGCAGCAGTGATAGGATTGGAGAGGTTTGGTGAGCAAATGAAGACCCTCTGAAGTCATATTGCATGGTACCCATTCCACGGGTTTCAACTACCCAGGTTTAAGGTATTCTTCCTTCAGCTAAAACATGCATGTGGAACCTAGAGTATGATCAACCGTGTGATCGGGAGACGTGTTCAAATATGTCTCAGTTTTCGTACCCTGGTACTCGGGTGCAACATTCCAGATGCTTTACTAACACCCTCCCGACTTGGAGAGTCAGTCCCTTTAACCTCCTGTTTGGCCCAGTTTGCAATTTCTGCGGAAGATGAACAGGAATAGCGAGAACCAATGAGAGACTAGCTGGAGGTGTCTGGACGGGCAAATTTAACTCTCATTTCCCACCAGGAAGAGGAATTAACCAAAGGCTCAGCGTGCCGTGCCGGAACCAGATTAGGGCCTGAAGCCATCCTGCAGTGTTGCGGCCAGCTCAAAAGAAAGCGAGTTGAAGAAAGGAGCTCAGGGGCACTGTAATTCACAAACCTGCAGAGTTATAAATGACAGCTATCGTCCAAAAATATACTGAAGTAAGGCTGCCAAGAGGACTTGAAAGTGGGGCAGAATTGCAGGAAACCGATTTCAGGAGGTAGACTGCAATTGCATTGAAAGCATAGGAAAAGAGGCAGAACGTCCACAATGATGCACTTGGCCAAAAAGGGCGTATGCGTTTTTTCCTGAATATATTCAGGAAAAAACGCATACGCACTTTTTGGCCAACCAAGCAAGCTTGCAAAGGAAATCTGCACTACAATGAAGTCTCACTTCCCCCCGGTCAAAAGGGCCATCTGAAAAAAGTGTAAAATCCAGAAAGGCAGGACAGGCCATGGAGAACTTGGAGCCTTGTTATGCTGATGTGTGGGATGTAAATTGCCAACAGACACTCGGGAGAAGTGTATGGTGTTTCCTGAAACATCTAAAAAACAAAGCAACAGAGCCTAGGGCACTTCCACTTATGGTCCTATAGCTTAGGGAAATTAAAATCAAAAAGACACAGCCACCCCAAAGTTTGGGACACCTCTGTTTACAAGAACCTCGTTTACAGTACAATTTCAACATCGCAGAAAGTGAAAAATGGATAAAGAAGTTGTGGTATTTACTTACAAAGCAATATCACTCAGCAATGAAATCTATGTCATCAGGCCCGTAGCAGCATAATGAGTGGATTCAGGTACGATGATTCTAACTGAAATAAGTCACACAGAAAAAGAAACATCATAAGATATCAGTAATACACGGAATGTAAACTTCGCTACACAGGAACTGAATTCCAAAACAGAACAGGGTCTCAAATTTAGAAAACCAACTTATGCTTGCTTAAGGGGAAAGGTGAGTTGGGGTGCTGCATAAAACCAGAGATTGAAATGAGCACAGATAAAGTTCCTTAAGCCAAATATGGAATAGACAAGAGCTACTCCTTGCTCAACGAAATGGACACAACACCGCATATTAAACGCCTAAGAATGTACCTGACTAGTAAGTATCTTAAAACCTATGGATTGCTATGTCTCCGAAAGAGAATCAAGCATGTGTACAGGGGCATAAACGCAGCAGTGATAGGATTGGAGAGGTTTGGTGAGCAAATGAAGACCCTCTGAAGTCATATTGCATGGTACCCATTCCACGGGTTTCAACTACCCAGGTTTAAGGTATTCTTCCTTCAGCTAAAACATGCATGTGGAACCTAGAGTATGATCAACCATGTGATCGGGAGACGTGTTCAAATATGTCTCAGTTTTCGTACCCTGGTACTCGGGTGCAACATTCCAGACGCTTTACTAACACCCTCCCGACTTGGAGAGTCAGTCCCTTTAACCTCCTGTTTGGCCCAGTTTGCAATTTCTGCGGAAGATGAACAGGAATAGCGAGAACCAATGAGAGACTAGCTGGAGGTGTCTGGACGGGCAAATTTAACTCTCATTTCCCACCAGGAAGAGGAATTAACCAAAGGCTCAGCGTGCCGTCCCGGAACCAGATTAGGGCCTGAAGCCATCCTGCGGTGTTGCGGCCAGCTCAAAAGAAAGCGAGTTGAAGAAAGGAGCTCAGGGGCACTGTAATTCACAAACCTGCAGAGTTATAAATGACAGCTATCGTCCAAAAATATACTGAAGTAAGGCTGCCAAGAGGACTTGAAAGCGGGGCAGAATTGCAGGAAACCGATTTCAGGAGGTAGACTGGAATTGCATTGAAAGCATAGGAAAAGAGGCAGAACGTCCACAATGATGCACTTGGCCAAAAAGGGCGTATGCGTTTTTTCCTGAATATATTCAGGATAAAACGCATACGCCCTTTTTGGCCAACCAAGCAAGCTTGCAAAGGAAATCTGCACTACAATGAAGTCTCACTTCACCCCGGTCAAAAGGGCCATCTGAAAAAAGTGTAAAATCCAGAAAGGCAGGACAGGCCATGGAGAACTGGGAGCCTTGTTATGCTGATGGGCGGGATGTAAATTGCCAACAGCCACTCGGGAGAAGTGTATGGTGTTTCCTGAAACATCTAAAAAACAAAGCAACAGAGCCTAGGGCACTTCCACTTATGGTCCTATAGCTTAGGGAAATTAAAATCAAAAAGACACAGCCACCCCAAAGTTTGGGACACCTCTGTTTACAAGAACCTCGTTTACAGTACAAGTTCAACATCGCAGAAAGTGAAAAATGGATAAAGAAGTTGTGGTATTTACTTACAAAGCAATATCACTCAGCAATGAAATCTATGTCATCAGGCCCTTAGCAGCACAATGAGTGGATTCAGGTATGATGATTCTAACTGAAATAAGTCACACAGAAAAAGAAACATCATAAGATATCAGTAATACACGGAATGTAAACTTGGCTACACAGGAACTGAATTCCAAAACAGAACAGGGTCTCAAATTTAGAAAACCAACTTATGCTTGCTTAAGGGGAAAGGTGAGTTGGGGTGCTGCATAAAACCAGAGATTGAAATGAGCACAGATAAAGTTCCTTAAGCCAAATATGGAATAGACAAGAGCTACTCCTTGCTCAACGAAATGGACTCAACACCCCATATTAAATGCCTAAGAATGTACCTGACTAGTAAGTATCTTAAAACCTATGGATTGCTATGTCTCCGAAAGAGAATCAAGCATGTGTACAGGGGCATAAACGCAGCAGTGATAGGATTGGAGAGGTTCGGTGAGCAAATGAAGACCCTTTGAAGTCATATTGCATGGTACCCATTACACGGGTCTCAACTCTCCAGGTTTAAGGTATTCTTCCTTCAGCTAAAACATGCATGTGGAACCTAGAGTATGATCAACCATGTGATCGGGAGACGTGTTCAAATATGTCTCAGTTTTCGTACCCTGGTACTCGGGTGCAACATTCCAGACACTTTACTAACACCCTCCCGAGTTGGAGAGTCAGCGCCTTTAACCTCCTGTTTGGCCCAGTTTGCAATTTCTGCGGAAGATGAACAGGAATAGGGAGAACCAATCAGAGACTAGCTGGAGGTGTCTGGACGGGCAAATTTAACTCTCATTTCCCACCAGGAAGAGGAAATAACCAAAGGCTCAGCGTGCCGTGCCGGAACCAGATTAGGGCCTGAAGCCATCCTGCGGTGTTGCGGCCAGCTCAAAAGAAAGCGAGTTGAAGAAAGGAGCTCAGGGGCACTGTAATTCACAAACCTGCAGACTTATAAATGACAGCTATCGTCCAAAAATATACTGAAATAAGGCTGCCAAGAGGACTTGATAGCGGGGCAGAATTGCAGGAAACCGATTTCAGGAGGTAGACTGGAATTGCATTGAAAGCATAGGAAAAGAGGCAGAACGTCCACAATGATGCACTTGGCCAAAAAGGGCGTATGCGTTTTTTCCTGAATATATTCAGGAAAAAACGCATACGCCCTTTTTGGCCAACCAAGCAAGCTTGCAGAGGAAATCTGCACTACAATGAAGTCTCACTTCACCCCGGTCAAAAGGGCCATCTGAAAAAAGTGTAAAATCCAGAAAGGCAGGACAGGCCATGGAGAACTGGGAGCCTTGTTATGCTGATGGGCGGGATGTAAATTGCCAACAGACACTCGGGAGAAGTGTATGGTGTTTCCTGAAACATCTAAAAAACAAAGCAACTGAGCGTAGGGCACTTTAACTTATGGTCGTATAGATTAGGGAAATTAAAATCAAAAAGACACAGCTACCCCAAAGTTTGGGACGCCTCTGTTTACAAGAACCTCATTTACAGTAGAAGTTCAACATCGCAGAAAGTGAAAAATGGATAAAGAAGATGTGGTATTTACTTACAAAGCAATATCACTCAGCAATGAAATCTATGTCATCAGGCCCTTAGCAGCACAATGAGTGGATTCAGGTATGATGATTCTAACTGAAATAAGTCACACAGAAAAAGAAACATCATAAGATATCAGTAATACACGGAATGTAAACTTGGCTACACAGGAACTGAATTCCAAAACAGAACAGGGTCTCAAATTTAGAAAACCAACTTATGCTTGCCTAAGGGGAAAGGTGATTTGGGGTGCTGCATAAAACCAGCGATTGAAATGAGCACAGATAAAGTTCCTTAAGCCAAATATGGAATAGACAAGAGCTACTCCTTGCTCAATGAAATGGACTCAACATCCCATATTAAACGCCTAAGAATGTACCTGACTAGTAAGTATCTTAAAACCTATGGATTGCTATGTCTCCAAAAGAGAATCAAGCGTGTGTACAGGGGCATAAAAGCAGCAGTGATAGGATTGGAGATGTTCGGTGAGCAAATGAAGACCCTTTGAAGTCATATTGCATGGTACCCATTACACGGGTCTCAACTCTCCAGGTTTAAGGTATTCTTCCTTCAGCTAAAACATGCATGTGGAACCCAGAGTATGATCAACCGTGTGAACGGGAACCGTGTTCAAATATGTCTCAGTTTTCGTACCCTGGTACTCGGGTGCAACATTCCAGACGCTTTACTAAAACTCTCCCGACTTGGAGAGTCAGCGCCTTTAACCTCCTGTTTGGCCCAGTTTGCAATTTCTGCGGAAGATGAACAGGAATAGCGAGAACCAATGAGAGACTAGCTGGAGGTGTCTGGACGGGCAAATTTAACTCTCATTCCCACCAGGAAGAGGAATTAACCAAAGGCTCAGTGTGCCGTGCCGGAACCAGATTAGGGCCTGAAGCCATCCTGCGGTGTTGCGTCCAGGTCACAAGAAAGCGAGTTGAAGAAAGGAGCTCAGGGGCACTGTAATTCACAAAACTGCAGAGTTATAAATGACAGCTATCGTCCAAAAATATACTGAAGTAAGGCTGCCAAGAGGACTTGAAAGCGGGGCAGAATTGCAGGAAACCGATTTCAGGAGGTAGACTGGAATTGCATTGAAAGCATAGGAAAAGAGGCAGAACGTCCACAATGATGCACTTGGACAAAAAGGGCGTAGGCGTTTTTTCCTGAACATATTCAGGAAAAAACGCCTACGCACTTTTTGGCCAACCAAGCAAGCTTGCAAAGGAAATCTGCACTACAATGAAGTCTCACTTCCCCCCGGTCAAAAGGGCCATCTGAAAAAAGTGTAAAATCCAGAAAGGCAGGACAGGCCATGGAGAACTGGGAGCCTTGTTATGCTGATGGGCGGGATGTAAATTGCCAACAGACACTCGGGAGAAGTGTATGGTGTTTCCTGAAACATCTAAAAAACAAAGCAACAGAGCCTAGGGCACTTCCACTTATGGTCCTATAGCTTAGGGAAATTAAAATCAAAAAGACACAGCCACCCCAAAGTTTGGGACGGCTCTGTTTACAAGAACCTCGTTTACGGTACAAGTTCAATATCGCAAAGTGCGAAAAATGGATAAAGAAGTTGTGGTACTTACGTACAATGCAATATCACTCAGCAATTAAATCTCTGTCTTCAGACACGTAGAAGCATAATGAGTGGATTCAGGTATGATGATTTTATCTGAAATAAGTCACACAGAAAAAGAAACATCATAAGATATCAGTAATACACGGAATGTAAACTTGGCTACACAGGAACTGAATTCCAGAACAGAACAGGGTCTCAAATTTAGAAAACCAACTTATGCTTGCTTAAGGGGAAAGGGGAGTTGGGGTGCTGCATAAAACCAGAGATTGAAATGAGCACAGATAAAGTTCCTTAATCAAATATGTAATAGACAAGAGCTACTCCTTGCTCAACGAAATGGACTCAACACCCCATATTAAACGCCTAAGAATGTACCTGACTAGCAAGTATCTTAAAATCTATGGATTGCTATGTCTCTGAAAGGGAATCAAGCGTGTGTAGAGGGGCATAAACGCAGCAGTGATAGGATTGGAGAGGTTCGGTGAGCAAATGAAGACCCTTTGAAGTCACATTGCATGGTACCCATTCCACGGGTCTCAACTCTCCAGGTTTAAGGGATTCTTCCTTCAGCTAAAACATGCATGTGGAACCCAGAGTATGATCAACCATGTGATCGGGAGACGTGTTCAAATATGTCTCAGTTTTCATCCCCTGGTACTCGGGTGCAACATTCCAGACGCTTTACTAACACTCTCCCGACTTGGAGAGTCAGTATCTTTATTCTCCTGTTTGGCCCAGTTTGCAATTTCTGTGGAAGATGAACAGGAATAGGGAGAACCAATGAGAGACAAGCTGGAGGTTTCTGGACGGGCAAATTTAACTCTCATTTCCCACCAAGGACAGGAATTAACCAAAGGCTCAGCGTGCCATGCTGGAACCAGATTAGGGCCTGAAGCAATCCTGCGGTGTTGCGGCCAGCTCACAAGAAAGCGAGATGAAGAACGGAGCTCAGGGGCACAGGAATTCACAAACCTGCAGAGTTATAAATGAGAGCTATCGTCCAAAAATATACTGAAGTAAGGCTGCCAAGAGGACTTGAAAGCGGGGCAGAATTGCAGGAAACCGATTTCAGGAGGTAGACTGGAATTGCATTTTAAGCATAAGAAAAGAGGCAGAACGTCCACAATGATGCACTTCGCCAAAAAGGGCGTATGCGTTTTTTCCTGAATCAGGAAAAAACGCATACGCACTTTTTGGCCAACCAAGCAAGCTTGCAAAGGAAATCTGCACTACAATGAAGTCTCACTTCCCCCCGGTCAAAAGGGCCATCTGAGAAAAGTGTAAAATCCAGAAAGGCAGGACAGGCCATGGAGAACTGGGAGCCTTGTTATGCTGATGGGCGGGATGTAAATTGCCAACAGACACTCGGGAGAAGTGTATGGTGTTTCCTGAAACATCTAAAAAACAAAGCAACAGAGCCTAGGGCACTTCCACTTATGGTCCTATAGCTTAGGGAAATTAAAATCAAAAAGACACAGCCACCCCAAAGTTTGGGACGCCTCTGTTTACAAGAACCTCGTTTACCGTACAAGTTCAATATCACAGAAAGTGAAAAATGGATACAGAAATTGTGGTACATACGAACAATGCAGTATCACTCAGCAATGAAATCTATGTCATCAGGCCCGTAGCAGCATAATGAGTGGATTCAGGTACGATGATTCTAACTGAAATAAGTCAAACCAAAAAAGAAACATCATAAGATATCAGTAATACATGGAATGTAAACTTGGCTACACAGGAACTGAATTCCAAAACAGAACAGGGTCTCAAATTTAGAAAACCAACTTATGCTTGCTTAAGGGGAAAGGGGAGTTGGGGTGCTGCATAAAACCAGAGATTGAAATGAGCACAGATAAAGTTCCTTAAGCCAAATATGGAATAGACAAGAGCTACTCCTTGCTCAACGAAATGGACTCAACACCCCATATTAAACGCCTAAGAATGTACCTGACTAGTAAGTATCTTAAAACCTATGGATTGCTATGTCTCCAAAAGAGAATCAAGCGTGTGTACAGGGGCATAAACGCAGCAGTGATAGGATTGGAGAGGTTCGGTGAGCAAATGAAGACCCTTTGAAGTCATATTGCATGGTACCCATTACACGGGTCTCAACTCTCCAGGTTTAAGGTATTCTTCCTTCAGCTAAAACATGCATGTGGAACCCAGAGTATGATCAACCGTGTGAATGGGAGACGTGTTCAAATATGTCTCAGTTTTCCTCCTCTGGTACTCGGGTGCAACATTCCAGATGCTTTACTAACACTCTCCCGACTTGGGGAGTCAATCCCTTTAACCTCCTGTTTGGCCCAGTTTGCAATTTCTGCGGAAGATGAACAGGAATAGCGAGAACCAATGAGAGACTAGCTGGAGGTGTCTGGACGGGCAAATTTAACTCTCATTCCCACCAGGAAGAGGAATTAACCAAAGGCTCAGCGTGCCGTGCCGGAACCAGATTAGGGCCTGAAGCCATCCTGCGGTGTTGCGGCCAGCTCAAAAGAAAGCGAGTTGAAGAAAGGAGCTCAGGGGCACTGTAATTCACAAAACTGCAGAGTTATAAATGACAGCTATCGTCCAAAAATATACTGAAGTAAGGCTGCCAAGAGGACTTGAAAGCGGGGCAGAATTGCAGGAAACCGATTTCAGGAGGTAGACTGGAATTGCATTGAAAGCATAGGAAAAGAGGCAGAACGTCCACAATGATGCACTTGGACAAAAAGGGCGTAGGCGTTTTTTCCTGAACATATTCAGGAAAAAACGCCTACGCACTTTTTGGCCAACCAAGCAAGCTTGCAAAGGAAATCTGCACTACAATGAAGTCTCACTTCCCCCCGGTCAAAAGGGCCATCTGAAAAAAGTGTAAAATCCAGAAAGGCAGGACAGGCCATGGAGAACTGGGAGCCTTGTTATGCTGATGGGCGGGATGTAAATTGCCAACAGCCACTCGGGAGAAGTGTATGGTGTTTCCTGAAACATCTAAAAAACAAAGCAACAGAGCCTAGGGCACTTCCACTTATGGTCCTATAGTTTAGGGAAATTAAAATCAAAAAGACACAGCCACCCCAAAGTTTGGGACGGCTCTGTTTACAAGAACCTCGTTTATGGTACAAGTTCAATATCGCAAAGTGCGAAAAATGGATAAAGAAGTTGTGGTACTTACGTACAATGCAATATCACTCAGCAATTAAATCTTTGTCTTCAGACACGTAGAAGCATAATGAGTGGATTCAGGTATGATGATTTTATCTGAAATAAGTCACACAGAAAAAGAAACATCATAAGATATCAGTAATACACGGAATGTAAACTTGGCTACACAGGAACTGAATTCCAGAACAGAACAGGGTCTCAAATTTAGAAAACCAACTTATGCTTGCTTAAGGGGAAAGGGGAGTTGGGGTGCTGCATAAAACCAGAGATTGAAATGAGCACAGATAAAGTTCCTTAATCAAATATGTAATAGACAAGAGCTACTCCTTGCTCAACGAAATGGACTCAACACCCCATATTAAACGCCTAAGAATGTACCTGACTAGCAAGTATCTTAAAATCTATGGATTGCTATGTCTCTGAAAGGGAATCAAGCGTGTGTAGAGGGGCATAAACGCAGCAGTGATAGGATTGGAGAGGTTCGGTGAGCAAATGAAGACCCTTTGAAGTCACATTGCATGGTACCCATTCCACGGGTCTCAACTCTCCAGGTTTAAGGGATTCTTCCTTCAGCTAAAACATGCATGTGGAACCCAGAGTATGATCAACCATGTGATCGGGAGACGTGTTCAAATATGTCTCAGTTTTCATCCCCTGGTACTCGGGTGCAACATTCCAGACGCTTTACTAACACTCTCCCGACTTGGAGAGTCAGTATCTTTATTCTCCTGTTTGGCCCAGTTTGCAATTTCTGTGGAAGATGAACAGGAATAGGGAGAACCAATGAGAGACAAGCTGGAGGTTTCTGGACGGGCAAATTTAACTCTCATTTCCCACCAAGGACAGGAATTAACCAAAGGCTCAGCGTGCCGTGCTGGAACCAGATTAGGGCCTGAAGCAATCCTGCGGTGTTGCGGCCAGCTCACAAGAAAGCGAGATGAAGAACGGAGCTCAGGGGCACAGGAATTCACAAACCTGCAGAGTTATAAATGAGAGCTATCGTCCAAAACTATACTGAAGTAAGGCTGCCAAGAGGACTTGAAAGCGGGGCAGAATTGCAGGAAACCGATTTCAGGAGGTAGACTGGAATTGCATTTTAAGCATAGGAAAAGAGGCAGAACGTCCACAATGATGCACTTGGCCAAAAAGTGCGTATGCGTTTTTTCCTGAATCAGGAAAAAACGCATACGCCCTTTTTGGCCAACCAAGCAAGCTTGCAAAGGAAATCTGCACTACAATGAAGTCTCACTTCCCCCCGGTCAAAAGGGCCATCTGAGAAAAGTGTAAAATCCAGAAAGGCAGGACAGGCCATGGAGAACTGGGAGCCTTGTTATGCTGATGGGCGGGATGTAAATTGCCAACAGCCACTCGGGAGAAGTGTATGGTGTTTCCTGAAACATCTAAAAAACAAAGCAACAGAGCCTAGGGCACTTCCACTTATGGTCCTATAGCTTAGGGAAATTAAAATCAAAAAGACACAGCCACCCCAAAGTTTGGGACGCCTCTGTTTACAAGAACCTCGTTTACCGTACAAGTTCAATATCACAGAAAGTGAAAAATGGATACAGAAATTGTGGTACATACGTACAATGCAGTATCACTCAGCAATGAAATCTATGTCATCAGGCCCGTAGCAGCATAATGAGTGGATTCAGGTACGATGATTCTAACTGAAATAAGTCAAACCAAAAAAGAAACATCATAAGATATCAGTAATACACGGAATGTAAACTTGGCTACACAGGAACTGAATTCCAAAACAGAACAGGGTCTCAAATTTAGAAAACCAACTTATGCTTGCTTAAGGGGAAAGGGGAGTTGGGGTGCTGCATAAAACCAGAGATTGAAATGAGCACAGATAAAGTTCCTTAAGCCAAATATGGAATAGACAAGAGCTACTCCTTGCTCAACGAAATGGACTCAACACCCCATATTAAACGCCTAAGAATGTACCTGACTAGTAAGTATCTTAAAACCTATGGATTGCTATGTCTCCAAAAGAGAATCAAGCGTGTGTACAGGGGCATAAACGCAGCAGTGATAGGATTGGAGAGGTTCGGTGAGCAAATGAAGACCCTTTGAAGTCATATTGCATGGTACCCATTACACGGGTCTCAACTCTCCAGGTTTAAGGTATTCTTCCTTCAGCTAAAACATGCATGTGGAACCCAGAGTATGATCAACCGTGTGAATGGGAGACGTGTTCAAATATGTCTCAGTTTTCCTCCTCTGGTACTCGGGTGCAACATTCCAGATGCTTTACTAACACTCTCCCGACTTGGGGAGTCAATCCCTTTAACCTCCTGTTAGGCCCAGTTTGCAATTTCTGCGGAAGATGAACAGGAATAGCGAGAACCAATGAGAGACTAGCTGGAGGTGTCTGGACGGGCAAATTTAACTCTTATTCCCACCAGGAAGAGGAATTAACCAAAGGCTCAGCGTGCCGTGCCGGAACCAGATTAGGGCCTGAAGCCATCCTGCGGTGTTGCGGCCAGGTCACAAGAAAGCGAGTTGAAGAAAGGAGCTCAGGGACACTGTGATTCACAAACCTGCAGAGTTATAAATGACAGCTATCGTCCAAAAATATACTGAAGTAAGGCTGCCAAGAGGACTTGAAAGCGGGGCAGAATTGCAGGAAACTGATTTCAGGAGGTAGACTGGAATTGCATTGAAAGCATAGGAAAAGAGGCAGAACGTCCACACTGATGCACTTGGACAAAAAGGGCGTAGGCGTTTTTTCCTGAACATATTCAGGAAAAAACGCCTACGCACTTTTTGGCCAACCAAGCAAGCTTGCAAAGGAAATCTGCACTACAATGAAGTCTCACTTCCCCCCGGTCAAAAGGGCCATCTGAAAAAAGTGTAAAATCCAGAAAGGCAGGACAGGCCATGGAGAACTGGGAGCCTTGTTATGCTGATGGGCGGGATGTAAATTGCCAACAGACACTCGGGAGAAGTGTATGGTGTTTCCTGAAACATCTAAAAAACAAAGCAACAGAGCCTAGGGCACTTCCACTTATGGTCCTATAGCTTAGGGAAATTAAAATCAAAAAGACACAGCCACCCCAAAGTTTGGGACGGCTCTGTTTACAAGAACCTCGTTTACGGTACAAGTTCAATATCGCAAAGTGCGAAAAATGGATAAAGAAGTTGTGGTACTTACGTACAATGCAATATCACTCAGCAATTAAATCTCTGTCTTCAGACACGTAGAAGCATAATGAGTGGATTCAGGAATGATGATTTTATCTGAAATAAGTCACACAGAAAAAGAAACATCATAAGATATCAGTAATACACGGAATGTAAACTTGGCTACACAGGAACTGAATTCCAAAACAGAACAGGGTCTCAAATTTAGAAAACCAACTTATGCTTGCTTAAGGGGAAAGGGGAGTTGGGGTGCTGCATAAAACCAGAGATTGAAATGAGCACAGATAAAGTTCCTTAATCAAATATGTAATAGACAACAGCTACTCCTTGCTCAACGAAATGGACTCAACACCCCATATTAAACGCCTAAGAATGTACCTGACTAGCAAGTATCTTAAAATCTATGGATTGCTATGTCTCTGAAAGGGAATCAAGCGTGTGTAGAGGGGCATAAACGCAGCAGTGATAGGATTGGAGAGGTTCGGTGAGCAAATGAAGACCCTTTGAAGTCACATTGCATGGTACCCATTCCACGGGTCTCAACTCTCCAGGTTTAAGGGATTCTTCCTTCAGCTAAAACATGCATGTGGAACCCAGAGTATGATCAACCATGTGATCGGGAGACGTGTTCAAATATGTCTCAGTTTTCATCCCCTGGTACTCGGGTGCAACATTCCAGACGCTTTACTAACACTCTCCCGACTTGGAGAGTCAGTATCTTTATTCTCCTGTTTGGCCCAGTTTGCAATTTCTGTGGAAGATGAACAGGAATAGGGAGAACCAATGAGAGACAAGCTGGAGGTTTCTGGACGGGCAAATTTAACTCTCATTTCCCACCAAGGACAGGAATTAACCAAAGGCTCAGCGTGCCGTGCTGGAACCAGATTAGGGCCTGAAGCAATCCTGCGGTGTTGCGGCCAGCTCACAAGAAAGCGAGATGAAGAACGGAGCTCAGGGGCACAGGAATTCACAAACCTGCAGAGTTATAAATGAGAGCTATCGTCCAAAAATATACTGAAGTAAGGCTGCCAAGAGGACTTGAAAGCGGGGCAGAATTGCAGGAAACCGATTTCAGGAGGTAGACTGGAATTGCATTGAAAGCATAGGAAAAGAGGCAGAACGTCCACAATGATGCACTTGGCCAAAAAGGGCATATGCGTTTTTTCCTGAATATATTCAGGAAAAAACGCATATGCACTTTTTGGCCAACCAAGCAAGGTTGCAAAGGAAATCTGCACTACAATGAAGTCTCACTTCCCCCCGGTCAAAAGGGCCATCTGAAAAAAGTGTAAAATCCAGAAAGGCAGGACAGGCCATGGAGAACTGGGAGCCTTGTTATGCTGATGGGCGGGATGTAAATTGCCAACAGCCACTCGGGAGAAGTGTATGGTGTTTCCTGAAACATCTAAAAAACAAAGCAACAGAGCCTAGGGCACTTCCACTTATGGTCCTATAGCTTAGGGAAATTAAAATCAAAAAGACACAGCCACCCCAAAGTTTGGGACGCCTCTGTTTACAAGAACCTCGTTTACGGTACAAGTTCAATATCGCAGAAAGTGAAAAATGGATAAAGAAGTTGTGGTACTTATGTACAATGCAAAATCACTCAGCCATGAAATCTATGTCATCAGGCCCGTAGCAGCATAATGAGTGGATTCAGGTATGATGATTCTAACTGAAATATGTCACACAGAAAAAGAAACATCATAAGATATCACTAATACATGGAATGTGAACTTGGCTACACATGAACTGAATTACAAAACAGAACAGGGTCTCAAGTTTAGAAAACCAACTTATGCTTCCTTAAGGGGGAAAGTGAGTTGGGGTGCTGCATAAAACCAGAGTTTGAAATTAGCACAGATACCATTCAATAAGCCAAATATGTAATAGACAAGACCTACCCCTTGCTCAACAAAATGGACTCAACAATGAGGTATCACCTCACACCTGATAGAATGGGCATCATGAGAAAATCTACAAACAAAAATGCTGGAAAGGGTGTGGAGAAAAGGAACCCTCTTCCACTATTGTTGGGAATATAAATTGATACAGTCACTACGGAGAACAATATGGAGTTTCTTAAGAAACTAACAATAGAATTACCATATGATACAGCAATCCCAGTACTGGACATATACCCAGACAAAACCATAAATCAAAACGAGACATTCACCGCAATGTTCATTGCATCACTATTTACAATATCGAGGTAATGGAAGCAACCTAAATGCCCACAGACAGACGAATGCATAAAGCTGTGGTACATATATAAAATGGAATATTACTAAGCCATGAAAAGGAATGAAATTGGGTCATTTGTAGAGACGTCGATGGATCTAGAGACTGTCATACAGAGTGAAGTAAGTCAGAAAGAGAAAAACAAATCTTGTATATTCATGCATATATGTGGAACCTAGAAAAACTGTACAGATTAACCATTTTGCAAGGCATAAATAGAGCAACAGATGTAGACAACAAATGTATGGACAACAAGGGGGGAAAGCTGTTGGGGGGGTGGTGGTGGGAGGAGTTGAGAGACTGGGATTGGCATGTATACATTTATATGTATAAAATAGATAACCAATAAGAACCTGCTGTATAAAAATATAAAATAAAATTCAAAATTAAAAAGAAATAAAATTTAAAAAATAAAACAGAAAAAACAATTATTCCCTTCACATACATGTATTTATATGAATAAATTATTTCCATGCTTATATCTGTAAATACAAAAAAGAGGAATAAAATCTACCTTGAACCAAAAACGAAAAAGAGAAAAAAAACACAGAACCCACCAGTTCCACAGAGGAAAACCGTATCAGGGCACTTGCTCCAGTTGTAAAAAATTCTGAAGTTGGCCAGTGGTGGGGAATCGTCTCCCATTCAGCCAGCAGCCCCCACGCAACAAGCGTCCTCATTGCAAAGCTGGGGCACCGTGCCGAGGCATCTGTGAGTAAACGTGAGCTGAGCCCCAGGCCAGTTGCTGCTGAACTATTCCCACCCGTCCCAGGTAAAACACCTGAATATATACAAGGACTTGAAAGCCTAGAGGAAGGGCCATAGAGCCACACGAGTGACAGCATGCCGGCCGACTTGGTGCCTGCAGGCCAGCCAGGATGGTCCTGGCCCTGGGTGCTCTTCTGGAAGATTTCCATTTCCCTGACTGAGATACCCGTCCTGTCCCTGCCCCCACTGCTTTTTTCCTTCCTCACCTCTGCCCAGGGAGAAATTCCAGCAGCAGGTATGGGTGACACATCCTCTTCTTTAGCAGGTGGCAGCCTGGCAACTGCTGCAGAAAGTCCAGCAGAGCCCCACTCACACTGGGCCACCCACAAAGCCGTGGCCTCTCACTCCCTCCCACCAGCCCAGCCCCGAGACTGCTGACAGGGCAGAGAAAATGGCGTCAGGCACGGCTGCAGGGGCTCTTGCTGCCTGGAGTGGTATTTATATTGATCTCAACCCAGGCACACCTGGGGAGGGCTGGCCCGCACGGTAAGGCTGCCCAGGTCAGCCAATCATCACCCCTCAGGGGCTCACAGTTGCAGAAAATGGAACTTGCTGAACCGGCCAGGTCCAAGGAACAGGTGTGGGCTCCTGAGAGTCAGGATAGACAAGGGGCTGCAGCTTTGGCTTGTTTTCTAATCATTTTATCTGGCCCATGAGTGGGAGACAACTTCAAGAAAACCCTCTCCTTATGAGAGGAACCCAGGAGTCAGGGAGAGGAGGGGTGGGTGGTGGTTGGAGACAGAGGCCTGGTGCCCCGGGTGCAGTGGAAGTCTCTGGAAGACCAGGTGGAGGGAGGCCGCACAGAGTGACGCCCAGGGTCACAGACCTGTCGCAGCTGCTGTTTGTTAGTTCAAGTCCTGCTCTGAGGTGCTCTGTGCCAGCTCTGAGCGACAGGTGAGCTGGGGGTGCTCTGCAATGAGGGCTATGTGCACGGTTCCTGTGTGCCCAGCCCTGCCATGGTACCTGCAAGGGTAGCTCTGTATCCTGGGAAGGGCCTGACCACGAGAGCCCCGTGGGCTGGGGTGGGGGTGGGGTACCTGCCCAGGTGAGCTCCATATTCTGGGATTGGTCTGACCACGAGAGCCCCATGGGCTGCTGGGGACCTGGTAAAGGATGTCAGGACAGTCAGTGAAGCCACCGAGGATATACCTCCAGTTGCTCCTAATTCCTACACCCTGCTGGTCATTCTACCAACCACCAGGACATGGTATTCTGTATTAGTCTTCAATGATGCCTTCTTTTGTATTCCATTAGTCCCAGAGTCACAAGAAATTTTGGCTTGTGAGTGGCAGGACTCAACATACAACTAAAACAATACTTCCGGGCCGTCTTGCCCCAAGGGTGCAAAAATTCCCACACCATCTTTGGGGAAAGCTTAGCTAAAGACCTAAAAGTTCTACCTCTGGAAAAGGAAACCCTCCTTCAGTACGCAGACGACATTCTGATCGCCAGCCCTACTAAGGAGGCCTCTGAACTACCAAGCCAATAAAGGATAGAAGTTGTCCAAGAAAAAGCTCAAATATCACAGACTGCGGTGACCTGGCTGGGCTTCATTCTCACAGAAGGTCGGAGAAGCCCATCCCAGGAAAGGGAAGAAACCATTTGCAGCCTTACCCCTTTCTAAAACTAGAAGACAGCTTAGGGGTTCCTGGGGAGGCCAGGGTTTGCTGCTTCTGGATCCCTAACTACAGTCTACTAGCTGGGCCTCTATATGAAACACTGAAAGGAAAAGATGATGATCCTTTTGAATAGAATCCAGAAGTGGCCTTTCAAGAATGGAAAGAGCAGTCAATTCAGACCCTTGCCCTGGAACTCCCTAATTTAGCTAAACCCTTTGACCTTTACATTCCCGGTGAAAGGTGAATCGCCATTGGAGAATTAGTGCAAAAACTGGGACCACTTGAAATGGAACAATGCAAGAATGCCATCCAGGTAGGATAAACTACGGTCACCAAGGGGCTTGGCCCACTGCCGCATCTGGCCAAGATACTGGCGGTATCTAAAAACCTGGAAATCAGCAGCCCAAAAGGCCACCTCCTTCCTAAGGGAAAAGGACCCCACGTGGTGATCCTAACCACCAACGATGCCCTGAAGTTGCAGGGTTCACTCCGTGGGCACACCGACCTCGAGTGAGGAGGCCCTCCAACTCCAACATCCAGAGAGATAACCGGGGGCAACAGGGCACCATGACGACTCGTGTGAACATCACTTGACCTGGAGTTTCTCTCATAAAACAATAAGAGTGTGTCCCAAAAGAGTAGACTACTGCTTGCAGGACTTACTGCACCCAGAGGGGAGCTAATAATCTTGGTGGGGGAACCGTATATCACACTGTCACCATAGAAAAGCCTACAGACACCGTGATGATGGTGGCCAATAAGACCGGCTGGACTCCTGTTTACTTCAAAAGGCTGTTGACTCAGTGGTCATCATGGTCCTTGATCACCACTGACCCTGGACTGTCTGGGAGTTGAGCGGGCAGGGCTCTGACACCTGGTGCTGTTTGTACGTTAATTCAGGGGCCTAATTGAAGAAAGCGCAGACTACTGGTCAGAGCATCTAGGCTGGCAGAAATGGTCAGCCTAAGGTGGCCGAACAAATGTGGGGCGGGGTGAAACCGGCCCCCACAGCGTCTCTGCACATCTCTTTCCTGGACCCTTAAAGGTCATTAGAATCTATAACACTTCCAATGCTGGTGCTCAGGTGGACGAGCAGGGAGGCAGGGGGCCTGGGGACAATCAACGTCACCTGGAGGCTGCTGGGGAGAAGCTCTGACCCTCGCCCCCGGGTATTAGGGCTCCCAACTCAGCACTCAGCAGTTACAGAAGAAGTGTCTGCACCCTCAGCACTCCAAGAATGAGGAACGGGACAAAAGGCAGAGGAGGGGTTTGTCCCCAGCAAAGCCCATTAAAAATCCCTGGGAGATAAAAATAGAATCTGGGCAATAAAGTCAAGTCTAACCTTTTTTATCCTTTGTGCTTTGTCTAATTTCACGTGCTCCTAGGGTCCCGCATGCAGAGGTTCCACACCCGGCACTTCAGACCAGATTTCCTAGTGCAGAATGGCTGGGTCGACACCTCAGCTCCTGGGGCCCAGTGCAGACTCCGCGATATAGAGCCTGAGCTGCAGCCAACCTGGCCCTCGAGAGCTCCGCCCCCTCCCTCCCACTGACTCTGACAGGATCTCTACACAGCAGCCCAGCCCACAGCCCACGGGGTAGTGCATGCTCTCACCTCTCCATTCTCTGATCAAAATATAAAGTTTCCTTTGCTTGTGAACCAAACTCAGTCTCGATCTGTTGGCCCCAATGACACTGGGCAGGGGGACACTTGTTGGGGTCCACTCTGGAGGATCAGTAACAGAAATTGAGACTATTGTAACCTCAATGAACAGATGTGTGAGCCAAACTGTAGTTAACATAGAACAGTGTATAAGGCTCGGGTAAAATAAGATGTTTCTAACACTTCCATTTGATATTTCCATCACTTTATTATAAGCAAGTTCAGTGAAAAGGTTTGTCTTATTTGTCAGGTCAATATTAGAGAAACGAAGTGATTTCTTTCCAAGGATGTACATCTAATAATCTTGGTTAAAGCTTCAATCTTGTTTTAAATGCTTTTCCATTGAAAATGATACCTCTCTTTCAGCTCCCCCATTTCTGAGAAGTATAAAATCTTATAATTTATTATTACCAAAGGGGAAAGGTGGGAGGAGGGATAAATTAACAGTTTGGGATTAACACATACACACTGCTATGTATAAAATAGATCATCAACAAGGAACTACTGTATAGCACAGGGAACTACACTCAACATTTTGCAATAACCTATAAGGGGAAATAATCTGAAAAAGAATAGATATTTTTATTGACATCATCTATCAATGACAGTTAAAGTGTAACCTAAGGGAAGCTGGTGGTGAGTGCTTCTGACCCTGAAGACTTCAATCATCTAAAGTTTGGACTCTGCCTACTTCCCAAGGCCCTTAATGAACATATGTGTAGCCGTAGCTTAAAAAATTCCCCAGTTTGGGTTTCGGGGAGACACTGATTTTGAAAAAGCCCTGGTGTTCTCCTTACATGAATGGGACTCTTCCTACTGCTAAAACATGTCTGTCACACCCAGAGGATGGTATACCGTCTGATCGGGAAGAGTTTGGAAAAGGCATCTCCTCTCCTCATCTCCTGGTGCTCGGGTTCACCCCTCCAGCGTCTTTACTAACAGTCTCCCCACTTGGAGATGTCAGCACTGTCAACATCCTGTTGCGTACAGTTTGGAATTTGTCCAGAGGATGAAGCGGAAGGATGAGGAACAATGAGAGACAAGTCCTAGGTGTTCAGACAGGCACATGTCACTCTAATTTCCAATCAGGAAGACGAATTGACCAAAGGCTAGGGTTGCCCATGGAAACAGTATAGGGCTTGAGGAAATCCCGCTGCTTTGTGGCCAGTTCCCATAAACACAAGTTGAACAATGGAACTCAGGGGCAGTAAAATTCACAAAACTGCAGAGTTGAAAATATCCATCACTGAAAAATGTCTTGAGGAAAGTCAGAGAAAAGGACTTGTAAGCAAGGGAGAATGGCAGGAAAGGGATTTGAGGAGGTAGAAAGGACTCGCCATTAAGCACAAGAAAAGGAGCTGAACATTGCCAACATTGCAGTTGGCCAAAAAGGGTGTATGCGTTTTTTTCTGTATATATTCAAGAAAAGGGCATACACTTTTTTAGCCAACCAAACAGGTGGGCACTGGAAGTCAATACTACAAAAGATATCACTTCGCATCAGTCAGAAGAGCCATCCTCATAAAGCGTAAACAACAGAAATGCAGGACAGGGCAAGGAGAAGAGGGAGCCCTGTGAGACTTATAGTGGAAATGTATATTGCCAACGGCCATTCTGGAGAAGTGTATTGTGTTTACTAAAGCATCTAAAAAATGAGCTACAGAGCATAGGGCACTTGCACTCATGGGCGTATATCTTGAGAAAAACAAAAATCGAGAGGACACAGGCACCCCAATGTTTACCCCCTCTCTGTTTAAAAGATCCTCAACTAGGATATAACTTAAATGTCTCTGGAGGGAAAAAATGGGTAGAGATGTGGTACTTAGGTAGAGTGGAATATTATTCAGCCTGGAAATCAATGAAATATGGCCAGTTGTAACAACTCCGGAGGAGTTACGTATGATCTTTCTAAGTGACAGAATTCAAAAAGAAAAAGACACATATCATAAGATATCACTTAAAGGTGGAATCCAAAATGGCTACACATGAAATAAATTACAAAACAAAAACATAGTCAAATATGTAGAAAACACGCATAAGGCTGCTAAACGGGAAAGGTGGGGAGGGGTGAGGCATCACCCAGGAGGTTGAAATTAGCAAAGATACCATTCCAAATACCAAACTGATAATCAACAAGGCCTACACGGTAGCTAAAAGAACTGCACTCAGCACACTCAAGTCACCGGAAAAGAATATATACGACTGGTAAGAATCTGAAAAAGAATTTACTGATGTCTCTCTGTACGTGAATCAAGTGGATGTACAGCAGCAAGAAACAGAGCTTTGAAAATCAGCTGTAACCAATATAGTAATAAATTGAAAAAAATAAACGACAGAGAGACAGAGAAAACCTCTTACAACTTTTCCTCAGGGCCGGTGATGCAACATGGATTGAACACATCTAGACCCACAGCAGGATGAGACATAAGGCTGGAAACTGTTTGTGCTAAGAGAAATGTGAGGTTGGGTGAGGAAATGCACACCCTTTAAAGTAATACTACCTGGTACCCATTCAATGGGTCCCAAATATGCAGGTTCAAGGGATCTTCCTACAGCTAAAACATGCATGGAAAACCCAGAGGACTGTACACCATGTGATCGGGAGATGTGTCTAAAATGCAGCTCATTTATCCTCTCCTGGTGCTCCTGTTCACCATTCCAGCCACGTTACTTAGAATCTCCCCACTTGGAGAATCAGCACATTTCAACTTCTGTTTCACACATTTTGCAAATTGTGAGGAGGATGAATGGGGAACCAATGAGAGAATAGTTGTGGGGTTTGGACGGGCACATATCACTCTAATTTCCCATTAAGAATAAGAATTGAAAAAAGGCTCAGCCCGCCTCGCCCGAGCCAAAATAGGGCCTGAAGCAATCCTGCGGGTTTGAGGCCAGCTCACAAAAGAGCAACTTAAAAAATGGAGCTCAGGGTCACTGCAATTCACAAACCTGCAGAGTTATAAATGAAAACTAATGTCCAAAAATATGTTGAGGTAAGGCAAAGAAGAGGATCTGAATGCAAGACAGAATTGCAAGAAACGGATTTCAAGAGATAGATTGGACTCGTCTTTAAAGCACATGAAAAGCGGCAGAATTTCGACAATGATGCAGTTGGCCCAAAAGGGCGTATGCGTTTTTTCCTGATTATATCCAGGAAAAAACGCATACGCACTTTATGGGCAACGAAGCAAGCAAGCAATGCAAATGTGAACAACAAAGAAGTCTCATTTCCCACTGGTCAAAAGGGCCATCCTAAAAAATTGTAAAAACCAGAAATGCAGGACAGGCCATGGAGAACAGGGAGCCTTTATACGCTGATGGGCAGTGTGTGAACTGCCGAGAGCCACTCTGGAGAAGTGTATGGTGGTTCCTAAATCATCTAAAAAACAGAGCTACAGAGCATAGGACACTTCCAATCATGGGAGTATATCTAGGGAAATCTAAAAATTAACAAGACACAAGCACACCACAGTTTAGGGCTACTCTGTTTACAAGAACCTCAACTTCAGTATACCTTAAATATCCCAGGAAAGAGAACAATGGATAAAGAAGATGTGGTACTTATGTACAATGGAATATCTCTTCACCATGAAATCAATGTAATAAGGCTAGTAGAAGGATAAAGAGTGGATTTAGGTCCGATAATACTACTTGAAATAAGTCAAACAGAAAAAGAAACATATCATAAGATATCACTTATAGAGGGAGGGTAAATATGGCTGCACAAGAAATGAATTACAGAACAGAACAGTGTCTCACATTTAGAAAACACACTTATTTCAGCTTAAGGGGAAAGGAGAGGTGGGGTGATGCATAAAACCAGAGTTTGAAATTAGCACAGATACCGTTCAATAAACCAAATAGATATTAGACAAGATCTACACCTTGCTCAATGAACTGGCCTCAACACACCCTATACACCGCAGAGAAATATATCTGAGTAATAAGAATCTTAAAACCCATGTATTGATATATCTCCATAAGGGAATCAAGTGTGTGCAGAGTGGCACAAACACAGCAGTGAAAATGAGCTAAACCCCATTATAGAAATAAATTTAAAAAACAAAACGCAGAAACAATGAAAGAGAGAAAAATTCTTACAAAATTCGCTCAGGGGCTGTGATGCAACCTGGATTGACCACATATAAACCCACAGCTGGATAAGACATAAGGCTGGACACTTGGGGCTGAGAGGATTGATGAGCTTTGGTGAGCAACTGCCAAAAGTTTAATGCAATACTTCATGCTACTCATTCCAAGGGTCCCAACACTCCAGGTTGAAGGGAATCTTCCTACAGCTAAACCATGCTTGGGAAACCCAGCGACTGGTATACCATATGATCGGGAAAGGTTTCTAAAACGCACCTCATTTTTCCTCTCCTGGGGCTCCGGATCGACATTCCAGCCGCTTTACCAAAAATATCCCCACATGGAGAGTCAATGCCTTTAAGTTCTGGTATCGCACAGTCTGCAGTTAGTGCGGAGGATGAATGGGAATAGGGGGAACCAGTGAGAAACTAGCTGTAGCGGTTTCAATGGGCACATGTCACTCTAAATTCACATCAGTAAGAAGAATAAACCAAAGGCACAGCAAGGTGCCCCAGAAGAAGAATAGGGCCTGAAGGAATCCTGTGGTTATGAGGCAAGATCACAAAAATAAGAGCTGAAAAATGGAGCTAAGGGCCACTGCAATTCAAAAACCTGCAGAGTTATAAAGGCCAACTATTTTCAAAAAATATATTGAGGTAAGGCTATGAAGAGGCATTGAAAGCAAGGCAGAATTGCAGGAAAACGATTTCAGGAGGTAGACTGGAATTGCATTTAAAGCATAGGAAAAGAGGCAGAACGTCCACAATGATTCACTTGGCCAAAAAGGGCGTATGCCTTTTTTCCTGAATTTATTCAGGAAAAAAGGCATACGCCCTTTTTGGCCAACCAAGCAAGCTTGCAAAGGAAATCTGCACTACAATGAAGTCTCACTTCCCCCTGGTCAAAAGGGCCATCTGAAAAAAGTGTAAAATCCAGAAAGGCAGGACAGGCCATGGAGAACTGGGAGCCTTGTTATGCTGATGGGCGGGATGTAAATTGTCAAGAGACACTCGGGAGAAGTGTATGGTGTTTCCTGAAACATCTAAAAAACAAAGCAACAGAGCCTAGGGCACTTCCACTTATGGTCCTATAGCTTAGGGAAATTAAAATCAAAAAGACACAGCCACCCCAAACATTGGGACGCCTCTGTTTACAAGAACCTCGTTTACCGTACAAGTTCAACATGGCAGAAAGTGAAAAATGGATAAAGAAGTTGTGGTATTTACTTACAAAGCAATATCACTCAGCAATGAAATCTATGTCATCAGGCCCTTAGCAGCACAATGAGTGGATTCAGGTATGATGATTCTAACTGAAATAAGTCACACAGAAAAAGAAACATCATAAGATATCACTAATACACGGAGTTTAAACTTGGCTACACAGGAACTGAATTACAAAACAGAACAGGGACTCAAATTTAGAAAACCAACTTATGTTTGCTTAAGGGGAAAGGTGAGTTGGAGTGCTGCATAAAACCAGAGATTGAAATGAGCACAGATAAAGTTCCTTAAGCCAAATATGGAATAGACAAGAGCTACTCCTTGCTCAACGAAATGGACTCAACACCCCATATTAAGCGCCTAAGAATGTACCTGACTAGTAAGTATCTTAAAACCTATGGATTGCTATATCTCCAAAAGAGAATCAAGCGTGTGACCAGGGGCATAAATGCAGCAGTGATAGGATTGGAGAGGTTCGGTGAGCAAACAAAGACCCTTTGAAGTCATATTGCATGGTACCCATTCCACGGGTTTCAACTACCCAGGTTTAAGGTATTCTTCCTTCAGCTAAAACATGCATGTGGAACCTAGAGTATGATCAACCATGTGATCGGGAGACGTGTTCAAATATGTCTCAGTTTTCGTACCCTGGTACTCGGGTGCAACATTCCAGACGCTTTACTAACACTCTCCCAACTTGGAGAGTCAGTCCCTTTAACCTCCTGTTTGGCCCAGTTTGCAACTTCTGCGGAAGATGAACAGGAATAGCGAGAACCAATGAGAGACTAGCTGGAGGTGTCTGCACGGGCAAATTTAACTCTCATTTCCCACGAGGAAGAGGAATTAACCAAAGGCTCATCGTGCCGTGACGGAACCAGATTAGGGCCTGAAGCCATCCTGCGGTGTTGCGGCCAGCTCAAAAGAAAGCGAGTTGAAGAAAGGATCTCAGGGGCACTGTAATTCACAAACCTGCAGAGTTATAAATGACAGCAATCGTCCAAAAATATACTGAAGTAAGGCTGCCAAGAGGACTTGAAAGCGGGGCAGAATTGCAGGAAACCGATTTCAGGAGGTAGACTGGAATTGCATTGAAAGCATAGGAAAAGAGGCAGAACGTCCACAATGATGCACTTGGCCAAAAAGGGCGTATGCGTTTTTTCCTGAATATATTCAGGAAAAAACGCATACGCCCTTTTTGGCCAACCAAGCAAGTTTGCAAAGGAAATCTGCACTACAATGAAGTCTCACTTCCCCCCGGTCAAAAGGGCCATCTGAAAAAAGTGTAAAATCCAGAAAGGCAGGACAGGCCATGGAGAACTGGGAGCCTTGTTATGCTGATGGGCGGGATGTAAATTGCCAACAGACACTCAGGAGAAGTGTATGGTGTTTCCTGAAACATCTAAAAAACAAAGCAACAGAGCCTAGGGCACTTCCACTTATGGTCCTATAGCTTAGGGAAATTAAAATCAAAAAGACACAGCCACCCCAAAGTTTGGAACGCCTCTGTTTACAAGAACCTCGTTTACAGTACAAGTTCAACATTGCAGAAAGTGAAAAATGGATAAAGAAGTTGTGGTATTTACTTACAAAGCAATATCACTCAGCAATGAAATCTATGTCATCAGGCCCTTAGCAGCACAATGAGTGGATTCAGGTATGATGATTCTAACTGAAATAAGTCACACAGAAAAAGAAACATCATAAGATATCAGTAATACACGGAATGTAAACTTGGCTACACAGGAACTGAATTACAGAACAGAACAGGGTCTCAAATTTAGAAAACCAACTTATGCTTGCTTAAGGGTAAAGGTGAGTTGGGGTGCTGCATAAAACCAGAGATTGAAATGAGCACAGATAAAGTTCCTTAAGCCAAATATGGAATAGACAAGAGCTACTCCTTGCTCAACTAAATGGACTCAACACCCCATATTAAGCGCCTAAGAATGTACCTGACTAGTAAGTATCTTAAAACCTATGGATTGCTATGTCTCCGAAAGAGAATCAAGCATGTGTACAGGGGCATAAACGCAGCAGTGATAGGATTGGAGAGGTTCGGTGAGCAAATGAAGACCCTTTGAAGTCATATTGCATGGTACCCATTCCACGGGTTTCAACTACCCAGGTTTAAGGTATTCTTCCTTCAGCTAAAACATGCATGTGGAACCTAGAGTATGATCAACCATGTGATCGGTAAACGTGTTCAAATATGTCTCAGTTTTCGTACCCTGGTACTCGGGTGCAACATTCCAGACGCTTTACTAACACCCTCCCGACTTGGAGAGTCAGTCCCTTTAACCTCCTGTTTGGCCCAGTTTGCAACTTCTGCGGAAGATGAACAGGAATAGCGAGAACCAATGAGAGACTAGCTGGAGGTGTCTGGACGGGCAAATTTAACTCTCATTTCCCACCAGGAAGAGGAATTAACCAAAGGCTCATCGTGCCGTGACGGAACCAGATTAGGGCCTGAAGCCATCCTGCGGTGTTGCGGCCAGCTCAAAAGAAAGCGAGTTGAAGAAAGGAGCTCAGGGGCACTGTAATTCACAAACCTGCAGAGTTATAAATGACAGCAATCGTCCAAAAATATACTGAAGTAAGGCTGCCAAGAGGACTTGAAAGCGGGGCAGAATTGCAGGAAACCGATTTCAGGAGGTAGACTGGAATTGCATTGAAAGCATAGGAAAAGAGGCAGAACGTCCACAATGATGCACTTGGCCAAAAAGGGCGTATGCGTTTTTTCCTGAATATATTCAGGAAAAAACGCATACGCCCTTTTTGGCCAACCAAGCAAGCTTGCAAAGGAAATCTGCACTACAATGAAGTCTCACTTCCCCCCGGTCAAAAGGGCCATCTGAAAAAAGTGTAAAATCCAGAAAGGCAGGACAGGCCATGGAGAACTGGGAGCCTTGTTATGCTGATGGGCGGGATGTAAATTGCCAACAGACACTCGGGAGAAGTGTATGGTGTTTCCTGAAACATCTAAAAAACAAAGCAACAGAGCCTAGGGCACTTCCACTTATGGTCCTATGGCTTAGGGAAATTAAAATCAAAAAGACACAGCCACCCCAAAGTTTGGGACGCCTCTGTTTACAAGAAACTCGTTTACAGTACAAGTTCAACATTGCAGAAAGTGAAAAATGGATAAAGTAGTTGTGGTATTTACTTACAAAGCAATATCACTCAGCAATGAAATCTGTGTCATCAGGCCCTTAGCAGCACAATGAGTGGATTCAGGTATGATGATTCTAACTGAAATAAGTCACACAGAAAAAGAAACATCATAAGATATCAGTAATACACGGAATGTAAACTTGGCTACACAGGAACTGAATTACAGAACAGAACAGGGTCTCAAATTTAGAAAACCAACTTATGCTTGCTTAAGGGTAAAGGTGAGTTGGGGTGCTGCATAAAACCAGAGATTGAAATGAGCACAGATAAAGTTCCTTAAGC
Organism: Pseudorca crassidens; assembly: GCF_039906515.1. Classification (NCBI taxonomy): domain Eukaryota; kingdom Metazoa; phylum Chordata; class Mammalia; order Artiodactyla; family Delphinidae; genus Pseudorca; species Pseudorca crassidens. Next base: position 627,878 of record NW_027136308.1, read on the forward strand.
CAAATATGGAATAGACAAGAGCTACTCCTTGCTCAACGAAATGGACTCAACACCGCATATTAAATGCCTAAGAATGTACCTGACTAGTAAGTATCTTAAAACCTATGGATTTCTATGTCTCCGAAAGAGAATCAAGCATGTGTACAGGGGCATAAACGCAGCAGTGATAGGATTGGAGAGGTTCGGTGAGCAAATGAAGACCCTTTGAAGTCATATTGCATGGTACCCATTCCACGGGTTTCAACTACCCAGGTTTAAGGTATTCTTCCTTCAGCTAAAACATGCATGTGGAACCTAGAGTATGATCAACCATGTGATCGGTAAACGTGTTCAAATATGTCTCAGTTTTCGTACCCTGGTACTCGGGTGCAACATTCCAGACGCTTTACTAACACCCTCCCGACTTGGAGAGTCAGTCCCTTTAACCTCCTGTTTGGCCCAGTTTGCAACTTCTGCGGAAGATGAACAGGAATAGCGAGAACCAATGAGAGACTAGCTGGAGGTGTCTGGACGGGCAAATTTAACTCTCATTTCCCACCAGGAAGAGGAATTAACCAAAGGCTCATCGTGCCGTGACGGAACCAAATTAGGGCCTGAAGCCATCCTGCGGTGTTGCGGCCAGCTCAAAAGAAAGCGAGTTGAAGAAAGGAGCTCAGGGGCACTGTAATTCACAAACCTGCAGAGTTATAAATGACAGCAATCGTCCAAAAATATACTGAAGTAAGGCTGCCAAGAGGACTTGAAAGCGGGGCAGAATTGCAGGAAACCGATTTCAGGAGGTAGACTGGAATTGCATTGAAAGCATAGGAAAAGAGGCAGAACGTCCACAATGATGCACTTGGCCAAAAAGGGCGTATGCGTTTTTTCCTGAATATATTCAGGAAAAAACGCATACGCCCTTTTTGGCCAACCAAGCAAGCTTGCAAAGGAAATCTGCACTACAATGAAGTCTCACTTCCCCCCGGTCAAAAGGGCCATCTGAAAAAAGTGTAAAATCCAGAAAGGCAGGACAGGCCATGGAGAACTGGGAGCCTTGTTATGCTGATGGGCGGGATGTAAATTGCCAACAGACACTCGGGAGAAGTGTATGGTGTTTCCTGAAACATCTAAAAAACAAAGCAACAGAGCCTAGGGCACTTCCACTTATGGTCCTATGGCTTAGGGAAATTAAAATCAAAAAGACACAGCCACCCCAAAGTTTGGGACGCCTCTGTTTACAAGAAACTCGTTTACAGTACAAGTTCAACATTGCAGAAAGTGAAAAATGGATAAAGTAGTTGTGGTATTTACTTACAAAGCAATATCACTCAGCAATGAAATCTGTGTCATCAGGCCCTTAGCAGCACAATGAGTGGATTCAGGTATGATGATTCTAACTGAAATAAGTCACACAGAAAAAGAAACATCATAAGATATCAGTAATACACGGAATGTAAACTTGGCTACACAGGAACTGAATTACAGAACAGAACAGGGTCTCAAATTTAGAAAACCAACTTATGCTTGCTTAAGGGTAAAGGTGAGTTGGGGTGCTGCATAAAACCAGAGATTGAAATGAGCACAGATAAAGTTCCTTAAGCCAAATATGGAATAGACAAGAGCTACTCCTTGCTCAACGAAATGGACTCAACACCGCATATTAAATGCCTAAGAATGTACCTGACTAGTAAGTATCTTAAAACCTATGGATTGCTATGTCTCCGAAAGAGAATCAAGCATGTGTACAGGGGCATAAACGCAGCAGTGATAGGATTGGAGAGGTTCGGTGAGCAAATGAAGACCCTTTGAAGTCATATTGCATGGTACCCATTCCACGGGTTTCAACTACCCAGTTTTAAGGTATTCTTCCTTCAGCTAAAACATGCATGTGGAACCTAGAGTATGATCAACCATGTGATCGGGAGACGTGTTCAAATATGTCTCAGTTTTCGTACCCTGGTACTCGGGTGCAACATTCCAGACGCTTTACTAACACCCTCCCGACTTGGAGAGTCAGTCCCTTTAACCTCCTGTTTGGCCCAGTTTGCAATTTCTGCGGAAGATGAACAGGAATAGCGAGAACCAATGAGAGACTAGCTGGAGGTGTCTGGACGGGCAAATTTAACTCTCATTTCCCACCAGGAAGAGGAATTAACCAAAGGCTCAGCGTGCCGTGACGGAACCAGATTAGGGCCTGAAGCCATCCTGCGGTGTTGCGGCCAGCTCAAAAGAAAGCGAGTTGAAGAAAGGAGCTCAGGGGCACTGTAATTCACAAACCTGCAGAGTTATAAATGACAGCAATCGTCCAAAAATATACTGAAGTAAGGCTGCCAAGAGGACTTGAAAGCGGGGCAGAATTGCAGGAAACCGATTTCAGGAGGTAGACTGGAATTGCATTGAAAGCATAGGAAAAGAGGCAGAACGTCCACAATGATGCACTTGGCCAAAAAGGGCGTATGCGTTTTTTCCTGAATATATTCAGGAAAAAACGCATACGCCCTTTTTGGCCAACCAAGCAAGCTTGCAAAGGAAATCTGCACTACAATGAAGTCTCACTTCCCCCCGGTCAAAAGGGCCATCTGAAAAAAGTGTAAAATCCAGAAAGGCAGGACAGGCCATGGAGAACTGGGAGCCTTGTTATGCTGATGGGCGGGATGTAAATTGCCAACAGACACTCGGGAGAAGTGTATGGTGTTTCCTGAAACATCTAAAAAACAAAGCAACAGAGCCTAGGGCACTTCCACTTATGGTCCTATAGCTTAGGGAAATTAAAATCAAAAAGACACAGCCACCCCAATGTTTGGAACGCCTCTGTTTACAAGAACCTCGTTTACAGTACAAGTTCAACATCGCAGAAAGTGAAAAATGGATAAAGAAGTTGTGGTATTTAATTACAAAGCAATATCACTCAGCAATGAAATCTATGTCATCAGGCCCTTAGCAGCACAATGAGTGGATTCAGGTATGATGATTCTAACTGAAATATGTCACACAGAAAAAGAAACATCATAAGATATCAGTAATACACGGAATGTAAACTTGGCTCCACAGGAACTGAATTACAGAACAGAACAGGGTCTCAAATTTAGAAAACCAACTTATGCTTGCTTAAGGGTAAAGGTGAGTTGGGGTGCTGCATAAAACAAGAGATTGAAATGAGCACAGATAAAGTTCCTTAAGCCAAATATGGAATAGACAAGAGCTACTCCTTGCTCAACGAAATGGACTCAACACCGCATATTAAGCGCCTAAGAATGTACCTGACTAGTAAGTATCTTAAAACCTATGGATTGCTATGTCTCCGAAAGAGAATCAAGCATGTGTACAGGGGCATAAACGCAGCAGTGATAGGATTGGAGAGGTTCGGTGAGCAAATGAAGACCCTTTGAAGTCATATTGCATGGTACCCATTCCACGGGTTTCAACTACCCAGGTTTAAGGTATTCTTCCTTCAGCTAAAACATGCATGTGGAACCTAGAGTATGATCAACCATGTGATCGGGAGACGTGTTCAAATATGTCTCAGTTTTCGTACCCTGGTACTCGGGTGCAACATTCCAGACGCTTTACTAACACCCTCCCGACTTGGAGAGTCAGTCCCTTTAACCTCCTGTTTGGCCCAGTTTGCAATTTCTGCGGAAGATGAACAGGAATAGCGAGAACCAATGAGAGACTAGCTGGAGGTGTCTGGACGGGCAAATTTAACTCTCATTTCCCACCAGGAAGAGGAATTAACCAAAGGCTCAGCGTGCCGTGACGGAACCAGATTAGGGCCTGAAGCCATCCTGCGGTGTTGCGGCCAGCTCAAAAGAAAGCGAGTTGAAGAAAGGAGCTCAGGGGCACTGTAATTCACAAACCTGCAGAGTTATAAATGACAGCAATCGTCCAAAAATATACTGAAGTAAGGCTGCCAAGAGGACTTGAAAGCGGGGCAGAATTGCAGGAAACCGATTTCAGGAGGTAGACTGGAATTGCATTGAAAGCATAGGAAAAGAGGCAGAGCGTCCACAATGATGCACTTGGCCAAAAAGGGCGTATGCGTTTTTTCCTGAATATATTCAGGAAAAAACGCATACGCCCTTTTTGGCCAACCAAGCAAGCTTGCAAAGGAAATCTGCACTACAATGAAGTCTCACTTCCCCCCGGTCAAAAGGGCCATCTGAAAAAAGTGTAAAATCCAGAAAGGCAGGACAGGCCATGGAGAACTGGGAGCCTTGTTATGCTGATGGGCGGGATGTAAATTGCCAACAGACACTCGGGAGAAGTGTATGGTGTTTCCTGAAACATCTAAAAAACAAAGCAACAGAGCCTAGGGCACTTCCACTTATGGTCCTATAGCTTAGGGAAATTAAAATCAAAAAGACACAGCCACCCCAAAGTTTGGAACGCCTCTGTTTACAAGAACCTCGTTTACAGTACAAGTTCAACATCGCAGAAAGTGAAAAATGGATAAAGAAGTTGTGGTATTTAATTACAAAGCAATATCACTCAGCAATGAAATCTATGTCATCAGGCCCTTAGCAGCACAATGAGTGGATTCAGGTATGATGATTCTAACTGAAATAAGTCACACAGAAAAAGAAACATCATAAGATATCAGTAATACACGGAATGTAAACTTGGCTACACAGGAACTGAATTACAGAACAGAACAGGGTCTCAAATTTAGAAAACCAACTTATGCTTGCTTAAGGGTAAAGGTGAGTTGGGGTGCTGCATAAAACCAGAGATTGAAATGAGCACAGATAAAGTTCCTTAAGCCAAATATGGAATAGACAAGAGCTACTCCTTGCTCAACGAAATGGACTCAACACCGCATATTAAATGCCTAAGAATGTACCTGACTAGTAAGTATCTTAAAACCTATGGATTGCTATGTCTCCGAAAGAGAATCAAGCATGTGTACAGGGGCATAAACGCAGCAGTGATAGGATTGGAGAGGTTCGGTGAGCAAATGAAGACCCTTTGAAGTCATATTGCATGGTACCCATTCCACGGGTTTCAACTACCCAGTTTTAAGGTATTCTTCCTTCAGCTAAAACATGCATGTGGAACCTAGAGTATGATCAACCATGTGATCGGGAGACGTGTTCAAATATGTCTCAGTTTTCGTACCCTGGTACTCGGGTGCAACATTCCAGACGCTTTACTAACACCCTCCCGACTTGGAGAGTCAGTCCCTTTAACCTCCTGTTTGGCCCAGTTTGCAATTTCTGCGGAAGATGAACAGGAATAGCGAGAACCAATGAGAGACTAGCTGGAGGTGTCTGGACGGGCAAATTTAACTCTCATTTCCCACCAGGAAGAGGAATTAACCAAAGGCTCAGCGTGCCGTGACGGAACCAGATTAGGGCCTGAAGCCATCCTGCGGTGTTGCGGCCAGCTGAAAAGAAAGCGAGTTGAAGAAACGAGCTCAGGGGCACTGTAATTCACAAACCTGCAGAGTTATAAATGACAGCAATCGTCCAAAAATATACTGAAGTAAGGCTGCCAAGAGGACTTGAAAGCGGGGCAGAATTGCAGGAAACCGATTTCAGGAGGTAGACTGGAATTGCATTGAAAGCATAGGAAAAGAGGCAGAACGTCCACAATGATGCACTTGGCCAAAAAGGGCGTATGCGTTTTTTCCTGAATATATTCAGGAAAAAACGCATACGCCCTTTTTGGCCAACCAAGCAAGCTTGCAAAGGAAATCTGCACTACAATGAAGTCTCACTTCCCCCCGGTCAAAAGGGCCATCTGAAAAAAGTGTAAAATCCAGAAAGGCAGGACAGGCCATGGAGAACTGGGAGCCTTGTTATGCTGATGGGCGGGATGTAAATTGCCAACAGACACTCGGGAGAAGTGTATGGTGTTTCCTGAAACATCTAAAAAACAAAGCAACAGAGCCTAGGGCACTTCCACTTATGGTCCTATAGCTTAGGGAAATTAAAATCAAAAAGACACAGCCACCCCAATGTTTGGAACGCCTCTGTTTACAAGAACCTCGTTTACAGTACAAGTTCAACATCGCAGAAAGTGAAAAATGGATAAAGAAGTTGTGGTATTTAATTACAAAGCAATATCACTCAGCAATGAAATCTATGTCATCAGGCCCTTAGCAGCACAATGAGTGGATTCAGGTATGATGATTCTAACTGAAATATGTCACACAGAAAAAGAAACATCATAAGATATCAGTAATACACGGAATGTAAACTTGGCTCCACAGGAACTGAATTACAGAACAGAACAGGGTCTCAAATTTAGAAAACCAACTTATGCTTGCTTAAGGGTAAAGGTGAGTTGGGGTGCTGCATAAAACAAGAGATTGAAATGAGCACAGATAAAGTTCCTTAAGCCAAATATGGAATAGACAAGAGCTACTCCTTGCTCAACGAAATGGACTCAACACCGCATATTAAGCGCCTAAGAATGTACCTGACTAGTAAGTATCTTAAAACCTATGGATTGCTATGTCTCCGAAAGAGAATCAAGCATGTGTACAGGGGCATAAACGCAGCAGTGATAGGATTGGAGAGGTTCGGTGAGCAAATGAAGACCCTTTGAAGTCATATTGCATGGTACCCATTCCACGGGTTTCAACTACCCAGGTTTAAGGTATTCTTCCTTCAGCTAAAACATGCATGTGGAACCTAGAGTATGATCAACCATGTGATCGGGAGACGTGTTCAAATATGTCTCAGTTTTCGTACCCTGGTACTCGGGTGCAACATTCCAGACGCTTTACTAACACCCTCCCGACTTGGAGAGTCAGTCCCTTTAACCTCCTGTTTGGCCCAGTTTGCAATTTCTGCGGAAGATGAACAGGAATAGCGAGAACCAATGAGAGACTAGCTGGAGGTGTCTGGACGGGCAAATTTAACTCTCATTTCCCACCAGGAAGAGGAATTAACCAAAGGCTCAGCGTGCCGTGCCGGAACCAGATTAGGGCCTGAAGCCATCCTGCGGTGTTGCGGCCAGCTCAAAAGAAAGCGAGTTGAAGAAAGGAGCTCAGGGGCACTGTAATTCACAAACCTGCAGAGTTATAAATGACAGCAATCGTCCAAAAATATACTGAAGTAAGGCTGCCAAGAGGACTTGAAAGCGGGGCAGAATTGCAGGAAACCGATTTCAGGAGGTAGACTGGAATTGCATTGAAAGCATAGGAAAAGAGGCAGAGCGTCCACAATGATGCACTTGGCCAAAAAGGGCGTATGCGTTTTTTCCTGAATATATTCAGGAAAAAACGCATACGCCCTTTTTGGCCAACCAAGCAAGCTTGCAAAGGAAATCTGCACTACAATGAAGTCTCACTTCCCCCCGGTCAAAAGGGCCATCTGAAAAAAGTGTAAAATCCAGAAAGGCAGGACAGGCCATGGAGAACTGGGAGCCTTGTTATGCTGATGGGCGGGATGTAAATTGCCAACAGACACTCGGGAGAAGTGTATGGTGTTTCCTGAAACATCTAAAAAACAAAGCAACAGAGCCTAGGGCACTTCCACTTATGGTCCTATAGCTTAGGGAAATTAAAATCAAAAAGACACAGCCACCCCAAAGTTTGGAACGCCTCTGTTTACAAGAACCTCGTTTACAGTACAAGTTCAACATCGCAGAAAGTGAAAAATGGATAAAGAAGTTGTGGTATTTAATTACAAAGCAATATCACTCAGCAATGAAATCTATGTCATCAGGCCCTTAGCAGCACAATGAGTGGATTCAGGTATGATGATTCTAACTGAAATAAGTCACACAGAAAAAGAAACATCATAAGATATCAGTAATACACGGAATGTAAACTTGGCTACACAGGAACTGAATTACAGAACAGAACAGGGTCTCAAATTTAGAAAACCAACTTATGCTTGCTTAAGGGTAAAGGTGAGTTGGGGTGCTGCATAAAACCAGAGATTGAAATGAGCACAGATAAAGTTCCTTAAGCCAAATATGGAATAGACAAGAGCTACTCCTTGCTCAACGAAATGGACTCAACACCGCATATTAAATGCCTAAGAATGTACCTGACTAGTAAGTATCTTAAAACCTATGGATTGCTATGTCTCCGAAAGAGAATCAAGCATGTGTACAGGGGCATAAACGCAGCAGTGATAGGATTGGAGAGGTTCGGTGAGCAAATGAAGACCCTTTGAAGTCATATTGCATGGTACCCATTCCACGGGTTTCAACTACCCAGTTTTAAGGTATTCTTCCTTCAGCTAAAACATGCATGTGGAACCTAGAGTATGATCAACCATGTGATCGGGAGACGTGTTCAAATATGTCTCAGTTTTCGTACCCTGGTACTCGGGTGCAACATTCCAGACGCTTTACTAACACCCTCCCGACTTGGAGAGTCAGTCCCTTTAACCTCCTGTTTGGCCCAGTTTGCAATTTCTGCGGAAGATGAACAGGAATAGCGAGAACCAATGAGAGACTAGCTGGAGGTGTCTGGACGGGCAAATTTAACTCTCATTTCCCACCAGGAAGAGGAATTAACCAAAGGCTCAGCGTGCCGTGACGGAACCAGATTAGGGCCTGAAGCCATCCTGCGGTGTTGCGGCCAGCTCAAAAGAAAGCGAGTTGAAGAAAGGAGCTCAGGGGCACTGTAATTCACAAACCTGCAGAGTTATAAATGACAGCAATCGTCCAAAAATATACTGAAGTAAGGCTGCCAAGAGGACTTGAAAGCGGGGCAGAATTGCAGGAAACCGATTTCAGGAGGTAGACTGGAATTGCATTGAAAGCATAGGAAAAGAGGCAGAACGTCCACAATGATGCACTTGGCCAAAAAGGGCGTATGCGTTTTTTCCTGAATATATTCAGGAAAAAACGCATACGCCCTTTTTGGCCAACCAAGCAAGCTTGCAAAGGAAATCTGCACTACAATGAAGTCTCACTTCCCCCCGGTCAAAAGGGCCATCTGAAAAAAGTGTAAAATCCAGAAAGGCAGGACAGGCCATGGAGAACTGGGAGCCTTGTTATGCTGATGGGCGGGATGTAAATTGCCAACAGACACTCGGGAGAAGTGTATGGTGTTTCCTGAAACATCTAAAAAACAAAGCAACAGAGCCTAGGGCACTTCCACTTATGGTCCTATAGCTTAGGGAAATTAAAATCAAAAAGACACAGCCACCCCAATGTTTGGAACGCCTCTGTTTACAAGAACCTCGTTTACAGTACAAGTTCAACATCGCAGAAAGTGAAAAATGGATAAAGAAGTTGTGGTATTTAATTACAAAGCAATATCACTCAGCAATGAAATCTATGTCATCAGGCCCTTAGCAGCACAATGAGTGGATTCAGGTATGATGATTCTAACTGAAATATGTCACACAGAAAAAGAAACATCATAAGATATCAGTAATACACGGAATGTAAACTTGGCTCCACAGGAACTGAATTACAGAACAGAACAGGGTCTCAAATTTAGAAAACCAACTTATGCTTGCTTAAGGGTAAAGGTGAGTTGGGGTGCTGCATAAAACAAGAGATTGAAATGAGCACAGATAAAGTTCCTTAAGCCAAATATGGAATAGACAAGAGCTACTCCTTGCTCAACGAAATGGACTCAACACCGCATATTAAGCGCCTAAGAATGTACCTGACTAGTAAGTATCTTAAAACCTATGGATTGCTATGTCTCCGAAAGAGAATCAAGCATGTGTACAGGGGCATAAACGCAGCAGTGATAGGATTGGAGAGGTTCGGTGAGCAAATGAAGACCCTTTGAAGTCATATTGCATGGTACCCATTCCACGGGTTTCAACTACCCAGGTTTAAGGTATTCTTCCTTCAGCTAAAACATGCATGTGGAACCTAGAGTATGATCAACCATGTGATCGGGAGACGTGTTCAAATATGTCTCAGTTTTCGTACCCTGGTACTCGGGTGCAACATTCCAGACGCTTTACTAACACCCTCCCGACTTGGAGAGTCAGTCCCTTTAACCTCCTGTTTGGCCCAGTTTGCAATTTCTGCGGAAGATGAACAGGAATAGCGAGAACCAATGAGAGACTAGCTGGAGGTGTCTGGACGGGCAAATTTAACTCTCATTTCCCACCAGGAAGAGGAATTAACCAAAGGCTCAGCGTGCCGTGACGGAACCAGATTAGGGCCTGAAGCCATCCTGCGGTGTTGCGGCCAGCTCAAAAGAAAGCGAGTTGAAGAAAGGAGCTCAGGGGCACTGTAATTCACAAACCTGCAGAGTTATAAATGACAGCAATCGTCCAAAAATATACTGAAGTAAGGCTGCCAAGAGGACTTGAAAGCGGGGCAGAATTGCAGGAAACCGATTTCAGGAGGTAGACTGGAATTACATTGAAAGCATAGGAAAAGAGGCAGAACGTCCACAATGATGCACTTGGCCAAAAAGGGCGTATGCGTTTTTTCCTGAATATATTCAGGAAAAAACGCATACGCCCTTTTTGGCCAACCAAGCAAGCTTGCAAAGGAAATCTGCACTACAATGAAGTCTCACTTCCCCCCGGTCAAAAGGGCCATCTGAAAAAAGTGTAAAATCCAGAAAGGCAGGACAGGCCATGGAGAACTGGGAGCCTTGTTATGCTGATGGGCGGGATGTAAATTGCCAACAGACACTCGGGAGAAGTGTATGGTGTTTCCTGAAACATCTAAAAAACAAAGCAACAGAGCCTAGGGCACTTCCACTTATGGTCCTATAGCTTAGGGAAATTAAAATCAAAAAGACACAGCCACCCCAAAGTTTGGAACGCCTCTGTTTACAAGAACCTCGTTTACAGTACAAGTTCAACATCGCAGAAAGTGAAAAATGGATAAAGAAGTTGTGGTATTTAATTACAAAGCAATATCACTCAGCAATGAAATCTATGTCATCAGGCCCTTAGCAGCACAATGAGTGGATTCAGGTATGATGATTCTAACTGAAATATGTCACACAGAAAAAGAAACATCATAAGATATCAGTAATACACGGAATGTAAACTTGGCTCCACAGGAACTGAATTACAGAACAGAACAGGGTCTCAAATTTAGAAAAGCAACTTATGCTTGCTTAAGGGTAAAGGTGAGTTGGGGTGCTGCATAAAACCAGAGATTGAAATGAGCACAGATAAAGTTCCTTAAGCCAAATATGGAATAGACAAGAGCTACTCCTTGCTCAACGAAATGGACTCAACACCCCATATTAAAAGCCTAAGAATGTACCTGACTAGTAAGTATCTTAAAACCTATGGATTGCTATGTCTCCGAAAGAGAATCAAGCATGTGTACAGGGGCATAAACGCAGCAGTGATAGGATTGGAGAGGTTCGGTGAGCAAATGAAGACCCTTTGAAGTCATATTGCATGGTACCCATTCCACGGGTTTCAACTACCCAGGTTTAAGGTATTCTTCCTTCAGGTAAAACATGCATGTGGAACCTAGAGTATGATCAACCATGTGATCGGGAGACGTGTTCAAATATGTCTCAGTTTTCGTACCCTGGTACTCGGGTGCAACATTCCAGACGCTTTACTAACACCCTCCCGACTTGGAGAGTCAGTCCCTTTAACCTCCTGTTTGGCCCAGTTTGCAATTTCTGCGGAAGATGAACAGGAATAGCGAGAACCAATGAGAGACTAGCTGGAGGTGTCTGGACGGGCAAATTTAACTCTCATTTCCCACCAGGAAGAGGAATTAACCAAAGGCTCAGCGTGCCGTGCCGGAACCAGATTAGGGCCTGAAGCCATCCTGCGGTGTTGCGGCCAGCTCAAAAGAAAGCGAGTTGAAGAAAGGAGCTCAGGGGCACTGTAATTCACAAACCTGCAGAGTTATAAATGACAGCTATTGTCCAAAAATATACTGAAGTAAGGCTGCCAAGAGGACTTGAAAGCGGGGCAGAATTGCAGGAAACCGATTTCAGGAGGTAGACTGGAATTGCATTGAAAGCATAGGAAAAGAGGCAGAACGTCCACAATGATGCACTTGGCCAAAAAGGGCGTATTCGTTTTTTCCTGAATATATTCAGGAAAAAACGCACATGCCCTTTTTGGCCAACCAAGCAAACTTGCAAAGGAAATCTGCACTACAATGAAGTCTCACTTCCCCCCGGTCAAAAGGGCCATCTGAAAAAAGTGTAAAATCCAGAAAGGCAGGACAGGCCATGGAGAACTGGGAGCCTTGTTATGCTGATGGGCGGGATGTAAATTGCCAACAGACACTCGGGAGAAGTGTATGGTGTTTCCTGAAACATCTAAAAAACAAAGCAACAGAGCCTAGGGCACTTCCACTTATGGTCCTATAGCTTAGGGAAATTAAAATCAAAAAGACACAGCCACCCCAAAGTTTGGGACGCCTCTGTTTACAAGAACCTCGTTTACAGTACAAGTTCAACATTGCAGAAAGTGAAAAATGGATAAAGTAGTTGTGGTATTTACTTACAAAGCAATATCACTCAGCAATGAAATCTGTGTCATCAGGCCCTTAGCAGCACAATGAGTGGATTCAGGTATGATGATTCTAACTGAAATAAGGCACACAGAAAAAGAAACATCATAAGATATCAGTAATACACGGAATGTAAACTTGGCTACACAGGAACTGAATTACAGAACAGAACAGGGTCTCAAATTTAGAAAAGCAACTTATGCTTGCTTAAGGGTAAAGGTGAGTTGGGGTGCTGCATAAAACCAGAGATTGAAATGAGCACAGATAAAGTTCCTTAAGCCAAATATGGAATAGACAAGAGCTACTCCTTGCTCAACGAAATGGACTCAACACCCCATATTAAGCGCCTAAGAATGTACCTGACTAGTAAGTATCTTAAAACCTATGGATTGCTATGTCTCCAAAAGAGAATCAAGCATGTGTACAGGGGCATAAACGCAGCAGTGATAGGATTGGAGAGGTTCGGTGAGCAAATGAAGACCCTTTGAAGTCATATTGCATGGTACCCATTCCACGGGTTTCAACTACCCAGGTTTAAGGTATTCTTCCTTCAGCTAAAACATGCATGTGGAACCTAGAGTATGATCAACCATGTGATCGGTAAACGTGTTCAAATATGTCTCAGTTTTCGTACCCTGGTACTCGGGTGCAACATTCCAGACGCTTTACTAACACCCTCCCGACTTGGAGAGTCAGTCCCTTTAACCTCCTGTTTGGCCCAGTTTGCAATTTCTGCGGAAGATGAACAGGAATAGCAAGAACCAATGAGAGACTAGCTGGAGGTGTCTGGACGGGCAAATTTAACTCTCATTTCCCACCAGGAAGAGGAATTAACCAAAGGCTCAGCGTGCCGTGACGGAACCAGATTAGGGCCTGAAGCCATCCTGCGGTGTTGCGGCCAGCTCAAAAGAAAGCGAGTTGAAGAAAGGAGCTCAGGGGCACTGTAATTCACAAACCTGCAGAGTTATAAATGACAGCAATCGTCCAAAAATATACTGAAGTAAGGCTGCCAAGAGGACTTGAAAGCGGGGCAGAATTGCAGGAAACCGATTTCAGGAGGTAGACTGGAATTGCATTGAAAGCATAGGAAAAGAGGCAGAACGTCCACAATGATGCACTTGGCCAAAAAGGGCGTATGCGTTTTTTCCTGAATATATTCAGGAAAAAACGCATACGCCCTTTTTGGCCAACCAAGCAAGCTTGCAAAGGAAATCTGCACTACAATGAAGTCTCACTTCCCCCCGGTCAAAAGGGCCATCTGAAAAAAGTGTAAAATCCAGAAAGGCAGGACAGGCCATGGAGAACTGGGAGCCTTGTTATGCTGATGGGCGGGATGTAAATTGCCAACAGACACTCGGGAGAAGTGTATGGTGTTTCCTGAAACATCTAAAAAACAAAGCAACAGAGCCTAGGGCACTTCCACTTATGGTCCTATAGCTTAGGGAAATTAAAATCAAAAAGACACAGCCACCCCAAAGTTTGGGACGCCTCTGTTTACAAGAACCTCGTTTACAGTACAAGTTCAACATTGCAGAAAGTGAAAAATGGATAAAGAAGTTGTGGTATTTACTTACAAAGCAATATCACTCAGCAATGAAATCTATGTCATCAGGCCCTTAGCAGCACAATGAGTGGATTCAGGTATGATGATTCTAACTGAAATAAGTCACACAGAAAAAGAAACATCATAAGATATCAGTAATACATGGAATGTAAACTTGGCTACACAGGAACTGAATTCCAAAACAGAACAGGGTCTCAAATTTAGAAAACCAACTTATGCTTGCTTAAGGGTAAAGGTGAGTTGGGGTGCTGCATAAAACCAGAGATTGAAATGAGCACAGATAAAGTTCCTTAAGCCAAATATGGAATAGACAAGAGCTACTCCTTGCTCAACGAAATGGACTCAACACTGCATATTAAAAGCCTAAGAATGTACCTGACTAGTAAGTATCTTAAAACCTATGGATTGCTATGTCTCCGAAAGAGAATCAAGCATGTGTACAGGGGCATAAATGCAGCAGTGATAGGATTGGAGAGGTTCGGTGAGCAAATGAAGACCCTTTGAAGTCATATTGCATGGTACCCATTCCACGGGTTTCAACTACCCAGGTTTAAGGTATTCTTCCTTCAGCTAAAACATGCATGTGGAACCTAGAGTATGATCAACCATGTGATCGGGAGACGTGTTCAAATATGTCTCAGTTTTCGTACCCTGGTACTCGGGTGCAACATTCCAGACGCTTTACTAACACCCTCCCGACTTGGAGAGTCAGTCCCTTTAACCTCCTGTTTGGCCCAGTTTGCAATTTCTGCGGAAGATGAACAGGAATAGCGAGAACCAATGAGAGACTAGCTGGAGGTGTCTGGACGGGAAAATTTTACTCTCATTTCCCACCAGGAAGAGGAATTAACCAAAGGCTCAGCGTGCCGTGCCGGAACCAGATTAGGGCCTGAAGCCATCCTGCGGTGTTGCGGCCAGCTCAAAAGAAAGCGAGTTGAAGAAAGGAGCTCAGGGGCACTGTAATTCACAAACCTGCAGAGTTATAAATGACAGCAATCGTCCAAAAATATACTGAAGTAAGGCTGCCAAGAGGACTTGAAAGCGGGGCAGAATTGCAGGAAACCGATTTCAGGAGGTAGACTGGAATTGCATTGAAAGCATAGGAAAAGAGGCAGAACGTCCACAATGATGCACTTGGCCAAAAAGGGCGTATGCGTTTTTTCCTGAATATATTCAGGAAAAAACGCATACGCCCTTTTTGGCCAACCAAGCAAGCTTGCAAAGGAAATCTGCACTACAATGAAGTCTCACTTCCCCCCGGTCAAAAGGGCCATCTGAAAAAAGTGTAAAATCCAGAAAGGCAGGACAGGCCATGGAGAACTGGGAGCCTTGTTATGCTGATGGGCGGGATGTAAATTGCCAACAGACACTCGGGAGAAGTGTATGGTGTTTCCTGAAACATCTAAAAAACAAAGCAACAGAGCCTAGGGCACTTCCACTTATGGTCCTATGGCTTAGGGAAATTAAAATCAAAAAGACACAGCCACCCCAAAGTTTGGGACGCCTCTGTTTACAAGAAGCTCGTTTACAGTACAAGTTCAACATTGCAGAAAGTGAAAAATGGATAAAGTAGTTGTGGTATTTACTTACAAAGCAATATCACTCAGCAATGAAATCTGTGTCATCAGGCCCTTAGCAGCACAATGAGTGGATTCAGGTATGATGATTCTAACTGAAATAAGTCACACAGAAAAAGAAACATCATAAGATATCAGTAATACACGGAATGTAAACTTGGCTACACAGGAACTGAATTACAGAACAGAACAGTGTCTCAAATTTAGAAAACCAACTTATGCTTGCTTAAGGGTAAAGGTGAGTTGGGGTGCTGCATAAAACCAGAGATTGAAATGAGCACAGATAAAGTTCCTTAAGCCAAATATGGAATAGACAAGAGCTACTCCTTGCTCAACTAAATGGACTCAACATCCCATATTAAGCGCCTAAGAATGTACCTGACTAGTAAGTATCTTAAAACCTATGGATTGCTATGTCTCCGAAAGAGAATCAAGCATGTGTACAGGGGCATAAACGCAGCAGTGATAGGATTGGAGAGGTTCGGTGAGCAAATGAAGACCCTTTGAAGTCATATTGCATGGTACCCATTCCACGGGTTTCAACTACCCAGGTTTGAGGTATTCTTCCTTCAGCTAAAACATGCATGTGGAACCTAGAGTATGATCAACCATGTGATCGGTAAACGTGTTCAAATATGTCTCAGTTTTCGTACCCTGGTACTCGGGTGCAACATTCCAGACGCTTTACTAACACCCTCCCGACTTGGAGAGTCAGTCCCTTTAACCTCCTGTTTGGCCCAGTTTGCAACTTCTGCGGAAGATGAACAGGAATAGCGAGAACCAATGAGAGACTAGCTGGAGGTGTCTGGACGGGCAAATTTAACTCTCATTTCCCACCAGGAAGAGGAATTAACCAAAGGCTCATCGTGCCGTGACGGAACCAGATTAGGGCCTGAAGCCATCCTGCGGTGTTGCGGCCAGCTGAAAAGAAAGCGAGTTGAAGAAAGGAGCTCAGGGGCACTGTAATTCACAAACTTGCAGAGTTATAAATGACAGCAATCGTCCAAAAATATACTGAAGTAAGGCTGCCAAGAGGACTTGAAAGCGGGGCAGAATTGCAGGAAACCGATTTCAGGAGGTAGACTGGAATTGCATTGAAAGCATAGGAAAAGAGGCAGAACGTCCACAATGATGCACTTGGCCAAAAAGGGCGTATGCGTTTTTTCCTGAATATATTCAGGAAAAAACGCATACGCCCTTTTTGGCCAACCAAGCAAGCTTGCAAAGGAAATCTGCACTACAATGAAGTCTCACTTCCCCCCAGTCAAAAGGGCCATCTGAAAAAAGTGTAAAATCCAGAAAGGCAGGACAGGCCAAGGAGAACTGGGAGCCTTGTTATGCTGATGGGCGGGATGTAAATTGCCAACAGACACTCGGGAGAAGTGTATGGTGTTTCCTGAAACATCTAAAAAACAAAGCAACAGAGCCTAGGGCACTTCCACTTATGGTCCTATGGCTTAGGGAAATTAAAATCAAAAAGACACAGCCACCCCAAAGTTTGGGACGCCTCTGTTTACAAGAAACTCGTTTACAGTACAAGTTCAACATTGCAGAAAGTGAAAAATGGATAAAGTAGTTGTGGTATTTACTTACAAAGCAATATCACTCAGCAATGAAATCTGTGTCATCAGGCCCTTAGCAGCACAATGAGTGGATTCAGGTATGATGATTCTAACTGAAATAAGTCACACAGAAAAAGAAACATCATAAGATATCAGTAATACACGGAATGTAAACTTGGCTACACAGGAACTGAATTACAGAACAGAACAGGGTCTCAAATTTAGAAAACCAACTTATGCTTGCTTAAGGGTAAAGGTGAGTTGGGGTGCTGCATAAAACCAGAGATTGAAATGAGCACAGATAAAGTTCCTTAAGCCAAATATGGAATAGACAAGAGCTACTCCTTGCTCAACTAAATGGACTCAACACCCCATATTAAGCGCCTAAGAATGTACCTGACTAGTAAGTATCTTAAAACCTATGGATTGCTATGTCTCCGAAAGAGAATCAAGCATGTGTACAGGGGCATAAACGCAGCAGTGATAGGATTGGAGAGGTTCGGTGAGCAAATGAAGACCCTTTGAAGTCATATTGCATGGTACCCATTCCACGGGTTTCAACTACCCAGGTTTGAGGTATTCTTCCTTCAGCTAAAACATGCATGTGGAACCTAGAGTATGATCAACCATGTGATCGGTAAACGTGTTCAAATATGTCTCAGTTTTCGTACCCTGGTACTCGGGTGCAACATTCCAGACGCTTTACTAACACCCTCCCGACTTGGAGAGTCAGTCCCTTTAACCTCCTGTTTGGCCCAGTTTGCAACTTCTGCGGAAGATGAACAGGAATAGCGAGAACCAATGAGAGACTAGCTGGAGGTGTCTGGACGGGCAAATTTAACTCTCATTTCCCACCAGGAAGAGGAATTAACCAAAGGCTCATCGTGCCGTGACGGAACCAGATTAGGGCCTGAAGCCATCCTGCGGTGTTGCGGCCAGCTCAAAAGAAAGCGAGTTGAAGAAAGGAGCTCAGGGGCACTGTAATTCACAAACCTGCAGAGTTATAAATGACAGCAATCGTCCAAAAATATACTGAAGTAAGGCTGCCAAGAGGACTTGAAAGCGGGGCAGAATTGCAGGAAACCGATTTCAGGAGGTAGACTGGAATTGCATTGAAAGCATAGGAAAAGAGGCAGAACGTCCACAATGATGCACTTGGCCAAAAAGGGCGTATGCGTTTTTTCCTGAATATATTCAGGAAAAAACGCATACGCCCTTTTTGGCCAACCAAGCAAGCTTGCAAAGGAAATCTGCACTACAATGAAGTCTCACTTCCCCCCGGTCAAAAGGGCCATCTGAAAAAAGTGTAAAATCCAGAAAGGCAGGACAGGCCATGGAGAACTGGGAGCCTTGTTATGCTGATGGGCGGGATGTAAATTGCCAACAGACACTCGGGAGAAGTGTATGGTGTTTCCTGAAACATCTAAAAAACAAAGCAACAGAGCCTAGGGCACTTCCACTTATGGTCCTATGGCTTAGGGAAATTAAAATCAAAAAGACACAGCCACCCCAAAGTTTGGGACGCCTCTGTTTACAAGAAACTCGTTTACAGTACAAGTTCAACATTGCAGAAAGTGAAAAATGGATAAAGTAGTTGTGGTATTTACTTACAAAGCAATATCACTCAGCAATGAAATCTGTGTCATCAGGCCCTTAGCAGCACAATGAGTGGATTCAGGTATGATGATTCTAACTGAAATAAGTCACACAGAAAAAGAAACATCATAAGATATCAGTAATACACGGAATGTAAACTTGGCTACACAGGAACTGAATTACAGAACAGAACAGGGTCTCAAATTTAGAAAACCAACTTATGCTTGCTTAAGGGTAAAGGTGAGTTGGGGTGCTGCATAAAACCAGAGATTGAAATGAGCACAGATAAAGTTCCTTAAGCCAAATATGGAATAGACAAGAGCTACTCCTTGCTCAACTAAATGGACTCAACACCCCATATTAAGCGCCTAAGAATGTACCTGACTAGTAAGTATCTTAAAACCTATGGATTGCTATGTCTCCGAAAGAGAATCAAGCATGTGTACAGGGGCATAAACGCAGCAGTGATAGGATTGGAGAGGTTTGGTGAGCAAATGAAGACCCTTTGAAGTCATATTGCATGGTACCCATTCCACGGGTTTCAACTACCCAGGTTTAAGGTATTCTTCCTTCAGCTAAAACATGCATGTGGAACCTAGAGTATGATCAACCATGTGATCGGTAAACGTGTTCAAATATGTCTCAGTTTTCGTACCCTGGTACTCGGGTGCAACATTCCAGACGCTTTACTAACACCCTCCCGACTTGGAGAGTCAGTCCCTTTAACCTCCTGTTTGGCCCAGTTTGCAACTTCTGCGGAAGATGAACAGGAATAGCGAGAACCAATGAGAGACTAGCTGGAGGTGTCTGGACGGGCAAATTTAACTCTCATTTCCCACCAGGAAGAGGAATTAACCAAAGGCTCATCGTGCCGTGACGGAACCAGATTAGGGCCTGAAGCCATCCTGCGGTGTTGCGGCCAGCTCAAAAGAAAGCGAGTTGAAGAAAGGAGCTCAGGGGCACTGTAATTCACAAACCTGCAGAGTTATAAATGACAGCAATCGTCCAAAAATATACTGAAGTAAGGCTGCCAAGAGGACTTGAAAGCGGGGCAGAATTGCAGGAAACCGATTTCAGGAGGTAGACTGGAATTGCATTGAAAGCATAGGAAAAGAGGCAGAACGTCCACAATGATGCACTTGGCCAAAAAGGGCGTATGCGTTTTTTCCTGAATATATTCAGGAAAAAACGCATACGCCCTTTTTGGCCAACCAAGCAAGCTTGCAAAGGAAATCTGCACTACAATGAAGTCTCCCTTCCCCCCGGTCAAAAGGGCCATCTGAAAAAAGTGTAAAATCCAGAAAGGCAGGACAGGCCATGGAGAACTGGGAGCCTTGTTATGCTGATGGGCGGGATGTAAATTGCCAACAGACACTCGGGAGAAGTGTATGGTGTTTCCTGAAACATCTAAAAAACAAAGCAACAGAGCCTAGGGCACTTCCACTTATGGTCCTATGGCTTAGGGAAATTAAAATCAAAAAGACACAGCCACCCCAAAGTTTGGGACGCCTCTGTTTACAAGAAACTCGTTTACAGTACAAGTTCAACATTGCAGAAAGTGAAAAATGGATAAAGTAGTTGTGGTATTTACTTACAAAGCAATATCACTCAGCAATGAAATCTGTGTCATCAGGCCCTTAGCAGCACAATGAGTGGATTCAGGTATGATGATTCTAACTGAAATAAGTCACACAGAAAAAGAAATATCATAAGATATCAGTAATACACGGAATGTAAACTTGGCTACACAGGAACTGAATTACAGAACAGAACAGGGTCTCAAATTTAGAAAACCAACTTATGCTTGCTTAAGGGTAAAGGTGAGTTGGGGTGCTGCATAAAACCAGAGATTGAAATGAGCACAGATAAAGTTCCTTAAGCCAAATATGGAATAGACAAGAGCTACTCCTTGCTCAACGAAATGGACTCAACACCGCATATTAAATGCCTAAGAATGTACCTGACTAGTAAGTATCTTAAAACCTATGGATTGCTATGTCTCCGAAAGAGAATCAAGCATGTGTACAGGGGCATAAACGCAGCAGTGATAGGATTGGAGAGGTTTGGTGAGCAAATGAAGACCCTTTGAAGTCATATTGCATGGTACCCATTCCACGGGTTTCAACTACCCAGTTTTAAGGTATTCTTCCTTCAGCTAAAACATGCATGTGGAACCTAGAGTATGATCAACCATGTGATCGGGAGACGTGTTCAAATATGTCTCAGTTTTCGTACCCTGGTACTCGGGTGCAACATTCCAGACGCTTTACTAACACCCTCCCGACTTGGAGAGTCAGTCCCTTTAACCTCCTGTTTGGCCCAGTTTGCAATTTCTGCGGAAGATGAACAGGAATAGCGAGAACCAATGAGAGACTAGCTGGAGGTGTCTGGACGGGCAAATTTAACTCTCATTTCCCACCAGGAAGAGGAATTAACCAAAGGCTCAGCGTGCCGTGCCGGAACCAGATTAGGGCCTGAAGCCATCCTGCGGTGTTGCGGCCAGCTCAAAAGAAAGCGAGTTGAAGAAAGGAGCTCAGGGGCACTGTAATTCACAAACCTGCAGAGTTATAAATGACAGCAATCGTCCAAAAATATACTGAAGTAAGGCTGCCAAGAGGACTTGAAAGCGGGGCAGAATTGCAGGAAACCGATTTCAGGAGGTAGACTGGAATTGCATTGAAAGCATAGGAAAAGAGGCAGAACGTCCACAATGATGCACTTGGCCAAAAAGGGCGTATGCGTTTTTTCCTGAATATATTCAGGAAAAAACGCATACGCCCTTTTTGGCCAACCAAGCAAGCTTGCAAAGGAAATCTGCACTACAATGAAGTCTCACTTCCCCCCGGTCAAAAGGGCCATCTGAAAAAAGTGTAAAATCCAGAAAGGCAGGACAGGCCATGGAGAACTGGGAGCCTTGTTATGCTGATGGGCGGGATGTAAATTGCCAACAGACACTCGGGAGAAGTGTATGGTGTTTCCTGAAACATCTAAAAAACAAAGCAACAGAGCCTAGGGCACTTCCACTTATGGTCCTATGGCTTAGGGAAATTAAAATCAAAAAGACACAGCCACCCCAAAGTTTGGGACGCCTCTGTTTACAAGAAACTCGTTTACAGTACAAGTTCAACATTGCAGAAAGTGAAAAATGGATAAAGTAGTTGTGGTATTTACTTACAAAGCAATATCACTCAGCAATGAAATCTGTGTCATCAGGCCCTTAGCAGCACAATGAGTGGATTCAGGTATGATGATTCTAACTGAAATAAGTCACACAGAAAAAGAAACATCATAAGATATCAGTAATACACGGAATGTAAACTTGGCTACACAGGAACTGAATTACAGAACAGAACAGGGTCTCAAATTTAGAAAACCAACTTATGCTTGCTTAAGGGTAAAGGTGAGTTGGGGTGCTGCATAAAACCAGAGATTGAAATGAGCACAGATAAAGTTCCTTAAGCCAAATATGGAATAGACAAGAGCTACTCCTTGCTCAACTAAATGGACTCAACACCCCATATTAAGCGCCTAAGAATGTACCTGACTAGTAAGTATCTTAAAACCTATGGATTGCTATGTCTCCGAAAGAGAATCAAGCATGTGTACAGGGGCATAAACGCAGCAGTGATAGGATTGGAGAGGTTCGGTGAGCAAATGAAGACCCTTTGAAGTCATATTGCATGGTACCCATTCCACGGGTTTCAACTACCCAGGTTTGAGGTATTCTTCCTTCAGCTAAAACATGCATGTGGAACCTAGAGTATGATCAACCATGTGATCGGTAAACGTGTTCAAATATGTCTCAGTTTTCGTACCCTGGTACTCGGGTGCAACATTCCAGACGCTTTACTAACACCCTCCCGACTTGGAGAGTCAGTCCCTTTAACCTCCTGTTTGGCCCAGTTTGCAACTTCTGCGAAAGATGAACAGGAATAGCGAGAACCAATGAGAGACTAGCTGGAGGTGTCTGGACGGGCAAATTTAACTCTCATTTCCCACCAGGAAGAGGAATTAACCAAAGGCTCATCGTGCCGTGACGGAACCAGATTAGGGCCTGAAGCCATCCTGCGGTGTTGCGGCCAGCTGAAAAGAAAGCGAGTTGAAGAAAGGAGCTCAGGGGCACTGTAATTCACAAACTTGCAGAGTTATAAATGACAGCAATCGTCCAAAAATATACTGAAGTAAGGCTGCCAAGAGGACTTGAAAGCGGGGCAGAATTGCAGGAAACCGATTTCAGGAGGTAGACTGGAATTGCATTGAAAGCATAGGAAAAGAGGCAGAACGTCCACAATGATGCACTTGGCCAAAAAGGGCGTATGCGTTTTTTCCTGAATATATTCAGGAAAAAACGCATACGCCCTTTTTGGCCAACCAAGCAAGCTTGCAAAGGAAATCTGCACTACAATGAAGTCTCACTTCCCCCCGGTCAAAAGGGCCATCTGAAAAAAGTGTAAAATCCAGAAAGGCAGGACAGGCCATGGAGAACTGGGAGCCTTGTTATGCTGATGGGCGGGATGTAAATTGCCAACAGACACTCGGGAGAAGTGTATGGTGTTTCCTGAAACATCTAAAAAACAAAGCAACAGAGCCTAGGGCACTTCCACTTATGGTCCTATGGCTTAGGGAAATTAAAATCAAAAAGACACAGCCACCCCAAAGTTTGGGACGCCTCTGTTTACAAGAAACTCGTTTACAGTACAAGTTCAACATTGCAGAAAGTGAAAAATGGATAAAGTAGTTGTGGTATTTACTTACAAAGCAATATCACTCAGCAATGAAATCTGTGTCATCAGGCCCTTAGCAGCACAATGAGTGGATTCAGGTATGATGATTCTAACTGAAATAAGTCACACAGAAAAAGAAACATCATAAGATATCAGTAATACACGGAATGTAAACTTGGCTACACAGGAACTGAATTACAGAACAGAACAGGGTCTCAAATTTAGAAAACCAACTTATGCTTGCTTAAGGGTAAAGGTGAGTTGGGGTGCTGCATAAAACCAGAGATTGAAATGAGCACAGATAAAGTTCCTTAAGCCAAATATGGAATAGACAAGAGCTACTCCTTGCTCAACTAAATGGACTCAACACCCCATATTAAGCGCCTAAGAATGTACCTGACTAGTAAGTATCTTAAAACCTATGGATTGCTATGTCTCCGAAAGAGAATCAAGCATGTGTACAGGGGCATAAACGCAGCAGTGATAGGATTGGAGAGGTTCGGTGAGCAAATGAAGACCCTTTGAAGTCATATTGCATGGTACCCATTCCACGGGTTTCAACTACCCAGGTTTGAGGTATTCTTCCTTCAGCTAAAACATGCATGTGGAACCTAGAGTATGATCAACCATGTGATCGGTAAACGTGTTCAAATATGTCTCAGTTTTCGTACCCTGGTACTCGGGTGCAACATTCCAGACGCTTTACTAACACCCTCCCGACTTGGAGAGTCAGTCCCTTTAACCTCCTGTTTGGCCCAGTTTGCAACTTCTGCGGAAGATGAACAGGAATAGCGAGAACCAATGAGAGACTAGCTGGAGGTGTCTGGACGGGCAAATTTAACTCTCATTTCCCACCAGGAAGAGGAATTAACCAAAGGCTCATCGTGCCGTGACGGAACCAGATTAGGGCCTGAAGCCATCCTGCGGTGTTGCGGCCAGCTGAAAAGAAAGCGAGTTGAAGAAAGGAGCTCAGGGGCACTGTAATTCACAAACTTGCAGAGTTATAAATGACAGCAATCGTCCAAAAATATACTGAAGTAAGGCTGCCAAGAGGACTTGAAAGCGGGGCAGAATTGCAGGAAACCGATTTCAGGAGGTAGACTGGAATTGCATTGAAAGCATAGGAAAAGAGGCAGAACGTCCACAATGATGCACTTGGCCAAAAAGGGCGTATGCGTTTTTTCCTGAATATATTCAGGAAAAAACGCATACGCCCTTTTTGGCCAACCAAGCAAGCTTGCAAAGGAAATCTGCACTACAATGAAGTCTCACTTCCCCCCGGTCAAAAGGGCCATCTGAAAAAAGTGTAAAATCCAGAAAGGCAGGACAGGCCATGGAGAACTGGGAGCCTTGTTATGCTGATGGGCGGGATGTAAATTGCCAACAGACACTCGGGAGAAGTGTATGGTGTTTCCTGAAACATCTAAAAAACAAAGCAACAGAGCCTAGGGCACTTCCACTTATGGTCCTATGGCTTAGGGAAATTAAAATCGAAAAGACACAGCCACCCCAAAGTTTGGGACGCCTCTGTTTACAAGAAACTCGTTTACAGTACAAGTTCAACATTGCAGAAAGTGAAAAATGGATAAAGTAGTTGTGGTATTTACTTACAAAGCAATATCACTCAGCAATGAAATCTGTGTCATCAGGCCCTTAGCAGCACAATGAGTGGATTCAGGTATGATGATTCTAACTGAAATAAGTCACACAGAAAAAGAAACATCATAAGATATCAGTAATACACGGAATGTAAACTTGGCTACACAGGAACTGAATTACAGAACAGAACAGGGTCTCAAATTTAGAAAACCAACTTATGCTTGCTTAAGGGTAAAGGTGAGTTGGGGTGCTGCATAAAACCAGAGATTGAAATGAGCACAGATAAAGTTCCTTAAGCCAAATATGGAATAGACAAGAGCTACTCCTTGCTCAACTAAATGGACTCAACACCCCATATTAAGCGCCTAAGAATGTACCTGACTAGTAAGTATCTTAAAACCTATGGATTGCTATGTCTCCGAAAGAGAATCAAGCATGTGTACAGGGGCATAAACGCAGCAGTGATAGGATTGGAGAGGTTCGGTGAGCAAATGAAGACCCTTTGAAGTCATATTGCATGGTACCCATTCCACGGGTTTCAACTACCCAGGTTTAAGGTATTCTTCCTTCAGCTAAAACATGCATGTGGAACCTAGAGTATGATCAACCATGTGATCGGTAAACGTGTTCAAATATGTCTCAGTTTTCGTACCCTGGTACTCGGGTGCAACATTCCAGACGCTTTACTAACACCCTCCCGACTTGGAGAGTCAGTCCCTTTAACCTCCTGTTTGGCCCAGTTTGCAACTTCTGCGGAAGATGAACAGGAATAGCGAGAACCAATGAGAGACTAGCTGGAGGTGTCTGGACGGGCAAATTTAACTCTCATTTCCCACCAGGAAGAGGAATTAACCAAAGGCTCATCGTGCCGTGACGGAACCAGATTAGGGCCTGAAGCCATCCTGCGGTGTTGCGGCCAGCTCAAAAGAAAGCGAGTTGAAGAAAGGAGCTCAGGGGCACTGTAATTCACAAACCTGCAGAGTTATAAATGACAGCAATCGTCCAAAAATATACTGAAGTAAGGCTGCCAAGAGGACTTGAAAGCGGGGCAGAATTGCAGGAAACCGATTTCAGGAGGTAGACTGGAATTGCATTGAAAGCATAGGAAAAGAGGCAGAACGTCCACAATGATGCACTTGGCCAAAAAGGGCGTATGCGTTTTTTCCTGAATATATTCAGGAAAAAACGCATACGCCCTTTTTGGCCAACCAAGCAAGCTTGCAAAGGAAATCTGCACTACAATGAAGTCTCCCTTCCCCCCGGTCAAAAGGGCCATCTGAAAAAAGTGTAAAATCCAGAAAGGCAGGACAGGCCATGGAGAACTGGGAGCCTTGTTATGCTGATGGGCGGGATGTAAATTGCCAACAGACACTCGGGAGAAGTGTATGGTGTTTCCTGAAACATCTAAAAAACAAAGCAACAGAGCCTAGGGCACTTCCACTTATGGTCCTATGGCTTAGGGAAATTAAAATCAAAAAGACACAGCCACCCCAAAGTTTGGGACGCCTCTGTTTACAAGAAACTCGTTTACAGTACAAGTTCAACATTGCAGAAAGTGAAAAATGGATAAAGTAGTTGTGGTATTTACTTACAAAGCAATATCACTCAGCAATGAAATCTGTGTCATCAGGCCCTTAGCAGCACAATGAGTGGATTCAGGTATGATGATTCTAACTGAAATAAGTCACACAGAAAAAGAAACATCATAAGATATCAGTAATACACGGAATGTAAACTTGGCTACACAGGAACTGAATTACAGAACAGAACAGGGTCTCAAATTTAGAAAACCAACTTATGCTTGCTTAAGGGTAAAGGTGAGTTGGGGTGCTGCATAAAACCAGAGATTGAAATGAGCACAGATAAAGTTCCTTAAGCCAAATATGGAATAGACAAGAGCTACTCCTTGCTCAACGAAATGGACTCAACACCGCATATTAAATGCCTAAGAATGTACCTGACTAGTAAGTATCTTAAAACCTATGGATTGCTATGTCTCCGAAAGAGAATCAAGCATGTGTACAGGGGCATAAACGCAGCAGTGATAGGATTGGAGAGGTTTGGTGAGCAAATGAAGACCCTTTGAAGTCATATTGCATGGTACCCATTCCACGGGTTTCAACTACCCAGTTTTAAGGTATTCTTCCTTCAGCTAAAACATGCATGTGGAACCTAGAGTATGATCAACCATGTGATCGGGAGACGTGTTCAAATATGTCTCAGTTTTCATACCCTGGTACTCGGGTGCAACATTCCAGACGCTTTACTAACACCCTCCCGACTTGGAGAGTCAGTCCCTTTAACCTCCTGTTTGGCCCAGTTTGCAATTTCTGCGGAAGATGAACAGGAATAGCGAGAACCAATGAGAGACTAGCTGGAGGTGTCTGGACGGGCAAATTTAACTCTCATTTCCCACCAGGAAGAGGAATTAACCAAAGGCTCAGCGTGCCGTGCCGGAACCAGATTAGGGCCTGAAGCCATCCTGCGGTGTTGCGGCCAGCTCAAAAGAAAGCGAGTTGAAGAAAGGAGCTCAGGGGCACTGTAATTCACAAACCTGCAGAGTTATAAATGACAGCAATCGTCCAAAAATATACTGAAGTAAGGCTGCCAAGAGGACTTGAAAGCGGGGCAGAATTGCAGGAAACCGATTTCAGGAGGTAGACTGGAATTGCATTGAAAGCATAGGAAAAGAGGCAGAACGTCCACAATGATGCACTTGGCCAAAAAGGGCGTATGCGTTTTTTCCTGAATATATTCAGGAAAAAACGCATACGCCCTTTTTGGCCAACCAAGCAAGCTTGCAAAGGAAATCTGCACTACAATGAAGTCTCACTTCCCCCCGGTCAAAAGGGCCATCTGAAAAAAGTGTAAAATCCAGAAAGGCAGGACAGGCCATGGAGAACTGGGAGCCTTGTTATGCTGATGGGCGGGATGTAAATTGCCAACAGACACTAGGGAGAAGTGTATGGTGTTTCCTGAAACATCTAAAAAACAAAGCAACAGAGCCTAGGGCACTTCCACTTATGGTCCTATAGCTTAGGGAAATTAAAATCAAAAAGACACAGCCACCCCAATGTTTGGAACGCCTCTGTTTACAAGAACCTCGTTTACAGTACAAGTTCAACATCGCAGAAATTGAAAAATGGATAAAGAAGTTGTGGTATTTAATTACAAAGCAATATCACTCAGCAATGAAATCTATGTCATCAGGCCCTTAGCAGCACAATGAGTGGATTCAGGTATGATGATTCTAACTGAAATATGTCACACAGAAAAAGAAACATCATAAGATATCAGTAATACACGGAATGTAAACTTGGCTCCACAGGAACTGAATTACAGAACAGAACAGGGTCTCAAATTTAGAAAACCAACTTATGCTTGCTTAAGGGTAAAGGTGAGTTGGGGTGCTGCATAAAACAAGAGATTGAAATGAGCACAGATAAAGTTCCTTAAGCCAAATATGGAATAGACAAGAGCTACTCCTTGCTCAACGAAATGGACTCAACACCGCATATTAAGCGCCTAAGAATGTACCTGACTAGTAAGTATCTTAAAACCTATGGATTGCTATGTCTCCGAAAGAGAATCAAGCATGTGTACAGGGGCATAAACGCAGCAGTGATAGGATTGGAGAGGTTCGGTGAGCAAATGAAGACCCTTTGAAGTCATATTGCATGGTACCCATTCCACGGGTTTCAACTACCCAGGTTTAAGGTATTCTTCCTTCAGCTAAAACATGCATGTGGAACCTA
The DNA here is from genome assembly GCF_039906515.1 of Pseudorca crassidens. NCBI lineage: Eukaryota > Metazoa > Chordata > Mammalia > Artiodactyla > Delphinidae > Pseudorca > Pseudorca crassidens. The sequence continues at coordinate 656,615 of NW_027136308.1, forward strand.
GAGTATGATCAACCATGTGATCGGGAGATGTGTTCAAATATGTCTCAGTTTTCGTACCCTGGTACTCGGGTGCAACATTCCAGACGCTTTACTAACACCCTCCCGACTTGGAGAGTCAGTCCCTTTAACCTCCTGTTTGGCCCAGTTTGCAATTTCTGCGGAAGATGAACAGGAATAGCGAGAACCAATGAGAGACTAGCTGGAGGTGTCTGGACGGGCAAATTTAACTCTCATTTCCCACCAGGAAGAGGAATTAACTAAAGGCTCAGCGTGCCGTGACGGAACCAGATTAGGGCCTGAAGCCATCCTGCGGTGTTGCGGCCAGCTCAAAAGAAAGCGAGTTGAAGAAAGGAGCTCAGGGGCACTGTAATTCACAAACCTGCAGAGTTATAAATGACAGCAATCGTCCAAAAATATACTGAAGTAAGGCTGCCAAGAGGACTTGAAAGCGGGGCAGAATTGCAGGAAACCGATTTCAGGAGGTAGACTGGAATTGCATTGAAAGCATAGGAAAAGAGGCAGAACGTCCACAATGATGCACTTGGCCAAAAAGGGCGTATGCGTTTTTTCCTGAATATATTCAGGAAAAAACGCCTACGCCCTTTTTGGCCAACCAAGCAAGCTTGCAATGGAAATCTGCACTACAATGAAGTCTCACTTCCCCCCGGTCAAAAGGGCCATCTGAAAAAAGTGTAAAATCCAGAAAGGCAGGACAGGCCATGGAGAACTGGGAGCCTTGTTATGCTGATGGGCGGGATGTAAATTGCCAACAGACACTCGGGAGAAGTGTATGGTGTTTCCTGAAACATCTAAAAAACAAAGCAACAGAGCCTAGGGCACTTCCACTTATGGTCCTATAGCTTAGGGAAATTAAAATCAAAAAGACACAGCCACCCCAAAGTTTGGAACGCCTCTGTTTACAAGAACCTCGTTTACAGTACAAGTTCAACATCGCAGAAAGTGAAAAATGGATAAAGAAGTTGTGGTATTTACTTACAAAGCAATATCACTCAGCAATGAAATCTATGTCATCAGGCCCTTAGCAGCACAATGAGTGGATTCAGGTATGATGATTCTAACTGAAATAAGTCACACAGAAAAAGAAACATCATAAGATATCAGTAATACACGGAATGTAAACTTGGCTACACAGGAACTGAATTACAGAACAGAACAGGGTCTCAAATTTAGAAAACCAACTTATGCTTGCTTAAGGGTAAAGGTGAGTTGGGGTGCTGCATAAAACCAGAGATTGAAATGAGCACAGATAAAGTTCCTTAAGCCAAATATGGAATAGACAAGATCTACTCCTTGCTCAACGAAATGGACTCAACACCGCATATTAAACGCATAAGAATGTACCTGACTAGTAAGTATCTTAAAACCTATGGATTGCTATGTCTCCGAAAGAGAATCAAGCATGTGTACAGGGGCATAAACGCAGCAGTGATAGGATTGGAGAGGTTCGGTGAGCAAATGAAGACCCTTTGAAGTCATATTGCATGGTACCCATTCCACGGGTTTCAACTACCCAGGTTTAAGGTATTCTTCCTTCAGCTAAAACATGCATGTGGAACCTAGAGTATGATCAACCATGTGATCGGGAGACGTGTTCAAATATGTCTCAGTTTTCGTACCCTGGTACTCGGTTGCAACATTCCAGACGCTTTACTAACATCCTCCCGACTTGGAGAGTCAGTCCCTTTAACCTCCTGTTTGGCCCAGTTTGCAATTTCTGCGGAAGATGAACAGGAATAGCGAGAACCAATGAGAGACTAGCTGGAGGTGTCTGGACGGGCAAATTTAACTCTCATTTCCCACCAGGAAGAGGAATTAACCAAAGGCTCAGCGTGCCGTGCCGGAACCAGATTAGGGCCTGAAGCCATCCTGCGGTGTTGCGGCCAGCTCAAAAGAAAGCGAGTTGAAGAAAGGAGCTCAGGGGCACTGTAATTCACAAACCTGCAGAGATATAAATGACAGCTATCGTCCAAAAATATACTGAAGTAAGGCTGCCAAGAGGACTTGAAAGCGGGGCAGAATTGCAGGAAACCGATTTCAGGAGGTAGACTGGAATTGCATTGAAAGCATAGGAAAAGAGGCAGAACGTCCACAATGATGCACTTGGCCAAAAAGGGCGTATGCGTTTTTTCCTGAATATATTCAGGAAAAAACGCACATGCCCTTTTTGGCCAACCAAGCAAACTTGCAAAGGAAATCTGCACTACAATGAAGTCTCACTTCCCCCCGGTCAAAAGGGCCATCTGAAAAAAGTGTAAAATCCAGAAAGGCAGGACAGGCCATGGAGAACTGGGAGCCTTGTTATGCTGATGGGCGGGATGTAAATTGCCAACAGACACTCGGGAGAAGTGTATGGTGTTTCCTGAAACATCTAAAAAACAAAGCAACAGAGCCTAGGGCACTTCCACTTATGGTCCTATAGCTTAGGGAAATTAAAATCAAAAAGACACAGCCACCCCAATGTTTGGAACGCCTCTGTTTACAAGAACCTCGTTTACAGTACAAGTTCAACATCGCAGAAAGTGAAAAATGGATAAAGAAGTTGTGGTATTTAATTACAAAGCAATATCACTCAGCAATGAAATCTATGTCATCAGGCCCTTAGCAGCACAATGAGTGGATTCAGGTATGATGATTCTAACTGAAATATGTCACACAGAAAAAGAAACATCATAAGATATCAGTAATACACGGAATGTAAACTTGGCTCCACAGGAACTGAATTACAGAACAGAACAGGGTCTCAAATTTAGAAAACCAACTTATGCTTGCTTAAGGGTAAAGGTGAGTTGGGGTGCTGCATAAAACAAGAGATTGAAATGAGCACAGATAAAGTTCCTTAAGCCAAATATGGAATAGACAAGAGCTACTCCTTGCTCAACGAAATGGACTCAACACCGCATATTAAGCGCCTAAGAATGTACCTGACTAGTAAGTATCTTAAAACCTATGGATTGCTATGTCTCCGAAAGAGAATCAAGCATGTGTACAGGGGCATAAACGCAGCAGTGATAGGATTGGAGAGGTTCGGTGAGCAAATGAAGACCCTTTGAAGTCATATTGCATGGTACCCATTCCACGGGTTTCAACTACCCAGGTTTAAGGTATTCTTCCTTCAGCTAAAACATGCATGTGGAACCTAGAGTATGATCAACCATGTGATCGGGAGACGTGTTCAAATATGTCTCAGTTTTCGTACCCTGGTACTCGGGTGCAACATTCCAGACGCTTTACTAACACCCTCCCGACTTGGAGAGTCAGTCCCTTTAACCTCCTGTTTGGCCCAGTTTGCAATTTCTGCGGAAGATGAACAGGAATAGCGAGAACCAATGAGAGACTAGCTGGAGGTGTCTGGACGGGCAAATTTAACTCTCATTTCCCACGAGGAAGAGGAATTAACCAAAGGCTCAGCATGCCGTGCCGGAACCAGATTAGGGCCTGAAGCCATCCTGCGGTGTTGCGGCCAGCTCAAAAGAAAGCGAGTTGAAGAAAGGAGCTCAGGGGCACTGTAATTCACAAACCTGCAGAGTTATAAATGACAGCAATCGTCCAAAAATATACTGAAGTAAGGCTGCCAAGAGGACTTGAAAGCGGGGCAGAATTGCAGGAAACCGATTTCAGGAGGTAGACTGGAATTGCATTGAAAGCATAGGAAAAGAGGCAGAACGTCCACAATGATGCACTTGGCCAAAAAGGGCGTATGCGTTTTTTCCTGAATATATTCAGGAAAAAACGCATACGCCCTTTTTGGCCAACCAAGCAAGCTTGCAAAGGAAATCTGCACTACAATGAAGTCTCACTTCCCCCCGGTCAAAAGGGCCATCTGAAAAAAGTGTAAAATCCAGAAAGGCAGGACAGGCCATGGAGAACTGGGAACCTTGTTATGCTGATGGGCGGGATGTAAATTGCCAACAGACACTCGGGAGAAGTGTATGGTGTTTCCTGAAACATCTAAAAAACAAAGCAACAGAGCCTAGGGCACTTCCACTTATGGTCCTATAGCTTAGGGAAATTAAAATCAAAAAGACACAGCCACCCCAAAGTTTGGAACGCCTCTGTTTACAAGAACCTCGTTTACAGTACAAGTTCAACATCGCAGAAAGTGAAAAATGGATAAAGAAGTTGTGGTATTTAATTACAAAGCAATATCACTCAGCAATGAAATCTATGTCATCAGGCCCTTAGCAGCACAATGAGTGGATTCAGGTATGATGATTCTAACTGAAATATGTCACACAGAAAAAGAAACATCATAAGATATCAGTAATACACGGAATGTAAACTTGGCTCCACAGGAACTGAATTACAGAACAGAACAGGGTCTCAAATTTAGAAAACCAACTTATGCTTGCTTAAGGGTAAAGGTGAGTTGGGGTGCTGCATAAAACCAGAGATTGAAATGAGCACAGATAAAGTTCCTTAAGCCAAATATGGAATAGACAAGAGCTACTCCTTGCTCAACGAAATGGACTCAACACCCCATATTAAGCGCCTAAGAATGTACCTGACTAGTAAGTATCTTAAAACCTATGGATTGCTATGTCTCCGAAAGAGAATCAAGCATGTGTACAGGGGCATAAACGCAGCAGTGATAGGATTGGAGAGGTTCGGTGAGCAAATGAAGACCCTTTGAAGTCATATTGCATGGTACCCATTCCACGGGTTTCAACTACCCAGGTTTAAGGTATTCTTCCTTCAGGTAAAACATGCATGTGGAACCTAGAGTATGATCAACCATGTGATCGGGAGACGTGTTCAAATATGTCTCAGTTTTCGTACCCTGGTACTCGGGTGCAACATTCCAGACACTTTACTAACACCCTCCCGACTTGGAGAGTCAGTCCCTTTAACCTCCTGTTTGGCCCAGTTTGCAATTTCTGCGGAAGATGAACAGGAATAGCGAGAACCAATGAGAGACTAGCTGGAGGTGTCTGGACGGGCAAATTTAACTCTCATTTCCCACCAGGAAGAGGAATTAACCAAAGGCTCAGCGTGCCGTGCCGGAACCAGATTAGGGCCTGAAGCCATCCTGCGGTGTTGCGGCCAGCTCAAAAGAAAGCGAGTTGAAGAAAGGAGCTCAGGGGCACTGTAATTCACAAACCTGCAGAGTTATAAATGACAGCTATCGTCCAAAAATATACTGAAGTAAGGCTGCCAAGAGGACTTGAAAGCGGGGCAGAATTGCAGGAATCCGATTTCAGGAGGTAGACTGGAATTGCATTGAAAGAATAGGAAAAGAGGCAGAACGTCCACAATGATGCACTTGGCCAAAAAGGGCGTATGCGTTTTTTCCTGAATATATTCAGGAAAAAACGCATACGCCCTTTTTGACCAACCAAGCAAACTTGCAAAGGAAATCTGCACTACAATGAAGTCTCACTTTCCCCCGGTCAAAAGGGCCATCTGAAAAAAGTGTAAAATCCAGAAAGGCAGGACAGGCCATGGAGAACTGGGAGCCTTGTTATGCTGATGGGCGGGATGTAAATTGCCAACAGACACTCGGGAGAAGTGTATGGTGTTTCCTGAAACATCTAAAAAACAAAGCAACAGAGCCTAGGGCACTTCCACTTATGGTCCTATAGCTTAGGGAAAATAAAATCAAAAAGACACAGCCACCCCAAAGTTTGGGACGCCTCTGTTTACAAGAACCTCGTTTACCGTACAAGTTCAATATCACAGAAAGTGAAAAATGAATAAAGAAGTTGTGGTATTTACTTACAAAGCAATATCACTCAGCAATGAAATCTATGTCATCAGGCCCTTAGCAGCACAATGAGTGGATTCAGGTATGATGATTCTAACTGAAATAAGTCACACAGAAAAAGAAACATCATAAGATATCAGTAATACACGGAATGTAAACTTGGCTACACAGGAACTGAATTACAGAACAGAACAGGGTCTCAAATTTAGAAAACCAACTTATGCTTGCTTAAGGGTAAAGGTGAGTTGGGGTGCTGCATAAAACCAGAGATTGAAATGAGCACAGATAAAGTTCCTTAAGCCAAATATGGAATAGACAAGATCTACTCCTTGCTCAACGAAATGGACTCAACACCGCATATTAAACGCCTAAGAATGTACCTGACTAGTAAGTATCTTAAAACCTATGGATTGCTATATCTCCGAAAGAGAATCAAGCATGTGTACAGGGGCATAAACGCAGCAGTGATAGGATTGGAGAGGTTCGGTGAGCAAATGAAGACCCTTTGAAGTCATATTGCATGGTACCCATTCCACGGGTTTCAACTACCCAGGTTTAAGGTATTCTTCCTTCAGCTAAAACATGCATGTGGAACCTAGAGTATGATCAACCATGTGATCGGGAGACGTGTTCAAATATGTCTCAGTTTTCGTACCCTGGTACTCGGTTGCAACATTCCAGACGCTTTACTAACATCCTCCCGACTTGGAGAGTCAGTCCCTTTAACCTCCTGTTTGGCCCAGTTTGCAATTTCTGCGGAAGATGAACAGGAATAGCGAGAACCAATGAGAGACTAGCTGGAGGTGTCTGGACGGGCAAATTTAACTCTCATTTCCCACCAGGAAGAGGAATTAACCAAAGGCTCAGCGTGCCGTGCCGGAACCAGATTAGGGCCTGAAGCCATCCTGCGGTGTTGCGGCCAGCTCAAAAGAAAGCGAGTTGAAGAAAGGAGCTCAGGGGCACTGTAATTCACAAACCTGCAGAGATATAAATGACAGCTATCGTCCAAAAATATACTGAAGTAAGGCTGCCAAGAGGACTTGAAAGCGGGGCAGAATTGCAGGAAACCGATTTCAGGAGGTAGACTGGAATTGCATTGAAAGCATAGGAAAAGAGGCAGAACGTCCACAATGATGCACTTGGCCAAAAAGGGCGTATGCGTTTTTTCCTGAATATATTCAGGAAAAAACGCACATGCCCTTTTTGGCCAACCAAGCAAACTTGCAAAGGAAATCTGCACTACAATGAAGTCTCACTTCCCCCCGGTCAAAAGGGCCATCTGAAAAAAGTGTAAAATCCAGAAAGGCAGGACAGGCCATGGAGAACTGGGAGCCTTGTTATGCTGATAGGCGGGATGTAAATTGCCAACAGACACTCGGGAGAAGTGTATGGTGTTTCCTGAAACATCTAAAAAACAAAGCAACAGAGCCTAGGGCACTTCCACTTATGGTCCTATAGCTTAGGGAAATTAAAATCAAAAAGACACAGCCACCCCAAAGTTTGGGACGCCTCTGTTTACAAGAACCTCGTTTACAGTACAAGTTCAACATCGCAGAAAGTGAAAAATGGATAAAGAAGTTGTGGTATTTACTTACAAAGCAATATCACTCAGCAATGAAATCTATGTCATCAGGCCCTTAGCAGCACAATGAGTGGATTCAGGTATGATGATTCTAACTGAAATAAGTCACACAGAAAAAGAAACATCATAAGATATCAGTAATACACGGAATGTAAACTTGGCTACACAGGAACTGAATTCCAAAACAGAACAGGGTCTCAAATTTAGAAAACCAACTTATGCTTGCTTAAGGGGAAAGGTGAGTTGGGGTGCTGCATAAAACCAGAGATTGAAATGAGCACAGATAAAGTTCCTTAAGCCAAATATGGAATAGACAAGAGCTACTCCTTGCTCAACGAAATGGACTCAACACTGCATATTAAAAGCCTAAGAATGTACCTGACTAGTAAGTATCTTAAAACCTATGGATTGCTATGTCTCCGAAAGAGAATCAAGCATGTGTACAGGGACATAAACGCAGCAGTGATAGGATTGGAGAGGTTCGGTGAGCAAATGAAGACCCTTTGAAGTCATATTGCATGGTACCCATTCCACGGGTTTCAACTACCCAGGTTTAAGGTATTCTTCCTTCAGCTAAAACATGCATGTGGAACCTAGAGTATGATCAACCATGTGATCGGGAGACGTGTTCAAATATGTCTCAGTTTTCGTACCCTGGTACTCGGGTGCAACATTCCAGACGCTTTACTAACACCCTCCCGACTTGGAGAGTCAGTCCCTTTAACCTCCTGTTTGGCCCAGTTTGCAATTTCTGCGGAAGATGAACAGGAATAGCGAGAACCAATGAGAGACTAGCTGGAGGTGTCTGGACGGGAAAATTATACTCTCATTTCCCACGAGGAAGAGGAATTAACCAAAGGCTCAGCGTGCCGTGCCGGAACAAGATTAGGGCCTGAAGCCATCCTGCGGTGTTGCGGCCAGCTCAAAAGAAAGTGAGTTGAAGAAAGGAGCTCAGGGGCACTGTAATTCACAAACCTGCAGAGTTATAAATGACAGCAATCGTCCAAAAATATACTGAAGTAAGGCTGCCAAGAGGACTTGAAAGCGGGGCAGAATTGCAGGAAACCGATTTCAGGAGGTAGACTGGAATTGCATTGAAAGCATAGGAAAAGAGGCAGAACGTCCACAATGATGCACTTGGCCAAAAAGGGCGTATGCGTTTTTTCCTGAATATATTCAGGAAAAAACGCATACGCCCTTTTTGGCCAACCAAGCAAGCTTGCAAAGGAAATCTGCACTACAATGAAGTCTCACTTCCCCCCGGTCAAAAGGGCCATCTGAAAAAAGTGTAAAATCCAGAAAGGCAGGACAGGCCATGGAGAACTGGGAGCCTTGTTATGCTGATGGGCGGGATGTAAATTGCCAACAGCCACTCGGGAGAAGGGTATGGTGTTTCCTGAAACATCTAAAAAACAAAGCAACAGAGCCTAGGGCACTTCCACTTATGGTCCTATAGCTTAGGGAAATTAAAATCAAAAAGACACAGCCACCCCAAAGTTTGGGACGCCTCTGTTTACAAGAAGCTCGTTTACAGTACAAGTTCAACATTGCAGAAAGTGAAAAATGGATAAAGTAGTTGTGGTATTTACTTACAAAGCAATATCACTCAGCAATGAAATCTGTGTCATCAGGCCCTTAGGAGCACAATGAGTGGATTCAGGTATGATGATTCTAACTGAAATAAGGCACACAGAAAAAGAAACATCATAAGATATCAGTAATACACGGAATGTAAACTTGGCTACACAGGGACTGAATTACAGAACAGAACAGGGTCTCAAATTTAGAAAACCAACTTATGCTTGCTTAAGGGTAAAGGTGAGTTGGGGTGCTGCATAAAACCAGAGATTGAAATGAGCACAGATAAAGTTCCTTAAGCCAAATATGGAATAGACAAGAGCTACTCCTTGCTCAACGAAATGGACTCAACACCCCATATTAAGCGCCTAAGAATGTACCTGACTAGTAAGTATCTTAAAACCTATGGATTGCTATGTCTCCGAAAGAGAATCAAGCATGTGTACAGGGGCATAAACGCAGCAGTGATAGGATTGGAGAGGTTCGGTGAGCAAATGAAGACCCTTTGAAGTCATATTGCATGGTACCCATTCCACGGGTTTCAACTACCCAGGTTTAAGGTATTCTTCCTTCAGCTAAAACATGCATGTGGAACCTAGAGTATGATCAACCATGTGATCGGGAGACGTGTTCAAATATGTCTCAGTTTTCGTACCCTGGTACTCGGGTGCAACATTCCAGACACTTTACTAACACCCTCCCGACTTGGAGAGTCAGTCCCTTTAACCTCCTGTTTGGCCCAGTTTGCAATTTCTGCGGAAGATGAACAGGAATAGCGAGAACCAATGAGAGACTAGCTGGAGGTGTCTGGACGGGCAAATTTAACTCTCATTTCCCACCAGGAAGAGGAATTAACCAAAGGCTCAGCGTGCCGTGCCGGAACCAGATTAGGGCCTGAAGCCATTGTGCGGTGTTGCGGCCAGCTCAAAAGAAAGCGAGTTGAAGAAAGGAGCTCAGGGGCACTGTAATTCACAAACCTGCAGAGTTATAAATGACAGCTATCGTCCAAAAATATACTGAAGTAAGGCTGCCAAGAGGACTTGAAAGCGGGGCAGAATTGCAGGAATCCGATTTCAGGAGGTAGACTGGAATTGCATTGAAAGAATAGGAAAAGAGGCAGAACGTCCACAATGATGCACTTGGCCAAAAAGGGCGTATGCGTTTTTTCCTGAATATATTCAGGAAAAAACGCATACGCCCTTTTTGACCAACCAAGCAAACTTGCAAAGGAAATCTGCACTACAATGAAGTCTCACTTTCCCCCGGTCAAAAGGGCCATCTGAAAAAAGTGTAAAATCCAGAAAGGCAGGACAGGCCATGGAGAACTGGGAGCCTTGTTATGCTGATGGGCGGGATGTAAATTGCCAACAGACACTCGGGAGAAGTGTATGGTGTTTCCTGAAACATCTAAAAAACAAAGCAACAGAGCCTAGGGCACTTCCACTTATGGTCCTATAGCTTAGGGAAAATAAAATCAAAAAGACACAGCCACCCCAAAGTTTGGGACGCCTCTGTTTACAAGAACCTCGTTTACCGTACAAGTTCAATATCACAGAAAGTGAAAAATGAATAAAGAAGTTGTGGTATTTACTTACAAAGCAATATCACTCAGCAATGAAATCTATGTCATCAGGCCCTTAGCAGCACAATGAGTGGATTCAGGTATGATGATTCTAACTGAAATAAGTCACACAGAAAAAGAAACATCATAAGATATCAGTAATACACGGAATGTAAACTTGGCTACACAGGAACTGAATTACAGAACAGAACAGGGTCTCAAATTTAGAAAACCAACTTATGCTTGCTTAAGGGTAAAGGTGAGTTGGGGTGCTGCATAAAACCAGAGATTGAAATGAGCACAGATAAAGTTCCTTAAGCCAAATATGGAATAGACAAGATCTACTCCTTGCTCAACGAAATGGACTCAACACCGCATATTAAACGCATAAGAATGTACCTGACTAGTAAGTATCTTAAAACCTATGGATTGCTATATCTCCGAAAGAGAATCAAGCATGTGTACAGGGGCATAAACGCAGCAGTGATAGGATTGGAGAGGTTCGGTGAGCAAATGAAGACCCTTTGAAGTCATATTGCATGGTACCCATTCCACGGGTTTCAACTACCCAGGTTTAAGGTATTCTTCCTTCAGCTAAAACATGCATGTGGAACCTAGAGTATGATCAACCATGTGATCGGGAGACGTGTTCAAATATGTCTCAGTTTTCGTACCCTGGTACTCGGTTGCAACATTCCAGACGCTTTACTAACATCCTCCCGACTTGGAGAGTCAGTCCCTTTAACCTCCTGTTTGGCCCAGTTTGCAATTTCTGCGGAAGATGAACAGGAATAGCGAGAACCAATGAGAGACTAACTGGAGGTGTCTGGACGGGCAAATTTAACTCTCATTTCCCACCAGGAAGAGGAATTAACCAAAGGCTCAGCGTGCCGTGCCGGAACCAGATTAGGGACTGAAGCCATCCTGCGGTGTTGCGGCCAGCTCAAAAGAAAGCGAGTTGAAGAAAGGAGCTCAGGGGCACTGTAATTCACAAACCTGCAGAGATATAAATGACAGCTATCGTCCAAAAATATACTGAAGTAAGGCTGCCAAGAGGACTTGAAAGCGGGGCAGAATTGCAGGAAACCGATTTCAGGAGGTAGACTGGAATTGCATTGAAAGCATAGGAAAAGAGGCAGAACGTCCACAATGATGCACTTGGCCAAAAAGGGCGTATGCGTTTTTTCCTGAATATATTCAGGAAAAAACGCACATGCCCTTTTTGGCCAACCAAGCAAACTTGCAAAGGAAATCTGCACTACAATGAAGTCTCACTTCCCCCCGGTCAAAAGGGCCATCTGAAAAAAGTGTAAAATCCAGAAAGGCAGGACAGGCCATGGAGAACTGGGAGCCTTGTTATGCTGATGGGCGGGATGTAAATTGCCAACAGACACTCGGGAGAAGTGTATGGTGTTTCCTGAAACATCTAAAAAACAAAGCAACAGAGCCTAGGGCACTTCCACTTATGGTCCTATAGCTTAGGGAAATTAAAATCAAAAAGACACAGCCACCCCAAAGTTTGGGACGCCTCTGTTTACAAGAACCTCGTTTACAGTACAAGTTCAACATCGCAGAAAGTGAAAAATGGATAAAGAAGTTGTGGTATTTACTTACAAAGCAATATCACTCAGCAATGAAATCTATGTCATCAGGCCCTTAGCAGCACAATGAGTGGATTCAGGTATGATGATTCTAACTGAAATAAGTCACACAGAAAAAGAAACATCATAAGATATCAGTAATACACGGAATGTAAACTTGGCTACACAGGAACTGAATTCCAAAACAGAACAGGGTCTCAAATTTAGAAAACCAACTTATGCTTGCTTAAGGGTAAAGGTGAGTTGGGGTGCTGCATAAAACCAGAGATTGAAATGAGCACAGATAAAGTTCCTTAAGCCAAATATGGAATAGACAAGAGCTACTCCTTGCTCAACGAAATGGACTCAACACTGCATATTAAAAGCCTAAGAATGTACCTGACTAGTAAGTATCTTAAAACCTATGGATTGCTATGTCTCCGAAAGAGAATCAAGCATGTGTACAGGGACATAAACGCAGCAGTGATAGGATTGGAGAGGTTCGGTGAGCAAATGAAGACCCTTTGAAGTCATATTGCATGGTACCCATTCCACGGGTTTCAACTACCCAGGTTTAAGGTATTCTTCCTTCAGCTAAAACATGCATGTGGAACCTAGAGTATGATCAACCATGTGATCGGGAGACGTGTTCAAATATGTCTCAGTTTTCGTACCCTGGTACTCGGGTGCAACATTCCAGATGCTTTACTAACACCCTCCCGACTTGGAGAGTCAGTCCCTTTAACCTCCTGTTTGGCCCAGTTTGCAATTTCTGCGGAAGATGAACAGGAATAGCGAGAACCAATGAGAGACTAGCTGGAGGTGTCTGGACGGGAAAATTATACTCTCATTTCCCACGAGGAAGAGGAATTAACCAAAGGCTCAGCGTGCCGTGCCGGAACAAGATTAGGGCCTGAAGCCATCCTGCGGTGTTGCGGCCAGCTCAAAAGAAAGTGAGTTGAAGAAAGGAGCTCAGGGGCACTGTAATTCACAAACCTGCAGAGTTATAAATGACAGCAATCGTCCAAAAATATACTGAAGTAAGGCTGCCAAGAGGACTTGAAAGCGGGGCAGAATTGCAGGAAACCGATTTCAGGAGGTAGACTGGAATTGCATTGAAAGCATAGGAAAAGAGGCAGAACGTCCACAATGATGCACTTGGCCAAAAAGGGCGTATGCGTTTTTTCCTGAATATATTCAGGAAAAAACGCATACGCCCTTTTTGGCCAACCAAGCAAGCTTGCAAAGGAAATCTGCACTACAATGAAGTCTCACTTCCCCCCGGTCAAAAGGGCCATCTGAAAAAAGTGTAAAATCCAGAAAGGCAGGACAGGCCATGGAGAACTGGGAGCCTTGTTATGCTGATGGGCGGGATGTAAATTGCCAACAGACACTCGGGAGAAGGGTATGGTGTTTCCTGAAACATCTAAAAAACAAAGCAACAGAGCCTAGGGCACTTCCACTTATGGTCCTATAGCTTAGGGAAATTAAAATCAAAAAGACACAGCCACCCCAAAGTTTGGGACGCCTCTGTTTACAAGAAGCTCGTTTACAGTACAAGTTCAACATTGCAGAAAGTGAAAAATGGATAAAGTAGTTGTGGTATTTACTTACAAAGCAATATCACTCAGCAATGAAATCTGTGTCATCAGGCCCTTAGGAGCACAATGAGTGGATTCAGGTATGATGATTCTAACTGAAATAAGGCACACAGAAAAAGAAACATCATAAGATATCAGTAATACACGGAATGTAAACTTGGCTACACAGGAACTGAATTACAGAACAGAACAGGGTCTCAAATTTAGAAAAGCAACTTATGCTTGCTTAAGGGTAAAGGTGAGTTGGGGTGCTGCATAAAACCAGAGATTGAAATGAGCACAGATAAAGTTCCTTAAGCCAAATATGGAATAGACAAGAGCTACTCCTTGCTCAACGAAATGGACTCAACACCCCATATTAAGCGCCTAAGAATGTACCTGACTAGTAAGTATCTTAAAACCTATGGATTGCTATGTCTCCGAAAGAGAATCAAGCATGTGTACAGGGGCATAAACGCAGCAGTGATAGGATTGGAGAGGTTCGGTGAGCAAATGAAGACCCTTTGAAGTCATATTGCATGGTACCCATTCCACGGGTTTCAACTACCCAGGTTTAAGGTATTCTTCCTTCAGCTAAAACATGCATGTGGAACCTAGAGTATGATCAACCATGTGATCGGTAAACGTGTTCAAATATGTCTCAGTTTTCGTACCCTGGTACTCGGGTGCAACATTCCAGACGCTTTACTAACACCCTCCCGACTTGGAGAGTCAGTCCCTTTAACCTCCTGTTTGGCCCAGTTTGCAATTTCTGCGGAAGATGAACAGGAATAGCGAGAACCAATGAGAGACTAGCTGGAGGTGTCTGGACGGGCAAATTTAACTCTCATTTCCCACCAGGAAGAGGAATTAACCAAAGGCTCAGCGTGCCGTGACGGAACCAGATTAGGGCCTGAAGCCATCCTGCGGTGTTGCGGCCAGCTCAAAAGAAAGCGAGTTGAAGAAAGGAGCTCAGGGGCACTGTAATTCACAAACTTGCAGAGTTATAAATGACAGCAATCGTCCAAAAATATACTGAAGTAAGGCTGCCAAGAGGACTTGAAAGCGGGGCAGAATTGCAGGAAACCGATTTCAGGAGGTAGACTGGAATTGCATTGAAAGCATAGGAAAAGAGGCAGAACGTCCACAATGATGCACTTGGCCAAAAAGGGCGTATGCGTTTTTTCCTGAATATATTCAGGAAAAAACGCATACGCCCTTTTTGGCCAACCAAGCAAGCTTGCAAAGGAAATCTGCACTACAATGAAGTCTCACTTCCCCCCGGTCAAAAGGGCCATCTGAAAAAAGTGTAAAATCCAGAAAGGCAGGACAGGCCATGGAGAACTGGGAGCCTTGTTATGCTGATGGGCGGGATGTAAATTGCCAACAGACACTCGGGAGAAGTGTATGGTGTTTCCTGAAACATCTAAAAAACAAAGCAACAGAGCCTAGGGCACTTCCACTTATGGTCCTATAGCTTAGGGAAATTAAAATCAAAAAGACACAGCCACCCCAAAGTTTGGGACACCTCTGTTTACAAGAACCTCGTTTACAGTACAAGTTCAACATCGCAGAAAGTGAAAAATGGATAAAGAAGTTGTGGTATTTACTTACAAAGCAATATCACTCAGCAATGAAATCTATGTCATCAGGCCCTTAGCAGCACAATGAGTGGATTCAGGTATGATGATTCTAACTGAAATAAGTCACACAGAAAAAGAAACATCATAAGATATCAGTAATACACGGAATGTAAACTTGGCTACACAGGAACTGAATTCCAAAACAGAACAGGGTCTCAAATTTAGAAAACCAACTTATGCTTGCTTAAGGGTAAAGGTGAGTTGGGGTGCTGCATAAAACCAGAGATTGAAATGAGCACAGATAAAGTTCCTTAAGCCAAATATGGAATAGACAAGAGCTACTCCTTGCTCAACGAAATGGACTCAACACTGCATATTAAAAGCCTAAGAATGTACCTGACTAGTAAGTATCTTAAAACCTATGGATTGCTATGTCTCCGAAAGAGAATCAAGCATGTGTACAGGGGCATAAACGCAGCAGTGATAGGATTGGAGAGGTTCGGTGAGCAAATGAAGACCCTTTGAAGTCATATTGCATGGTACCCATTCCACGGGTTTCAACTACCCAGGTTTAAGGTATTCTTCCTTCAGCTAAAACATGCATGTGGAACCTAGAGTATGATCAACCATGTGATCGGGAGACGTGTTCAAATATGTCTCAGTTTTCGTACCCTGGTACTCGGGTGCAACATTCCAGACGCTTTACTAACACCCTCCCGACTTGGAGAGTCAGTCCCTTTAACCTCCTGTTTGGCCCAGTTTGCAATTTCTGCGGAAGATGAACAGGAATAGCGAGAACCAATGAGAGACTAGCTGGAGGTGTCTGGACGGGAAAATTTTACTCTCATTTCCCACCAGGAAGAGGAATTAACCAAAGGCTCAGCGTGCCGTGCCGGAACAAGATTAGGGCCTGAAGCCATCCTGCGGTGTTGCGGCCAGCTCAAAAGAAAGCGAGTTGAAGAAAGGAGCTCAGGGGCACTGTAATTCACAAACCTGCAGAGTTATAAATGACAGCAATCGTCCAAAAATATACTGAAGTAAGGCTGCCAAGAGGACTTGAAAGCGGGGCAGAATTGCAGGAAACCGATTTCAGGAGGTAGACTGGAATTGCATTGAAAGCATAGGAAAAGAGGCAGAACGTCCACAATGATGCACTTGGCCAAAAAGGGCGTATGCGTTTTTTCCTGAATATATTCAGGAAAAAACGCATACGCCCTTTTTGGCCAACCAAGCAAGCTTGCAAAGGAAATCTGCACTACAATGAAGTCTCACTTCCCCCCGGTCAAAAGGGCCATCTGAAAAAAGTGTAAAATCCAGAAAGGCAGGACAGGCCATGGAGAACTGGGAGCCTTGTTATGCTGATGGGCGGGATGTAAATTGCCAACAGCCACTCGGGAGAAGGGTATGGTGTTTCCTGAAACATCTAAAAAACAAAGCAACAGAGCCTAGGGCACTTCCACTTATGGTCCTATAGCTTAGGGAAATTAAAATCAAAAAGACACAGCCACCCCAAAGTTTGGGACGCCTCTGTTTACAAGAAGCTCGTTTACAGTACAAGTTCAACATTGCAGAAAGTGAAAAATGGATAAAGTAGTTGTGGTATTTACTTACAAAGCAATATCACTCAGCAATGAAATCTGTGTCATCAGGCCCTTAGCAGCACAACGAGTGGATTCAGGTATGATGATTCTAACTGAAATAAGGCACACAGAAAAAGAAACATCATAAGATATCAGTAATACACGGAATGTAAACTTGGCTACACAGGAACTGAATTACAGAACAGAACAGGGTCTCAAATTTAGAAAACCAACTTATGCTTGCTTAAGGGTAAAGGTGAGTTGGGGTGCTGCATAAAACCAGAGATTGAAATGAGCACAGATAAAGTTCCTTAAGCCAAATATGGAATAGACAAGAGCTACTCCTTGCTCAACGAAATGGACTCAACACCCCATATTAAGCGCCTAAGAATGTACCTGACTAGTAAGTATCTTAAAACCTATGGATTGCTATGTCTCCGAAAGAGAATCAAGCATGTGTACAGGGGCATAAACGCAGCAGTGATAGGATTGGAGAGGTTCGGTGAGCAAATGAAGACCCTTTGAAGTCATATTGCATGGTACCCATTCCACGGGTTTCAACTACCCAGGTTTAAGGTATTCTTCCTTCAGCTAAAACATGCATGTGGAACCTAGAGTATGATCAACCATGTGATCGGTAAACGTGTTCAAATATGTCTCAGTTTTCGTACCCTGGTACTCGGGTGCAACATTCCAGACGCTTTACTAACACCCTCCCGACTTGGAGAGTCAGTCCCTTTAACCTCCTGTTTGGCCCAGTTGGCAATTTCTGCGGAAGATGAACAGGAATAGCGAGAACCAATGAGAGACTAGCTGGAGGTGTCTGGACGGGCAAATTTAACTCTCATTTCCCACCAGGAAGAGGAATTAACCAAAGGCTCAGCGTGCCGTGACGGAACCAGATTAGGGCCTGAAGCCATCCTGCGGTGTTGCGGCCAGCTCAAAAGAAAGCGAGTTGAAGAAAGGAGCTCAGGGGCACTGTAATTCACAAACTTGCAGAGTTATAAATGACAGCAATCGTCCAAAAATATACTGAAGTAAGGCTGCCAAGAGGACTTGAAAGCGGGGCAGAATTGCAGGAAACCGATTTCAGGAGGTAGACTGGAATTGCATTGAAAGCATAGGAAAAGAGGCAGAACGTCCACAATGATGCACTTGGCCAAAAAGGGCGTATGCGTTTTTTCCTGAATATATTCAGGAAAAAACGCATACGCCCTTTTTGGCCAACCAAGCAAGCTTGCAAAGGAAATCTGCACTACAATGAAGTCTCACTTCCCCCCGGTCAAAAGGGCCATCTGAAAAAAGTGTAAAATCCAGAAAGGCAGGACAGGCCATGGAGAACTGGGAGCCTTGTTATGCTGATGGGCGGGATGTAAATTGCCAACAGACACTCGGGAGAAGTGTATGGTGTTTCCTGAAACATCTAAAAAACAAAGCAACAGAGCCTAGGGCACTTCCACTTATGGTCCTATAGCTTAGGGAAATTAAAATCAAAAACACAGCCACCCCAAAGTTTGGAACGCCTCTGTTTACAAGAACCTCGTTTACAGTACAAGTTCAACATCGCAGAAAGTGAAAAATGGATAAAGAAGTTGTGGTATTTAATTACAAAGCAATATCACTCAGCAATGAAATCTGTGTCATCAGGCCCTTAGCAGCACAATGAGTGGATTCAGGTATGATGATTCTAACTGAAATATGTCACACAGAAAAAGAAACATCATAAGATATCAGTAATACACGGAATGTAAACTTGGCTCCACAGGAACTGAATTACAGAACAGAACAGGGTCTCAAATTTAGAAAACCAACTTATGCTTGCTTAAGGGTAAAGGTGAGTTGGGGTGCTGCATAAAACCAGAGATTGAAATGAGCACAGATAAAGTTCCTTAAGCCAAATATGGAATAGACAAGAGCTACTCCTTGCTCAACTAAATGGACTCAACACCCCATATTAAGCGCCTAAGAATGTACCTGACTAGTAAGTATCTTAAAACCTATGGATTGCTATGTCTCCGAAAGAGAATCAAGCATGTGTACAGGGGCATAAACGCAGCAGTGATAGGATTGGAGAGGTTCGGTGAGCAAATGAAGACCCTTTGAAGTCATATTGCATGGTACCCATTCCACGGGTTTCAACTACCCAGGTTTAAGGTATTCTTCCTTCAGCTAAAACATGCATGTGGAACCTAGAGTATGATCAACCATGTGATCGGGAGACGTGTTCAAATATGTCTCAGTTTTCGTACCCTGGTACTCGGGTGCAACATTCCAGACGCTTTACTAACACCCTCCCGACTTGGAGAGTCAGTCCCTTTAACCTCCTGTTTGGCCCAGTTTGCAATTTCTGCGGAAGATGAACAGGAATAGCGAGAACCAATGAGAGACTAGCTGGAGGTGTCTGGACGGGCAAATTTAACTCTCATTTCCCACGAGGAAGAGGAATTAACCAAAGGCTCAGCGTGCCGTGACGGAACCAGATTAGGGCCTGAAGCCATCCTGCGGTGTTGCGGCCAGCTCAAAAGAAAGCGAGTTGAAGAAAGGAGCTCAGGGGCACTGTAATTCACAAACCTGCAGAGTTATAAATGACAGCAATCGTCCAAAAATATACTGAAGTAAGGCTGCCAAGAGGACTTGAAAGCGGGGCAGAATTGCAGGAAACCGATTTCAGGAGGTAGACTGGAATTGCATTGAAAGCATAGGAAAAGAGGCAGAACGTCCACAATGATGCACTTGGCCAAAAAGGGTGTATGCGTTTTTTCCTGAATATATTCAGGAAAAAACGCATACGCCCTTTTTGGCCAACCAAGCAAGCTTGCAAAGGAAATCTGCACTACAATGAAGTCTCACTTCCCCCCGGTCAAAAGGGCCATCTGAAAAAAGTGTAAAATCCAGAAAGGCAGGACAGGCCATGGAGAACTGGGAGCCTTGTTATGCTGATGGGCGGGATGTAAATTGCCAAACAGACACTCCGGAGAAGGGTATGGTGTTTCCTGAAACATCTAAAAAACAAAGCAACAGAGCCTAGGGCACTTCCACTTATGGTCCTATAGCTTAGGGAAATTAAAATCAAAAAGACACAGCCACCCCAAAGTTTGGAACGCCTATGTTTACAAGAACCTCGTTTACAGTACAAGTTCAACATCGCAGAAAGTGAAAAATGGATAAAGAAGTTGTGGTATTTACTTACAAAGCAATATCACTCAGCAATGAAATCTATGTCATCAGGCCCTTAGCAGAACAATGAGTGGATTCAGGTATGATGATTCTAACTGAAATAAGTCACACAGAAAAAGAAACATCATAAGATATCAGTAATACACGGAATGTAAACTTGGCTACACAGGAACTGAATTACAGAACAGAACAGGGTCTCAAATTTAGAAAACCAACTTATGCTTGCTTAAGGGTAAAGGTGAGTTGGGGTGCTGCATAAAACCAGAGATTGAAATGAGCACAGATAAAGTTCCTTAAGCCAAATATGGAATAGACAAGAGCTACTCCTTGCTCAACGAAATGGACTCAACACCGCATATTAAATGCCTAAGAATGTACCTGACTAGTAAGTATCTTAAAACCTATGGATTGCTATGTCTCCGAAAGAGAATCAAGCATGTGTACAGGGGCATAAACGCAGCAGTGATAGGATTGGAGAGGTTCGGTGAGCAAATGAAGACCCTTTGAAGTCATATTGCATGGTACCCATTCCACGGGTTTCAACTACCCAGGTTTAAGGTATTCTTCCTTCAGCTAAAACATGCATGTGGAACCTAGAGTATGATCAACCATGTGATCGGGAGACGTGTTCAAATATGTCTCAGTTTTCGTACCCTGGTACTCGGGTGCAACATTCCAGACGCTTTACTAACACTCTCCCGACTTGGAGAGTCAGTCCCTTTAACCTCCTGTTTGGCCCAGTTTGCAATTTCTGCGGAAGATGAACAGGAATAGCGAGAACCAATGAGAGACTAGCTGGAGGTGTCTGGACGGGCAAATTTAACTCTCATTTCCCACCAGGAAGAGGAATTAACCAAAGGCTCAGCTTACAGTGCCGGAACCAGATTAGGGCCTGAAGCCATACTGCAGTGTTGCGGACAGGTCACAAGAAAGCGAGTTGAAGAAAGGAGCTCAGGGGCACTGTAATTCACAAACCTGCAGAGTTATAAATGACAGCTATCGTCCAAAAATATACTGAAGTAAGGCTGCCAAGAGGACTTGAAAGCGGGGCAGAATTGCAGGAAACCGATTTCAGGAGGTAGACTGGAATTGCATTGAAAGCATAGGAAAAGAGGCAGAACGTCCACAATGATGCACTTGGCCAAAAAGGGCGTATGCGTTTTTTCCTGAATATATTCAGGAAAAAACGCATACGCCCTTTTTGGCCAACCAAGCAAGCTTGCAAAGGAAATCTGCACTACAATGAAGTCTCACTTCCCCCCGGTCAAAAGGGCCATCTGAAAAAAGTGTAAAATCCAGAAAGGCAGGACAGGCCATGGAGAACTGGGAGCCTTGTTATGCTGATGGGCGGGATGTAAATTGCCAACAGCCACTCGGGAGAAGTGTATGGTGTTTCCTGAAACATCTAAAAAACAAAGCAACAGAGCCTAGGGCACTTCCACTTATGGTCCTATAGCTTAGGGAAATTAAAATCAAAAAGACACAGCCACCCCAAAGTTTGGGACGCCTCTGTTTACAAGAACCTCGTTTACAGTACAAGTTCAACATCGCAGAAAGTGAAAAATGGATAAAGAAGTTGTGGTACTTACATACAATGCAATATCACTCAGCAATTAAATCTCTTTCTTCAGACACGTAGAAGCATAATGAGTGGATTCAGGTATGATGATTTTATCTGAAATAAGTCACACAGAAAAAGAAACATCATAAGATATCAGTAATACATGGAATGTAAACTTGGCTACACAGGAACTGAATTCCAAAACAGAACAGGGTCTCAAATTTAGAAAACCAACTTATGCTTGCTTAAGGGGAAAGGTGAGTTGGGGTGCTGCATAAAACCAGAGATTGAAATGAGCACAGATAAAGTTCCTTAATCAAATATGTAATAGACAAGAGCTACTCCTTGCTCAACGAAATGGACTCAACACCCCATATTAAACGCCTAAGAATGTACCTGACTAGCAAGTATCTTAAAATCTATGGATTGCTATGTCTCTGAAAGGGAATCAAGTGTGTGTAGAGGGGCATAAACGCAGCAGTGATAGGATTGGAGAGGTTCGGTGAGCAAATGAAGACCCTTTGAAGTCACATTGCATGGTACCCATTCCACGGGTCTCAACTCTCCAGGTTTAAGGGATTCTTCCTTCAGCTAAAACATGCATGTGGAACCCAGAGTATGATCAACCATGTGATCGGGAGACGTGTTCAAATATGTCTCAGTTTTCGTACCCTGGTACTCGGGTGCAACATTCCAGACGCTTTACTAACACTCTCCCGACTTGGAGAGTCAGTATCTTTATTCTCCTGTTTGGCCCAGTTTGCAATTTCTGTGGAAGATGAACAGGAATAGGGAGAACCAATGAGAGACAAGCTGGAGGTTTCTGGACGGGCAAATTTAACTCTCATTTCCCACCAAGGACAGGAATTAACCAAAGGCTCAGCGTGCCGTGCTGGAACCAGATTAGGGCCTGAAGCAATCCTGCGGTGTTGCGGCCAGCTCACAAGAAAGCGAGATGAAGAACGGAGCTCAGGGGCACAGGAATTCACAAACCTGCAGAGTTATAAATGACAGCTATCGTCCAAAAATATACTGAAGGAAGGCTGCCAAGAGGACTTGAAAGCGGGGCAGAATTGCAGGAAACCGATTTCAGGAGGTAGACTGGAATTGCATTTTAAGCATAGGAAAAGAGGCAGAACGTCCACAATGATGCACTTAGCCAAAAAGTGCGTATGCGTTTTTTCCTGAATCAGGAAAAAACTCATACGCACTTTTTGGCCAACCAAGCAAGCTTGCAAAGGAAATCTGCACTACAATGAAGTCTCACTTCCCCCCGGTCAAAAGGGCCATCTGAGAAAAGTGTAAAATCCAGAAAGGCAGGACAGGCCATGGAGAACTGGGAGCCTTGTTATGCTGATGGGCGGGATGTAAATTGCCAACAGCCACTCGGGAGAAGTGTATGGTGTTTCCTGAAACATCTAAAAAACAAAGCAACAGAGCCTAGGGCACTTCCACTTATGGTCCTATAGCTTAGGGAAATTAAAATCAAAAAGACACAGCCACCCCACAGTTTGGGACAGCTCTGTTTACAAGAACCTCGTTTACGGTACAAGTTCAATATCGCAGAAAGTGAAAAATGGATAAAGAAGTTGTGGTACTTATGTACAATGCAAACTCACTCAGCCATGAAATCTATGTCATCAGGCCCGTAGCAGCATAATGAGTGGATTCAGGTGTGATGATTCTAACTGAAATATGTCACACAGAAAAAGAAACATCATAAGATATCACTAATACACGGAATGTGAACTTTGCTACACATGAACTGAATTACAAAACAGAACAGGGTCTCAAGTTTAGAAAACCAACTTATGCTTCCTTAAGGGGGAAAGTGAGTTGGGGTGCTGCATAAAACCAGAGTTTGAAATTAGCACAGATACCATTCAATAAGCCAAATATGTAATAGACAAGACCTACCCCTTGCTCAACAAAATGGACTCAACAATGAGGTATCACCTCACACCTGATAGAATGGGCATCATGAGAAAATCTACAAACAAAAATGCTGGAAAGGGTGTGGAGAAAAGGAACCCTCTTCCACTATTGTTGGGAATATAAATTGATACAGTCACTACGGAGAACAATATGGAGTTTCTTAAGAAACTAACAATAGAATTACCATATGATACAGCAATCCCAGTACTGGACATATACCCAGACAAAACCATAAATCAAAACGAGACATTCACCGCAATGTTCATTGCATCACTATTTACAATATCGAGGTAATGGAAGCAACCTAAATGCCCACAGACAGACGAATGCATAAAGCTGTGGTACATATATAAAATGGAATATTACTAAGCCATGAAAAGGAATGAAATTGGGTCATTTGTAGAGACGTCGATGGATCTAGAGACTGTCATACAGAGTGAAGTAAGTCAGAAAGACAAAAACAAATCTTGTATATTCATGCATATATGTGGAACCTAGAAAAACTGTACAGATTAACCATTTTGCAAGGCATAAATAGAGCAACAGATGTAGACAACAAATGTATGGACAACAAGGGGGGAAAGCTGTTGGGGGGGTGGTGGTGGGAGGAGTTGAGAGACTGGGATTGGCATGTATACATTTATATGTATAAAATAGATAACCAATAAGAACCTGCTGTATAAAAATATAAAATAAAATTCAAAATTAAAAAGAAATAAAATTTAGAAAATAAAACAGAAAAAACAATTATTCCCTTCACATACATGTATTTATATGAATAAATTATTTCCATGCTTATATCTGTAAATACAAAAAAGAGGAATAAAATCTACCTTGAACCAAAAACGAAAAAGAGAAAAAAAAACACAGAACCCACCAGTTCCACAGAGGAAAACCGTATCAGGGCACTTGCTCCAGTTGTAAACAATTCTGAAGTTGGCCAGTGGTGGGGAATCGTCTCCCATTCAGCCAGCAGCCCCCACGCAACAAGCGTCCTCATTGCAAAGCTGGGGCACCGTGCCGAGGCATCTGTGAGTAAACGTGAGCTGAGCCCCAGGCCAGTTGCTGCTGAACTATTCCCACCCGTCCCAGGTAAAACACCTGAATATATACAAGGACTTGAAAGCCTAGAGGAAGGGCCATAGAGCCACACGAGTGACAGCATGCCGGCCGACTTGGTGCCTGCAGGCCAGCCAGGATGGTCCTGGCCCTGGGTGCTCTTCTGGAAGATTTCCATTTCCCTGACTGAGATACCCGTCCTGTCCCTGCCCCCACTGCTTTTTTCCTTCCTCACCTCTGCCCAGGGAGAAATTCCAGCAGCAGGTATGGGTGACACATCCTCTTCTTTAGCAGGTGGCAGCCTGGCAACTGCTGCAGAAAGTCCAGCAGAGCCCCACTCACACTGGGCCACCCACAAAGCCGTGGCCTCTCACTCCCTCCCACCAGCCCAGCCCCGAGACTGCTGACAGGGCAGAGAAAATGGCGTCAGGCACGGCTGCAGGGGCTCTTGCTGCCTGGAGTGGTATTTATATTGATCTCAACCCAGGCACACCTGGGGAGGGCTGGCCCGCACGGTAAGGCTGCCCAGGTCAGCCAATCATCACCCCTCAGGGGCTCACAGTTGCAGAAAATGGAACTTGCTGAACCGGCCAGGTCCAAGGAACAGGTGTGGGCTCCTGAGAGTCAGGATAGACAAGGGGCTGCAGCTTTGGCTTGTTTTCTAATCATTTTATCTGGCCCATGAGTGGGAGACAACTTCAAGAAAACCCTCTCCTTATGAGAGGAACCCAGGAGTCAGGGAGAGGAGGGGTGGGTGGTGGTTGGAGACAGAGGCCTGGTGCCCCGGGTGCAGTGGAAGTCTCTGGAAGACCAGGTGGAGGGAGGCCGCACAGAGTGACGCCCAGGGTCACAGACCTGTCGCAGCTGCTGTTTGTTAGTTCAAGTCCTGCTCTGAGGTGCTCTGTGCCAGCTCTGAGCGACAGGTGAGCTGGGGGTGCTCTGCAATGAGGGCTATGTGCACGGTTCCTGTGTGCCCAGCCCTGCCATGGTACCTGCAAGGGTAGCTCTGTATCCTGGGAAGGGCCTGACCACGAGAGCCCCGTGGGCTGGGGTGGGGGTGGGGTACCTGCCCAGGTGAGCTCCATATTCTGGGATTGGTCTGACCACGAGAGCCCCATGGGCTGCTGGGGACCTGGTAAAGGATGTCAGGACAGTCAGTGAAGCCACCGAGGATATACCTCCAGTTGCTCCTAATTCCTACACCCTGCTGGTCATTCTACCAACCACCAGGACATGGTATTCTGTATTAGTCTTCAATGATGCCTTCTTTTGTATTCCATTAGTCCCAGAGTCACAAGAAATTTTGGCTTGTGAGTGGCAGGACTCAACATACAACTAAAACAATACTTCCGGGCCGTCTTGCCCCAAGGGTGCAAAAATTCCCACACCATCTTTGGGGAAAGCTTAGCTAAAGACCTAAAAGTTCTACCTCTGGAAAAGGAAACCCTCCTTCAGTACGCAGACGACATTCTGATCGCCAGCCCTACTAAGGAGGCCTCTGAACTACCAAGCCAATAAAGGATAGAAGTTGTCCAAGAAAAAGCTCAAATATCACAGACTGCGGTGACCTGCCTGGGCTTCATTCTCACAGAAGGTCGGAGAAGCCCATCCCAGGAAAGGGAAGAAACCATTTGCAGCCTTACCCCTTTCTAAAACTAGAAGACAGCTTAGGGGTTCCTGGGGAGGCCAGGGTTTGCTGCTTCTGGATCCCTAACTACAGTCTACTAGCTGGGCCTCTATATGAAACACTGAAAGGAAAAGATGATGATCCTTTTGAATAGAATCCAGAAGTGGCCTTTCAAGAATGGAAAGAGCAGTCAATTCAGACCCTTGCCCTGGAACTCCCTAATTTAGCTAAACCCTTTGACCTTTACATTCCCGGTGAAAGGTGAATCGCCATTGGAGAATTAGTGCAAAAACTGGGACCACTTGAAATGGAACAATGCAAGAATGCCATCCAGGTAGGATAAACTACGGTCACCAAGGGGCTTGGCCCACTGCCGCATCTGGCCAAGATACTGGCGGTATCTAAAAACCTGGAAATCAGCAGCCCAAAAGGCCACCTCCTTCCTAAGGGAAAAGGACCCCACGTGGTGATCCTAACCACCAACGATGCCCTGAAGTTGCAGGGTTCGCTCCGTGGGCACACCGACCTCGAGTGAGGAGGCCCTCCAACTCCAACATCCAGAGAGATAACCGGGGGCAACAGGGCACCATGACGACTCGTGTGAACATCACTTGACCTGGAGTTTCTCTCATAAAACAATAAGAGTGTGTCCCAAAAGAGTAGACTACTGCTTGCAGGACTTACTGCACCCAGAGGGGAGCTAATAATCTTGGCGGGGGAACCGTATATCACACTGTCACCATAGAAAAGCCTACAGACACCGTGATGATGGTGGCCAATAAGACCGGCTGGACTCCTGTTTACTTCAAAAGGCTGTTGACTCAGTGGTCATCATGGTCCTTGATCACCACTGACCCTGGACTGTCTGGGAGTTGAGCGGGCAGGGCTCTGACACCTGGTGCTGTTTGTACGTTAATTCAGGGGCCTAATTGAAGAAAGCGCAGACTACTGGTCAGAGCATCTAGGCTGGCAGAAATGGTCAGCCTAAGGTGGCCGAACAAATGTGGGGCGGGGTGAAACCGGCCCCCACAGCGTCTCTGCACATCTCTTTCCTGGACCCTTAAAGGTCATTAGAATCTATAACACTTCCAATGCTGTTGCTCAGGTGGACGAGCAGGGAGGCAGGGGGCCTGGGGACAATCAACGTCACCTGGAGGCTGCTGGGGAGAAGTTCTGACCCTCGCCCCCGGGTATTAGGGCTCCCAACTCAGCACTCAGCAGTTACAGAAGAAGTGTCTGCACCCTCAGCACTCCAAGAATGAGGAACGGGACAAAAGGCAGAGGAGGGGTTTGTCCCCAGCAAAGCCCATTAAAAATCCCTGGGAGATAAAAATAGAATCTGGGCAATAAAGTCAAGTCTAACCTTTTTTATCCTTTGTGCTTTGTCTAATTTCACGTGCTCCTAGGGTCCCGCATGCAGAGGTTCCACACCCGGCACTTCAGACCAGATTTCCTAGTGCAGAATGGCTGGGTCGACACCTCAGCTCCTGGGGCCCAGTGCAGACTCCGCGATATAGAGCCTGAGCTGCAGCCAACCTGGCCCTCGAGAGCTCCGCCCCCTCCCTCCCACTGACTCTGACAGGATCTCTACACAGCAGCCCAGCCCACAGCCCACGGGGTAGTGCATGCTCTCACCTCTCCATTCTCTGATCAAAATATAAAGTTTCCTTTGCTTGTGAACCAAACTCAGTCTCGATCTGTTGGCCCCAATGACACTGGGCAGGGGGACACTTGTTGGGGTCCACTCTGGAGGATCAGTAACAGAAATTGAGACTATTGTAACCTCAATGAACAGATGTGTGAGCCAAACTGTAGTTAACATAGAACAGTGTATAAGGCTCGGGTAAAATAAGATGTTTCTAACACTTCCATTTGATATTTCCATCACTTTATTATAAGCAAGTTCAGTGAAAAGGTTTGTCTTATTTGTCAGGTCAATATTAGAGAAACGAAGTGATTTCTTTCCAAGGATGTACATCTAATAATCTTGGTTAAAGCTTCAATCTTGTTTTAAATGCTTTTCCATTGAAAATGATACCTCTCTTTCAGCTCCCCCATTTCTGAGAAGTATAAAATCTTATAATTTATTATTACCAAAGGGGAAAGGTGGGAGGAGGGATAAATTAACAGTTTGGGATTAACACATACACACTGCTATGTATAAAATAGATCATCAACAAGGAACTACTGTATAGCACAGGGAACTACACTCAACATTTTGCAATAACCTATAAGAGGAAATAATCTGAAAAAGAATAGATATTTTTATTGACATCATCTATCAATGACAGTTAAAGTGTAACCTAAGGGAAGCTGGTGGTGAGTGCTTCTGACCCTGAAGACTTCAATCATCTAAAGTTTGGACTCTGCCTACTTCCCAAGGCCCTTAATGAACATATGTGTAGCCGTAGCTTAAAAAATTCCCCAGTTTGGGTTTCGGGGAGACACTGACTTTGAAAAAGCCCTGGTGTTCTCCTTACATGAATGGGACTCTTCCTACTGCTAAAACATGTCTGTCACACCCAGAGGATGGTATACCGTCTGATCGGGAAGAGTTTGGAAAAGGCATCTCATCTCCTCATCTCCTGGTGCTCGGGTTCACCCCTCCAGCATCTTTACTAACAGTCTCCCCACTTGGAGATGTCAGCACTGTCAACATCCTGTTGCGTACAGTTTGGAATTTGTCCAGAGGATGAAGCGGAAGGATGAGGAACAATGAGAGACAAGTCCTAGGTGTTCAGACAGGCACATGTCACTCTAATTTCCAATCAGGAAGACGAATTGACCAAAGGCTAGGGTTGCCCATGGAAACAGTATAGGGCTTGAGGAAATCCCGCTGCTTTGTGGCCAGTTCCCATAAACACAAGTTGAACAATGGAACTCAGGGGCAGTAAAATTCACAAAACTGCAGAGTTGAAAATATCCATCACTGAAAAATGTCTTGAGGAAAGTCAGAGAAAAGGACTTGTAAGCAAGGGAGAATGGCAGGAAAGGGATTTGAGGAGGTAGAAAGGACTCGCCATTAAGCACAAGAAAAGGAGCTGAACATTGCCAACATTGCAGTTGGCCAAAAAGGGTGTATGCGTTTTTTTCTGTATATATTCAAGAAAAGGGCATACACTTTTTTAGCCAACCAAACAGGTGGGCACTGGAAGTCAATACTACAAAAGATATCACTTCGCATCAGTCAGAAGAGCCATCCTCATAAAGCGTAAACAACAGAAATGCAGGACAGGGCAAGGAGAAGAGGGAGCCCTGTGAGACTTATAGTGGAAATGTATATTGCCAACGGCCATTCTGGAGAAGTGTATTGTGTTTACTAAAGCATCTAAAAAATGAGCTACAGAGCATAGGGCACTTGCACTCATGGGCGTATATCTTGAGAAAAACAAAAATCGAGAGGACACAGGCACCCCAATGTTTACCCCCTCTCTGTTTAAAAGATCCTCAACTAGGATATAACTTAAATGTCTCTGGAGGGAAAAAATGGGTAGAGATGTGGTACTTAGGTAGAGTGGAATATTATTCAGCCTGGAAATCAATGAAATATGGCCAGTTGTAACAACTCCGGAGGAGTTACGTATGATCTTTCTAAGTGACATAATTCAAAAAGAAAAAGACACATATCATAAGATATCACTTAAAGGTGGAATCCAAAATGGCTACACATGAAATAAATTACAAAACAAAAACATAGTCAAATATGTAGAAAACACGCATAAGGCTGCTAAACGGGAAAGGTGGGGAGGGGTGAGGCATCACCCAGGAGGTTGAAATTAGCAAAGATACCATTCCAAATACCAAACTGATAATCAACAAGGCCTACACGGTAGCTAAAAGAACTGCACTCAGCACACTCAAGTCACCGGAAAAGAATATATACGACTGGTAAGAATCTGAAAAAGAATTTACTGATGTCTCTCTGTACGTGAATCAAGTGGATGTACAGCAGCAAGAAACAGAGCTTTGAAAATCAGCTGTAACCAATATAGTAATAAATTGAAAAAAATAAACGACAGAGAGACAGAGAAAACCTCTTACAACTTTTCCTCAGGGCCGGTGATGCAACATGGATTGAACACATCTAGACCCACAGCAGGATGAGACATAAGGCTGGAAACTGCGCTAAGAGAAATGTGAGGTTGGGTGAGGAAATGCACACCCTTTAAAGTAATACTACCTGGTACCCATTCAATGGGTCCCAAATATGCAGGTTCAAGGGATCTTCCTACAGCTAAAACATGCATGGAAAACCCAGAGGACTGTACACCATGTGATCGGGAGATGTGTCTAAAATGCAGCTCATTTATCCTCTCCTGGTGCTCCTGTTCACCATTCCAGCCACGTTACTTAGAATCTCCCCACTTGGAGAATCAGCACATTTCAACTTCTGTTTCACACATTTTGCAAATTGTGAGGAGGATGAACGGGGAACCAATGAGAGAATAGTTGTGGGGTTTGGACGGGCACATATCACTCTAATTTCCCATTAAGAATAAGAATTGAAAAAAGGCTCAGCCCGCCTCGCCCGAGCCAAAATAGGGCCTGAAGCAATCCTGCGGGTTTGAGGCCAGCTCACAAAAGAGCAACTTAAAAAATGGAGCTCAGGGTCACTGCAATTCACAAACCTGCAGAGTTATAAATGAAAACTAACGTCCAAAAATATGTTGAGGTAAGGCAAAGAAGAGGATCTGAATGCAAGACAGAATTGCAAGAAACAGATTTCAAGAGATAGATTGGACTCGTCTTTAAAGCACATGAAAAGCGGCAGAATTTCGACAATGATGCAGTTGGCCCAAAAGGGCGTATGCGTTTTTTCCTGATTATATCCAGGAAAAAACGCATACGCACTTTATGGGCAACGAAGCAAGCAAGCAATGCAAATGTGCACAACAAAGAAGTCTCATTTCCCACTGGTCAAAAGGGCCATCCTAAAAAATTGTAAAAACCAGAAATGCAGGACAGGCCATGGAGAACAGGGAGCCTTTATACGCTGATGGGCAGTGTGTGAACTGCCGAGAGCCACTCTGGAGAAGTGTATGGTGGTTCCTAAATCATCTAAAAAACAGAGCTACAGAGCATAGGACACTTCCAATCATGGGAGTATATCTAGGGAAATCTAAAAATTAACAAGACACAAGCACACCACAGTTTAGGGCTACTCTGTTTACAAGAACCTCAACTTCAGTATACCTTAAATATCCCAGGAAAGAGAACAATGGATAAAGAAGATGTGGTACTTATGTACAATGGAATATCTCTTCACCATGAAATCAATGTAATAAGGCTAGTAGAAGGATAAAGAGTGGATTTAGGTCCGATAATACTACTTGAAATAAGTCAAACAGAAAAAGAAACATATCATAAGATATCACTTATAGAGGGAGGGTAAATATGGCTGCACAAGAAATGAATTACAGAACAGAACAGTGTCTCACATTTAGAAAACACACTTATTTCAGCTTAAGGGGAAAGGAGAGGTGGGGTGATGCATAAAACCAGAGTTTGAAATTAGCACAGATACCGTTCAATAAACCAAATAGATATTAGCCAAGATCTACACCTTGCTCAATGAACTGGCCTCAACACACCCTATACACCGCAGAGAAATATATCTGAGTAATAAGAATCTTAAAACCCATGTATTGATATATCTCCATAAGGGAATCAAGTGTGTGCAGAGTGGCACAAACACAGCAGTGAAAATGAGCTAAACCCCATTATAGAAATAAATTTTAAAAACAAAACGCAGAAACAATGAAAGAGAGAAAAATTCTTACAAAATTCGCTCAGGGGCTGTGATGCAACCTGGATTGACCACATATAAACCCACAGCTGGATAAGACATAAGGCTGGACACTTGGGGCTGAGAGGATTGATGAGCTTTGGTGAGCAACTGCCAAAAGTTTAATGCAATACTTCATGCTACTCATTCCAAGGGTCCCAACACTCCAGGTTGAAGGGAATCTTCCTACAGCTAAACCATGCTTGGGAAACCCAGCGACTGGTATACCATATGATCGGGAAAGGTTTCTAAAACGCACCTCATTTTTCCTCTCCTGGGGCTCCAGATCGACATTCCAGCCGCTTTACCAAAAATATCCCCACATGGAGAGTCAATGCCTTTAAGTTCTGGTATCGCACAGTCTGCAGTTAGTGCGGAGGATGAATGGGAATAGGGGGAACCAGTGAGAATCTAGCTGTAGCGGTTTCAATGGGCACATGTCACTCTAAATTCACATCAGTAAGAAGAATAAACCAAAGGCACAGCAAGGTGCCCCAGAAGAAGAATAGGGCCTGAAGGAATCCTGTGGTTATGAGGCAAGATCACAAAAATAAGAGCTGAAAAATGGAGCTAAGGGCCACTGCAATTCAAAAACCTGCAGAGTTATAAAGGCCAACTATTTTCAAAAAATATATTGAGGTAAGGCTATGAAGAGGCATTGAAAGCAAGGCAGAATTGCAGGAAAACGATTTCAGGAGGTAGACTGGAATTGCATTTAAAGCATAGGAAAAGAGGCAGAACGTCCACAATGATTCACTTGGCCAAAAAGGGCGTATGCCTTTTTTCCTGAATTTATTCAGGAAAAAAGGCATACGCCCTTTTTGGCCAACCAAGCAAGCTTGCAAAGGAAATCTGCACTACAATGAAGTCTCACTTCCCCCTGGTCAAAAGGGCCATCTGAAAAAAGTGTAAAATCCAGAAAGGCAGGACAGGCCATGGAGAACTGGGAGCCTTGTTATGCTGATGGGCGGGATGTGTATGGTGTTTCCTGAAACATCTAAAAAACAAAGCAACAGAGCCTAGGGCACTTCCACTTATGGTCCTATAGCTTAGGGAAATTAAAATCAAAAAGACACAGCCACCCCAAAATTTGGGACGCCTCTGTTTACAAGAACCTCATTAACCGTACAAGTTCAATATCACAGAAAGTGAAAAATGGATAAAGAACTTGTGGTACTTACGTACAATGCAGTATCACTCAGCAATGAAATCTATGTCATCAGGCCCGTAGCAGCATAATGAGTGGATTCAGGTACGATGATTCTAACTGAAATAAGACACACAGAAAAAGAAACATCATAAGATATCACTAATACACGGAATGTAAACTTGGCTACACAGGAACTGAATTACAGAACAGAACAGGGTCTCAAATTTAGAAAACCAACTTATGCTTGCTTAAGGGGAAAGGTGAGTTGGGGTGCTGCATAAAACCAGAGATTGAAATGAACACAGATAAAGTTCCTTAAGGCAAATATGGAATAGACAAGAGCTACTCCTTGCTCAACGAAATGGACACAACACCCCATATTAAACGCCTAAGAATGTACCTGACTAGTAAGTATCTTAAAACCTATGGATTGCTATGTCTCCAAAAGAGAATCAAGCATGTGTACAGGGGCATAAACGCAGCAGTGATAGGATTGGAGAGGTTCAGTGAGCAAATGAAGACCCTTTGAAGTCATATTGCATGGTACCAATTCCACGGGTCTCAACTCTCCAGGTTTAAGGTATTCTTCCTTCAGCTAAAACATGCATGTGGAACCCAGAGTATGATCAACCGTGTGAACGGGAAACATGTTCAAATATGTCTCAGTTTTCCTCCCCTGGTACTCGGGTGCAACATTCCAGACGCTTTACTAACACTCTCCCCACTTGGAGAGTCAGCGCCTTTAACCTCCTGTTTGGCCCAGTTTGCAATTTCTGCGGAAGATGAACAGGAATAGCGAGAACCAATGAGAGACTAGCTGGAGGTGTCTGGACGGGCAAATTTAACTCTCATTTCCCACCAGGAAGAGGAAATAACCAAAGGCTCAGCATGCCGTGACGGAACCAGATTAGGGCCTGAAGCCATCCTGCGGTGTTGCGGCCAGCTCAAAAGAAAGCGAGTTGAAGAAAGGAGCTCAGGGGCACTGTAATTCACAAACCTGCAGAGTTATAAATAACAGCTATCATCCAAAAATATACTGAAGTAAGGCTGCCAAGAGGACTTGAAAGCGGGGCAGAATTGCAGGAAACCGATTTCAGGAGGTAGACTGGAATTGCATTGAAAGCATAGGAAAAGAGGCAGAACGTCCACAATGATGCACTTGGCCAAAAAGGGCGTATGCGTTTTTTCCTGAATATATTCAGGAAAAAACGCATACGCCCTTTTTGGCCAACCAAGCAAGCTTGCAAAGGAAATCTGCACTACAATGAAGTCTCACTTCCCCCCGGTCAAAAGGGCCATCTGAAAAAAGTGTAAAATCCAGAAAGGCAGGACAGGCCATGGAGAACTGGGAGCCTTGTTATGCTGATGGGCGGGATGTAAATTGCCAACAGACACTCGGGAGAAGTGTATGGTGTTTCCTGAAACATCTAAAAAACAAAGCAACAGAGCCTAGGGCACTTCCACTTATGGTCCTATAGCTTAGGGAAATTAAAATCAAAAAGACACAGCCACCCCAAAGTTTGGGACGCCTCTGTTTACAAGAACCTCGTTTACCGTACAAGTTCAACATCGCAGAAAGTGAAAAATGGATAAAGAAGTTGTGGTATTTACTTACAAAGCAATATCACTCAGCAATGAAATCTATGTCATCAGGCCCTTAGCAGCACAATGAGTGGATTCAGGTATGATGATTCTAACTGAAATAAGTCACACAGAAAAAGAAACATCATAAGATATCACTAATACACAGAATGTAAACTTGGCTACACAGAAACTGAATTACAGAACAGAACAGGGTCTCAAATTTAGAAAACCAACTTATGCTTGCTTAATGGGAAAGGTGAGTTGGGGTGCTGCATAAAACCAGAGATTGAAATGAGCACAGATAAAGTTGCTTAAGCCAAATATGGAATAGACAAGAGCTACTCCTAGCTCAACGAAATGGACTCAACACCCCATATTAAATGCCTAAGAATGTACCTGACTAGTAATTATCTTAACACCTATGGATTGCTATGTCTCCGAAAGGGAATCAAGCGTGTGTACAGGGGCATAAATGCAGCAGTGATAGGATTGGAGAGGTTTGGTGAGCAAATGAAGACCCTTTGAAATCATATTGCATGGTACTCATTCCACGGGTCTCAACTCTCCAGGTTTCAGGGATTCTTCCTTCAGCTAAAACATGCATGTGGAACCCAGAGTATGATCAACCATGTGAATGGGAGACGTGTTCAAATATGTCTCAGTTTTCGTCCCCTGGTACTCGGGTGCAGCATTCCAGACGCTTTACTAACACTCTCCCGACTTGGAGAGTCAGTGCCTTTAACCTCCTGTTTGGCCCTGTTTTCAATTTCAGTGGAAGATGAACAGGAATAGGGAGAACCAATGAGAGACAAGCTGGAGGTTTCTGGACGGGCAAATTTAACTCTCATTTCCCACCAAGGACAGGAATTAACCAAAGGCTCAGCGTGCCGTGCTGGAACCAGATTAGGGCCTGAAGCAATCCTGCGGTGTTGCGGCCAGCTCACAAGAAAGCGAGATGAAGAACGGAGCTCAGGGGCACAGGAATTCACAAACCTGCAGAGTTATAAATGACAGCAATCGTCCAAAAATATACTGAAGTAAGGCTGCCAAGAGGACTTGAAAGCGGGACAGAATTGCAGGAAACCGATTTCAGGAGGTAGACTGGAATTGCATTTTAAGCATAGGAAAAGAGGCAGAACGTCCACAATGATGCACTTGGCCAAAAAGTGCGTATGCGTTTTTTCCTGAATCAGGAAAAAACGCATACGCACTTTTTGGCCAACCAAGCAAGCTTGCAAAGGAAATCTGCAATACAATGAAGTCTCACTTCCCCCCGGTCAGAAGGGCCATCTGAAAAAAGTGTAAAATCCAGAAAGGCAGGACAGGCCATGGAGAACTGGGAGCCTTGTTATGCTGATGGGCGGGATGTAAATTGCCAACAGCCACTCGGGAGAAGTGTATGGTGTTTCCTGAAACATCTAAAAAACAAAGCAACAGAGCCTAGGGCACTTCCACTTATGGTCCTATAGCTTAGGGAAATTAAAATCAAAAAGACACAGCCACCCCACAGTTTGGGACAGCTCTGTTTACAAGAACCTCGTTTACGGTACAAGTTCAATATCGCAGAAAGTGAAAAATGGATAAAGAAGTTGTGGTACTTATGTACAATGCAAAATCACTCAGCCATGAAATCTATGTCATCAGGCCCGTAGCAGCATAATGAGTGGATTCAGGTATGATGATTCTAACTGAAATATGTCACACAGAAAAAGAAACATCATAAGATATCACTAATACATAGAATGTGAACTTGGCTACACATGAACTGAATTACAAAACAGAACAGGGTCTCAAGTTTAGAAAACCAACTTATGCTTCCTTAAGGGGGAAAGTGAGTTGGGGTGCTGCATAAAACCAGAGTTTGAAATTAGCACAGATACCATTCAATAAGCCAAATATGTAATAGACAAGACCTACCCCTTGCTCAACAAAATGGACTCAACAATGAGGTATCACCTCACACCTGATAGAATGGGCATCATGAGAAAATCTACAAACAAAAATGCTGGAAAGGGTGTGGAGAAAAGGAACCCTCTTCCACTATTGTTGGGAATATAAATTGATACAGTCACTACGGAGAACAATATGGAGTTTCTTAAGAAACTAACAATAGAATTACCATATGATACAGCAATCCCAGTACTGGACATATACCCAGACAAAACCATAAATCAAAACGAGACATTCACCGCAATGTTCATTGCATCACTATTTACAATATCGAGGTAATGGAAGCAACCTAAATGCCCACAGACAGACGAATGCATAAAGCTGTGGTACATATATAAAATGGAATATTACTAAGCCATGAAAAGGAATGAAATTGGGTCATTTGTAGAGACGTCGATGGATCTAGAGACTGTCATACAGAGTGAAGTAAGTCAGAAAGACAAAAACAAATCTTGTATATTCATGCATATATGTGGAACCTAGAAAAACTGTACAGATTAACCATTTTGCAAGGCATAAATAGAGCAACAGATGTAGACAACAAATGTATGGACAACAAGGGGGGAAAGCTGTTGGGGGGGTGGTGGTGGGAGGAGTTGAGAGACTGGGATTGGCATGTATACATTTATATGTATAAAATAGATAACCAATAAGAACCTGCTGTATAAAAATATAAAATAAAATTCAAAATTAAAAAGAAATAAAATTTAAAAAATAAAACAGAAAAAACAATTATTCCCTTCACATACATGTATTTATATGAATAAATTATTTCCATGCTTATATCTGTAAATACAAAAAAGAGGAATAAAATCTACCTTGAACCAAAAACGAAAAAGAGAAAAAAAAACACAGAACCCACCAGTTCCACAGAGGAAAACCGTATCAGGGCACTTGCTCCAGTTGTAAACAATTCTGAAGTTGACCAGTGGTGGGGAATCGTCTCCCATTCAGCCAGCAGCCCCCACGCAACAAGCGTCCTCATTGCAAAGCTGGGGCACCGTGCCGAGGCATCTGTGAGTAAACGTGAGCTGAGCCCCAGGCCAGTTGCTGCTGAACTATTCCCACCCGTCCCAGGTAAAACACCTGAATATATACAAGGACTTGAAAGCCTAGAGGAAGGGCCATAGAGCCACACGAGTGACAGCATGCCGGCCGACTTGGTGCCTGCAGGCCAGCCAGGATGGTCCTGGCCCTGGGTGCTCTTCTGGAAGATTTCCATTTCCCTGACTGAGATACCCGTCCTGTCCCTGCCCCCACTGCTTTTTTCCTTCCTCACCTCTGCCCAGGGAGAAATTCCAGCAGCAGGTATGGGTGACACATCCTCTTCTTTAGCAGGTGGCAGCCTGGCAACTGCTGCAGAAAGTCCAGCAGAGCCCCACTCACACTGGGCCACCCACAAAGCCGTGGCCTCTCACTCCCTCCCACCAGCCCAGCCCCGAGACTGCTGACAGGGCAGAGAAAATGGCGTCAGGCACGGCTGCAGGGGCTCTTGCTGCCTGGAGTGGTATTTATATTGATCTCAACCCAGGCACACCTGGGGAGGGCTGGCCCGCACGGTAAGGCTGCCCAGGTCAGCCAATCATCACCCCTCAGGGGCTCACAGTTGCAGAAAATGGAACTTGCTGAACCGGCCAGGTCCAAGGAACAGGTGTGGGCTCCTGAGAGTCAGGATAGACAAGGGGCTGCAGCTTTGGCTTGTTTTCTAATCATTTTATCTGGCCCATGAGTGGGAGACAACTTCAAGAAAACCCTCTCCTTATGAGAGGAACCCAGGAGTCAGGGAGAGGAGGGGTGGGTGGTGGTTGGAGACAGAGGCCTGGTGCCCCGGGTGCAGTGGAAGTCTCTGGAAGACCAGGTGGAGGGAGGCCGCACAGAGTGACGCCCAGGGTCACAGACCTGTCGCAGCTGCTGTTTGTTAGTTCAAGTCCTGCTCTGAGGTGCTCTGTGCCAGCTCTGAGCGACAGGTGAGCTGGGGGTGCTCTGCAATGAGGGCTATGTGCACAGTTCCTGTGTGCCCAGCCCTGCCATGGTACCTGCAAGGGTAGCTCTGTATCCTGGGAAGGGCCTGACCACGAGAGCCCCGTGGGCTGGGGTGGGGGTGGGGTACCTGCCCAGGTGAGCTCCATATTCTGGGATTGGTCTGACCACGAGAGCCCCATGGGCTGCTGGGGACCTGGTAAAGGATGTCAGGACAGTCAGTGAAGCCACCGAGGATATACCTCCAGTTGCTCCTAATTCCTACACCCTGCTGGTCATTCTACCAACCACCAGGACATGGTATTCTGTATTAGTCTTCAATGATGCCTTCTTTTGTATTCCATTAGTCCCAGAGTCACAAGAAATTTTGGCTTGTGAGTGGCAGGACTCAACATACAACTAAAACAATACTTCCGGGCCGTCTTGCCCCAAGGGTGCAAAAATTCCCACACCATCTTTGGGGAAAGCTTAGCTAAAGACCTAAAAGTTCTACCTCTGGAAAAGGAAACCCTCCTTCAGTACGCAGACGACATTCTGATCGCCAGCCCTACTAAGGAGGCCTCTGAACTACCAAGCCAATAAAGGATAGAAGTTGTCCAAGAAAAAGCTCAAATATCACAGACTGCGGTGACCTGCCTGGGCTTCATTCTCACAGAAGGTCGGAGAAGCCCATCCCAGGAAAGGGAAGAAACCATTTGCAGCCTTACCCCTTTCTAAAACTAGAAGACAGCTTAGGGGTTCCTGGGGAGGCCAGGGTTTGCTGCTTCTGGATCCCTAACTACAGTCTACTAGCTGGGCCTCTATATGAAACACTGAAAGGAAAAGATGATGATCCTTTTGAATAGAATCCAGAAGTGGCCTTTCAAGAATGGAAAGAGCAGTCAATTCAGACCCTTGCCCTGGAACTCCCTAATTTAGCTAAACCCTTTGACCTTTACATTCCCGGTGAAAGGTGAATCGCCATTGGAGAATTAGTGCAAAAACTGGGACCACTTGAAATGGAACAATGCAAGAATGCCATCCAGGTAGGATAAACTACGGTCACCAAGGGGCTTGGCCCACTGCCGCATCTGGCCAAGATACTGGCGGTATCTAAAAACCTGGAAATCAGCAGCCCAAAAGGCCACCTCCTTCCTAAGGGAAAAGGACCCCACGTGGTGATCCTAACCACCAACGATGCCCTGAAGTTGCAGGGTTCGCTCCGTGGGCACACCGACCTCGAGTGAGGAGGCCCTCCAACTCCAACATCCAGAGAGATAACCGGGGGCAACAGGGCACCATGACGACTCGTGTGAACATCACTTGACCTGGAGTTTCTCTCATAAAACAATAAGAGTGTGTCCCAAAAGAGTAGACTACTGCTTGCAGGACTTACTGCACCCAGAGGGGAGCTAATAATCTTGGCGGGGGAACCGTATATCACACTGTCACCATAGAAAAGCCTACAGACACCGTGATGATGGTGGCCAATAAGACCGGCTGGACTCCTGTTTACTTCAAAAGGCTGTTGACTCAGTGGTCATCATGGTCCTTGATCACCACTGACCCTGGACTGTCTGGGAGTTGAGCGGGCAGGGCTCTGACACCTGGTGCTGTTTGTACGTTAATTCAGGGGCCTAATTGAAGAAAGCGCAGACTACTGGTCAGAGCATCTAGGCTGGCAGAAATGGTCAGCCTAAGGTGGCCGAACAAATGTGGGGCGGGGTGAAACCGGCCCCCACAGCGTCTCTGCACATCTCTTTCCTGGACCCTTAAAGGTCATTAGAATCTATAACACTTCCAATGCTGTTGCTCAGGTGGACGAGCAGGGAGGCAGGGGGCCTGGGGACAATCAACGTCACCTGGAGGCTGCTGGGGAGAAGTTCTGACCCTCGCCCCCGGGTATTAGGGCTCCCAACTCAGCACTCAGCAGTTACAGAAGAAGTGTCTGCACCCTCAGCACTCCAAGAATGAGGAACGGGACAAAAGGCAGAGGAGGGGTTTGTCCCCAGCAAAGCCCATTAAAAATCCCTGGGAGATAAAAATAGAATCTGGGCAATAAAGTCAAGTCTAACCTTTTTTATCCTTTGTGCTTTGTCTAATTTCACGTGCTCCTAGGGTCCCGCATGCAGAGGTTCCACACCCGGCACTTCAGACCAGATTTCCTAGTGCAGAATGGCTGGGTCGACACCTCAGCTCCTGGGGCCCAGTGCAGACTCCGCGATATAGAGCCTGAGCTGCAGCCAACCTGGCCCTCGAGAGCTCCGCCCCCTCCCTCCCACTGACTCTGACAGGATCTCTACACAGCAGCCCAGCCCACAGCCCACGGGGTAGTGCATGCTCTCACCTCTCCATTCTCTGATCAAAATATAAAGTTTCCTTTGCTTGTGAACCAAACTCAGTCTCGATCTGTTGGCCCCAATGACACTGGGCAGGGGGACACTTGTTGGGGTCCACTCTGGAGGATCAGTAACAGAAATTGAGACTATTGTAACCTCAATGAACAGATGTGTGAGCCAAACTGTAGTTAACATAGAACAGTGTATAAGGCTCGGGTAAAATAAGATGTTTCTAACACTTCCATTTGATATTTCCATCACTTTATTATAAGCAAGTTCAGTGAAAAGGTTTGTCTTATTTGTCAGGTCAATATTAGAGAAACGAAGTGATTTCTTTCCAAGGATGTACATCTAATAATCTTGGTTAAAGCTTCAATCTTGTTTTAAATGCTTTTCCATTGAAAATGATACCTCTCTTTCAGCTCCCCCATTTCTGAGAAGTATAAAATCTTATAATTTATTATTACCAAAGGGGAAAGGTGGGAGGAGGGATAAATTAACAGTTTGGGATTAACACATACACACTGCTATGTATAAAATAGATCATCAACAAGGAACTACTGTATAGCACAGGGAACTACACTCAACATTTTGCAATAACCTATAAGAGGAAATAATCTGAAAAAGAATAGATATTTTTATTGACATCATCTATCAATGACAGTTAAAGTGTAACCTAAGGGAAGCTGGTGGTGAGTGCTTCTGACCCTGAAGACTTCAATCATCTAAAGTTTGGACTCTGCCTACTTCCCAAGGCCCTTAATGAACATATGTGTAGCCGTAGCTTAAAAAATTCCCCAGTTTGGGTTTCGGGGAGACACTGACTTTGAAAAAGCCCTGGTGTTCTCCTTACATGAATGGGACTCTTCCTACTGCTAAAACATGTCTGTCACACCCAGAGGATGGTATACCGTCTGATCGGGAAGAGTTTGGAAAAGGCATCTCATCTCCTCATCTCCTGGTGCTCGGGTTCACCCCTCCAGCATCTTTACTAACAGTCTCCCCACTTGGAGATGTCAGCACTGTCAACATCCTGTTGCGTACAGTTTGGAATTTGTCCAGAGGATGAAGCGGAAGGATGAGGAACAATGAGAGACAAGTCCTAGGTGTTCAGACAGGCACATGTCACTCTAATTTCCAATCAGGAAGACGAATTGACCAAAGGCTAGGGTTGCCCATGGAAACAGTATAGGGCTTGAGGAAATCCCGCTGCTTTGTGGCCAGTTCCCATAAACACAAGTTGAACAATGGAACTCAGGGGCAGTAAAATTCACAAAACTGCAGAGTTGAAAATATCCATCACTGAAAAATGTCTTGAGGAAAGTCAGAGAAAAGGACTTGTAAGCAAGGGAGAATGGCAGGAAAGGGATTTGAGGAGGTAGAAAGGACTCGCCATTAAGCACAAGAAAAGGAGCTGAACATTGCCAACATTGCAGTTGGCCAAAAAGGGTGTATGCGTTTTTTTCTGTATATATTCAAGAAAAGGGCATACACTTTTTTAGCCAACCAAACAGGTGGGCACTGGAAGTCAATACTACAAAAGATATCACTTCGCATCAGTCAGAAGAGCCATCCTCATAAAGCGTAAACAACAGAAATGCAGGACAGGGCAAGGAGAAGAGGGAGCCCTGTGAGACTTATAGTGGAAATGTATATCGCCAACGGCCATTCTGGAGAAGTGTATTGTGTTTACTAAAGCATCTAAAAAATGAGCTACAGAGCATAGGGCACTTGCACTCATGGGCGTATATCTTGAGAAAAACAAAAATCGAGAGGACACAGGCACCCCAATGTTTACCCCCTCTCTGTTTAAAAGATCCTCAACTAGGATATAACTTAAATGTCTCTGGAGGGAAAAAATGGGTAGAGATGTGGTACTTAGGTAGAGTGGAATATTATTCAGCCTGGAAATCAATGAAATATGGCCAGTTGTAACAACTCCGGAGGAGTTACGTATGATCTTTCTAAGTGACATAATTCAAAAAGAAAAAGACACATATCATAAGATATCACTTAAAGGTGGAATCCAAAATGGCTACACATGAAATAAATTACAAAACAAAAACATAGTCAAATATGTAGAAAACACGCATAAGGCTGCTAAACGGGAAAGGTGGGGAGGGGTGAGGCATCACCCAGGAGGTTGAAATTAGCAAAGATACCATTCCAAATACCAAACTGATAATCAACAAGGCCTACACGGTAGCTAAAAGAACTGCACTCAGCACACTCAAGTCACCGGAAAAGAATATATACGACTGGTAAGAATCTGAAAAAGAATTTACTGATGTC
This sequence comes from Pseudorca crassidens, assembly GCF_039906515.1. NCBI lineage: Eukaryota > Metazoa > Chordata > Mammalia > Artiodactyla > Delphinidae > Pseudorca > Pseudorca crassidens. Next base: position 699,799 of record NW_027136308.1, read on the forward strand.
TCTCTGTACGTGAATCAAGTGGATGTACAGCAGCAAGAAACAGAGCTTTGAAAATCAGCTGTAACCAATATAGTAATAAATTGAAAAAAATAAACGACAGAGAGACAGAGAAAACCTCTTACAACTTTTCCTCAGGGCCGGTGATGCAACATGGATTGAACACATCTAGACCCACAGCAGGATGAGACATAAGGCTGGAAACTGCGCTAAGAGAAATGTGAGGTTGGGTGAGGAAATGCACACCCTTTAAAGTAATACTACCTGGTACCCATTCAATGGGTCCCAAATATGCAGGTTCAAGGGATCTTCCTACAGCTAAAACATGCATGGAAAACCCAGAGGACTGTACACCATGTGATCGGGAGATGTGTCTAAAATGCAGCTCATTTATCCTCTCCTGGTGCTCCTGTTCACCATTCCAGCCACGTTACTTAGAATCTCCCCACTTGGAGAATCAGCACATTTCAACTTCTGTTTCACACATTTTGCAAATTGTGAGGAGGATGAACGGGGAACCAATGAGAGAATAGTTGTGGGGTTTGGACGGGCACATATCACTCTAATTTCCCATTAAGAATAAGAATTGAAAAAAGGCTCAGCCTGCCTCGCCCGAGCCAAAATAGGGCCTGAAGCAATCCTGCGGGTTTGAGGCCAGCTCACAAAAGAGCAACTTAAAAAATGGAGCTCAGGGTCACTGCAATTCACAAACCTGCAGAGTTATAAATGAAAACTAACGTCCAAAAATATGTTGAGGTAAGGCAAAGAAGAGGATCTGAATGCAAGACAGAATTGCAAGAAACAGATTTCAAGAGATAGATTGGACTCGTCTTTAAAGCACATGAAAAGCGGCAGAATTTCGACAATGATGCAGTTGGCCCAAAAGGGCGTATGCGTTTTTTCCTGATTATATCCAGGAAAAAACGCATACGCACTTTATGGGCAACGAAGCAAGCAAGCAATGCAAATGTGCACAACAAAGAAGTCTCATTTCCCACTGGTCAAAAGGGCCATCCTAAAAAATTGTAAAAACCAGAAATGCAGGACAGGCCATGGAGAACAGGGAGCCTTTATACGCTGATGGGCAGTGTGTGAACTGCCGAGAGCCACTCTGGAGAAGTGTATGGTGGTTCCTAAATCATCTAAAAAACAGAGCTACAGAGCATAGGACACTTCCAATCATGGGAGTATATCTAGGGAAATCTAAAAATTAACAAGACACAAGCACACCACAGTTTAGGGCTACTCTGTTTACAAGAACCTCAACTTCAGTATACCTTAAATATCCCAGGAAAGAGAACAATGGATAAAGAAGATGTGGTACTTATGTACAATGGAATATCTCTTCACCATGAAATCAATGTAATAAGGCTAGTAGAAGGATAAAGAGTGGATTTAGGTCCGATAATACTACTTGAAATAAGTCAAACAGAAAAAGAAACATATCATAAGATATCACTTATAGAGGGAGGGTAAATATGGCTGCACAAGAAATGAATTACAGAACAGAACAGTGTCTCACATTTAGAAAACACACTTATTTCAGCTTAAGGGGAAAGGAGAGGTGGGGTGATGCATAAAACCAGAGTTTGAAATTAGCACAGATACCGTTCAATAAACCAAATAGATATTAGCCAAGATCTACACCTTGCTCAATGAACTGGCCTCAACACACCCTATACACCGCAGAGAAATATATCTGAGTAATAAGAATCTTAAAACCCATGTATTGATATATCTCCATAAGGGAATCAAGTGTGTGCAGAGTGGCACAAACACAGCAGTGAAAATGAGCTAAACCCCATTATAGAAATAAATTTTAAAAACAAAACGCAGAAACAATGAAAGAGAGAAAAATTCTTACAAAATTCGCTCAGGGGCTGTGATGCAACCTGGATTGACCACATATAAACCCACAGCTGGATAAGACATAAGGCTGGACACTTGGGGCTGAGAGGATTGATGAGCTTTGGTGAGCAACTGCCAAAAGTTTAATGCAATACTTCATGCTACTCATTCCAAGGGTCCCAACACTCCAGGTTGAAGGGAATCTTCCTACAGCTAAACCATGCTTGGGAAACCCAGCGACTGGTATACCATATGATCGGGAAAGGTTTCTAAAACGCACCTCATTTTTCCTCTCCTGGGGCTCCAGATCGACATTCCAGCCGCTTTACCAAAAATATCCCCACATGGAGAGTCAATGCCTTTAAGTTCTGGTATCGCACAGTCTGCAGTTAGTGCGGAGGATGAATGGGAATAGGGGGAACCAGTGAGAATCTAGCTGTAGCGGTTTCAATGGGCACATGTCACTCTAAATTCACATCAGTAAGAAGAATAAACCAAAGGCACAGCAAGGTGCCCCAGAAGAAGAATAGGGCCTGAAGGAATCCTGTGGTTATGAGGCAAGATCACAAAAATAAGAGCTGAAAAATGGAGCTAAGGGCCACTGCAATTCAAAAACCTGCAGAGTTATAAAGGCCAACTATTTTCAAAAAATATATTGAGGTAAGGCTATGAAGAGGCATTGAAAGCAAGGCAGAATTGCAGGAAAACGATTTCAGGAGGTAGACTGGAATTGCATTTAAAGCATAGGAAAAGAGGCAGAACGTCCACAATGATTCACTTGGCCAAAAAGGGCGTATGCCTTTTTTCCTGAATTTATTCAGGAAAAAAGGCATACGCCCTTTTTGGCCAACCAAGCAAGCTTGCAAAGGAAATCTGCACTACAATGAAGTCTCACTTCCCCCTGGTCAAAAGGGCCATCTGAAAAAAGTGTAAAATCCAGAAAGGCAGGACAGGCCATGGAGAACTGGGAGCCTTGTTATGCTGATGGGCGGGATGTGTATGGTGTTTCCTGAAACATCTAAAAAACAAAGCAACAGAGCCTAGGGCACTTCCACTTATGGTCCTATAGCTTAGGGAAATTAAAATCAAAAAGACACAGCCACCCCAAAATTTGGGACGCCTCTGTTTACAAGAACCTCATTAACCGTACAAGTTCAATATCACAGAAAGTGAAAAATGGATAAAGAACTTGTGGTACTTACGTACAATGCAGTATCACTCAGCAATGAAATCTATGTCATCAGGCCCGTAGCAGCATAATGAGTGGATTCAGGTACGATGATTCTAACTGAAATAAGACACACAGAAAAAGAAACATCATAAGATATCACTAATACACGGAATGTAAACTTGGCTACACAGGAACTGAATTACAGAACAGAACAGGGTCTCAAATTTAGAAAACCAACTTATGCTTGCTTAAGGGGAAAGGTGAGTTGGGGTGCTGCATAAAACCAGAGATTGAAATGAACACAGATAAAGTTCCTTAAGGCAAATATGGAATAGACAAGAGCTACTCCTTGCTCAACGAAATGGACACAACACCCCATATTAAACGCCTAAGAATGTACCTGACTAGTAAGTATCTTAAAACCTATGGATTGCTATGTCTCCAAAAGAGAATCAAGCATGTGTACAGGGGCATAAACGCAGCAGTGATAGGATTGGAGAGGTTCAGTGAGCAAATGAAGACCCTTTGAAGTCATATTGCATGGTACCAATTCCACGGGTCTCAACTCTCCAGGTTTAAGGTATTCTTCCTTCAGCTAAAACATGCATGTGGAACCCAGAGTATGATCAACCGTGTGAACGGGAAACATGTTCAAATATGTCTCAGTTTTCCTCCCCTGGTACTCGGGTGCAACATTCCAGACGCTTTACTAACACTCTCCCCACTTGGAGAGTCAGCGCCTTTAACCTCCTGTTTGGCCCAGTTTGCAATTTCTGCGGAAGATGAACAGGAATAGCGAGAACCAATGAGAGACTAGCTGGAGGTGTCTGGACGGGCAAATTTAACTCTCATTTCCCACCAGGAAGAGGAAATAACCAAAGGCTCAGCATGCCGTGACGGAACCAGATTAGGGCCTGAAGCCATCCTGCGGTGTTGCGGCCAGCTCAAAAGAAAGCGAGTTGAAGAAAGGAGCTCAGGGGCACTGTAATTCACAAACCTGCAGAGTTATAAATAACAGCTATCATCCAAAAATATACTGAAGTAAGGCTGCCAAGAGGACTTGAAAGCGGGGCAGAATTGCAGGAAACCGATTTCAGGAGGTAGACTGGAATTGCATTGAAAGCATAGGAAAAGAGGCAGAACGTCCACAATGATGCACTTGGCCAAAAAGGGCGTATGCGTTTTTTCCTGAATATATTCAGGAAAAAACGCATACGCCCTTTTTGGCCAACCAAGCAAGCTTGCAAAGGAAATCTGCACTACAATGAAGTCTCACTTCCCCCCGGTCAAAAGGGCCATCTGAAAAAAGTGTAAAATCCAGAAAGGCAGGACAGGCCATGGAGAACTGGGAGCCTTGTTATGCTGATGGGCGGGATGTAAATTGCCAACAGACACTCGGGAGAAGTGTATGGTGTTTCCTGAAACATCTAAAAAACAAAGCAACAGAGCCTAGGGCACTTCCACTTATGGTCCTATAGCTTAGGGAAATTAAAATCAAAAAGACACAGCCACCCCAAAGTTTGGGACGCCTCTGTTTACAAGAACCTCGTTTACCGTACAAGTTCAACATCGCAGAAAGTGAAAAATGGATAAAGAAGTTGTGGTATTTACTTACAAAGCAATATCACTCAGCAATGAAATCTATGTCATCAGGCCCTTAGCAGCACAATGAGTGGATTCAGGTATGATGATTCTAACTGAAATAAGTCACACAGAAAAAGAAACATCATAAGATATCACTAATACACAGAATGTAAACTTGGCTACACAGAAACTGAATTACAGAACAGAACAGGGTCTCAAATTTCGAAAACCAACTTATGCTTGCTTAATGGGAAAGGTGAGTTGGGGTGCTGCATAAAACCAGAGATTGAAATGAGCACAGATAAAGTTGCTTAAGCCAAATATGGAATAGACAAGAGCTACTCCTAGCTCAACGAAATGGACTCAACACCCCATATTAAATGCCTAAGAATGTACCTGACTAGTAATTATCTTAACACCTATGGATTGCTATGTCTCCGAAAGGGAATCAAGCGTGTGTACAGGGGCATAAATGCAGCAGTGATAGGATTGGAGAGGTTTGGTGAGCAAATGAAGACCCTTTGAAATCATATTGCATGGTACTCATTCCACGGGTCTCAACTCTCCAGGTTTCAGGGATTCTTCCTTCAGCTAAAACATGCATGTGGAACCCAGAGTATGATCAACCATGTGAATGGGAGACGTGTTCAAATATGTCTCAGTTTTCATCCCCTGGTACTCGGGTGCAGCATTCCAGACGCTTTACTAACACTCTCCCGACTTGGAGAGTCAGTGCCTTTAACCTCCTGTTTGGCCCTGTTTTCAATTTCAGTGGAAGATGAACAGGAATAGGGAGAACCAATGAGAGACAAGCTGGAGGTTTCTGGACGGGCAAATTTAACTCTCATTTCCCACCAAGGACAGGAATTAACCAAAGGCTCAGCGTGCCGTGCTGGAACCAGATTAGGGCCTGAAGCAATCCTGCGGTGTTGCGGCCAGCTCACAAGAAAGCGAGATGAAGAACGGAGCTCAGGGGCACAGGAATTCACAAACCTGCAGAGTTATAAATGACAGCAATCGTCCAAAAATATACTGAAGTAAGGCTGCCAAGAGGACTTGAAAGCGGGACAGAATTGCAGGAAACCGATTTCAGGAGGTAGACTGGAATTGCATTTTAAGCATAGGAAAAGAGGCAGAACGTCCACAATGATGCACTTGGCCAAAAAGTGCGTATGCGTTTTTTCCTGAATCAGGAAAAAACGCATACGCACTTTTTGGCCAACCAAGCAAGCTTGCAAAGGAAATCTGCAATACAATGAAGTCTCACTTCCCCCCGGTCAGAAGGGCCATCTGAAAAAAGTGTAAAATCCAGAAAGGCAGGACAGGCCATGGAGAACTGGGAGCCTTGTTATGCTGATGGGCGGGATGTAAATTGCCAACAGACACTCGGGAGAAGTGTATGGTGTTTCCTGAAACATCTAAAAAACAAAGCAACAGAGCCTAGGGCACTTCCACTTATGGTCCTATAGCTTAGGGAAATTAAAATCAAAAAGACACAGCCACCCCACAGTTTGGGACAGCTCTGTTTACAAGAACCTCGTTTACGGTACAAGTTCAATATCGCAGAAAGTGAAAAATGGATAAAGAAGTTGTGGTACTTATGTACAATGCAAAATCACTCAGCCATGAAATCTATGTCATCAGGCCCGTAGCAGCATAATGAGTGGATTCAGGTATGATGATTCTAACTGAAATATGTCACACAGAAAAAGAAACATCATAAGATATCACTAATACATAGAATGTGAACTTGGCTACACATGAACTGAATTACAAAACAGAACAGGGTCTCAAGTTTAGAAAACCAACTTATGCTTCCTTAAGGGGGAAAGTGAGTTGGGGTGCTGCATAAAACCAGAGTTTGAAATTAGCACAGATACCATTCAATAAGCCAAATATGTAATAGACAAGACCTACCCCTTGCTCAACAAAATGGACTCAACAATGAGGTATCACCTCACACCTGATAGAATGGGCATCATGAGAAAATCTACAAACAAAAATGCTGGAAAGGGTGTGGAGAAAAGGAACCCTCTTCCACTATTGTTGGGAATATAAATTGATACAGTCACTACGGAGAACAATATGGAGTTTCTTAAGAAACTAACAATAGAATTACCATATGATACAGCAATCCCAGTACTGGACATATACCCAGACAAAACCATAAATCAAAACGAGACATTCACCGCAATGTTCATTGCATCACTATTTACAATATCGAGGTAATGGAAGCAACCTAAATGCCCACAGACAGACGAATGCATAAAGCTGTGGTACATATATAAAATGGAATATTACTAAGCCATGAAAAGGAATGAAATTGGGTCATTTGTAGAGACGTCGATGGATCTAGAGACTGTCATACAGAGTGAAGTAAGTCAGAAAGACAAAAACAAATCTTGTATATTCATGCATATATGTGGAACCTAGAAAAACTGTACAGATTAACCATTTTGCAAGGCATAAATAGAGCAACAGATGTAGACAACAAATGTATGGACAACAAGGGGGGAAAGCTGTTGGTGGGGTGGTGGTGGTGGGAGGAGTTGAGAGACTGGGATTGGCATGTATACATTTATATGTATAAAATAGATAACCAATAAGAACCTGCTGTATAAAAATATAAAATAAAATTCAAAATTAAAAAGAAATAAAATTTAAAAAATAAAACAGAAAAAACAATTATTCCCTTCACATACATGTATTTATATGAATAAATTATTTCCATGCTTATATCTGTAAATACAAAAAAGAGGAATAAAATCTACCTTGAACCAAAAACGAAAAAGAGAAAAAAAACACAGAACCCACCAGTTCCACAGAGGAAAACCGTATCAGGGCACTTGCTCCAGTTGTAAACAATTCTGAAGTTGGCCAGTGGTGGGGAATCGTCTCCCATTCAGCCAGCAGCCCCCACGCAACAAGCGTCCTCATTGCAAAGCTGGGGCACCGTGCCGAGGCATCTGTGAGTAAACGTGAGCTGAGCCCCAGGCCAGTTGCTGCTGAACTATTCCCACCCGTCCCAGGTAAAACACCTGAATATATACAAGGACTTGAAAGCCTAGAGGAAGGGCCATAGAGCCACACGAGTGACAGCATGCCGGCCGACTTGGTGCCTGCAGGCCAGCCAGGATGGTCCTGGCCCTGGGTGCTCTTCTGGAAGATTTCCATTTCCCTGACTGAGATACCCGTCCTGTCCCTGCCCCCACTGCTTTTTTCCTTCCTCACCTCTGCCCAGGGAGAAATTCCAGCAGCAGGTATGGGTGACACATCCTCTTCTTTAGCAGGTGGCAGCCTGGCAACTGCTGCAGAAAGTCCAGCAGAGCCCCACTCACACTGGGCCACCCACAAAGCCATGGCCTCTCACTCCCTCCCACCAGCCCAGCCCCGAGACTGCTGACAGGGCAGAGAAAATGGCGTCAGGCACGGCTGCAGGGGCTCTTGCTGCCTGGAGTGGTATTTATATTGATCTCAACCCAGGCACACCTGGGGAGGGCTGGCCCGCACGGTAAGGCTGCCCAGGTCAGCCAATCATCACCCCTCAGGGGCTCACAGTTGCAGAAAATGGAACTTGCTGAACCGGCCAGGTCCAAGGAACAGGTGTGGGCTCCTGAGAGTCAGGATAGACAAGGGGCTGCAGCTTTGGCTTGTTTTCTAATCATTTTATCTGGCCCATGAGTGGGAGACAACTTCAAGAAAACCCTCTCCTTATGAGAGGAACCCAGGAGTCAGGGAGAGGAGGGGTGGGTGGTGGTTGGAGACAGAGGCCTGGTGCCCCGGGTGCAGTGGAAGTCTCTGGAAGACCAGGTGGAGGGAGGCCGCACAGAGTGACGCCCAGGGTCACAGACCTGTCGCAGCTGCTGTTTGTTAGTTCAAGTCCTGCTCTGAGGTGCTCTGTGCCAGCTCTGAGCGACAGGTGAGCTGGGGGTGCTCTGCAATGAGGGCTATGTGCACGGTTCCTGTGTGCCCAGCCCTGCCATGGTACCTGCAAGGGTAGCTCTGTATCCTGGGAAGGGCCTGACCACGAGAGCCCCGTGGGCTGGGGTGGGGGTGGGGTACCTGCCCAGGTGAGCTCCATATTCTGGGATTGGTCTGACCACGAGAGCCCCATGGGCTGCTGGGGACCTGGTAAAGGATGTCAGGACAGTCAGTGAAGCCACCGAGGATATACCTCCAGTTGCTCCTAATTCCTACACCCTGCTGGTCATTCTACCAACCACCAGGACATGGTATTCTGTATTAGTCTTCAATGATGCCTTCTTTTGTATTCCATTAGTCCCAGAGTCACAAGAAATTTTGGCTTGTGAGTGGCAGGACTCAACATACAACTAAAACAATACTTCCGGGCCGTCTTGCCCCAAGGGTGCAAAAATTCCCACACCATCTTTGGGGAAAGCTTAGCTAAAGACCTAAAAGTTCTACCTCTGGAAAAGGAAACCCTCCTTCAGTACGCAGACGACATTCTGATCGCCAGCCCTACTAAGGAGGCCTCTGAACTACCAAGCCAATAAAGGATAGAAGTTGTCCAAGAAAAAGCTCAAATATCACAGACTGCGGTGACCTGCCTGGGCTTCATTCTCACAGAAGGTCGGAGAAGCCCATCCCAGGAAAGGGAAGAAACCATTTGCAGCCTTACCCCTTTCTAAAACTAGAAGACAGCTTAGGGGTTCCTGGGGAGGCCAGGGTTTGCTGCTTCTGGATCCCTAACTACAGTCTACTAGCTGGGCCTCTATATGAAACACTGAAAGGAAAAGATGATGATCCTTTTGAATAGAATCCAGAAGTGGCCTTTCAAGAATGGAAAGAGCAGTCAATTCAGACCCTTGCCCTGGAACTCCCTAATTTAGCTAAACCCTTTGACCTTTACATTCCCGGTGAAAGGTGAATCGCCATTGGAGAATTAGTGCAAAAACTGGGACCACTTGAAATGGAACAATGCAAGAATGCCATCCAGGTAGGATAAACTACGGTCACCAAGGGGCTTGGCCCACTGCCGCATCTGGCCAAGATACTGGCGGTATCTAAAAACCTGGAAATCAGCAGCCCAAAAGGCCACCTCCTTCCTAAGGGAAAAGGACCCCACGTGGTGATCCTAACCACCAACGATGCCCTGAAGTTGCAGGGTTCGCTCCGTGGGCACACCGACCTCGAGTGAGGAGGCCCTCCAACTCCAACATCCAGAGAGATAACCGGGGGCAACAGGGCACCATGACGACTCGTGTGAACATCACTTGACCTGGAGTTTCTCTCATAAAACAATAAGAGTGTGTCCCAAAAGAGTAGACTACTGCTTGCAGGACTTACTGCACCCAGAGGGGAGCTAATAATCTTGGCGGGGGAACCGTATATCACACTGTCACCATAGAAAAGCCTACAGACACCGTGATGATGGTGGCCAATAAGACCGGCTGGACTCCTGTTTACTTCAAAAGGCTGTTGACTCAGTGGTCATCATGGTCCTTGATCACCACTGACCCTGGACTGTCTGGGAGTTGAGCGGGCAGGGCTCTGACACGTGGTGCTGTTTGTACGTTAATTCAGGGGCCTAATTGAAGAAAGCGCAGACTACTGGTCAGAGCATCTAGGCTGGCAGAAACGGTCAGCCTAAGGTGGCCGAACAAATGTGGGGCGGGGTGAAACCGGCCCCCACAGCGTCTCTGCACATCTCTTTCCTGGACCCTTAAAGGTCATTAGAATCTATAACACTTCCAATGCTGGTGCTCAGGTGGACGAGCAGGGAGGCAGGGGGCCTGGGGACAATCAACGTCACCTGGAGGCTGCTGGGGAGAAGCTCTGACCCTCGCCCCCGGGTATTAGGGCTCCCAACTCAGCACTCAGCAGTTACAGAAGAAGTGTCTGCACCCTCAGCACTCCAAGAATGAGGAACGGGACAAAAGGCAGAGGAGGGGTTTGTCCCCAGCAAAGCCCATTAAAAATCCCTGGGAGATAAAAATAGAATCTGGGCAATAAAGTCAAGTCTAACCTTTTTTATCCTTTGTGCTTTGTCTAATTTCACGTGCTCCTAGGGTCCCGCATGCAGAGGTTCCACACCCGGCACTTCAGACCAGATTTCCTAGTGCAGAATGGCTGGGTCGACACCTCAGCTCCTGGGGCCCAGTGCAGACTCCGCGATATAGAGCCTGAGCTGCAGCCAACCTGGCCCTCGAGAGCTCCGCCCCCTCCCTCCCACTGACTCTGACAGGATCTCTACACAGCAGCCCAGCCCACAGCCCACGGGGTAGTGTATGCTCTCACCTCTCCATTCTCTGATCAAAATATAAAGTTTCCTTTGCTTGTGAACCAAACTCAGTCTCGATCTGTTGGCCCCAATGACACTGGGCAGGGGGACACTTGTTGGGGTCCACTCTGGAGGATCAGTAACAGAAATTGAGACTATTGTAACCTCAATGAACAGATGTGTGAGCCAAACTGTAGTTAACATAGAACAGTGTATAAGGCTCGGGTAAAATAAGATGTTTCTAACACTTCCATTTGATATTTCCATCACTTTATTATAAGCAAGTTCAGTGAAAAGGTTTGTCTTATTTGTCAGGTCAATATTAGAGAAACGAAGTGATTTCTTTCCAAGGATGTACATCTAATAATCTTGGTTAAAGCTTCAATCTTGTTTTAAATGCTTTTCCATTGAAAATGATACCTCTCTTTCAGCTCCCCCATTTCTGAGAAGTATAAAATCTTATAATTTATTATTACCAAAGGGGAAAGGTGGGAGGAGGGATAAATTAACAGTTTGGGATTAACACATACACACTGCTATGTATAAAATAGATCATCAACAAGGAACTACTGTATAGCACAGGGAACTACACTCAACATTTTGCAATAACCTATAAGGGGAAATAATCTGAAAAAGAATAGATATTTTTATTGACATCATCTATCAATGACAGTTAAAGTGTAACCTAAGGGAAGCTGGTGGTGAGTGCTTCTGACCCTGAAGACTTCAATCATCTAAAGTTTGGACTCTGCCTACTTCCCAAGGCCCTTAATGAACATATGTGTAGCCGTAGCTTAAAAAATTCCCCAGTTTGGGTTTCGGGGAGACACTGATTTTGAAAAAGCCCTGGTGTTCTCCTTACATGAATGGGACTCTTCCTACTGCTAAAACATGTCTGTCACACCCAGAGGATGGTATACCGTCTGATCGGGAAGAGTTTGGAAAAGGCATCTCATCTCCTCATCTCCTGGTGCTCGGGTTCACCCCTCCAGCGTCTTTACTAACAGTCTCCCCACTTGGAGATGTCAGCACTGTCAACATCCTGTTGCGTACAGTTTGGAATTTGTCCAGAGGATGAAGCGGAAGGATGAGGAACAATGAGAGACAAGTCCTAGGTGTTCAGACAGGCACATGTCACTCTAATTTCCAATCAGGAAGACGAATTGACCAAAGGCTAGGGTTGCCCATGGAAACAGTATAGGGCTTGAGGAAATCTCGCTGCTTTGTGGCCAGTTCCCATAAACACAAGTTGAACAATGGAACTCAGGGGCAGTAAAATTCACGAAACTGCAGAGTTGAAAATATCCATCACTGAAAAATGTCTTGAGGAAAGTCAGAGAAAAGGACTTGTAAGCAAGGGAGAATGGCAGGAAAGGGATTTGAGGAGGTAGAAAGGACTCGCCATTAAGCACAAGAAAAGGAGCTGAACATTGCCAACATTGCAGTTGGCCAAAAAGGGTGTATGCGTTTTTTTCTGTATATATTCAAGAAAAGGGCATACACTTTTTTAGCCAACCAAACAGGTGGGCACTGGAAGTCAATACTACAAAAGATATCACTTCGCATCAGTCAGAAGAGCCATCCTCATAAAGCGTAAACAACAGAAATGCAGGACAGGGCAAGGAGAAGAGGGAGCCCTGTGAGACTTATAGTGGAAATGTATATTGCCAACGGCCATTCTGGAGAAGTGTATTGTGTTTACTAAAGCATCTAAAAAATGAGCTACAGAGCATAGGGCACTTGCACTCATGGGCGTATATCTTGAGAAAAACAAAAATCGAGAGGACACAGGCACCCCAATGTTTACCCCCTCTCTGTTTAAAAGATCCTCAACTAGGATATAACTTAAATGTCTCTGGAGGGAAAAAATGGGTAGAGATGTGGTACTTAGGTAGAGTGGAATATTATTCAGCCTGGAAATCAATGAAATATGGCCAGTTGTAACAACTCCGGAGGAGTTACGTATGATCTTTCTAAGTGACAGAATTCAAAAAGAAAAGGACACATATCATAAGATATCACTTAAAGGTGGAATCCAAAATGGCTACACATGAAATAAATTACAAAACAAAAACATAGTCAAATATGTAGAAAACACGCATAAGGCTGCTAAACGGGAAAGGTGGGGAGGGGTGAGGCATCACCCAGGAGGTTGAAATTAGCAAAGATACCATTCCAAATACCAAACTGATAATCAACAAGGCCTACACGGTAGCTAAAAGAACTGCACTCAGCACACTCAAGTCACCAGAAAAGAATATATACGACTGGTAAGAATCTGAAAAAGAATTTACTGATGTCTCTCTGTACGTGAATCAAGTGGATGTACAGCAGCAAGAAACAGAGCTTTGAAAATCAGCTGTAACCAATATAGTAATAAATTGAAAAAAATAAACGACAGAGAGACAGAGAAAACCTCTTACAACTTTTCCTCAGGGCCGGTGATGCAACATGGATTGAACACATCTAGACCCACAGCAGGATGAGACATAAGGCTGGAAACTGTTTGCGCTAAGAGAAATGTGAGGTTGGGTGAGGAAATGCACACCCTTTAAAGTAATACTACCTGGTACCCATTCAATGGGTCCCAAATATGCAGGTTCAAGGGATCTTCCTACAGCTAAAACATGCATGGAAAACCCAGAGGACTGTACACCATGTGATCGGGAGATGTGTCTAAAATGCAGCTCATTTATCCTCTCCTGGTGCTCCTGTTCACCATTCCAGCCACGTTACTTAGAATCTCCCCACTTGGAGAATCAGCACATTTCAACTTCTGTTTCACACATTTTGCAAATTGTGAGGAGGATGAACGGGGAACCAATGAGAGAATAGTTGTAGGGGTTTGGACGGGCACATATCACTCTAATTTCCCATTAAGAATAAGAATTGAAAAAAGGCTCAGCCCGCCTCGCCCGAGCCAAAATAGGGCCTGAAGCAATCCTGCGGGTTTGAGGCCAGCTCACAAAAGAGCAACTTAAAAAATGGAGCTCAGGGTCACTGCAATTCACAAACCTGCAGAGTTATAAATGAAAACTAACGTCCAAAAATATGTTGAGGTAAGGCAAAGAAGAGGATCTGAATGCAAGACAGAATTGCAAGAAACAGATTTCAAGAGATAGATTGGACTCGTCTTTAAAGCACATGAAAAGCGGCAGAATTTCGACAATGATGCAGTTGGCCCAAAAGGGCGTATGCGTTTTTTCCTGATTATATCCAGGAAAAAACGCATACGCACTTTATGGGCAACGAAGCAAGCAAGCAATGCAAATGTGCACAACAAAGAAGTCTCATTTCCCACTGGTCAAAAGGGCCATCCTAAAAAATTGTAAAAACCAGAAATGCAGGACAGGCCATGGAGAACAGGGAGCCTTTATACGCTGATGGGCAGTGTGTGAACTGCCGAGAGCCACTCTGGAGAAGTGTATGGTGGTTCCTAAATCATCTAAAAAACAGAGCTACAGAGCATAGGACACTTCCAATCATGGGAGTATATCTAGGGAAATCTAAAAATTAACAAGACACAAGCACACCACAGTTTAGGGCTACTCTGTTTACAAGAACCTCAACTTCAGTATACCTTAAATATCCCAGGAAAGAGAACAATGGATAAAGAAGATGTGGTACTTATGTACAATGGAATATCTCTTCACCATGAAATCAATGTAATAAGGCTAGTAGAAGGATAAAGAGTGGATTTAGGTCCGATAATACTACTTGAAATAAGTCAAACAGAAAAAGAAACATATCATAAGATATCACTTATAGAGGGAGGGTAAATATGGCTGCACAAGAAATGAATTACAGAACAGAACAGTGTCTCACATTTAGAAAACACACTTATTTCAGCTTAAGGGGAAAGGAGAGGTGGGGTGATGCATAAAACCAGAGTTTGAAATTAGCACAGATACCGTTCAATAAACCAAATAGATATTAGCCAAGATCTACACCTTGCTCAATGAACTGGCCTCAACACACCCTATACACCGCAGAGAAATATATCTGAGTAATAAGAATCTTAAAACCCATGTATTGATATATCTCCATAAGGGAATCAAGTGTGTGCAGAGTGGCACAAACACAGCAGTGAAAATGAGCTAAACCCCATTATAGAAATAAATTTTAAAAACAAAACGCAGAAACAATGAAAGAGAGAAAAATTCTTACAAAATTCGCTCAGGGGCTGTGATGCAACCTGGATTGACCACATATAAACCCACAGCTGGATAAGACATAAGGCTGGACACTTGGGGCTGAGAGGATTGATGAGCTTTGGTGAGCAACTGCCAAAAGTTTAATGCAATACTTCATGCTACTCATTCCAAGGGTCCCAACACTCCAGGTTGAAGGGAATCTTCCTACAGCTAAACCATGCTTGGGAAACCCAGCGACTGGTATACCATATGATCGGGAAAGGTTTCTAAAACGCACCTCATTTTTCCTCTCCTGGGGCTCCGGATCGACATTCCAGCCGCTTTACCAAAAATATCCCCACATGGAGAGTCAATGCCTTTAAGTTCTGGTATCGCACAGTCTGCAGTTAGTGCGGAGGATGAATGGGAATAGGGGGAACCAGTGAGAATCTAGCTGTAGCGGTTTCAATGGGCACATGTCACTCTAAATTCACATCAGTAAGAAGAATAAACCAAAGGCACAGCAAGGTGCCCCAGAAGAAGAATAGGGCCTGAAGGAATCCTGTGGTTATGAGGCAAGATCACAAAAATAAGAGCTGAAAAATGGAGCTAAGGGCCACTGCAATTCAAAAACCTGCAGAGTTATAAAGGCCAACTATTTTCAAAAAATATATTGAGATAAGGCTATGAAGAGGCATTGAAAGCAAGGCAGAATTGCAGGAAAACGATTTCAGGAGGTAGACTGGAATTGCATTTAAAGCATAGGAAAAGAGGCAGAACGTCCACAATGATTCACTTGGCCAAAAAGGGCGTATGCCTTTTTTCCTGAATTTATTCAGGAAAAAAGGCATACGCCCTTTTTGGCCAACCAAGCAAGCTTGCAAAGGAAATCTGCACTACAATGAAGTCTCACTTCCCCCCGGTCAAAAGGGCCATCTGAAAAAAGTGTAAAATCCAGAAAGGCAGGACAGGCCATGGAGAACTGGGAGCCTTGTTATGCTGATGGGCGGGATGTGTATGGTGTTTCCTGAAACATCTAAAAAACAAAGCAACAGAGCCTAGGGCACTTCCACTTATGGTCCTATAGCTTAGGGAAATTAAAATCAAAAAGACACAGCTACCCCAAAATTTGGGACGCCTCTGTTTACAAGAACCTCATTAACCGTACAAGTTCAATATCACAGAAAGTGAAAAATGGATAAAGAACTTGTGGTACTTACGTACAATGCAGTATCACTCAGCAATGAAATCTATGTCATCAGGCCCGTAGCAGCATAATGAGTGGATTCAGGTACGATGATTCTAACTGAAATAAGACACACAGAAAAAGAAACATCATAAGATATCACTAATACACGGAATGTAAACTTGGCTACACAGGAACTGAATTACAGAACAGAACAGGGTCTCAAATTTAGAAAACCAACTTATGCTTGCTTAAGGGGAAAGGTGAGTTGGGGTGCTGCATAAAACCAGAGATTGAAATGAACACAGATAAAGTTCCTTAAGCCAAATATGGAATAGACAAGAGCTACTCCTTGCTCAACGAAATGGACTCAACACCCCATATTAAACGACTAAGAATGTACCTGACTAGTAAGTATCTTAAAACCTATGGATTGCTATGTCTCCAAAAGAGAATCAAGCATGTGTACAGGGGCATAAACGCAGCAGTGATAGGATTGGAGAGGTTCAGTGAGCAAATGAAGACCCTTTGAAGTCATATTGCATGGTACCAATTCCACGGGCCTCAACTCTCCAGGTTTAAGGAATTCTTCCTTCAGCTAAAACATGCATGTGGAACCCAGAGTATGATCAACCGTGTGAACGGGAGACATGTTCAAATATGTCTCAGTTTTCCTCTCCTGGTACTCGGGTGCAACATTCCAGACGCTTTACTAACACTCTCCCCACTTGGAGAGTCAGCGCCTTTAACCTCCTGTTTGGCCCAGTTTGCAATTTCTGCGGAAGATGAACAGAAATAGGGAGAACCAATGAGAGACTAGCTGGAGGTGTCTGGACGGGCAAATTTAACTCTCATTTCCCACCAGGAAGAGGAAATAACCAAAGGCTCAGCATGCCGGGCCGGAACCAGATTAGGGCCTGAAGCCATCCTGCGGTGTTGCGGCCAGCTCACAAGAAAGCGAGTTGAAGAAAGGAGCTCAGGGGCACTGTAATTCACAAACCTGCAGAGTTATAAATGACAGCTATCGTCCAAAAATATACTGAAGTAAGGCTGCCAAGAGGACTTGAAAGCGGGGCAGAATTGCAGGAAACCGATTTCAGGAGGTAGACTGGAATTGCATTGAAAGCATAGGAAAAGAGGCAGAACGTCCACAATGATGCACTTGGCCAAAAAGGGCGTATGCGTTTTTTCCTGAATATATTCAGAAAAAACGCATACGCCCTTTTTGGCCAACCAAGCAAGCTTGCAAAGGAAATCTGCACTACAATGAAGTCTCACTTCCCCCCGGTCAAAAGGGCCATCTGAAAAAAGTGTAAAATCCAGAAAGGCAGGACAGGCCATGGAGAACTGGGAGCCTTGTTATGCTGATGGGCGGGATGTAAATTGCCAACAGACACTCGGGAGAAGTGTATGGTGTTTCCTGAAACATCTAAAAAACAAAGCAACAGAGCCTAGGGCACTTCCACTTATGGTCCTATAGCTTAGGGAAATTAAAATCAAAAAGACACAGCCACCCCAAAGTTTGGGACGCCTCTGTTTACAAGAACCTCGTTTACCGTACAAGTTCAACATCGCAGAAAGTGAAAAATGGATAAAGAAGTTGTGGTATTTACTTACAAAGCAATATCACTCAGCAATGAAATCTATGTCATCAGGCCCTTAGCAGCACAATGAGTGGATTCAGGTATGATGATTCTAACTGAAATAAGTCACACAGAAAAAGAAACATCATAAGATATCACTAATACACGGAATGTAAACTTGGCTACACAGGAACTGAATTACAAAACAGAACAGGGTCTCAAATTTAGAAAACCAACTTATGCTTGCTTAATGGGAAAGGTGAGTTGGGGTGCTGCATAAAACCAGAGATTGAAATGAGCACAGATAAAGTTGCTTAAGCCAAATATGGAATAGACAAGAGCTACTCCTAGCTCAACGAAATGGACTCAACACCCCAT
Organism: Pseudorca crassidens; assembly: GCF_039906515.1. Taxonomy (NCBI): domain Eukaryota; kingdom Metazoa; phylum Chordata; class Mammalia; order Artiodactyla; family Delphinidae; genus Pseudorca; species Pseudorca crassidens. The sequence continues at coordinate 717,920 of NW_027136308.1, forward strand.
ATTAAATGCCTAAGAATGTACCTGACTAGTAATTATCTTAAAACCTATGGATTGCTATGTCTCTGAAAGGGAATCAAGCGTGTGTACAGGGGCATAAATGCAGCAGTGATAGGATTGGAGAGGTTTGGTGAGCAAATGAAGACCCTTTGAAATCATATTGCATGGTACTCATTCCACGGGTCTCAACTCTCCAGGTTTCAGGGATTCTTCCTTCAGCTAAAACATGCATGTGGAACCCAGAGTATGATCAACCATGTGAATGGGAGACGTGTTCAAATATGTCTCAGTTTTCGTCCCCTGGTACTCGGGTGCAACATTCCAGACGCTTTACTAACACTCTCCCGACTTGGAGAGTCAGTCCCTTTAACCTCCTGTTTGGCCCTGTTTTCAATTTCAGTGGAAGATGAACAGGAATAGGGAGAACCAATGAGAGACAAGCTGGAGGTTTCTGGACGGGCAAATTTAACTCTCATTTCCCACCAAGGACAGGAATTAACCAAAGGCTCAGCGTGCCGTGCTGGAACCAGATTAGGGCCTGAAGCAATCCTGCGGTGTTGCGGCCAGCTCACAAGAAAGCGAGATGAAGAACGGAGCTCAGGGGCACAGGAATTCACAAACCTGCAGAGTTATAAATGACAGCAATCGTCCAAAAATATACTGAAGTAAGGCTGCCAAGAGGACTTGAAAGCGGGGCAGAATTGCAGGAAACCGATTTCAGGAGGTAGACTGGAATTGCATTTTAAGCATAGGAAAAGAGGCAGAACGTCCACAATGATGCACTTGGCCAAAAAGGGCGTATGCGTTTTTTCCTGAATCAGGAAAAAACGCATACGCACTTTTTGGCCAACCAAGCAAGCTTGCAAAGGAAATCTGCACTACAATGAAGTCTCACTTCCCCCCGGTCAGAAGGGCCATCTGAGAAAAGTGTAAAATCCAGAAAGGCAGGACAGGCCATGGAGAACTGGGAGCCTTGTTATGCTGATGGGCGGGATGTAAATTGCCAACAGCCACTCGGGAGAAGTGTATGGTGTTTCCTGAAACATCTAAAATACAAAGCAACAGAGCCTAGGGCACTTCCACTTATGGTCCTATAGCTTAGGGAAATTAAAATCAAAAAGACACAGCCACCCCACAGTTTGGGACAGCTCTGTTTACAAGAACCTCGTTTACGGTACAAGTTCAATATCGCAGAAAGTGAAAAATGGATAAAGAAGTTGTGGTACTTATGTACAATGCAAAATCACTCAGCCATGAAATCTATGTCATCAGGCCCGTAGCAGCATAATGAGTGGATTCAGGTATGATGATTCTAACTGAAATATGTCACACAGAAAAAGAAACATCATAAGATATCACTAATACATGGAATGTGAACTTGGCTACACATGAACTGAATTACAAAACAGAACAGGGTCTCAAGTTTAGAAAACCAACTTATGCTTCCTTAAGGGGGAAAGTGAGTTGGGGTGCTGCATAAAACCAGAGTTTGAAATTAGCACAGATACCATTCAATAAGCCAAATATGTAATAGACAAGACCTACCCCTTGCTCAACAAAATGGACTCAACAATGAGGTATCACCTCACACCTGATAGAATGGGCATCATGAGAAAATCTACAAACAAAAATGCTGGAAAGGGTGTGGAGAAAAGGAACCCCCTTCCACTATTGTTGGGAATATAAATTGATACAGTCACTACGGAGAACAATATGGAGTTTCTTAAGAAACTAACAATAGAATTACCATATGATACAGCAATCCCAGTACTGGACATATACCCAGACAAAACCATAAATCAAAACGAGACATTCACCGCAATGTTCATTGCATCACTATTTACAATATCGAGGTAATGGAAGCAACCTAAATGCCCACAGACAGACGAATGCATAAAGCTGTGGTACATATATAAAATGGAATATTACTAAGCCATGAAAAGGAATGAAATTGGGTCATTTGTAGAGACGTCGATGGATCTAGAGACTGTCATACAGAGTGAAGTAAGTCAGAAAGACAAAAACAAATCTTGTATATTCATGCATATATGTGGAACCTAGAAAAACTGTACAGATTAACCATTTTGCAAGGCATAAATAGAGCAACAGATGTAGACAACAAATGTATGGACAACAAGGGGGGAAAGCTGTTGGGGGGGTGGTGGTGGGAGGAGTTGAGAGACTGGGATTGGCATGTATACATTTATATGTATAAAATAGATAACCAATAAGAACCTGCTGTATAAAAATATAAAATAAAATTCAAAATTAAAAAGAAATAAAATTTAAAAAATAAAACAGAAAAAACAATTATTCCCTTCACATACATGTATTTATATGAATAAATTATTTCCATGCTTATATCTGTAAATACAAAAAAGAGGAATAAAATCTACCTTGAACCAAAAACGAAAAAGAGAAAAAAAACACAGAACCCACCAGTTCCACAGAGGAAAACCGTATCAGGGCACTTGCTCCAGTTGTAAACAATTCTGAAGTTGGCCAGTGGTGGGGAATCGTCTCCCATTCAGCCAGCAGCCCCCACGCAACAAGCGTCCTCATTGCAAAGCTGGGGCACCGTGCCGAGGCATCTGTGAGTAAACGTGAGCTGAGCCCCAGGCCAGTTGCTGCTGAACTATTCCCACCCGTCCCAGGTAAAACACCTGAATATATACAAGGACTTGAAAGCCTAGAGGAAGGGCCATAGAGCCACACGAGTGACAGCATGCCGGCCGACTTGGTGCCTGCAGGCCAGCCAGGATGGTCCTGGCCCTGGGTGCTCTTCTGGAAGATTTCCATTTCCCTGACTGAGATACCCGTCCTGTCCCTGCCCCCACTGCTTTTTTCCTTCCTCACCTCTGCCCAGGGAGAAATTCCAGCAGCAGGTATGGGTGACACATCCTCTTCTTTAGCAGGTGGCAGCCTGGCAACTGCTGCAGAAAGTCCAGCAGAGCCCCACTCACACTGGGCCACCCACAAAGCCGTGGCCTCTCACTCCCTCCCACCAGCCCAGCCCCGAGACTGCTGACAGGGCAGAGAAAATGGCGTCAGGCACGGCTGCAGGGGCTCTTGCTGCCTGGAGTGGTATTTATATTGATCTCAACCCAGGCACACCTGGGGAGGGCTGGCCCGCACGGTAAGGCTGCCCAGGTCAGCCAATCATCACCCCTCAGGGGCTCACAGTTGCAGAAAATGGAACTTGCTGAACCGGCCAGGTCCAAGGAACAGGTGTGGGCTCCTGAGAGTCAGGATAGACAAGGGGCTGCAGCTTTGGCTTGTTTTCTAATCATTTTATCTGGCCCATGAGTGGGAGACAACTTCAAGAAAACCCTCTCCTTATGAGAGGAACCCAGGAGTCAGGGAGAGGAGGGGTGGGTGGTGGTTGGAGACAGAGGCCTGGTGCCCCGGGTGCAGTGGAAGTCTCTGGAAGACCAGGTGGAGGGAGGCCGCACAGAGTGATGCCCAGGGTCACAGACCTGTCGCAGCTGCTGTTTGTTAGTTCAAGTCCTGCTCTGAGGTGCTCTGTGCCAGCTCTGAGCGACAGGTGAGCTGGGGGTGCTCTGCAATGAGGGCTATGTGCACGGTTCCTGTGTGCCCAGCCCTGCCATGGTACCTGCAAGGGTAGCTCTGTATCCTGGGAAGGGCCTGACCACGAGAGCCCCGTGGGCTGGGGTGGGGGTGGGGTACCTGCCCAGGTGAGCTCCATATTCTGGGATTGGTCTGACCACGAGAGCCCCATGGGCTGCTGGGGACCTGGTAAAGGATGTCAGGACAGTCAGTGAAGCCACCGAGGATATACCTCCAGTTGCTCCTAATTCCTACACCCTGCTGGTCATTCTACCAACCACCAGGACATGGTATTCTGTATTAGTCTTCAATGATGCCTTCTTTTGTATTCCATTAGTCCCAGAGTCACAAGAAATTTTGGCTTGTGAGTGGCAGGACTCAACATACAACTAAAACAATACTTCCGGGCCGTCTTGCCCCAAGGGTGCAAAAATTCCCACACCATCTTTGGGGAAAGCTTAGCTAAAGACCTAAAAGTTCTACCTCTGGAAAAGGAAACCCTCCTTCAGTACGCAGACGACATTCTGATCGCCAGCCCTACTAAGGAGGCCTCTGAACTACCAAGCCAATAAAGGATAGAAGTTGTCCAAGAAAAAGCTCAAATATCACAGACTGCGGTGACCTGCCTGGGCTTCATTCTCACAGAAGGTCGGAGAAGCCCATCTCAGGAAAGGGAAGAAACCATTTGCAGCCTTACCCCTTTCTAAAACTAGAAGACAGCTTAGGGGTTCCTGGGGAGGCCAGGGTTTGCTGCTTCTGGATCCCTAACTACAGTCTACTAGCTGGGCCTCTATATGAAACACTGAAAGGAAAAGATGATGATCCTTTTGAATAGAATCCAGAAGTGGCCTTTCAAGAATGGAAAGAGCAGTCAATTCAGACCCTTGCCCTGGAACTCCCTAATTTAGCTAAACCCTTTGACCTTTACATTCCCGGTGAAAGGTGAATCGCCATTGGAGAATTAGTGCAAAAACTGGGACCACTTGAAATGGAACAATGCAAGAATGCCATCCAGGTAGGATAAACTACGGTCACCAAGGGGCTTGGCCCACTGCCGCATCTGGCCAAGATACTGGCGGTATCTAAAAACCTGGAAATCAGCAGCCCAAAAGGCCACCTCCTTCCTAAGGGAAAAGGACCCCACGTGGTGATCCTAACCACCAACGATGCCCTGAAGTTGCAGGGTTCGCTCCGTGGGCACACCGACCTCGAGTGAGGAGGCCCTCCAACTCCAACATCCAGAGAGATAACCGGGGGCAACAGGGCACCATGACGACTCGTGTGAACATCACTTGACCTGGAGTTTCTCTCATAAAACAATAAGAGTGTGTCCCAAAAGAGTAGACTACTGCTTGCAGGACTTACTGCACCCAGAGGGGAGCTAATAATCTTGGCGGGGGAACCGTATATCACACTGTCACCATAGAAAAGCCTACAGACACCGTGATGATGGTGGCCAATAAGACCGGCTGGACTCCTGTTTACTTCAAAAGGCTGTTGACTCAGTGGTCATCATGGTCCTTGATCACCACTGACCCTGGACTGTCTGGGAGTTGAGCGGGCAGGGCTCTGACACCTGGTGCTGTTTGTACGTTAATTCAGGGGCCTAATTGAAGAAAGCGCAGACTACTGGTCAGAGCATCTAGGCTGGCAGAAATGGTCAGCCTAAGGTGGCCGAACAAATGTGGGGCGGGGTGAAACCGGCCCCCACAGCGTCTCTGCACATCTCTTTCCTGGACCCTTAAAGGTCATTAGAATCTATAACACTTCCAATGCTGGTGCTCAGGTGGACGAGCAGGGAGGCAGGGGGCCTGGGGACAATCAACGTCACCTGGAGGTTGCTGGGGAGAAGCTCTGACCCTCGCCCCCGGGTATTAGGGCTCCCAACTCAGCACTCAGCAGTTACAGAAGAAGTGTCTGCACCCTCAGCACTCCAAGAATGAGGAACGGGACAAAAGACAGAGGAGGGGTTTGTCCCCAGCAAAGCCCATTAAAAATCCCTGGGAGATAAAAATAGAATCTGGGCAATAAAGTCAAGTCTAACCTTTTTTATCCTTTGTGCTTTGTCTAATTTCACGTGCTCCTAGGGTCCCGCATGCAGAGGTTCCACACCCGGCACTTCAGACCAGATTTCCTAGTGCAGAATGGCTGGGTCGACACCTCAGCTCCTGGGGCCCAGTGCAGACTCCGCGATATAGAGCCTGAGCTGCAGCCAACCTGGCCCTCGAGAGCTCCGCCCCCTCCCTCCCACTGACTCTGACAGGATCTCTACACAGCAGCCCAGCCCACAGCCCACGGGGTAGTGCATGCTCTCACCTCTCCATTCTCTGATCAAAATATAAAGTTTCCTTTGCTTGTGAACCAAACTCAGTCTCGATCTGTTGGCCCCAATGACACTGGGCAGGGGGACACTTGTTGGGGTCCACTCTGGAGGATCAGTAACAGAAATTGAGACTATTGTAACCTCAATGAACAGATGTGTGAGCCAAACTGTAGTTAACATAGAACAGTGTATAAGGCTCGGGTAAAATAAGATGTTTCTAACACTTCCATTTGATATTTCCATCACTTTATTATAAGCAAGTTCAGTGAAAAGGTTTGTCTTATTTGTCAGGTCAATATTAGAGAAACGAAGTGATTTCTTTCCAAGGATGTACATCTAATAATCTTGGTTAAAGCTTCAATCTTGTTTTAAATGCTTTTCCATTGAAAATGATACCTCTCTTTCAGCTCCCCCATTTCTGAGAAGTATAAAATCTTATAATTTATTATTACCAAAGGGGAAAGGTGGGAGGAGGGATAAATTAACAGTTTGGGATTAACACATACACACTGCTATGTATAAAATAGATCATCAACAAGGAACTACTGTATAGCACAGGGAACTACACTCAACATTTTGCAATAACCTATAAGGGGAAATAATCTGAAAAAGAATAGATATTTTTATTGACATCATCTATCAATGACAGTTAAAGTGTAACCTAAGGGAAGCTGGTGGTGAGTGCTTCTGACCCTGAAGACTTCAATCATCTAAAGTTTGGACTCTGCCTACTTCCCAAGGCCCTTAATGAACATATGTGTAGCCGTAGCTTAAAAAATTCCCCAGTTTGGGTTTCGGGGAGACACTGATTTTGAAAAAGCCCTGGTGTTCTCCTTACATGAATGGAACTCTTCCTACTGCTAAAACATGTCTGTCACACCCAGAGGATGGTATACCGTCTGATCGGGAAGAGTTTGGAAAAGGCATCTCCTCTCCTCATCTCCTGGTGCTCGGGTTCACCCCTCCAGCGTCTTTACTAACAGTCTCCCCACTTGGAGATGTCAGCACTGTCAACATCCTGTTGCGTACAGTTTGGAATTTGTCCAGAGGATGAAGCGGAAGGATGAGGAACAATGAGAGACAAGTCCTAGGTGTTCAGACAGGCACATGTCACTCTAATTTCCAATCAGGAAGACGAATTGACCAAAGGCTAGGGTTGCCCATGGAAACAGTATAGGGCTTGAGGAAATCCCGCTGCTTTGTGGCCAGTTCCCATAAACACAAGTTGAACAATGGAACTCAGGGGCAGTAAAATTCACAAAACTGCAGAGTTGAAAATATCCATCACTGAAAAATGTCTTGAGGAAAGTCAGAGAAAAGGACTTGTAAGCAAGGGAGAATGGCAGGAAAGGGATTTGAGGAGGTAGAAAGGACTCGCCATTAAGCACAAGAAAAGGAGCTGAACATTGCCAACATTGCAGTTGGCCAAAAAGGGTGTATGCGTTTTTTTCTGTATATATTCAAGAAAAGGGCATACACTTTTTTAGCCAACCAAACAGGTGGGCACTGGAAGTCAATACTACAAAAGATATCACTTCGCATCAGTCAGAAGAGCCATCCTCATAAAGCGTAAACAACAGAAATGCAGGACAGGGCAAGGAGAAGAGGGAGCCCTGTGAGACTTATAGTGGAAATGTATATTGCCAACGGCCATTCTGGAGAAGTGTATTGTGTTTACTAAAGCATCTAAAAAATGAGCTACAGAGCATAGGGCACTTGCACTCATGGGCGTATATCTTGAGAAAAACAAAAATCGAGAGGACACAGGCACCCCAATGTTTACCCCCTCTCTGTTTAAAAGATCCTCAACTAGGATATAACTTAAGTGTCCCTGGAGGGAAAAAATGGGTAGAGATGTGGTACTTAGGTAGAGTGGAATATTATTCAGCCTGGAAATCAATGAAATATGGCCAGTTGTAACAACTCCGGAGGAGTTATGTATGATCTTTCTAAGTGACAGAATTCAAAAAGAAAAAGACACATATCATAAGATATCACTTAAAGGTGGAATCCAAAATGGCTACACATGAAATAAATTACAAAACAAAAACATAGTCAAATATGTAGAAAACACGCATAAGGCTGCTAAACGGGAAAGGTGGGGAGGGGTGAGGCATCACCCAGGAGGTTGAAATTAGCAAAGATATCATTCCAAATACCAAACTGATAATCAACAAGGCCTACACGGTAGCTAAAAGAACTGCACTCAGCACACTCAAGTCACCGGAAAAGAATATATACGACTGGTAAGAATCTGAAAAAGAATTTACTGATGTCTCTCTGTACGTGAATCAAGTGGATGTACAGCAGCAAGAAACAGAGCTTTGAAAATCAGCTGTAACCAATATAGTAATAAATTGAAAAAAATAAACGACAGAGAGACAGAGAAAACCTCTTACAACTTTTCCTCAGGGCCGGTGATGCAACATGGATTGAACACATCTAGACCCACAGCAGGATGAGACATAAGGCTGGAAACTGTTTGCGCTAAGAGAAATGTGAGGTTGGGTGAGGAAATGCACACCCTTTAAAGTAATACTACCTGGTACCCATTCAATGGGTCCCAAATATGCAGGTTCAAGGGATCTTCCTACAGCTAAAACATGCATGGAAAACCCAGAGGACTGTACACCATGTGATCGGGAGATGTGTCTAAAATGCAGCTCATTTATCCTCTCCTGGTGCTCCTGTTCACCATTCCAGCCACGTTACTTAGAATCTCCCCACTTGGAGAATCAGCACATTTCAACTTCTGTTTCACACATTTTGCAAATTGTGAGGAGGATGAACGGGGAACCAATGAGAGAATAGTTGTAGGGGTTTGGACGGGCACATATCACTCTAATTTCCCATTAAGAATAAGAATTGAAAAAAGGCTCAGCCCGCCTCGCCCGAGCCAAAATAGGGCCTGAAGCAATCCTGCGGGTTTGAGGCCAGCTCACAAAAGAGCAACTTAAAAAATGGAGCTCAGGGTCACTGCAATTCACAAACCTGCAGAGTTATAAATGAAAACTAACGTCCAAAAATATGTTGAGGTAAGGCAAAGAAGAGGATCTGAATGCAAGACAGAATTGCAAGAAACAGATTTCAAGAGATAGATTGGACTCGTCTTTAAAGCACATGAAAAGCGGCAGAATTTCGACAATGATGCAGTTGGCCCAAAAGGGCGTATGCGTTTTTTCCTGATTATATCCAGGAAAAAACGCATACGCACTTTATGGGCAACGAAGCAAGCAAGCAATGCAAATGTGCACAACAAAGAAGTCTCATTTCCCACTGGTCAAAAGGGCCATCCTAAAAAATTGTAAAAACCAGAAATGCAGGACAGGCCATGGAGAACAGGGAGCCTTTATACGCTGATGGGCAGTGTGTGAACTGCCGAGAGCCACTCTGGAGAAGTGTATGGTGGTTCCTAAATCATCTAAAAAACAGAGCTACAGAGCATAGGACACTTCCAATCATGGGAGTATATCTAGGGAAATCTAAAAATTAACAAGACACAAGCACACCACAGTTTAGGGCTACTCTGTTTACAAGAACCTCAACTTCAGTATACCTTAAATATCCCAGGAAAGAGAACAATGGATAAAGAAGATGTGGTACTTATGTACAATGGAATATCTCTTCACCATGAAATCAATGTAATAAGGCTAGTAGAAGGATAAAGAGTGGATTTAGGTCCGATAATACTACTTGAAATAAGTCAAACAGAAAAAGAAACATATCATAAGATATCACTTATAGAGGGAGGGTAAATATGGCTGCACAAGAAATGAATTACAGAACAGAACAGTGTCTCACATTTAGAAAACACACTTATTTCAGCTTAAGGGGAAAGGAGAGGTGGGGTGATGCATAAAACCAGAGTTTGAAATTAGCACAGATACCGTTCAATAAACCAAATAGATATTAGCCAAGATCTACACCTTGCTCAATGAACTGGCCTCAACACACCCTATACACCGCAGAGAAATATATCTGAGTAATAAGAATCTTAAAACCCATGTATTGATATATCTCCATAAGGGAATCAAGTGTGTGCAGAGTGGCACAAACACAGCAGTGAAAATGAGCTAAACCCCATTATAGAAATAAATTTTAAAAACAAAACGCAGAAACAATGAAAGAGAGAAAAATTCTTACAAAATTCGCTCAGGGGCTGTGATGCAACCTGGATTGACCACATATAAACCCACAGCTGGATAAGACATAAGGCTGGACACTTGGGGCTGAGAGGATTGATGAGCTTTGGTGAGCAACTGCCAAAAGTTTAATGCAATACTTCATGCTACTCATTCCAAGGGTCCCAACACTCCAGGTTGAAGGGAATCTTCCTACAGCTAAACCATGCTTGGGAAACCCAGCGACTGGTATACCATATGATCGGGAAAGGTTTCTAAAACGCACCTCATTTTTCCTCTCCTGGGGCTCCGGATCGACATTCCAGCCGCTTTACCAAAAATATCCCCACATGGAGAGTCAATGCCTTTAAGTTCTGGTATCGCACAGTCTGCAGTTAGTGCGGAGGATGAATGGGAATAGGGGGAACCAGTGAGAAACTAGCTGTAGCGGTTTCAATGGGCACATGTCACTCTAAATTCACATCAGTAAGAAGAATAAACCAAAGGCACAGCAAGGTGCCCCAGAAGAAGAATAGGGCCTGAAGGAATCCTGTGGTTATGAGGCAAGATCACAAAAATAAGAGCTGAAAAATGGAGCTAAGGGCCACTGCAATTCAAAAACTTGCAGAGTTATAAAGGCCAACTATTTTCAAAAAATATATTGAGGTAAGGCTATGAAGAGGCACTGAAAGCAAGGCAGAATTGCAGGAAAACGATTTCAGGAGGTAGACGGGAATTGCATTTAAAGCATAGGAAAAGAGGCAGAACGTCCACAATGATGCACTTGGCCAAAAAGGGCGTATGCCTTTTTTCCTGAATTTATTCAGAAAAAAAGGCATACGCCCTTTTTGGCCAACCAAGCAAGCTTGCAAAGGAAATCTGCACTACAATGAAGTCTCACTTCCCCCCGGTCAAAAGGGCCATCTGAAAAAAGTGTAAAATCCAGAAAGGCAGGACAGGCCATGGAGAACTGGGAGCCTTGTTATGCTGATGGGCGGGATGTAAATTGCCAACAGACACTCGGGAGAAGTGTATGGTGTTTCCTGAAACATCTAAAAAACAAAGCAACAGAGCCTAGGGCACTTCCACTTATGGTCCTATAGCTTAGGGAAATTAAAATCAAAAAGACACAGCCACCCCAAAGTTTGGGACGCCTCTGTTTACAAGAACCTCGTTTACAGTACAAGTTCAACATCGCAGAAAGTGAAAAATGGATAAAGAAGTTGTGGTATTTACTTACAAAGCAATATCACTCAGCAATGAAATCTATGTCATCAGGCCCTTAGCAGCACAATGAGTGGATTCAGGTATGATGATTCTAACTGAAATAAGTCACACAGAAAAAGAAACATCATAAGATATCAGTAATACACGGAATGTAAACTTGGCTACACAGGAACTGAATTACAGAACAGAACAGGGTCTCAAATTTAGAAAACCAACTTATGCTTGCTTAAGGGGAAAGGGGAGTTGGGGTGCTGCATAAAACCAGAGATTGAAATGAGCACAGATAAAGTTCCTTAAGCCAAATATGGAATAGACAAGAGCTACTCCTTGCTCAACGAAATGGACTCAACACCGCATATTAAACGCCTAAGAATGTACCTGACTAGTAAGTATCTTAAAACCTATGGATTGCTATGTCTCCGAAAGAGAATCAAGCATGTGTACAGGGGCATAAACGCAGCAGTGATAGGATTGGAGAGGTTCGGTGAGCAAATGAAGACCCTTTGAAGTCATATTGCATGGTACCCATTCCACGGGTTTCAACTACCCAGGTTTAAGGTATTCTTCCTTCAGCTAAAACATGCATGTGGAACCTAGAGTATGATCAACCATGTGATCGGGAGACGTGTTCAAATATGTCTCAGTTTTCGTACCCTGGTACTCGGGTGCAACATTCCAGACGCTTTACTAACACCCTCCCGACTTGGAGAGTCAGTCCCTTTAACCTCCTGTTTGGCCCAGTTTGCAATTTCTGCGGAAGATGAACAGGAATAGCGAGAACCAATGAGAGACTAGCTGGAGGTGTCTGGACGGGCAAATTTAACTCTCATAACCCACCAGGAAGAGGAATTAACCAAAGGCTCAGCGTGCCGTGCCGGAACCAGATTAGGGCCTGAAGCCATCCTGCGGTGTTGCGGCCAGCTCAAAAGAAAGCGAGTTGAAGAAAGGAGCTCAGGGGCACTGTAATTCACAAACCTGCAGAGTTATAAATGACAGCTATCGTCCAAAAATATACTGAAGTAAGGCTGCCAAGAGGACTTGAAAGCGGGGCAGAATTGCAGGAAACCGATTTCAGGAGGCAGACTGGAATTGCATTGAAAGCATAGGAAAAGAGGCAGAACGTCCACAATGATGCACTTGGCCAAAAAGGGCGTATGCGTTTTTTCCTGAATATATTCAGGAAAAAACGCATACGCCCTTTTTGGCCAACCAAGCAAGCTTGCAAAGGAAATCTGCACTACAATGAAGTCTCACTTCCCCCCGGTCAAAAGGGCCATCTGAAAAAAGTGTAAAATCCAGAAAGGCAGGACAGGCCATGGAGAACTGGGAGCCTTGTTATGCTGATGGGCGGGATGTAAATTGCCAACAGACACTCGGGAGAAGTGTATGGTGTTTCCTGAAACATCTAAAAAACAAAGCAACAGAGCCTAGGGCACTTCCACTTATGGTCCTATAGCTTAGGGAAATTAAAATCAAAAAGACACAGCCACCCCAAAGTTTGGGACGCCTCTGTTTACAAGAACCTCGTTTAGCGTACAAGTTCAACATCGCAGAAAGTGAAAAATGGATAAAGAAGTTGTGGTATTTACTTACAAAGCAATATCACTCAGCAATGAAATCTATGTCATCAGGCCCTTAGCAGCACAATGAGTGGATTCAGGTATGATGATTCTAACTGAAATAAGTCACACAGAAAAAGAAACATCATAAGATATCAGTAATACACGGAATGTAAACTTGGCTACACAGGAACTGAATTACAGAACAGAACAGGGTCTCAAATTTAGAAAACCAACTTATGCTTGCTTAAGGGTAAAGGTGAGTTGGGGTGCTGCATAAAACCAGAGATTGAAATGAGCACAGATAAAGTTCCTTAAGCCAAATATGGAATAGACAAGAGCTACTCCTTGCTCAACGAAATGGACTCAACACCGCATATTAAACGCCTAAGAATGTACCTGACTAGTAAGTATCTTAAAACCTATGGATTGCTATGTCTCCGAAAGAGAATCAAGCATGTGTACAGGGGCATAAACGCAGCAGTGATAGGATTGGAGAGGTTCGGTGAGCAAATGAAGACCCTTTGAAGTCATATTGCATGGTACCCATTCCACGGGTTTCAACTACCCAGGTTTAAGGTATTCTTCCTTCAGCTAAAACATGCATGTGGAACCTAGAGTATGATCAACCATGTGATCGGGAGACGTGTTCAAATATGTCTCAGTTTTCGTACCCTGGTACTCGGGTGCAACATTCCAGACGCTTTACTAACACCCTCCCGACTTGGAGAGTCAGTCCCTTTAACCTCCTGTTTGGCCCAGTTTGCAATTTCTGCGGAAGATGAACAGGAATAGCGAGAACCAATGAGAGACTAGCTGGAGGTGTCTGGACGGGCAAATTTAACTCTCATTTCCCACCAGGAAGAGGAATTAACCAAAGGCTCAGCGTGCCGTGCCGGAACCAGATTAGGGCCTGAAGCCATCCTGCGGTGTTGCGGCCAGCTCAAAAGAAAGCGAGTTGAAGAAAGGAGCTCAGGGGCACTGTAATTCACAAACCTGCAGAGTTATAAATGACAGCTATCGTCCAAAAATATACTGAAGTAAGGCTGCCAAGAGGACTTGAAAGCGGGGCAGAATTGCAGGAAACCGATTTCAGGAGGCAGACTGGAATTGCAGTGAAAGCATAGGAAAAGAGGCAGAACGTCCACAATGATGCACTTGGCCAAAAAGGGCGTATGCGTTTTTTCCTGAATATATTCAGGAAAAAACGCATACGCCCTTTTTGGCCAACCAAGCAAGCTTGCAAAGGAAATCTGCACTACAATGAAGTCTCACTTCCCCCCGGTCAAAAGGGCCATCTGAAAAAAGTGTAAAATCCAGAAAGGCAGGACAGGCCATGGAGAACTGGGAGCCTTGTTATGCTGATGGGCGGGATGTAAATTGCCAACAGACACTCGGGAGAAGTGTATGGTGTTTCCTGAAACATCTAAAAAACAAAGCAACAGAGCCTAGGGCACTTCCACTTATGGTCCTATAGCTTAGGGAAATTAAAATCAAAAAGACACAGCCACCCCAAAGTTTGGGACGCCTCTGTTTACAAGAACCTCGTTTAGCGTACAAGTTCAACATCGCAGAAAGTGAAAAATGGATAAAGAAGTTGTGGTATTTACTTACAAAGCAATATCACTCAGCAATGAAATCTATGTCATCAGGCCCTTAGCAGCACAATGAGTGGATTCAGGTATGATGATTCTAACTGAAATAAGTCACACAGAAAAAGAAACATCATAAGATATCAGTAATACACGGAATGTAAACTTGGCTACACAGGAACTGAATTACAGAACAGAACAGGGTCTCAAATTTAGAAAACCAACTTATGCTTGCTTAAGGGTAAAGGTGAGTTGGGGTGCTGCATAAAACCAGAGATTGAAATGAGCACAGATAAAGTTCCTTAAGCCAAATATGGAATAGACAAGAGCTACTCCTTGCTCAACAAAATGGACTCAACACCGCATATTAAACGCCTAAGAATGTACCTGACTAGTAAGTATCTTAAAACCTATGGATTGCTATGTCTCCGAAAGAGAATCAAGCATGTGTACAGGGGCATAAACGCAGCAGTGATAGGATTGGAGAGGTTCGGTGAGCAAATGAAGACCCTTTGAAGTCATATTGCATGGTACCCATTCCACGGGTTTCAACTACCCAGGTTTAAGGTATTCTTCCTTCAGCTAAAACATGCATGTGGAACCTAGAGTATGATCAACCATGTGATCGGGAGACGTGTTCAAATATGTCTCAGTTTTCGTACCCTGGTACTCGGGTGCAACATTCCAGACGCTTTACTAACACCCTCCCGACTTGGAGAGTCAGTCCCTTTAACCTCCTGTTTGGCCCAGTTTGCAATTTCTGCGGAAGATGAACAGGAATAGCGAGAACCAATGAGAGACTAGCTGGAGGTGTCTGGACGGGCAAATTTAACTCTCATTTCCCACCAGGAAGAGGAATTAACCAAAGGCTCAGCGTGCCGTGCCGGAACCAGATTAGGGCCTGAAGCCATCCTGCGGTGTTGCGGCCAGGTCACAAGAAAGCGAGTTGAAGAAAGGAGCTCAGGGGCACTGTAATTCACAAACCTGCAGAGTTATAAATGACAGCTATCGTCCAAAAATATACTGAAGTAAGGCTGCCAAGAGGACTTGAAAGCGGGGCAGAATTGCAGGAAACCGATTTCAGGAGGCAGACTGGAATTGCAGTGAAAGCATAGGAAAAGAGGCAGAACGTCCACAATGATGCACTTGGCCAAAAAGGGCGTATGCGTTTTTTCCTGAATATATTCAGGAAAAAACGCATACGCCCTTTTTGGCCAACCAAGCAAGCTTGCAAAGGAAATCTGCACTACAATGAAGTCTCACTTCCCCCCGGTCAAAAGGGCCATCTGAAAAAAGTGTAAAATCCAGAAAGGCAGGACAGGCCATGGAGAACTGGGAGCCTTGTTATGCTGATGGGCGGGATGTAAATTGCCAACAGACACTCGGGAGAAGTGTATGGTGTTTCCTGAAACATCTAAAAAACAAAGCAACAGAGCCTAGGGCACTTCCACTTATGGTCCTATAGCTTAGGGAAATTAAAATCAAAAAGACACAGCCACCCCAAAGTTTGGGACGCCTCTGTTTACAAGAACCTCGTTTACAGTACAAGTTCAACATCGCAGAAAGTGAAAAATGGATAAAGAAGTTGTGGTATTTACTTACAAAGCAATATCACTCAGCAATGAAATCTATGTCATCAGGCCCTTAGCAGCACAATGAGTGGATTCAGGTATGATGATTCTAACTGAAATAAGTCACACAGAAGAAGAAACATCATAAGATATCAGTAATACACGGAATGTAAACTTGGCTACACAGGAACTGAATTACACAACAGAACAGGGTCTCAAATTTAGAAAACCAACTTATGCTTGCTTAAGGGGAAAGGGGAGTTGGGGTGCTGCATAAAACCAGAGATTGAAATGAGCACAGATAAAGTTCCTTAAGCCAAATATGGAATAGACAAGAGCTACTCCTTGCTCAACGAAATGGACTCAACACCGCATATTAAACGCCTAAGAATGTACCTGACTAGTAAGTATCTTAAAACCTATGGATTGCTATGTCTCCGAAAGAGAATCAAGCATGTGTACAGGGGCATAAACGCAGCAGTGATAGGATTGGAGAGGTTCGGTGAGCAAATGAAGACCCTTTGAAGTCATATTGCATGGTACCCATTCCACGGGTTTCAACTACCCAGGTTTAAGGTATTCTTCCTTCAGCTAAAACATGCATGTGGAACCTAGAGTATGATCAACCATGTGATCGGGAGACGTGTTCAAATATGTCTCAGTTTTCGTACCCTGGTACTCGGGTGCAACATTCCAGACGCTTTACTAACACCCTCCCGACTTGGAGAGTCAGTCCCTTTAACCTCCTGTTTGGCCCAGTTTGCAATTTCTGCGGAAGATGAACAGGAATAGCGAGAACCAATGAGAGACTAGCTGGAGGTGTCTGGACGGGCAAATTTAACTCTCATTTCCCACCAGGAAGAGGAATTAACCAAAGGCTCAGCGTGCCGTGCCGGAACCAGATTAGGGCCTGAAGCCATCCTGCGGTGTTGCGGCCAGCTCAAAAGAAAGCGAGTTGAAGAAAGGAGCTCAGGGGCACTGTAATTCACAAACCTGCAGAGTTATAAATGACAGCTATCGTCCAAAAATATACTGAAGTAAGGCTGCCAAGAGGACTTGAAAGCGGGGCAGAATTGCAGGAAACCGATTTCAGGAGGTAGACTGGAATTGCATTGAAAGCATAGGAAAAGAGGCAGAACGTCCACAATGATGCACTTGGCCAAAAAGGGCGTATGCGTTTTTTCCTGAATATATTCAGGAAAAAACGCATACGCCCTTTTTGGCCAACCAAGCAAGCTTGCAAAGGAAATCTGCACTACAATGAAGTCTCACTTCCCCCCGGTCAAAAGGGCCATCTGAAAAAAGTGTAAAATCCAGAAAGGCAGGACAGGCCATGGAGAACTGGGAGCCTTGTTATGCTGATGGGCGGGATGTAAATTGCCAACAGACACTCGGGAGAAGTGTATGGTGTTTCCTGAAACATCTAAAAAACAAAGCAACAGAGCCTAGGGCACTTCCACTTATGGTCCTATAGCTTAGGGAAATTAAAATCAAAAAGACACAGCCACCCCAAAGTTTGGGACGCCTCTGTTTACAAGAACCTCGTTTAGCGTACAAGTTCAACATCGCAGAAAGTGAAAAATGGATAAAGAAGTTGTGGTATTTACTTACAAAGCAATATCACTCAGCAATGAAATCTATGTCATCAGGCCCTTAGCAGCACAATGAGTGGATTCAGGTATGATGATTCTAACTGAAATAAGTCACACAGAAAAAGAAACATCATAAGATATCAGTAATACACGGAATGTAAACTTGGCTACACAGGAACTGAATTACAGAACAGAACAGGGTCTCAAATTTAGAAAACCAACTTATGCTTGCTTAAGGGTAAAGGTGAGTTGGGGTGCTGCATAAAACCAGAGATTGAAATGAGCACAGATAAAGTTCCTTAAGCCAAATATGGAATAGACAAGAGCTACTCCTTGCTCAACGAAATGGACTCAACACCGCATATTAAACGCCTAAGAATGTACCTGACTAGTAAGTATCTTAAAACCTATGGATTGCTATGTCTCCGAAAGAGAATCAAGCATGTGTACAGGGGCATAAACGCAGCAGTGATAGGATTAGAGAGTTTCGCTGAGCAAATGAAGACCCTTTGAAGTCATATTGCATGGTACCCATTCCATGGGTTTCAACTACCCAGGTTTAAGGTATTCTTCCTTCAGCTAAAACATGCATGTGGAACCTAGAGTATGATCAACCATGTGATCGGGAGACGTGTTCAAATA
The DNA here is from genome assembly GCF_039906515.1 of Pseudorca crassidens. Classification (NCBI taxonomy): domain Eukaryota; kingdom Metazoa; phylum Chordata; class Mammalia; order Artiodactyla; family Delphinidae; genus Pseudorca; species Pseudorca crassidens. The sequence goes on from NW_027136308.1 coordinate 736,111, forward strand.
TGTCTCAGTTTTCGTACCCTGGTACTCAGGTGCAACATTCCAGATGCTTTACTAACACCCTCCTGACTTGGAGAGTCAGTCCCTTTAACCTCCTGTTTGGCCCAGTTTGCAATTTCTGCGGAAGATGAACAGGAATAGCGAGAACCAATGAGAGACTAGCTGGAGGTGTCTGGATGGGCAAATTTAACTCTCATTTCCCACCAGGAAGAGGAATTAACCAAAGGCTCAGCGTGCCGTGCCGGAACCAGATTAGGGCCTGAAGCCATCCTGCGGTGTTGCGGCCAGCTCAAAAGAAAGCGAGTTGAAGAAAGGAGCTCAGGGGCACTGTAATTCACAAACCTGCAGAGTTATAAATGACAGCTATCGTCCAAAAATATACTGAAGTAAGGCTGCCAAGAGGACTTGAAAGCGGGGCAGAATTGCAGGAAACCGATTTCAGGAGGTAGACTGGAATTGCATTGAAAGCATAGGAAAAGAGGCAGAACGTCCACAATGATGCACTTGGCCAAAAAGGGCGTATGCGTTTTTTCCTGAATATATTCAGGAAAAAACGCATACGCCCTTTTTGGCCAACCAAGCAAGCTTGCAAAGGAAATCTGCACTACAATGAAGTCTCACTTCCCCCCGGTCAAAAGGGCCATCTGAAAAAAGTGTAAAATCCAGAAAGGCAGGACAGGCCATGGAGAACTGGGAGCCTTGTTATGCTGATGGGCGGGATGTAAATTGCCAACAGACACTCGGGAGAAGTGTATGGTGTTTCCTGAAACATCTAAAAAACAAAGCAACAGAGCCTAGGGCACTTCCACTTATGGTCCTATAGCTTAGGGAAATTAAAATCAAAAAGACACAGCCACCCCAAAGTTTGGGACGCCTCTGTTTACAAGAACCTCGTTTAGCGTACAAGTTCAACATCGCAGAAAGTGAAAAATGGATAAAGAAGTTGTGGTATTTACTTACAAAGCAATATCACTCAGCAATGAAATCTATGTCATCAGGCCCTTAGCAGCACAATGAGTGGATTCAGGTATGATGATTCTAACTGAAATAAGTCACACAGAAAAAGAAACATCATAAGATATCAGTAATACACGGAATGTAAACTTGACTACACAGGAACTGAATTACAGAACAGAACAGGGTCTCAAATTTAGAAAACCAACTTATGCTTGCTTAAGGGGAAAGGGGAGTTGGGGTGCTGCATAAAACCAGAGATTGAAATGAGCACAGATAAAGTTCCTTAAGCCAAATATGGAATAGACAAGAGCTACTCCTTGCTCAACGAAATGGACTCAACACCGCATATTAAACGCCTAAGAATGTACCTGACTAGTAAGTATCTTAAAACCTATGGATTGCTATGTCTCCGAAAGAGAATCAAGCATGTGTACAGGGGCATAAACGCAGCAGTGATAGGATTGGAGAGGTTCGGTGAGCAAATGAAGACCCTTTGAAGTCATATTGCATGGTACCCATTCCACGGGTTTCAACTACCCAGGTTTAAGGTATTCTTCCTTCAGCTAAAACATGCATGTGGAACCTAGAGTATGATCAACCATGTGATCGGGAGACGTGTTCAAATATGTCTCAGTTTTCGTACCCTGGTACTCGGGTGCAACATTCCAGACGCTTTACTAACACCCTCCCGACTTGGAGAGTCAGTCCCTTTAACCTCCTGTTTGGCCCAGTTTGCAATTTCTGCGGAAGATGAACAGGAATAGCGAGAACCAATGAGAGACTAGCTGGAGGTGTCTGGACGGGCAAATTTAACTCTCATTTCCCACCAGGAAGAGGAATTAACCAAAGGCTCAGCGTGCCGTGCCGGAACCAGATTAGGGCCTGAAGCCATCCTGCGGTGTTGCGGCCAGCTCAAAAGAAAGCGAGTTGAAGAAAGGAGCTCAGGGGCACTGTAATTCACAAACCTGCAGAGTTATAAATGACAGCTATCGTCCAAAAATATACTGAAGTAAGGCTGCCAAGAGGACTTGAAAGCGGGGCAGAATTGCAGGAAACCGATTTCAGGAGGCAGACTGGAATTGCATTGAAAGCATAGGAAAAGAGGCAGAACGTCCACAATGATGCACTTGGCCAAAAAGGGCGTATGCGTTTTTTCCTGAATATATTCAGGAAAAAACGCATACGCCCTTTTTGGCCAACCAAGCAAGCTTGCAAAGGAAATCTGCACTACAATGAAGTCTCACTTCCCCCCGGTCAAAAGGGCCATCTGAAAAAAGTGTAAAATCCAGAAAGGCAGGACAGGCCATGGAGAACTGGGAGCCTTGTTATGCTGATGGGCGGGATGTAAATTGCCAACAGACACTTGGGAGAAGTGTATGGTGTTTCCTGAAACATCTAAAAAACAAAGCAACAGAGCCTAGGGCACTTCCACTTATGGTCCTATAGCTTAGGGAAATTAAAATCAAAAAGACACAGCCACCCCAAAGTTTGGGACGCCTCTGTTTACAAGAACCTCATTTAGCGTACAAGTTCAACATCGCAGAAAGTGAAAAATGGATAAAGAAGTTGTGGTATTTACTTACAAAGCAATATCACTCAGCAATGAAATCTATGTCATCAGGCCCTTAGCAGCACAATGAGTGGATTCAGGTATGATGATTCTAACTGAAATAAGTCACACAGAAAAAGAAACATCATAAGATATCAGTAATACACGGAATGTAAACTTGGCTACACAGGAACTGAATTACAGAACAGAACAGGGTCTCAAATTTAGAAAACCAACTTATGCTTGCTTAAGGGGAAAGGTGAGTTGGGGTGCTGCATAAAACCAGAGATTGAAATGAGCACAGATAAAGTTCCTTAAGCCAAATATGGAATAGACAAGAGCTACTCCTTGCTCAACGAAATGGACTCAACACCGCATATTAAACGCCTAAGAATGTACCTGACTAGTAAGTATCTTAAAACCTATGGATTGCTATGTCTCCGAAAGAGAATCAAGCATGTGTACAGGGGCATAAACGCAGCAGTGATAGGATTGGAGAGGTTCGGTGAGCAAATGAAGACCCTTTGAAGTCATATTGCATGGTACCCATTCCACGGGTTTCAACTACCCAGGTTTAAGGTATTCTTCCTTCAGCTAAAACATGCATGTGGAACCTAGAGTATGATCAACCATGTGATCGGGAGACGTGTTCACATATGTCTCAGTTTTCGTACCCTGGTACTCGGGTGCAACATTCCAGACGCTTTACTAACACCCTCCCGACTTGGAGAGTCAGTCCCTTTAACCTCCTGTTTGGCCCAGTTTGCAATTTCTGCGGAAGATGAACAGGAATAGCGAGAACCAATGAGAGACTAGCTGGAGGTGTCTGGACGGGCAAATTTAACTCTCATTTCCCACCAGGAAGAGGAATTAACCAAAGGCTCAGCGTGCCGTGCCGGAACCAGATTAGGGCCTGAAGCCATCCTGCGGTGTTGCGGCCAGCTCAAAAGAAAGCGAGTTGAAGAAAGGAGCTCAGGGGCACTGTAATTCACAAACCTGCAGAGTTATAAATGACAGCTATCGTCCAAAAATATACTGAAGTAAGGCTGCCAAGAGGACTTGAAAGCGGGGCAGAATTGCAGGAAACCGATTTCAGGAGGCAGACTGGAATTGCATTGAAAGCATAGGAAAAGAGGCAGAACGTCCACAATGATGCACTTGGCCAAAAAGGGCGTATGCGTTTTTTCCTGAATATATTCAGGAAAAAACGCATACGCCCTTTTTGGCCAACCAAGCAAGCTTGCAAAGGAAATCTGCACTACAATGAAGTCTCACTTCCCCCCGGTCAAAAGGGCCATCTGAAAAAAGTGTAAAATCCAGAAAGGCAGGACAGGCCATGGAGAACTGGGAGCCTTGTTATGCTGATGGGCGGGATGTAAATTGCCAACAGACACTCAGGAGAAGTGTATGGTGTTTCCTGATACATCTAAAAAACAAAGCAACAGAGCCTAGGGCACTTCCACTTATGGTCCTATAGCTTAGGGAAATTAAAATCAAAAAGACACAGCCACCCCAAAGTTTGGGACGCCTCTGTTTACAAGAACCTCGTTTACAGTACAAGTTCAACATCGCAGAAAGTGAAAAATGGATAAAGAAGTTGTGGTATTTACTTACAAAGCAATATCACTCTGCAATGAAATCTATGTCATCAGGCCCTTAGCAGCACAATGAGTGGATTCAGGTATGATGATTCTAACTGAAATAAGTCACACAGAAAAAGAAACATCATAAGATATCAGTAATACACGGAACGTAAACTTGGCTACACAGGAACTGAATTCCAAAACAGAACAGGGTCTCAAATTTAGAAAACCAACTTATGCTTGCTTAAGGGGAAAGGTGAGTTGGGGTGCTGCATAAAACCAGAGATTGAAATGAGCACAGATAAAGTTCCTTAAGCCAAATATGGAATAGACAAGAGCTACTCCTTGCTCAACGAAATGGACACAACACCGCATATTAAACGCCTAAGAATGTACCTGACTAGTAAGTATCTTAAAACCTATGGATTGCTATGTCTCCGAAAGAGAATCAAGCATGTGTACAGGGGCATAAACGCAGCAGTGATAGGATTGGAGAGGTTTGGTGAGCAAATGAAGACCCTCTGAAGTCATATTGCATGGTACCCATTCCACGGGTTTCAACTACCCAGGTTTAAGGTATTCTTCCTTCAGCTAAAACATGCATGTGGAACCTAGAGTATGATCAACCATGTGATCGGGAGACGTGTTCAAATATGTCTCAGTTTTTGTACCCTGGTACTCGGGTGCAACATTCCAGACACTTTACTAACACCCTCCCGACTTGGAGAGTCAGTCCCTTTAACCTCCTGTTTGGCCCAGTTTGCAATTTCTGCGGAAGATGAACAGGAATAGCGAGAACCAATGAGAGACTAGCTGGAGGTGTCTGGACGGGCAAATTTAACTCTCATTTCCCACCAGGAAGAGGAATTAACCAAAGGCTCAGCGTGCCGTGCCGGAACCAGATTAGGGCCTGAAGCCATCCTGCGGTGTTGCGGCCAGCTCAAAAGAAAGCGAGTTGAAGAAAGGAGCTCAGGGGCACTGTAATTCACAAACCTGCAGAGTTATAAATGACAGCTATCGTCCAAAAATATACTGAAGTAAGGCTGCCAAGAGGACTTGAAAGCGGGGCAGAATTGCAGGAAACCGATTTCAGGAGGTAGACTGGAATTGCATTGAAAGCATAGGAAAAGAGGCAGAACGTCCACAATGATGCACTTGGCCAAAAAGGGCGTATGCGTTTTTTCCTGAATATATTCAGGAAAAAACGCATACGCCCTTTTTGGCCAACCAAGCAAGCTTGCAAAGGAAATCTGCACTACAATGAAGTCTCACTTCCCCCCGGTCAAAAGGGCCATCTGAAAAAAGTGTAAAATCCAGAAAGGCAGGACAGGCCATGGAGAACTGGGAGCCTTGTTATGCTGATGGGCGGGATGTAAATTGCCAACAGACACTCGGGAGAAGTGTATGGTGTTTCCTGAAACATCTAAAAAACAAAGCAACAGAGCCTAGGGCACTTCCACTTATGGTCATATAGGTTAGGGAAATTAAAATCAAAAAGACACAGCCACCCCAAAGTTTGGGACGCCTCTGTTTACAAGAACCTCGTTTACAGTACAAGTTCAACATCGCAGAAAGTGAAAAATGGATAAAGAAGTTGTGGTATTTACTTACAAAACAATATCACTCTGCAATGAAATCTATGTCATCAGGCCCTTAGCAGCACAATGAGTGGATTCAGGTATGATGATTCTAACTGAAATAAGTCACACAGAAAAAGAAACATCATAAGATATCAGTAATACACGGAATGTAAACTTGGCTACACAGGAACTGAATTCCAAAACAGAACAGGGTCTCAAATTTAGAAAACCAACTTATGCTTGCTTAAGGGGAAAGGTGAGTTGGGGTGCTGCATAAAACCAGAGATTGAAATGAGCACAGATAAAGTTCCTTAAGCCAAATATGGAATAGACAAGAGCTACTCCTTGCTCAACGAAATGGACACAACACCGCATATTAAACGCCTAAGAATGTACCTGACTAGTAAGTATCTTAAAACCTATGGATTGCTATGTCTCCGAAAGAGAATCAAGCATGTGTACAGGGGCATAAACGCAGCAGTGATAGGATTGGAGAGGTTTGGTGAGCAAATGAAGACCCTCTGAAGTCATATTGCATGGTACCCATTCCACGGGTTTCAACTACCCAGGTTTAAGGTATTCTTCCTTCAGCTAAAACATGCATGTGGAACCTAGAGTATGATCAACCATGTGATCGGGAGACGTGTTCAAATATGTCTCAGTTTTTGTACCCTGGTACTCGGGTGCAACATTCCAGACGCTTTACTAACACCCTCCCGACTTGGAGAGTCAGTCCCTTTAACCTCCTGTTTGGCCCAGTTTGCAATTTCTGCGGAAGATGAACAGGAATAGCGAGAACCAATGAGAGACTAGCTGGAGGTGTCTGGACGGGCAAATTTAACTCTCATTTCCCACCAGGAAGAGGAATTAACCAAAGGCTCAGCGTGCCGTGCCGGAACCAGATTAGGGCCTGAAGCCATCCTGCGGTGTTGCGGCCAGGTCACAAGAAAGCGAGTTGAAGAAAGGAGCTCAGGGGCACTGTAATTCACAAACCTGCAGAGTTATAAATGACAGCTATCGTCCAAAAATATACTGAAGTAAGGCTGCCAAGAGGACTTGAAAGCGGGGCAGAATTGCAGGAAACCGATTTCAGGAGGTAGACTGGAATTGCATTGAAAGCATAGGAAAAGAGGCAGAACGTCCACAATGATGCACTTGGCCAAAAAGGGCGTATGCGTTTTTTCCTGAATATATTCAGGAAAAAACGCATACGCCCTTTTTGGCCAACCAAGCAAGCTTGCAAAGGAAATCTGCATTACAATGAAGTCTCACTTCCCCCCGGTCAAAAGGGCCATCTGAAAAAAGTGTAAAATCCAGAAAGGCAGGACAGGCCATGGAGAACTGGGAGCCTTGTTATGCTGATGGGCGGGATGTAAATTGCCAACAGACACTCGGGAGAAGTGTATGGTGTTTCCTGAAACATCTAAAAAACAAAGCAACAGAGCCTAGGGCACTTCCACTTATGGTCCTATAGATTAGGGAAATTAAAATCAAAAAGACACAGCCACCCCAAAGTTTGGGACGCCTCTGTTTACAAGAACCTCATTTACAGTACAAGTTCAACATCGCAGAAAGTGAAAAATGGATAAAGAAGTTGTGGTATTTACTTACAAAACAATATCACTCTGCAATGAAATCTATGTCATCAGGCCCTTAGCAGCACAATGAGTGGATTCAGGTATGATGATTCTAACTGAAATAAGTCACACAGAAAAAGAAACATCATAAGATATCAGTAATACACGGAATGTAAACTTGGCTACACAGGAACTGAATTACAGAACAGAACAGGGTCTCAAATTTAGAAAACCAACTTATGCTTGCTTAAGGGGAAAGGTGAGTTGGGGTGCTGCATAAAACCAGAGATTGAAATGAGCACAGATAAAGTTCCTTAAGCCAAATATGGAATAGACAAGAGCTACTCCTTGCTCAACGAAATGGACTCAACACCCCATATTAAATGCCTAAGAATGTACCTGACTAGTAAGTATCTTAAAACCTATGGATTGCTATGTCTCCGAAAGAGAATCAAGCATGTGTACAGGGGCATAAACGCAGCAGTGATAGGATTGGAGAGGTTCGGTGAGCAAATGAAGACCCTTTGAAGTCATATTGCATGGTACCCATTCCACGGGTTTCAACTACCCAGGTTTAAGGTATTCTTCCTTCAGCTAAAACATGCATGTGGAACCTAGAGTCTGATCAACCATGTGATCGGGAGACGTGTTCAAATATGTCTCAGTTTTCGTACCCTGGTACTCGGGTGCAACATTCCAGACGCTTTACTAACATCCTCCCGACTTGGAGAGTCAGTCCCTTTAACCTCCTGTTTGGCCCAGTTTGCAATTTCTGCGGAAGATGAACAGGAATAGCGAGAACCAATGAGAGACTAGCTGGAGGTGTCTGGACGGGCAAATTTAACTCTCATTTCCCACCAGGAAGAGGAATTAACCAAAGGCTCAGCGTGCCGTGCCGGAACCAGATTAGGGCCTGAAGCCATACTATGGTGTTGCTGCCAGCTCAAAGGAAAGCGAGTTGAAGAAAGGAGCTCAGGGGCACTGTAATTCACAAACCTGCATAGTTATAAATGACAGCTATCGTCCAAAAATATACTGAAGTAAGGCTGCCAAGAGGACTTGAAAGCGGGGCAGAATTGCAGGAAACCGATTTCAGGAGGTAGACTGGAATTGCATTGAAAGCATAGGAAAAGAGGCAGAACGTCCACAATGATGCACTTGGCCAAAAAGGGCGTATGCATTTTTTCCTGAATATATTCAGGAAGAAACGCATACGCCCTTTTTGGCCAACCAAGCAAGCTTGCAAAGGAAATCTGCACTAAAATGAAGTCTCACTTCCCCCCGGTCAAAAGGGCCATCTGAAAAAAGTGTAAAATACAGAAAGGCAGGACAGGCCATGGAGAACTGGGAGCCTTGTTATGCTGATGGGCGGGATGTAAATTGCCAACAGACACTCGGGAGAAGTGTATGGTGTTTCCTGAAACATCTAAAAAACAAAGCAACAGAGCCTAGGGCACTTCCACTTATGGTCCTATAGCTTAGGGAAATTAAAATCAAAAAGACACAGCCACCCCAAAGTTTGGGACGCCTCTGTTTACAAGAACCGCGTTTACAGTACAAGTTCAACATCGCAGAAAGTGAAAAATGGATAAAGAAGTTGTGGTATTTACTTACAAAGCAATATCACTCAGCAATGAAATCTATGTCATCAGGCCCTTAGCAGCATAATGAGTGGATTCAGGTACGATGATTCTAACTGAAATAAGTCACACAGAAAAAGAAACATCATAAGATATCACTAATACACGGAATGTAAACTTGGCTACACAGGAACTGAATTACAGAACAGAACAGGGTCTCAAATTTAGAAAACCAACTTATGCTTGCTTAAGGGTAAAGGTGAGTTGGGGTGCTGCATAAAACCAGAGATTGAAATGAGCACAGATAAAGTTCCTTAAGCCAAATATGGAATAGACAAGAGCTACTCCTTGCTCAACGAAATGAACTCAACACCGCATATTAAACGCCTAAGAATGTACCTGACTAGTAAGTATCTTAAAACCTAGGGATTGCTATGTCTCCGAAAGAGAATCAAGCATGTGTACAGGGGCATAAACGCAGCAGTGATAGGATTGGAGAGGTTTGGTGAGCAAATGAAGACCCTTTGAAGTCATATTGCATGGTACCCATTCCACGGGTTTCAACTACCCAGGTTTAAGGTATTCCTCCTTCAGCTAAAACATGCATGTGGAACCCAGAGTATGATCAACCATGTGATCGGGAAACGTGTTCAAATATGTCTCAGTTTTCGTACCCTGGTACTCGGCTGCAACATTCCAGACGCTTTACTAACACTCTCCCCACTTGGAGAGTCAGCGCCTTTAACCTCCTGTTTGGCCCAGTTTGCAATTTCTGCGGAAGATGAACAGGAAGAGCGAGAACCAATCAGAGACTAGCTGGAGGTGTCTGGACGGGCAAATTTAACTCTCATTTCCCACCAGGTATAGGAAATAACCAAAGGCTCAGCGTGCAGTGCCGAAACCAGATTAGGGCCTGAAGCCATCCTGCGGTGTTGCGGCCAGGTCACAAGAAAGCGAGTTGAAGAAAGGAGCTCAGGGGCACTGTAATTCACAAACCTGCAGAGTTATAAATGACAGCTATCGTCCAAAAATATACTGAAGTAAGGCTGCCAAGAGGACTTGAAAGCGGGGCAGAATTGCAGGAAACTGATTTCAGGAGGTAGACTGGAATTGAATTGAAAGCATAGGAAAAGAGGCAGAACGTCCACAATGATGCACTTCGCCAAAAAGGGCGTATGCGTTTTTTCCTGAATACATTCAGGAAAAAACGCATACGCCCTTTTTGGCCAACCAAGCAAACTTGCAAAGGAAATCTGCACTACAATGAAGTCTCTCTTCCCCCCGTCAAAAGGGCCATATGAAAAACGTGTAAAATCCAGAAAGGCAGGACAGGCCATGGAGAACTGGGAGCCTTGTTATGCTGATGGGCGGGATGTAAATTGCCAACAGACACTCGGGAGAAGTGTATGGTGTTTCCTGAAACATCTAAAAAACAAAGCAACAGAGCCTAGGGCACTTCCACTTATGGTCCTATAGCTTAGGGAAATTAAAATCAAAAAGACACAGCCACCCCAAAGTTTGGGACGCCTCTGTTTACAAGAACCTCGTTTACAGTACAAGTTCAACATCGCAGAAAGTGAAAAATGGATAAAGAAGTTGTGGTATTTACTTACAAAGCAATATCACTCAGCAATGAAATCTATGTCATCAGGCCCTTAGCAGCACAATGAGTGGATTCAGGTATGATGATTCTAACTGAAATAAGTCACACAGAAAAAGAAACATCATAAGATATCAGTAATACACGGAATGTAAACTTGGCTACACAGGAACTGAATTCCAAAACAGAACAGGGTCTCAAATTTAGAAAACCAACTTATGCTTGCTTAAGGGGAATTGTGAGTTGGGGTGCTGCATAAAACCAGAGATTGAAATGAGCACAGATAAAGTTCCTTAAGCCAAATATGGAATAGACAAGAGCTACTCCTTGCTCAACGAAATGGACTCAACACCGCATATTAAATGCCTAAGAATGTACCTGACTAGTAAGTATCTTAAAACCTATGGATTGCTATGTCTCCGAAAGAGAATCAAGCATGTGTACAGGGGCATAAACGCAGCAGTGATAGGATTAGAGAGTTTCGCTGAGCAAATGAAGACCCTTTGAAGTCATATTGCATGGTACCCATTCCATGGGTTTCAACTACCCAGGTTTAAGGTATTCTTCCTTCAGCTAAAACATGCATGTGGAAACTAGAGTATGATCAACCATGTGATCGGGAGACGTGTTCAAATATGTCTCAGTTTTCATACCCTGGTACTCGGGTGAAACATTCCAGACGCTTTACTAACACTCTCCCGACTTGGAGAGTCAGTCCCTTTAACCTCCTGTTTGGCCCAGTTTGCAATTTCTGCGGAAGATGAACAGGAATAGCGAGAACCAATGAGAGACTAGCTGGAGGTGTCTGGACGGGCAAATTTAACTCTCATTTCCCACCAGGGAGAGGAATTAACCGAAGGCTCAGTGTGCCGTGCCGGAACCAGATTAGGGCCTGAAGCCATCCTGCGGTGTTGCGGCCAGCTCAAAAGAAAGCGAGTTGAAGAAAGGAGTTCAGGGGCACTGTAATTCACAAACCTGCAGAGTTATAAATGACAGCTATCGTCCAAAAATATACTGAAGTAAGGCTGCCAAGAGGACTTGAAAGCGGGGCAGAATTGCAGGAAACCGATTTCAGGAGGTAGACTGGAATTGCATTGAAAGCATAGGAAAAGAGGCAGAACGTCCACAATGATGCACTTGGCCAAAAAGGGCGTATGCGTTTTTTCCTGAATATATTCAGGAAAAAACGCATACGCCCTTTTTGGCCAACCAAGCAAGCTTGCAAAGGAAATCTGCACTACAATGAAGTCTCACTTCCCCCCGGTCAAAAGGGCCATCTGAAAAACGTGTAAAATCCAGAAAGGCAGGACAGGCCATGGAGAACTGGGAGCCTTGTTATGCTGATGGGCGGGATGTAAATTGCCAACAGACACTCGGGAGAAGTGTATGGTGTTTCCTGAAACATCTAAAAAACAAAGCAACAGAGCCTAGGGCACTTCCACTTATGGTCCTATAGCTTAGGGAAATTAAAATCAAAAAGACACAGCCACCCCAAAGTTTGGGACGCCTCTGTTTACAAGAACCTCGTTTACCGTACAAGTTCAATATCACAGAAAGTGAAAAATGGATAAAGAACTTGTGGTACTTACGTACAATGCAGTATCACTCAGCAATGAAATCTATGTCATCAGGCCCGTAGCAGCATAATGAGTGGATTCAGGTACGATGATTCTAACTGAAATAAGTCACACAGAAAAAGAAACATCATAAGATATCACTAATACACGGAATGTAAACTTGGCTACACAGGAACTGAATTCCAAAACAGAACAGGGTCTCAAATTTAGAAAACAAACTTATGCTTGCTTAAGGGGAAAGGTGAGTTGGGGTGCTGCATAAAACCAGAGATTGAAATGAGCACATATAAAGTTCCTTAAGCCAAATATGGAATAGACAAGAGCTACTCCTTGCTCAACGAAACGGACTCAACACCCCATATTAAACGCCTAAGAATGTACCTGACTAGTAAGTACCTTAAATCCTAGGTATTGCTATGTCTCCAAAAGAGAATCAAGCATGTGTACAGGGGTATAAACGCAGCAGTGATAGGATTGGAGAGGTTCGGTGAGCAAATGAAGACACTTTGAAGTCATATTGCATGGTACCCCTTCCACGGGTCTCAACTCTCCAGGTTTAAGGTATTCTTCCTTCAGCTAAAACATGCATGTGGAACCCACAGTATGATCAACCGTGTGAACGGGAGACATGTTCAAATATGTCTCAGTTTTCCTCCCCTGGTACTCGGGTGCAACATTCCAGACGCTTCACTAACACTCTCCCCCCTTGGAGAGTCAGCACCTTTAACCTCCTGTTTGGCCCAGTTTGCAATTTCTGTGGAAGATGAACAGGAATAGGGAGAACCAATGAGAGACTAGCTGGAGGTGTCTGGACGGGCAAATTTAACTCTCATTTCCCACCAGGAAGAGGAATTAACCAAAGGCTCAGCGTGCCGTGCCGGAACCAGATTAATTCCTGAAGCCATCCTGCGGTGTTGCGGCCAGGTCACAAGAAAGCGAGTTGAAGAAAGGAGCTCAGGGGCACTGTAATTCACAAACCTGCAGAGTTATAAATGACAGCTATCGTCCAAAAATATACTGAAGTAAGGCTGCCAAGAGGACTTGAAAGCGGGGCAGAATTGCAGGAAACCGATTTCAGGAGGTAGACTGGAATTGCATTGAAAGCATAGGAAAAGAGGCAGAACGTCCACAATGATGCACTTGGCCAAAAAGGGCGTATGCGTTTTTTCCTGAATATATTCAGGAAAAAACGCATACGCCCTTTTTGGCCAACCAAGCAAGCTTGCAAAGGAAATCTGCACTACAATGAAGTCTCACTTCCCCCCGGTCAAAAGGGCCATCTGAATAAAGTGTAAAATCCAGAAAGGCAGGACAGGCCATGGAGAACTGGGAGCCTTGTTATGCTGATGGGCGGGATGTAAATTGCCAACAGACACTCGGGAGAAGTGTATGGTGTTTCCTGAAACATCTAAAACACAAAGCAACAGAGCCTAGGGCACTTCCACTTATGGTCCTATAGCTTAGGGAAATTAAAATCAAAAAGACACAGCCACCCCAAAGTTTGGGACGCCTCTGTTTACAAGAACCTCGTTTACCGTACAAGTTCAATATCACAGAAAGTGAAAAATGGATAAAGAAGTTGTGGTATTTACTTACAAAGCAATATCACTCAGCAATGAAATCTATGTCATCAGGCCCTTAGCAGCACAATGAGTGGATTCAGGTATGATGATTCTAACTGAAATAAGTCACACAGAAAAAGAAACATCATAAGATATCAGTAATACACGGAATGTAAACTTGGCTACACAGGAACTGAATTACAGAACAGAACAGGGTCTCAAATTTAGAAAACCAACTTATGCTTGCTTAAGGGTAAAGGTGAGTTGGGGTGCTGCATAAAACCATAGATTGAAATGAGCACAGATAAAGTTCCTTAAGCCAAATATGGAATAGACAAGATCTACTCCTTGCTCAACGAAATGGACTCAACACCGCATATTAAACGCCTAAGAATGTACCTGACTAGTAAGTATCTTAAAACCTATGGATTGCTATGTCTCCGAAAGAGAATCAAGCATGTGTACAGGGGCATAAACGCAGCAGTGATAGGATTGGAGAGGTTCGGTGAGCAAATGAAGACCCTTTGAAGTCATATTGCATGGTACCCATTCCACGGGTTTCAACTACCCAGGTTTAAGGTATTCTTCCTTCAGCTAAAACATGCATGTGGAACCTAGAGTATGATCAACCATGTGATCGGGAGACGTGTTCAAATATGTCTCAGTTTTCGTACCCTGGTACTCGGGTGCAACATTCCAGACGCTTTACTAACACCCTCCCCACTTGGAGAGTCAGTCCCTTTAACCTCCTGTTTGGCCCAGTTTGCAATTTCTGCGGAAGATGAACAGGAATAGCGAGAACCAATGAGAGACTAGCTGGAGGTGTCTGGACGGGCAAATTTAACTCTCATTTCCCACCAGGAAGAGGAATTAACCAAAGGCTCAGCGTGCCGTGCCGGAACCAGATTAGGGCCTGAAGCCATACTATGGTGTTGCTGCCAGCTCAAAAGAAAGCGAGTTGAAGAAAGGAGCTCAGGGGCACTGTAATTCACAAACCTGCATAGTTATAAATGACAGCTATCGTCCAAAAATATACTGAAGTAAGGCTGCCAAGAGGACTTGAAAGCGGGGCAGAATTGCAGGAAACCGATTTCAGGAGGTAGACTGGAATTGCATTGAAAGCATAGGAAAAGAGGCAGAACGTCCACAATGATGCACTTGGCCAAAACGGGCGTATGCGTTTTTTCCTGAATATATTCAGGAAGAAACGCATACGCCCGTTTTGGCCAACCAAGCAAGCTTGCAAAGGAAATCTGCACTAAAATGAAGTCTCACTTCCCCCCGGTCAAAAGGGCCATCTGAAAAAAGTGTAAAATCCAGAAAGGCAGGACAGGCCATGGAGAACTGGGAGCCTTGTTATGCTGATGGGCGGGATGTAAATTGCCAACAGACACTCGGGAGAAGTGTATGGTGTTTCCTGAAACATCTAAAAAACAAAGCAACAGAGCCTAGGGCACTTCCACTTATGGTCCTATAGCTTAGGGAAATTAAAATCAAAAAGACACAGCCACCCCAAAGTTTGGGACGCCTCTGTTTACAAGAACCTCGTTTACAGTACAAGTTCAACATCGCAGAAAGTGAAAAATGGATAAAGAAGTTGTGGTATTTACTTACAAAGCAATATCACTCAGCAATGAAATCTATGTCATCAGGCCCTTAGCAGCATAATGAGTGGATTCAGGTACGATGATTCTAACTGAAATAAGTCACACAGAAAAAGAAACATCATAAGATATCACTATTACACGGAATGTAAACTTGGCTACACAGGAACTGAATTACAGAACAGAACAGGGTCTCAAATTTAGAAAACCAACTTATGCTTGCTTAAGGGTAAAGGTGAGTTGGGGTGCTGCATAAAACCAGAGATTGAAATGAGCACAGAAAAAGTTCCTTAAGCCAAATATGGAATAGACAAGAGCTACCTCTTGCTCAACGAAATGAACTCAACACCGCATATTAAACGCCTAAGAATGTACCTGACTAGTAAGTATCTTAAAACCTATGGATTGCTATGTCTCCGAAAGAGAATCAAGCAGGGGTACAGGGCCATAAACGCAGCAGTGATAGGATTGGAGAGGTTCGGTGAGCAAATGAAGACCCTTTGAAGTCATATTGCATGGTACCCATTCCACGGGTTTCAACTACCCAGGTTTAAGGTATTCTTCCTTCAGCTAAAACATGCATGTGGAACCTAGAGTATGATCAACCATGTGATCGGGAGATGTGTTCAAATATGTCTCAGTTTTCGTACCCTGGTACTCGGGTGCAACATTCCAGACGCTTTACTAACACCCTCCCGACTTGGAGAGTCAGCGCCTTTAACCTCCTGTTTGGCCCAGTTTGCAATTTCTGCGGAAGATGAACAGGAATAGCGAGAACCAATGAGAGACTAGCTGGAGGTGTCTGGACGGGCAAATTTAACCCTCATTTCCCACCAGGAAGAGGAATTAACCAAAGGTTCAGCGTGCCGTGCCGGAACCAGATTAGGGCCTGAAGCCATCCTGCGGTGTTGCGGCCAGCTCAAAAGAAAGCGAGTTGAAGAAAGGAGCTCAGGGGCACTGTAATTCACAAACCTGCAGAGTTATAAATGACAGCTATCGTCCAAAAATATACTGAAGTAAGGCTGCCAAGAGGACTTGAAAGCGGGGCAGAATTGCAGGAAACCGATTTCAGGAGGTAGACTGGAATTGCATTGAAAGCATAGGAAAAGAGGCAGAACGTCCACAATGATGCACTTGGCCAAAAAGGGCGTATGCGTTTTTTCCTGAATATATTCAGGAAAAAACGCATACGCCCTTTTTGGCCAACCAAGCAAGCTTGCAAAGGAAATCTGCACTACAATGAAGTCTCACTTCCCCCCGGTCAAAAGGGCCATCTGAAAAAAGTGTAAAATCCAGAAAGGCAGGACAGGCCATGGAGAACTGGGAGCCTTGTTATGCTGATGGGCGGGATGTAAATTGCCAACAGACACTCGGGAGAAGTGTATGGTGTTTCCTGAAACATCTAAAAAACAAAGCAACAGAGCCTAGGGCACTTCCACTTATGGTCCTATAGCTTAGGGAAATTAAAATCAAAAAGACACAGCCACCCCAAAGTTTGGGACGCCTCTGTTTACAAGAACCTCGTTTACCGTACAAGTTCAATATCACAGAAAGTGAAAAATGGATAAAGAACTTGTGGTACTTACGTACAATGCAGTATCACTCAGCAATGAAATCTATGTCATCAGGCCCGTAGCAGCATAATGAGTGGATTCAGGTACGATGATTCTAACTGAAATAAGTCACACAGAAAAAGAAACATCATAAGATATCACTAATACACGGAATGTAAACTTGGCTACACAGGAACTGAATTCCAAAACAGAACAGGGTCTCAAATTTAGAAAACAAACTTATGCTTGCTTAAGGGGAAAGGTGAGTTGGGGTGCTGCATAAAACCAGAGATTGAAATGAGCACATATAAAGTTCCTTAAGCCAAATATGGAATAGACAAGAGCTACTCCTTGCTCAACGAAACGGACTCAACACCCCATATTAAACGCCTAAGAATGTACCTGACTAGTAAGTACCTTAAATCCTAGGTATTGCTATGTCTCCAAAAGAGAATCAAGCATGTGTACAGGGGTATAAACGCAGCAGTGATAGGATTGGAGAGGTTCGGTGAGCAAATGAAGACACTTTGAAGTCATATTGCATGGTACCCCTTCCACGGGTCTCAACTCTCCAGGTTTAAGGTATTCTTCCTTCAGCTAAAACATGCATGTGGAACCCACAGTATGATCAACCGTGTGAACGGGAGACATGTTCAAATATGTCTCAGTTTTCCTCCCCTGGTACTCGGGTGCAACATTCCAGACGCTTCACTAACACTCTCCCCCCTTGGAGAGTCAGCACCTTTAACCTCCTGTTTGGCCCAGTTTGCAATTTCTGTGGAAGATGAACAGGAATAGGGAGAACCAATGAGAGACTAGCTGGAGGTGTCTGGACGGGCAAATTTAACTCTCATTTCCCACCAGGAAGAGGAATTAACCAAAGGCTCAGCGTGCCGTGCCGGAACCAGATTAATTCCTGAAGCCATCCTGCGGTGTTGCGGCCAGGTCACAAGAAAGCGAGTTGAAGAAAGGAGCTCAGGGGCACTGTAATTCACAAACCTGCAGAGTTATAAATGACAGCTATCGTCCAAAAATATACTGAAGTAAGGCTGCCAAGAGGACTTGAAAGCGGGGCAGAATTGCAGGAAACCGATTTCAGGAGGTAGACTGGAATTGCATTGAAAGCATAGGAAAAGAGGCAGAACGTCCACAATGATGCACTTGGCCAAAAAGGGCGTATGCGTTTTTTCCTGAATATATTCAGGAAAAAACGCATACGCCCTTTTTGGCCAACCAAGCAAGCTTGCAAAGGAAATCTGCACTACAATGAAGTCTCACTTCCCCCCGGTCAAAAGGGCCATCTGAATAAAGTGTAAAATCCAGAAAGGCAGGACAGGCCATGGAGAACTGGGAGCCTTGTTATGCTGATGGGCGGGATGTAAATTGCCAACAGACACTCGGGAGAAGTGTATGGTGTTTCCTGAAACATCTAAAACACAAAGCAACAGAGCCTAGGGCACTTCCACTTATGGTCCTATAGCTTAGGGAAATTAAAATCAAAAAGACACAGCCACCCCAAAGTTTGGGACGCCTCTGTTTACAAGAACCTCGTTTACCGTACAAGTTCAATATCACAGAAAGTGAAAAATGGATAAAGAAGTTGTGGTATTTACTTACAAAGCAATATCACTCAGCAATGAAATCTATGTCATCAGGCCCTTAGCAGCACAATGAGTGGATTCAGGTATGATGATTCTAACTGAAATAAGTCACACAGAAAAAGAAACATCATAAGATATCAGTAATACACGGAATGTAAACTTGGCTACACAGGAACTGAATTACAGAACAGAACAGGGTCTCAAATTTAGAAAACCAACTTATGCTTGCTTAAGGGTAAAGGTGAGTTGGGGTGCTGCATAAAACCATAGATTGAAATGAGCACAGATAAAGTTCCTTAAGCAAAATATGGAATAGACAAGATCTACTCCTTGCTCAACGAAATGGACTCAACACCGCATATTAAACGCCTAAGAATGTACCTGACTAGTAAGTATCTTAAAACCTATGGATTGCTATGTCTCCGAAAGAGAATCAAGCATGTGTACAGGGGCATAAACGCAGCAGTGATAGGATTGGAGAGGTTCGGTGAGCAAATGAAGACCCTTTGAAGTCATATTGCATGGTACCCATTCCACGGGTTTCAACTACCCAGGTTTAAGGTATTCTTCCTTCAGCTAAAACATGCATGTGGAACCTAGAGTATGATCAACCATGTGATCGGGAGACGTGTTCAAATATGTCTCAGTTTTCGTACCCTGGTACTCGGGTGCAACATTCCAGACGCTTTACTAACACCCTCCCCACTTGGAGAGTCAGTCCCTTTAACCTCCTGTTTGGCCCAGTTTGCAATTTCTGCGGAAGATGAACAGGAATAGCGAGAACCAATGAGAGACTAGCTGGAGGTGTCTGGACGGGCAAATTTAACTCTCATTTCCCACCAGGAAGAGGAATTAACCAAAGGCTCAGCGTGCCGTGCCGGAACCAGATTAGGGCCTGAAGCCATACTATGGTGTTGCTGCCAGCTCAAAAGAAAGCGAGTTGAAGAAAGGAGCTCAGGGGCACTGTAATTCACAAACCTGCATAGTTATAAATGACAGCTATCGTCCAAAAATATACTGAAGTAAGGCTGCCAAGAGGACTTGAAAGCGGGGCAGAATTGCAGGAAACCGATTTCAGGAGGTAGACTGGAATTGCATTGAAAGCATAGGAAAAGAGGCAGAACGTCCACAATGATGCACTTGGCCAAAACGGGCGTATGCGTTTTTTCCTGAATATATTCAGGAAGAAACGCATACGCCCGTTTTGGCCAACCAAGCAAGCTTGCAAAGGAAATCTGCACTAAAATGAAGTCTCACTTCCCCCCGGTCAAAAGGGCCATCTGAAAAAAGTGTAAAATCCAGAAAGGCAGGACAGGCCATGGAGAACTGGGAGCCTTGTTATGCTGATGGGCGGGATGTAAATTGCCAACAGACACTCGGGAGAAGTGTATGGTGTTTCCTGAAACATCTAAAAAACAAAGCAACAGAGCCTAGGGCACTTCCACTTATGGTCCTATAGCTTAGGGAAATTAAAATCAAAAAGACACAGCCACCCCAAAGTTTGGGACGCCTCTGTTTACAAGAACCTCGTTTACAGTACAAGTTCAACATCGCAGAAAGTGAAAAATGGATAAAGAAGTTGTGGTATTTACTTACAAAGCAATATCACTCAGCAATGAAATCTATGTCATCAGGCCCTTAGCAGCATAATGAGTGGATTCAGGTACGATGATTCTAACTGAAATAAGTCACACAGAAAAAGAAACATCATAAGATATCACTATTACACGGAATGTAAACTTGGCTACACAGGAACTGAATTACAGAACAGAACAGGGTCTCAAATTTAGAAAACCAACTTATGCTTGCTTAAGGGTAAAGGTGAGTTGGGGTGCTGCATAAAACCAGAGATTGAAATGAGCACAGAAAAAGTTCCTTAAGCCAAATATGGAATAGACAAGAGCTACCTCTTGCTCAACGAAATGAACTCAACACCGCATATTAAACGCCTAAGAATGTACCTGACTAGTAAGTATCTTAAAACCTATGGATTGCTATGTCTCCGAAAGAGAATCAAGCAGGGGTACAGGGCCATAAACGCAGCAGTGATAGGATTGGAGAGGTTCGGTGAGCAAATGAAGACCCTTTGAAGTCATATTGCATGGTACCCATTCCACGGGTTTCAACTACCCAGGTTTAAGGTATTCTTCCTTCAGCTAAAACATGCATGTGGAACCTAGAGTATGATCAACCATGTGATCGGGAGATGTGTTCAAATATGTCTCAGTTTTCGTACCCTGGTACTCGGGTGCAACATTCCAGACGCTTTACTAACACCCTCCCGACTTGGAGAGTCAGCGCCTTTAACCTCCTGTTTGGCCCAGTTTGCAATTTCTGCGGAAGATGAACAGGAATAGCGAGAACCAATGAGAGACTAGCTGGAGGTGTCTGGACGGGCAAATTTAACCCTCATTTCCCACCAGGAAGAGGAATTAACCAAAGGCTCAGCGTGCCGTGCCGGAACCAGATTAGGGCCTGAAGCCATCCTGCGGTGTTGCGGCCAGCTCAAAAGAAAGCGAGTTGAAGAAAGGAGCTCAGGGGCACTGTAATTCACAAACCTGCAGAGTTATAAATGACAGCTATCGTCCAAAAATATACTGAAGTAAGGCTGCCAAGAGGACTTGAAAGCGGGGCAGAATTGCAGGAAACCGATTTCAGGAGGTAGACTGGAATTGCATTGAAAGCATAGGAAAAGAGGCAGAACGTCCACAATGATGCACTTGGCCAAAAAGGGCGTATGCGTTTTTTCCTGAATATATTCAGGAAAAAACGCATACGCCCTTTTTGGCCAACCAAGCAAGCTTGCAAAGGAAATCTGCACTACAATGAAGTCTCACTTCCCCCCGGTCAAAAGGGCCATCTGAAAAAAGTGTAAAATCCAGAAAGGCAGGACAGGCCATGGAGAACTGGGAGCCTTGTTATGCTGATGGGCGGGATGTAAATTGCCAACAGACACTCGGGAGAAGTGTATGGTGTTTCCTGAAACATCTAAAAAACAAAGCAACAGAGCCTAGGGCACTTCCACTTATGGTCCTATAGCTTAGGGAAATTAAAATCAAAAAGACACAGCCACCCCAAAGTTTGGAACGCCTCTGTTTACAAGAACCTCGTTTACAGTACAAGTTCAACATCGCAGAAAGTGAAAAATGGATAAAGAAGTTGTGGTATTTACTTACAAAGCAATATCACTCAGCAATGAAATCTATGTCATCAGGCCCTTAGCAGCACAATGAGTGGATTCAGGTATGATGATTCTAACTGAAATAAGTCACACAGAAAAAGAAACATCATAAGATATCAGTAATACACGGAATGTAAACTTGGCTACACAGGAACTGAATTACAGAACAGAACAGGGTCTCAAATTTAGAAAACCAACTTATGCTTGCTTAAGGGTAAAGGTGAGTTGGGGTGCTGCATAAAACCAGAGATTGAAATGAGCACAGATAAAGTTCCTTAAGCCAAATATGGAATAGACAAGAGCTACCTCTTGCTCAACGAAATGGACTCAACACCGCATATTAAATGCCTAAGAATGTACCTGACTAGTAAGTATCTTAAAACCTATGGATTGCTATGTCTCCGAAAGAGAATCAAGCATGTGTACAGGGGCATAAACGCAGCAGTGATAGGATTGGAGAGGTTCGGTGAGCAAATGAAGACCCTTTGAAGTCATATTGCATGGTACCCATTCCACGGGTTTCAACTACCCAGGTTTAAGGTATTCTTCCTTCAGCTAAAACATGCATGTGGAACCTAGAGTCTGATCAACCATGTGATCGGGAGACGTGTTCAAATATGTCTCAGTTTTTGTACCCTGGTACTCGGGTGCAACATTCCAGACGCTTTACTAACACCCTCCCGACTTGGAGAGTCAGTCCCTTTAACCTCCTGTTTGGCCCAGTTTGCAATTTCTGCGGAAGATGAACAGGAATAGCGAGAACCAATGAGAGACTAGCTGGAGGTGTCTGGACGGGCAAATTTAACTCTCATTTCCCACCAGGAAGAGGAATTAACCAAAGGCTCAGCGTGCCGTGCCGGAACCAGATTAGGGCCTGAAGCCATCCTGCGGTGTTGCGGCCAGCTCAAAAGAAAGCGAGTTGAAGAAAGGAGCTCAGGGGCACTGTAATTCACAAACCTGCAGAGTTATAAATGACAGCTATCGTCCAAAAATATACTGAAGTAAGGCTGCCAAGAGGACTTGAAAGCGGGGCAGAATTGCAGGAAACCGATTTCAGGAGGTAGACTGGAATTGCATTGAAAGCATAGGAAAAGAGGCAGAACGTCCACAATGATGCACTTGGCCAAAAAGGGCGTATGCGTTTTTTCCTGAATATATTCAGGAAAAAACGCATACGCCCTTTTTGGCCAACCAAGCAAGCTTGCAAAGGAAATCTGCACTACAATGAAGTCTCACTTCCCCCCGGTCAAAAGGGCCATCTGAAAAAAGTGTAAAATCCAGAAAGGCAGGACAGGCCATGGAGAACTGAGAGCCTTGTTATGCTGATGGGCGGGATGTAAATTGCCAACAGACACTCGGGAGAAGTGTATGGTGTTTCCTGAAACATCTAAAAAACAAAGCAACAGAGCCTAGGGCACTTCCACTTATGGTCCTATAGCTTAGGGAAATTAAAATCAAAAAGACACAGCCACCCCAAACATTGGAACGCCTCTGTTTACAAGAACCTCGTTTACAGTACAAGTTCAACATCGCAGAAAGTGAAAAATGGATAAAGAAGTTGTGGTATTTACTTACAAAGCAATATCACTCAGCAATGAAATCTATGTCATCAGGCCCTTAGCAGCACAATGAGTGGATTCAGGTATGATGATTCTAACTGAAATAAGTCACACAGAAAAAGAAACATCATAAGATATCAGTAATACACGGAATGTAAACTTGGCTACACAGGAACTGAATTACAGAACAGAACAGGGTCTCAAATTTAGAAAACCAACTTATGCTTGCTTAAGGGTAAAGGTGAGTTGGGGTGCTGCATAAAACCAGAGATTGAAATGAGCACAGATAAAGTTCCTTAAGCCAAATATGGAATAGACAAGAGCTACCTCTTGCTCAACGAAATGGACTCAACACCGCATATTAAATGCCTAAGAATGTACCTGACTAGTAAGTATCTTAAAACCTATGGATTGCTATGTCTCCGAAAGAGAATCAAGCATGTGTACAGGGGCATAAACGCAGCAGTGATAGGATTGGAGAGGTTCGGTGAGCAAATGAAGACCCTTTGAAGTCATATTGCATGGTACCCATTCCACGGGTCTCAACTCTCCAGGTTTAAGGTATTCTTCCTTCAGCTAAAACATGCATGTGGAACCCAGAGTATGATCAACCGTGTGAACGGGAGACATGTTCAAATATGTCTCAGTTGTCCTCCCCTGGTTCTCGGGTGCAACATTCCAGACGCTTTACTAACACTCTCCGCACTTGGAGAGTCAGCACCTTTAAGCTCCTGTTTGGCCCAGTTTGCAATTTCTGCGGAAGATGAACAGAAATAGGGAGAACCAATGAGAGACTAGCTGGAGGTGTCTGGACGGGCAAATTTAACTCTCATTTCCCACCAGGAAGAGGAAATAACCAAAGGCTCAGCATGCCGTGCCGGAACCAGATTAGGGCCTGAAGCCATCCTGCGGTGTTGCGGCCAGCTCAAAAGAAAGCGAGTTGAAGAAAGGAGCTCAGGGGCACTGTAATTCACAAACCTGCAGAGTTATAAATGACAGCTATCGTCCAAAAATATACTGAAGTAAGGCTGCCAAGAGGACTTGAAAGCGGGGCAGAATTGCAGGAAACCGATTTCAGGAGGTAGACTGGAATTGCATTGAAAGCATAGGAAAAGAGGCAGAACGTCCACAATGATGCACTTGGCCAAAAAGGGCGTATGCGTTTTTTCCTGAATATATTCAGGAAAAAACGCATACGCCCTTTTTGGCCAACCAAGCAAGCTTGCAAAGGAAATCTGCACTACAATGAAGTCTCACTTCCCCCCAGTCAAAAGGGCCATCTGAAAAATGTGTAAAATCCAGAAAGGCAGGACAGGCCATGGAGAACTGGGAGCCTTGTTATGCTGATGGGCGGGATGTAAATTGCCAACAGACACTCGGGAGAAGTGTATGGTGTTTCCTGAAACATCTAAAAAACAAAGCAACAGAGCCTAGGGCACTTCCACTTATGGTCCTATAGCTTAGGGAAATTAAAATCAAAAAGACACAGCCACCCCAAAGTTTGGGACGCCTCTGTTTACAAGAACCTCGTTTACAGTACAAGTTCAACATCGCAGAAAGTGAAAAATGGATAAAGAAGTTGTGGTATTTACTTACAAAGCAATATCACTCAGCAATGAAATCTATGTCATCAGGCCCTTAGCAGCACAATGAGTGGATTCAGGTATGATGATTCTAACTGAAATAAGTCACACAGAAAAAGAAACATCATAAGATATCAGTAATACACGGAATGTAAACTTGGCTACACAGGAACTGAATTACAGAACAGAACAGGGTCTCAAATTTAGAAAACCAACTTATGCTTGCTTAAGGGTAAAGGTGAGTTGGGGTGCTGCATAAAACCAGAGATTGAAATGAGCACAGATAAAGTTCCTTAAGCCAAATATGGAATAGACAAGAGCTACTCCTTGCTCAACGAAATGGACTCAACACCGCATATTAAATGCCTAAGAATGTACCTGACTAGTAAGTATCTTAAAACCTATGGATTGCTATGTCTCCGAAAGAGAATCAAGCATGTGTACAGGGGCATAAACGCAGCAGTGATAGGATTGGAGAGGTTCGGTGAGCAAATGAAGACCCTTTGAAGTCATATTGCATGGTACCCATTCCACGGGTTTCAACTACCCAGGTTTAAGGTATTCTTCCTTCAGCTAAAACATGCATGTGGAACCTAGAGTATGATCAACCATGTGATCGGGAGACGTGTTCAAATATGTCTCAGTTTTCGTACCCTGGTACTCGGGTGCAACATTCCAGACGCTTTACTAACACCCTCCCGACTTGGAGAGTCAGTCCCTTTAACCTCCTGTTTGGCCCAGTTTGCAATTTCTGCGGAAGATGAACAGGAATAGCGAGAACCAATGAGAGACTAGCTGGAGGTGTCTGGACGGGCAAATTTAACTCTCATTTCCCACCAGGAAGAGGAATTAACCAAAGGCTCAGCGTGTCGTGCCGGAACCAGATTAGGGCCTGAAGCCATCCTGCGGTGTTGCGGCCAGCTCAAAAGAAAGCGAGTTGAAGAAAGGAGCTCAGGGGCACTGTAATTCACAAACCTGCAGAGTTATAAATGACAGCTATCGTCCAAAAATATACTGAAGTAAGGCTGCCAAGAGGACTTGAAAGCGGGGCAGAATTGCAGGAAACCGATTTCAGGAGGTAGACTGGAATTGCATTGAAAGCATAGGAAAAGAGGCAGAACGTCCACAATGATGCACTTGGCCAAAAAGGGCGTATGCGTTTTTTCCTGAATATATTCAGGAAAAAACGCATACGCCCTTTTTGGCCAACCAAGCAAGCTTGCAAAGGAAATCTGCACTACAATGAAGTCTCACTTCCCCCCGGTCAAAAGGGCCATCTGAAAAAAGTGTAAAATCCAGAAAGGCAGGACAGGCCATGGAGAACTGGGAGCTTTGTTATGCTGATGGGCGGGATGTAAATTGCCAACAGACACTCGGGAGAAGTGTATGGTGTTTCCTGAAACATCTAAAAAACAAAGCAACAGAGCCTAGGGCACTTCCACTTATGGTCCTATAGCTTAGGGAAATTAAAATCAAAAAGACACAGCCACCCCAAAGTTTGGAACGCCTCTGTTTACAAGAACCTCGTTTACAGTACAAGTTCAACATCGCAGAAAGTGAAAAATGGATAAAGAAGTTGTGGTATTTACTTACAAAGCAATATCACTCAGCAATGAAATCTATGTCATCAGGCACTTAGCAGCACAATGAGTGGATTCAGGTATGATGATTCTAACTGAAATAAGTCACACAGAAAAAGAAACATCATAAGATATCAGTAATACACGGAATGTAAACTTGGCTACACAGGAACTGAATTACAGAACAGAACAGGGTCTCAAATTTAGAAAACCAACTTATGCTTGCTTAAGGGTAAAGGTGAGTTGGGGTGCTGCATAAAACCAGAGATTGAAATGAGCACAGATAAAGTTCCTTAAGCCAAATATGGAATAGACAAGAGCTACCTCTTGCTCAACGAAATGGACTCAACACCGCATATTAAATGCCTAAGAATGTACCTGACTAGTAAGTATCTTAAAACCTATGGATTGCTATGTCTCCGAAAGAGAATCAAGCATGTGTACAGGGGCATAAACGCAGCAGTGATAGGATTGGAGAGGTTCGGTGAGCAAATGAAGACCCTTTGAAGTCATATTGCATGGTACCCATTCCACGGGTTTCAACTACCCAGGTTTAAGGTATTCTTCCTTCAGCTAAAACATGCATGTGCAACCTAGAGTATGATCAACCATGTGATCGGGAGACGTGTTCAAATATGTCTCAGTTTTCGTACCCTGGTACTCGGGTGCAACATTCCAGACGCTTTACTAACACCCTCCCGACTTGGAGAGTCAGTCCCTTTAACCTCCTGTTTGGCCCAGTTTGCAATTTCTGCGGAAGATGAACAGGAATAGCGAGAACCAATGAGAGACTAGCTGGAGGTGTCTGGACGGGCAAATTTAACTCTCATTTCCCACCAGGAAGAGGAATTAACCAAAGGCTCAGCGTGCCGTGCCGGAACCAGATTAGGGCCTGAAGCCATCCTGCGGTGTTGCGGCCAGCTCAAAAGAAAGCGAGTTGAAGAAAGGAGCTCAGGGGCACTGTAATTCACAAACCTGCAGAGTTATAAATGACAGCTATCGTCCAAAAATATACTGAAGTAAGGCTGCCAAGAGGACTTGAAAGCGGGGCAGAATTGCAGGAAACCGATTTCAGGAGGTAGACTGGAATTGCATTGAAAGCATAGGAAAAGAGGCAGAACGTCCACAATGATGCACTTGGCCAAAAAGGGCGTATGCGTTTTTTCCTGAATATATTCAGGAAAAAACGCATACGCCCTTTTTGGCAAACCAAGCAAGCTTGCAAAGGAAATCTGCACTACAATGAAGTCTCACTTCCCCCCGGTCAAAAGGGCCATCTGAAAAAAGTGTAAAATCCAGAAAGACAGGACAGGCCATGGAGAACTGAGAGCCTTGTTATGCTGATGGGCGGGATGTAAATTGCCAACAGACACTCGGGAGAAGTGTATGGTGTTTCCTGAAACATCTAAAAAACAAAGCAACAGAGCCTAGGGCACTTCCACTTATGGTCCTATAGCTTAGGGAAATTAAAATCAAAAAGACACAGCCACCCCAAACATTGGAACGCCTCTGTTTACAAGAACCTCGTTTACAGTACAAGTTCAACATCGGAGAAAGTGAAAAATGGATAAAGAAGTTGTGGTATTTACTTACAAAGCAATATCACTCAGCAATGAAATCTATGTCATCAGGTCCTTAGCAGCACAATGAGTGGATTCAGGTATGATGATTCTAACTGAAATAAGTCACACAGAAAAAGAAACATCATAAGATATCAGTAATACACGGAATGTAAACTTGGCTACACAGGAACTGAATTACAGAACAGAACAGGGTCTCAAATTTAGAAAACCAACTTATGCTTGCTTAAGGGTAAAGGTGAGTTTGGGTGCTGCATAAAACCAGAGATTGAAATGAGCACAGATAAAGTTCCTTAAGCCAAATATGGAATAGACAAGAGCTACCTCTTGCTCAACGAAATGGACTCAGCACCGCATATTAAATGCCTAAGAATGTACCTGACTAGTAAGTATCTTAAAACCTATGGATTGCTATGTCTCCAAAAGAGAATCAAGCATGTGTACAGGGGCATAAACGCAGCAGTGATAGGATTGGAGAGGTTCGGTGAGCAAATGAAGACCCTTTGAAGTCATATTGCATGGTACCCATTCCACGGGTTTCAACTACCCAGGTTTAAGGTATTCTTCCTTCAGCTAAAACATGCATGTGCAACCTAGAGTATGATCAACCATGTGATCGGGAGACGTGTTCAAATATGTCTCAGTTTTCGTACCCTGGTACTCGGGTACAACATTCCAGACGCTTTACTAACACCCCCCCGATTTGGAGAGTCAGTCCCTTTAACCTCCTGTTTGGCCCAGTTTGCAATTTCTGCGGAAGATGAACAGGAATAGCGAGAACCAATGAGAGACTAGCTGGAGGTGTCTGAACGGGCAAATTTAACTCTCATTTCCCACCAGGAAGAGGAATTAACCAAAGGCTCAGCGTGCCGTGCCGGAACCAGATTAGGGCCTGAAGCCATCCTGCGGTGTTGCGGCCAGCTCAAAAGAAAGCGAGTTGAAGAAAGGAGCTCAGGGGCACTGTAATTCACAAACCTGCAGAGTTATAAATGACAGCTATCGTCCAAAAATATACTGAAGTAAGGCTGCCAAGAGGACTTGAAAGCGGGGCAGAATTGCAGGAAACCGATTTCAGGAGGCAGACTGAAATTGCATTGAAAGCATAGGAAAAGAGGCAGAACGTCCACAATGATGCACTTGGCCAAAAAGGGCGTATGCGTTTTTTCCTGAATATATTCAGGAAAAAACGCATACGCCCTTTTTGGCCAACCAAGCAAGCTTGCAAAGGAAATCTGCACTACAATGAAGTCTCACTTCCCCCCGGTCAAAAGGGCCATCTGAAAAAAGTGTAAAATCCAGAAAGGCAGGACAGGCCATGGAGAACTGGGAGCCTTGTTATGCTGATGGGCGGGATGTAAATTGCCAACAGACACTAGGGAGAAGTGTATGGTGTTTCCTGAAACATCTAAAAAACAAAGCAACAGAGCCTAGGGCACTTCCACTTATGGTCCTATAGCTTAGGGAAATTAAAATCAAAAAGACACAGCCACCCCAAAGTTTGGGACGCCTCTGTTTACAAGAACCTCGTTTACAGTACAAGTTCAACATCGCAGAAAGTGAAAAATGGATAAAGAAGTTGTGGTATTTACTTACAAAGCAATATCACTCAGCAATGAAATCTATGTCATCAGGCCCTTAGCAGCACAATGAGTGGATTCAGGTATGATGATTCTAACTGAAATAAGTCACACAGAAAAAGAAACATCATAAGATATCAGTAATACACGGAATGTAAACTTGGCTACACAGGAACTGAATTACAGAACAGAACAGGGTCTCAAATTTAGAAAACCAACTTATGCTTGCTTAAGGGGAAAGGTGAGTTGGGGTGCTGCATAAAACCAGAGATTGAAATGAGCACAGATAAAGTTCCTTAAGCCAAATATGGAATAGACAAGAGCTACTCCTTGCTCAACGAAATGGACTCAACACCGCATATTAAATGCCTAAGAATTTACCTGACTAGTAAGTATCTTAAAACCTATGGATTGCTATGTCTCCGAAAGAGAATCAAGCATGTGTACAGGGGCATAAACGCAGCAGTGATAGGATTGGAGAGGTTCGGTGAGCAAATGAAGACCCTTTGAAGTCATATTGCATGGTACCCATTCCACGGGTTTCAACTACCCAGGTTTATGGTATTCTTCCTTCAGCTAAAACATGCATGTGCAACCTAGAGTATGATCAACCATGTGATCGGGAGACGTGTTCAAATATGTCTCAGTTTTCGTACCCTGGTACTCGGGTGCAACATTCCAGACGCTTTACTAACACCCTCCCGACTTGGAGAGTCAGTCCCTTTAACCTCCTGTTTGGCCCAGTTTGCAATTTCTGCGGAAGATGAACAGGAATAGCGAGAACCAATGAGAGACTAGCTGGAGGTGTCTGGACGGGCAAATTTAACTCTCATTTCCCACCAGGAAGAGGAATTAACCAAAGGCTCAGCGTGTCGTGCCGGAACCAGATTAGGGCCTGAAGCCATCCGGCGGTGTTGCGGCCAGCTCAAAAGAAAGCGAGTTGAAGAAAGGAGCTCAGGGGCACTGTAATTCACAAACCTGCAGAGTTATAAATGACAGCTATCGTCCAAAAATATACTGAAGTAAGGCTGCCAAGAGGACTTGAAAGCGGGGCAGAATTGCAGGAAACCGATTTCAGGAGGTAGACTGGAATTGCATTGAAAGCATAGGAAAAGAGGCAGAACGTCCACAATGATGCACTTGGCCAAAAAGGGCGTATGCGTTTTTTCCTGAATATATTCAGGAAAAAACGCATACGCCCTTTTTGGCCAACCAAGCAAGCTTGCAAAGGAAATCTGCACTACAATGAAGTCTCACTTCCCCCCGGTCAAAAGGGCCATCTGAAAAAAGTGTAAAATCCAGAAAGGCCGGACAGGCCATGGAGAACTGGGAGCCTTGTTATGCTGATGGGCGGGATGTAAATTGCCAACAGACACTAGGGAGAAGTGTATGGTGTTTCCTGAAACATCTAAAAAACAAAGCAACAGAGCCTAGGGCACTTCCACTTATGGTCCTATAGCTTAGGGAAATTAAAATCAAAAAGACACAGCCACCCCAAAGTTTGGGACGCCTCTGTTTACAAGAACCTCGTTTACAGTACAAGTTCAACATCGCAGAAAGTGAAAAATGGATAAAGAAGTTGTGGTATTTACTTACAAAGCAATATCACTCAGCAATGAAATCTATGTCATCAGGCCCTTAGCAGCACAATGAGTGGATTCAGGTATGATGATTCTAACTGAAATAAGTCACACAGAAAAAGAAACATCATAAGATATCAGTAATACACGGAATGTAAACTTGGCTACACAGGAACTGAATTACAGAACAGAACAGGGTCTCAAATTTAGAAAACCAACTTATGCTTGCTTAAGGGTAAAGGTGAGTTGGGGTGCTGCATAAAACCAGAGATTGAAATGAGCACAGATAAAGTTCCTTAAGCCAAATATGGAATAGACAAGAGCTACTCCTTGCTCAACGAAATGGACTCAACACCGCATATTAAATGCCTAAGAATGTACCTGACTAGTAAGTATCTTAAAACCTATGGATTGCTATGTCTCCGAAAGAGAATCAAGCATGTGTACAGGGGCATAAACGCAGCAGTGATAGGATTGGAGAGGTTCGGTGAGCAAATGAAGACCCTTTGAAGTCATATTGCATGGTACCCATTCCACGGGTTTCAACTACCCAGGTTTAAGGTATTCTTCCTTCAGCTAAAACATGCATGTGGAACCTAGAGTATGATCAACCATGTGATCGGGAGACGTGTTCAAATATGTCTCAGTTTTCGTACCCTGGTACTCGGGTGCAACATTCCAGACGCTTTACTAACACCCTCCCGACTTGGAGAGTCAGTCCCTTTAACCTCCTGTTTGGCCCAGTTTGCAATTTCTGCGGAAGATGAACAGGAATAGCGAGAACCAATGAGAGACTAGCTGGAGGTGTCTGGACGGGCAAATTTAACTCTCATTTCCCACCAGGAAGAGGAATTAACCAAAGGCTCAGCGTGTCGTGCCGGAACCAGATTAGGGCCTGAAGCCATCCTGCGGTGTTGCGGCCAGCTCAAAAGAAAGCGAGTTGAAGAAAGGAGCTCAGGGGCACTGTAATTCACAAACCTGCAGAGTTATAAATGACAGCTATCGTCCAAAAATATACTGAAGTAAGGCTGCCAAGAGGACTTGAAAGCGGGGCAGAATTGCAGGAAACCGATTTCAGGAGGTAGACTGGAATTGCATTGAAAGCATAGGAAAAGAGGCAGAACGTCCACAATGATGCACTTGGCCAAAAAGGGCGTATGCGTTTTTTCCTGAATATATTCAGGAAAAAACGCATACGCCCTTTTTGGCCAACCAAGCAAGCTTGCAAAGGAAATCTGCACTACAATGAAGTCTCACTTCCCCCCGGTCAAAAGGGCCATCTGAAAAAAGTGTAAAATCCAGAAAGGCAGGACAGGCCATGGAGAACTGGGAGCCTTGTTATGCTGATGGGCGGGATGTAAATTGCCAACAGACACTCGGGAGAAGTGTATGGTGTTTCCTGAAACATCTAAAAAACAAAGCAACAGAGCCTAGGGCACTTCCACTTATGGTCCTATAGCTTAGGGAAATTAAAATCAAAAAGACACAGCCACCCCAAACATTGGGACGCCTCTGTTTACAAGAACCTCGTTTACAGTACAAGTTCAACATCGCAGAAAGTGAAAAATGGATAAAGAAGTTGTGGTATTTACTTACAAAGCAATATCACTCAGCAATGAAATCTATGTCATCAGGCCCTTAGCAGCACAATGAGTGGATTCAGGTATGATGATTCTAACTGAAATAAGTCACACAGAAAAAGAAACATCATAAGATATCAGTAATACACGGAATGTAAACTTGGCTACACAGGAACTGAATTACAGAACAGAACAGGGTCTCAAATTTAGAAAACCAACTTATGCTTGCTTAAGGGTAAAGGTGAGTTGGGGTGCTGCATAAAACCAGAGATTGAAATGAGCACAGATAAAGTTCCTTAAGCCAAATATGGAATAGACAAGAGCTACTCCTTGCTCAACGAAATGGACTCAACACCGCATATTAAATGCCTAAGAATGTACCTGACTAGTAAGTATCTTAAAACCTATGGATTGCTATGTCTCCGAAAGAGAATCAAGCATGTGTACAGGGGCATAAACGCAGCAGTGATAGGATTGGAGAGGTTCGGTGAGCAAATGAAGACCCTTTGAAGTCATATTGCATGGTACCCATTCCACGGGTTTCAACTACCCAGGTTTAAGGTATTCTTCCTTCAGCTAAAACATGCATGTGGAACCTAGAGTATGATCAACCATGTGATCGGGAGACGTGTTCAAATATGTCTCAGTTTTCGTACCCTGGTACTCGGGTGCAACATTCCAGACGCTTTACTATCACCCTCCCGACTTGGAGAGTCAGTCCCTTTAACCTCCTGTTTGGCCCAGTTTGCAATTTCTGCGGAAGATGAACAGGAATAGCGAGAACCAATGAGAGACTAGCTGGAGGTGTCTGGACGGGCAAATTTAACTCTCATTTCCCACCAGGAAGAGGAATTAACCAAAGGCTCAGCGTGTCGTGCCGGAACCAGATTAGGGCCTGAAGCCATCCTGCGGTGTTGCGGCCAGCTCAAAAGAAAGCGAGTTGAAGAAAGGAGCTCAGGGGCACTGTAATTCACAAACCTGCAGAGTTATAAATGACAGCTATCGTCCAAAAATATACTGAAGTAAGGCTGCCAAGAGGACTTGAAAGCGGGGCAGAATTGCAGGAAACTGATTTCAGGAGGTAGACTGGAATTGCATTGAAAGCATAGGAAAAGAGGCAGAACGTCCACAATGATGCACTTGGCCAAAAAGGGCGTATGCGTTTTTTCCTGAATATATTCAGGAAAAAACGCATACGCCCTTTTTGGCCAACCAAGCAAGCTTGCAAAGGAAATCTGCACTACAATGAAGTCTCACTTCCCCCCGGTCAAAAGGGCCATCTGAAAAAAGTGTAAAATCCAGAAAGGCAGGACAGGCCATGGAGAACTGGGAGCCTTGTTATGCTGATGGGCGGGATGTAAATTGCCAACAGACACTCGGGAGAAGTGTATGGTGTTTCCTGAAACATCTAAAAAACAAAGCAACAGAGCCTAGGGCACTTCCACTTATGGTCCTATAGCTTAGGGAAATTAAAATCAAAAAGACACAGCCACCCCAAACATTGGGACGCCTCTGTTTACAAGAACCTCGTTTACAGTACAAGTTCAACATCGCAGAAAGTGAAAAATGGATAAAGAAGTTGTGGTATTTACTTACAAAGCAATATCACTCAGCAATGAAATCTATGTCATCAGGCCCTTAGCAGCACAATGAGTGGATTCAGGTATGATGATTCTAACTGAAATAAGTCACACAGAAAAAGAAACATCATAAGATATCAGTAATACACGGAATGTAAACTTGGCTACACAGGAACTGAATTACAGAACAGAACAGGGTCTCAAATTTAGAAAACCAACTTATGCTTGCTTAAGGGTAAAGGTGAGTTGGGGTGCTGCATAAAACCAGAGATTGAAATGAGCACAGATAAAGTTCCTTAAGCCAAATATGGAATAGACAAGAGCTACCTCTTGCTCAACGAAATGGACTCAACACCACATATTAAATGCCTAAGAATGTACCTGACTAGTAAGTATCTTAAAACCTATGGATTGCTATGTCTCCGAAAGAGAATCAAGCATGTGTACAGGGGAATAAACGCAGCAGTGATAGGATTGGAGAGGTTCGGTGAGCAAATGAAGACCCTTTGAAGTCATATTGCATGGTACCCATTCCACGGGTTTCAACTACCCAGGTTTAAGGTATTCTTCCTTCAGCTAAAACATGCATGTGCAACCTAGAGTATGATCAACCATGTGATCGGGAGACGTGTTCAAATATGTCTCAGTTTTCGTACCCTGGTACTCGGGTACAACATTCCAGACGCTTTACTAACACCCTCCCGACTTGGAGAGTCAGTCCCTTTAACCTCCTGTTTGGCCCAGTTTGCAATTTCTGCGGAAGATGAACAGGAATAGCGAGAACCAATGAGAGACTAGCTGGAGGTGTCTGAACGGGCAAATTTAACTCTCATTTCCCACCAGGAAGAGGAATTAACCAAAGGCTCAGCGTGCCGTGCCGGAACCAGATTAGGGCCTGAAGCCATCCTGCGGTGTTGCGGCCAGCTCAAAAGAAAGCGAGTTGAAGAAAGGAGCTCAGGGGCACTGTAATTCACAAACCTGCAGAGTTATAAATGACAGCTATCGTCCAAAAATATACTGAAGTAAGGCTGCCAAGAGGACTTGAAAGCGGGGCAGAATTGCAGGAAACCGATTTCAGGAGGTAGACTGGAATTGCATTGAAAGCATAGGAAAAGAGGCAGAACGTCCACAATGATGCACTTGGCCAAAAAGGGCGTATGCGTTTTTTCCTGAATATATTCAGGAAAAAACGCATACGCCCTTTTTGGCCAACCAAGCAAGCTTGCAAAGGAAATCTGCACTACAATGAAGTCTCACTTCCCCCCGGTCAAAAGGGCCATCTGAAAAAAGTGTAAAATCCAGAAAGGCAGGACAGGCCATGGAGAACTGGGAGCCTTGTTATGCTGATGGGCGGGATGTAAATTGCCAACAGACACTCGGGAGAAGTGTATGGTGTTTCCTGAAACATCTAAAAAACAAAGCAACAGAGCCTAGGGCACTTCCACTTATGGTCCTATAGCTTAGGGAAATTAAAATCAAAAAGACACAGCCACCCCAAAGTTTGGGACGCCTCTGTTTACAAGAACCTCGTTTACAGTACAAGTTCAACATCGCAGAAAGTGAAAAATGGATAAAGAAGTTGTGGTATTTACTTACAAAGCAATATCACTCAGCAATGAAATCTATGTCATCAGGCCCTTAGCAGCACAATGAGTGGATTCAGGTATGATGATTCTAACTGAAATAAGTCACACAGAAAAAGAAACATCATAAGATATCAGTAATACACGGAATGTAAACTTGGCTACACAGGAACTGAATTACAGAACAGAACAGGGTCTCAAATTTAGAAAACCAACTTATGCTTGCTTAAGGGGAAAGGTGAGTTGGGGTGCTGCATAAAACCAGAGATTGAAATGAGCACAGATAAAGTTCCTTAAGCCAAATATGGAATAGACAAGAGCTACTCCTTGCTCAACGAAATGGACTCAACACCGCATATTAAATGCCTAAGAATGTACCTGACTAGTAAGTATCTTAAAACCTATGGATTGCTATGTCTCCGAAAGAGAATCAAGCATGTGTACAGGGGCATAAACGCAGCAGTGATAGGATTGGAGAGGTTCGGTGAGCAAATGAAGACCCTTTGAAGTCATATTGCATGGTACCCATTCCACGGGTTTCAACTACCCAGGTTTAAGGTATTCTTCCTTCAGCTAAAACATGCATGTGGAACCTAGAGTATGATCAACCATGTGATCGGGAGACGTGTTCAAATATGTCTCAGTTTTCGTACCCTGGTACTCGGGTGCAACATTCCAGACGCTTTACTAACACCCTCCCGACTTGGAGAGTCAGTCCCTTTAACCTCCTGTTTGGCCCAGTTTGCAATTTCTGCGGAAGATGAACAGGAATAGCGAGAACCAATGAGAGACTAGCTGGAGGTGTCTGGACGGGCAAATTTAACTCTCATTTCCCACCAGGAAGAGGAATTAACCAAAGGCTCAGCGTGTCGTGCCGGAACCAGATTAGGGCCTGAAGCCATCCTGCGGTGTTGCGGCCAGCTCAAAAGAAAGCGAGTTGAAGAAAGGAGCTCAGGGGCACTGTAATTCACAAACCTGCAGAGTTATAAATGACAGCTATCGTCCAAAAATATACTGAAGTAAGGCTGCCAAGAGGACTTGAAAGCGGGGCAGAATTGCAGGAAACCGATTTCAGGAGGTAGACTGGAATTGCATTGAAAGCATAGGAAAAGAGGCAGAACGTCCACAATGATGCACTTGGCCAAAAAGGGCGTATGCGTTTTTTCCTGAATATATTCAGGAAAAAACGCATACGCCCTTTTTGGCCAACCAAGCAAGCTTGCAAAGGAAATCTGCACTACAATGAAGTCTCACTTCCCCCCGGTCAAAAGGGCCATCTGAAAAAAGTGTAAAATCCAGAAAGGCAGGACAGGCCATGGAGAACTGGGAGCCTTGTTATGCTGATGGGCGGGATGTAAATTGCCAACAGACACTCGGGAGAAGTGTATGGTGTTTCCTGAAACATCTAAAAAACAAAGCAACAGAGCCTAGGGCACTTCCACTTATGGTCCTATAGCTTAGGGAAATTAAAATCAAAAAGACACAGCCACCCCAAACATTGGGACGCCTCTGTTTACAAGAACCTCGTTTACAGTACAAGTTCAACATCGCAGAAAGTGAAAAATGGATAAAGAAGTTGTGGTATTTACTTACAAAGCAATATCACTCAGCAATGAAATCTATGTCATCAGGCCCTTAGCAGCACAATGAGTGGATTCAGGTATGATGATTCTAACTGAAATAAGTCACACAGAAAAAGAAACATCATAAGATATCAGTAATACACGGAATGTAAACTTGGCTACACAGGAACTGAATTACAGAACAGAACAGGGTCTCAAATTTAGAAAACCAACTTATGCTTGCTTAAGGGTAAAGGTGAGTTGGGGTGCTGCATAAAACCAGAGATTGAAATGAGCACAGATAAAGTTCCTTAAGCCAAATATGGAATAGACAAGAGCTACCTCTTGCTCAACGAAATGGACTCAACACCACATATTAAATGCCTAAGAATGTACCTGACTAGTAAGTATCTTAAAACCTATGGATTGCTATGTCTCCGAAAGAGAATCAAGCATGTGTACAGGGGCATAAACGCAGCAGTGATAGGATTGGAGAGGTTCGGTGAGCAAATGAAGACCCTTTGAAGTCATATTGCATGGTACCCATTCCACGGGTTTCAACTACCCAGGTTTAAGGTATTCTTCCTTCAGCTAAAACATGCATGTGCAACCTAGAGTATGATCAACCATGTGATCGGGAGACGTGTTCAAATATGTCTCAGTTTTCGTACCCTGGTACTCGGGTACAACATTCCAGACGCTTTACTAACACCCTCCCGACTTGGAGAGTCAGTCCCTTTAACCTCCTGTTTGGCCCAGTTTGCAATTTCTGCGGAAGATGAACAGGAATAGCGAGAACCAATGAGAGACTAGCTGGAGGTGTCTGGACGGGAAAATTTTACTCTCATTTCCCACCAGGAAGAGGAATTAACCAAAGGCTCAGCGTGTCGTGCCGGAACCAGATTAGGGCCTGAAGCCATCCTGCGGTGTTGCGGCCAGCTCAAAAGAAAGCGAGTTGAAGAAAGGAGCTCAGGGGCACTGTAATTCACAAACCTGCAGAGTTATAAATGACAGCTATCGTCCAAAAATAT
The DNA here is from genome assembly GCF_039906515.1 of Pseudorca crassidens. Lineage (NCBI taxonomy): Eukaryota > Metazoa > Chordata > Mammalia > Artiodactyla > Delphinidae > Pseudorca > Pseudorca crassidens. The sequence goes on from NW_027136308.1 coordinate 774,407, forward strand.
ACTGAAGTAAGGCTGCCAAGAGGACTTGAAAGCGGGGCAGAATTGCAGGAAACCGATTTCAGGAGGTAGACTGGAATTGCATTGAAAGCATAGGAAAAGAGGCAGAACGTCCACAATGATGCACTTGGCCAAAAAGGGCGTATGCGTTTTTTCCTGAATATATTCAGGAAAAAACGCATACGCCCTTTTTGGCCAACCAAGCAAGCTTGCAAAGGAAATCTGCACTACAATGAAGTCTCACTTCCCCCCGGTCAAAAGGGCCATCTGAAAAAAGTGTAAAATCCAGAAAGGCAGGACAGGCCATGGAGAACTGGGAGCCTTGTTATGCTGATGGGCGGGATGTAAATTGCCAACAGACACTCGGGAGAAGTGTATGGTGTTTCCTGAAACATCTAAAAAACAAAGCAACAGAGCCTAGGGCACTTCCACTTATGGTCCTATAGCTTAGGGAAATTAAAATCAAAAAGACACAGCCACCCCAAAGTTTGGGACGCCTCTGTTTACAAGAACCTCGTTTACAGTACAAGTTCAACATCGCAGAAAGTGAAAAATGGATAAAGAAGTTGTGGTATTTACTTACAAAGCAATATCACTCAGCAATGAAATCTATGTCATCAGGCCCTTAGCAGCACAATGAGTGGATTCAGGTATGATGATTCTAACTGAAATAAGTCACACAGAAAAAGAAACATCATAAGATATCAGTAATACACGGAATGTAAACTTGGCTACACAGGAACTGAATTACAGAACAGAACAGGGTCTCAAATTTAGAAAACCAACTTATGCTTGCTTAAGGGGAAAGGTGAGTTGGGGTGCTGCATAAAACCAGAGATTGAAATGAGCACAGATAAAGTTCCTTAAGCCAAATATGGAATAGACAAGAGCTACCTCTTGCTCAACGAAATGGACTCAACACCGCATATTAAATGCCTAAGAATGTACCTGACTAGTAAGTATCTTAAAACCTATGGATTTCTATGTCTCCGAAAGAGAATCAAGCATGTGTACAGGGGCATAAACGCAGCAGTGATAGGATTGGAGAGGTTCGGTGAGCAAATGAAGACCCTTTGAAGTCATATTGCATGGTACCCATTCCACGGGTTTCAACTACCCAGGTTTAAGGTATTCTTCCTTCAGCTAAAACATGCATGTGCAACCTAGATTATGATCAACCATGTGATCGGGAGACGTGTTCAAATATGTCTCAGTTTTCGTACCCTGGTACTCGGGTACAACATTCCAGACGCTTTACTAACACCCTCCCGACTTGGAGAGTCAGTCCCTTTAACCTCCTGTTTGGCCCAGTTTGCAATTTCTGCGGAAGATGAACAGGAATAGCGAGAACCAATGAGAGACTAGCTGGAGGTGTCTGAACGGGCAAATTTAACTCTCATTTCCCACCAGGAAGAGGAATTAACCAAAGGCTCAGCGTGCCGTGCCGGAACCAGATTAGGGCCTGAAGCCATCCTGCGGTGTTGCGGCCAGCTCAAAAGAAAGCGAGTTGAAGAAAGGAGCTCAGGGGCACTGTAATTCACAAACCTGCAGAGTTATAAATGACAGCTATCGTCCAAAAATATACTGAAGTAAGGCTGCCAAGAGGACTTGAAAGCGGGGCAGAATTGCAGGAAACCGATTTCAGGAGGCAGACTGGAATTGCATTGAAAGCATAGGAAAAGAGGCAGAACGTCCACAATGATGCACTTGGCCAAAAAGGGCGTATGCGTTTTTTCCTGAATATATTCAGGAAAAAACGCATACGCCCTTTTTGGCCAACCAAGCAAGCTTGCAAAGGAAATCTGCACTACAATGAAGTCTCACTTCCCCCCGGTCAAAAGGGCCATCTGAAAAAAGTGTAAAATCCAGAAAGGCAGGACAGGCCATGGAGAACTGGGAGCCTTGTTATGCTGATGGGCGGGATGTAAATTGCCAACAGACACTCGGGAGAAGTGTATGGTGTTTCCTGAAACATCTAAAAAACAAAGCAACAGAGCCTAGGGCACTTCCACTTATGGTCCTATAGCTTAGGGAAATTAAAATCAAAAAGACACAGCCACCCCAAAGTTTGGGACGCCTCTGTTTACAAGAACCTCGTTTACAGTACAAGTTCAACATCGCAGAAAGTGAAAAATAGATAAAGAAGTTGTGGTATTTACTTACAAAGCAATATCACTCAGCAATGAAATCTATGTCATCAGGCCCTTAGCAGCACAATGAGTGGATTCAGGTATGATGATTCTAACTGAAATAAGTCACACAGAAAAAGAAACATCATAAGATATCAGTAATACACGGAATGTAAACTTGGCTACACAGGAACTGAATTACAGAACAGAACAGGGTCTCAAATTTAGAAAACCAACTTATGCTTGCTTAAGGGGAAAGGTGAGTTGGGGTGCTGCATAAAACCAGAGATTGAAATGAGCACAGATAAAGTTCCTTAAGCCAAATATGGAATAGACAAGAGCTACTCCTTGCTCAACGAAATGGACTCAACACCGCATATTAAATGCCTAAGAATGTACCTGACTAGTAAGTATCTTAAAACCTATGGATTGCTATGTCTCCGAAAGAGAATCAAGCATGTGTACAGGGGCATAAACGCAGCAGTGATAGGATTGGAGAGGTTCGGTGAGCAAATGAAGACCCTTTGAAGTCATATTGCATGGTACCCATTCCACGGGTTTCAACTACCCAGGTTTAAGGTATTCTTCCTTCAGCTAAAACATGCATGTGGAACCTAGAGTATGATCAACCATGTGATCGGGAGACGTGTTCAAATATGTCTCAGTTTTCGTACCCTGGTACTCGGGTGCAACATTCCAGACGCTTTACTAACACCCTCCCGACTTGGAGAGTCAGTCCCTTTAACCTCCTGTTTGGCCCAGTTTGCAATTTCTGCGGAAGATGAACAGGAATAGCGAGAACCAATGAGAGACTAGCTGGAGGTGTCTGGACGGGCAAATTTAACTCTCATTTCCCACCAGGAAGAGGAATTAACCAAAGGCTCAGCGTGCCGTGCCGGAACCAGATTAGGGCCTGAAGCCATCCTGCGGTGTTGCGGCCAGCTCAAAAGAAAGCGAGTTGAAGAAAGGAGCTCAGGGGCACTGTAATTCACAAACCTGCAGAGTTATAAATGACAGCTATCGTCCAAAAATATACTGAAGTAAGGCTGCCAAGAGGACTTGAAAGCGGGGCAGAATTGCAGGAAACCGATTTCAGGAGGTAGACTGGAATTGCATTGAAAGCATAGGAAAAGAGGCAGAACGTCCACAATGATGCACTTGGCCAAAAAGGGCGTATGCGTTTTTTCCTGAATATATTCAGGAAAAAACGCATACGCCCTTTTTGGCCAACCAAGCAAGCTTGCAAAGGAAATCTGCACTACAATGAAGTCTCACTTCCCCCCGGTCAAAAGGGCCATCTGAAAAAAGTGTAAAATCCAGAAAGGCAGGACAGGCCATGGAGAACTGGGAGCCTTGTTATGCTGATGGGCGGGATGTAAATTGCCAACAGACACTCGGGAGAAGTGTATGGTGTTTCCTGAAACATCTAAAAAACAAAGCAACAGAGCCTAGGGCACTTCCACTTATGGTCCTATAGCTTAGGGAAATTAAAATCAAAAAGACACAGCCACCCCAAACATTGGGACGCCTCTGTTTACAAGAACCTCGTTTACAGTACAAGTTCAACATCGCAGAAAGTGAAAAATGGATAAAGAAGTTGTGGTATTTACTTACAAAGCAATATCACTCAGCAATGAAATCTATGTCATCAGGCCCTTAGCAGCACAATGAGTGGATTCAGGTATGATGATTCTAACTGAAATAAGTCACACAGAAAAAGAAACATCATAAGATATCAGTAATACACGGAATGTAAACTTGGCTACACAGGAACTGAATTACAGAACAGAACAGGGTCTCAAATTTAGAAAACCAACTTATGCTTGCTTAAGGGTAAAGGTGAGTTGGGGTGCTGCATAAAACCAGAGATTGAAATGAGCACAGATAAAGTTCCTTAAGCCAAATATGGAATAGACAAGAGCTACCTCTTGCTCAACGAAATGGACTCAACACCACATATTAAATGCCTAAGAATGTACCTGACTAGTAAGTATCTTAAAACCTATGGATTGCTATGTCTCCGAAAGAGAATCAAGCATGTGTACAGGGGCATAAACGCAGCAGTGATAGGATTGGAGAGGTTCGGTGAGCAAATGAAGACCCTTTGAAGTCATATTGCATGGTACCCATTCCACGGGTTTCAACTACCCAGGTTTAAGGTATTCTTCCTTCAGCTAAAACATGCATGTGCAACCTAGAGTATGATCAACCATGTGATCGGGAGACGTGTTCAAATATGTCTCAGTTTTCGTACCCTGGTACTCGGGTACAACATTCCAGACGCTTTACTAACACCCTCCCGACTTGGAGAGTCAGTCCCTTTAACCTCCTGTTTGGCCCAGTTTGCAATTTCTGCGGAAGATGAACAGGAATAGCGAGAACCAATGAGAGACTAGCTGGAGGTGTCTGAACGGGCAAATTTAACTCTCATTTCCCACCAGGAAGAGGAATTAACCAAAGGCTCAGCGTGCCGTGCCGGAACCAGATTAGGGCCTGAAGCCATCCTGCGGTGTTGCGGCCAGCTCAAAAGAAAGCGAGTTGAAGAAAGGAGCTCAGGGGCACTGTAATTCACAAACCTGCAGAGTTATAAATGACAGCTATCGTCCAAAAATATACTGAAGTAAGGCTGCCAAGAGGACTTGAAAGCGGGGCAGAATTGCAGGAAACCGATTTCAGGAGGTAGACTGGAATTGCATTGAAAGCATAGGAAAAGAGGCAGAACGTCCACAATGATGCACTTGGCCAAAAAGGGCGTATGCGTTTTTTCCTGAATATATTCAGGAAAAAACGCATACGCCCTTTTTGGCCAACCAAGCAAGCTTGCAAAGGAAATCTGCACTACAATGAAGTCTCACTTCCCCCCGGTCAAAAGGGCCATCTGAAAAAAGTGTAAAATCCAGAAAGGCAGGACAGGCCATGGAGAACTGGGAGCCTTGTTATGCTGATGGGCGGGATGTAAATTGCCAACAGACACTCGGGAGAAGTGTATGGTGTTTCCTGAAACATCTAAAAAACAAAGCAACAGAGCCTAGGGCACTTCCACTTATGGTCCTATAGCTTAGGGAAATTAAAATCAAAAAGACACAGCCACCCCAAACATTGGGACGCCTCTGTTTACAAGAACCTCGTTTACAGTACAAGTTCAACATCGCAGAAAGTGAAAAATGGATAAAGAAGTTGTGGTATTTACTTACAAAGCAATATCACTCAGCAATGAAATCTATGTCATCAGGCCCTTAGCAGCACAATGAGTGGATTCAGGTATGATGATTCTAACTGAAATAAGTCACACAGAAAAAGAAACATCATAAGATATCAGTAATACACGGAATGTAAACTTGGCTACACAGGAACTGAATTACAGAACAGAACAGGGTCTCAAATTTAGAAAACCAACTTATGCTTGCTTAAGGGTAAAGGTGAGTTGGGGTGCTGCATAAAACCAGAGATTGAAATGAGCACAGATAAAGTTCCTTAAGCCAAATATGGAATAGACAAGAGCTACCTCTTGCTCAACGAAATGGACTCAACACCACATATTAAATGCCTAAGAATGTACCTGACTAGTAAGTATCTTAAAACCTATGGATTGCTATGTCTCCGAAAGAGAATCAAGCATGTGTACAGGGGCATAAACGCAGCAGTGATAGGATTGGAGAGGTTCGGTGAGCAAATGAAGACCCTTTGAAGTCATATTGCATGGTACCCATTCCACGGGTTTCAACTACCCAGGTTTAAGGTATTCTTCCTTCAGCTAAAACATGCATGTGCAACCTAGAGTATGATCAACCATGTGATCGGGAGACGTGTTCAAATATGTCTCAGTTTTCGTACCCTGGTACTCGGGTACAACATTCCAGACGCTTTACTAACACCCTCCCGACTTGGAGAGTCAGTCCCTTTAACCTCCTGTTTGGCCCAGTTTGCAATTTCTGCGGAAGATGAACAGGAATAGCGAGAACCAATGAGAGACTAGCTGGAGGTGTCTGAACGGGCAAATTTAACTCTCATTTCCCACCAGGAAGAGGAATTAACCAAAGGCTCAGCGTGCCGTGCCGGAACCAGATTAGGGCCTGAAGCCATCCTGCGGTGTTGCGGCCAGCTCAAAAGAAAGCGAGTTGAAGAAAGGAGCTCAGGGGCACTGTAATTCACAAACCTGCAGAGTTATAAATGACAGCTATCGTCCAAAAATATACTGAAGTAAGGCTGCCAAGAGGACTTGAAAGCGGGGCAGAATTGCAGGAAACCGATTTCAGGAGGTAGACTGGAATTGCATTGAAAGCATAGGAAAAGAGGCAGAACGTCCACAATGATGCACTTGGCCAAAAAGGGCGTATGCGTTTTTTCCTGAATATATTCAGGAAAAAACGCATACGCCCTTTTTGGCCAACCAAGCAAGCTTGCAAAGGAAATCTGCACTACAATGAAGTCTCACTTCCCCCCGGTCAAAAGGGCCATCTGAAAAAAGTGTAAAATCCAGAAAGGCAGGACAGGCCATGGAGAACTGGGAGCCTTGTTATGCTGATGGGCGGGATGTAAATTGCCAACAGACACTCGGGAGAAGTGTATGGTGTTTCCTGAAACATCTAAAAAACAAAGCAACAGAGCCTAGGGCACTTCCACTTATGGTCCTATAGCTTAGGGAAATTAAAATCAAAAAGACACAGCCACCCCAAACATTGGGACGCCTCTGTTTACAAGAACCTCGTTTACAGTACAAGTTCAACATCGCAGAAAGTGAAAAATGGATAAAGAAGTTGTGGTATTTACTTACAAAGCAATATCACTCAGCAATGAAATCTATGTCATCAGGCCCTTAGCAGCACAATGAGTGGATTCAGGTATGATGATTCTAACTGAAATAAGTCACACAGAAAAAGAAACATCATAAGATATCAGTAATACACGGAATGTAAACTTGGCTACACAGGAACTGAATTACAGAACAGAACAGGGTCTCAAATTTAGAAAACCAACTTATGCTTGCTTAAGGGGAAAGGTGAGTTGGGGTGCTGCATAAAACCAGAGATTGAAATGAGCACAGATAAAGTTCCTTAAGCCAAATATGGAATAGACAAGAGCTACCTCTTGCTCAACGAAATGGACTCAACACCGCATATTAAATGCCTAAGAATGTACCTGACTAGTAAGTATCTTAAAACCTATGGATTTCTATGTCTCCGAAAGAGAATCAAGCATGTGTACAGGGGCATAAACGCAGCAGTGATAGGATTGGAGAGGTTCGGTGAGCAAATGAAGACCCTTTGAAGTCATATTGCATGGTACCCATTCCACGGGTTTCAACTACCCAGGTTTAAGGTATTCTTCCTTCAGCTAAAACATGCATGTGCAACCTAGAGTATGATCAACCATGTGATCGGGAGACGTGTTCAAATATGTCTCAGTTTTCGTACCCTGGTACTCGGGTACAACATTCCAGACGCTTTACTAACACCCTCCCGACTTGGAGAGTCAGTCCCTTTAACCTCCTGTTTGGCCCAGTTTGCAATTTCTGCGGAAGATGAACAGGAATAGCGAGAACCAATGAGAGACTAGCTGGAGGTGTCTGAACGGGCAAATTTAACTCTCATTTCCCACCAGGAAGAGGAATTAACCAAAGGCTCAGCGTGCCGTGCCGGAACCAGATTAGGGCCTGAAGCCATCCTGCGGTGTTGCGGCCAGCTCAAAAGAAAGCGAGTTGAAGAAAGGAGCTCAGGGGCACTGTAATTCACAAACCTGCAGAGTTATAAATGACAGCTATCGTCCAAAAATATACTGAAGTAAGGCTGCCAAGAGGACTTGAAAGCGGGGCAGAATTGCAGGAAACCGATTTCAGGAGGCAGACTGGAATTGCATTGAAAGCATAGGAAAAGAGGCAGAACGTCCACAATGATGCACTTGGCCAAAAAGGGCGTATGCGTTTTTTCCTGAATATATTCAGGAAAAAACGCATACGCCCTTTTTGGCCAACCAAGCAAGCTTGCAAAGGAAATCTGCACTACAATGAAGTCTCACTTCCCCCCGGTCAAAAGGGCCATCTGAAAAAAGTGTAAAATCCAGAAAGGCAGGACAGGCCATGGAGAACTGGGAGCCTTGTTATGCTGATGGGCGGGATGTAAATTGCCAACAGACACTCGGGAGAAGTGTATGGTGTTTCCTGAAACATCTAAAAAACAAAGCAACAGAGCCTAGGGCACTTCCACTTATGGTCCTATAGCTTAGGGAAATTAAAATCAAAAAGACACAGCCACCCCAAAGTTTGGGACGCCTCTGTTTACAAGAACCTCGTTTACAGTACAAGTTCAACATCGCAGAAAGTGTAAAATGGATAAAGAAGTTGTGGTATTTACTTACAAAGCAATATCACTCAGCAATGAAATCTATGTCATCAGGCCCTTAGCAGCACAATGAGTGGATTCAGGTATGATGATTCTAACTGAAATAAGTCACACAGAAAAAGAAACATCATAAGATATCAGTAATACACGGAATGTAAACTTGGCTACACAGGAACTGAATTACAGAACAGAACAGGGTCTCAAATTTAGAAAACCAACTTATGCTTGCTTAAGGGGAAAGGTGAGTTGGGGTGCTGCATAAAACCAGAGATTGAAATGAGCACAGATAAAGTTCCTTAAGCCAAATATGGAATAGACAAGAGCTACTCCTTGCTCAACGAAATGGACTCAACACCGCATATTAAATGCCTAAGAATGTACCTGACTAGTAAGTATCTTAAAACCTATGGATTGCTATGTCTCCGAAAGAGAATCAAGCATGTGTACAGGGGCATAAACGCAGCAGTGATAGGATTGGAGAGGTTCGGTGAGCAAATGAAGACCCTTTGAAGTCATATTGCATGGTACCCATTCCACGGGTTTCAACTACCCAGGTTTAAGGTATTCTTCCTTCAGCTAAAACATGCATGTGGAACCTAGAGTATGATCAACCATGTGATCGGGAGACGTGTTCAAATATGTCTCAGTTTTCGTACCCTGGTACTCGGGTGCAACATTCCAGACGCTTTACTAACACCCTCCCGACTTGGAGAGTCAGTCCCTTTAACCTCCTGTTTGGCCCAGTTTGCAATTTCTGCGGAAGATGAACAGGAATAGCGAGAACCAATGAGAGACTAGCTGGAGGTGTCTGGACGGGTAAATTTAACTCTCATTTCCCACCAGGAAGAGGAATTAACCAAAGGCTCAGCGTGTCGTGCCGGAACCAGATTAGGGCCTGAAGCCATCCTGCGGTGTTGCGGCCAGCTCAAAAGAAAGCGAGTTGAAGAAAGGAGCTCAGGGGCACTGTAATTCACAAACCTGCAGAGTTATAAATGACAGCTATCGTCCAAAAATATACTGAAGTAAGGCTGCCAAGAGGACTTGAAAGCGGGGCAGAATTGCAGGAAACCGATTTCAGGAGGTAGACTGGAATTGCATTGAAAGCATAGGAAAAGAGGCAGAACGTCCACAATGATGCACTTGGTCAAAAAGGGCGTATGCGTTTTTTCCTGAATATATTCAGGAAAAAACGCATACGCCCTTTTTGGCCAACCAAGCAAGCTTGCAAAGGAAATCTGCACTACAATGAAGTCTCACTTCCCCCCGGTCAAAAGGGCCATCTGAAAAAAGTGTAAAATCCAGAAAGGCAGGACAGGCCATGGAGAACTGGGAGCCTTGTTATGCTGATGGGCGGGATGTAAATTGCCAACAGACACTCGGGAGAAGTGTATGGTGTTTCCTGAAACATCTAAAAAACAAAGCAACAGAGCCTAGGGCACTTCCACTTATGGTCCTATAGCTTAGGGAAATTAAAATCAAAAAGACACAGCCACCCCAAACATTGGGACGCCTCTGTTTACAAGAACCTCGTTTACAGTACAAGTTCAACATCGCAGAAAGTGAAAAATGGATAAAGAAGTTGTGGTATTTACTTACAAAACAATATCACTCAGCAATGAAATCTATGTCATCAGGCCCTTAGCAGCACAATGAGTGGATTCAGGTATGATGATTCTAACTGAAATAAGTCACACAGAAAAAGAAACATCATAAGATATCAGTAATACACGGAATGTAAACTTGGCTACACAGGAACTGAATTACAGAACAGAACAGGGTCTCAAATTTAGAAAACCAACTTATGCTTGCTTAAGGGTAAAGGTGAGTTGGGGTGCTGCATAAAACCAGAGATTGAAATGAGCACAGATAAAGTTCCTTAAGCCAAATATGGAATAGACAAGAGCTACCTCTTGCTCAACGAAATGGACTCAACACCACATATTAAATGCCTAAGAATGTACCTGACTAGTAAGTATCTTAAAACCTATGGATTGCTATGTCTCCGAAAGAGAATCAAGCATGTGTACAGGGGCATAAACGCAGCAGTGATAGGATTGGAGAGGTTCGGTGAGCAAATGAAGACCCTTTGAAGTCATATTGCATGGTACCCATTCCACGGGTTTCAACTACCCAGGTTTAAGGTATTCTTCCTTCAGCTAAAACATGCATGTGCAACCTAGAGTATGATCAACCATGTGATCGGGAGACGTGTTCAAATATGTCTCAGTTTTCGTACCCTGGTACTCGGGTACAACATTCCAGACGCTTTACTAACACCCTCCCGACTTGGAGAGTCAGTCCCTTTAACCTCCTGTTTGGCCCAGTTTGCAATTTCTGCGGAAGATGAACAGGAATAGCGAGAACCAATGAGAGACTAGCTGGAGGTGTCTGAACGGGCAAATTTAACTCTCATTTCCCACCAGGAAGAGGAATTAACCAAAGGCTCAGCGTGCCATGCCGGAACCAGATTAGGGCCTGAAGCCATCCTGCGGTGTTGCGGCCAGCTCAAAAGAAAGCGAGTTGAAGAAAGGAGCTCAGGGGCACTGTAATTCACAAACCTGCAGAGTTATAAATGACAGCTATCGTCCAAAAATATACTGAAGTAAGGCTGCCAAGAGGACTTGAAAGCGGGGCAGAATTGCAGGAAACCGATTTCAGGAGGCAGACTGGAATTGCATTGAAAGCATAGGAAAAGAGGCAGAACGTCCACAATGATGCACTTGGCCAAAAAGGGCGTATGCGTTTTTTCCTGAATATATTCAGGAAAAAACGCATACGCCCTTTTTGGCCAACCAAGCAAGCTTGCAAAGGAAATCTGCACTACAATGAAGTCTCACTTCCCCCCGGTCAAAAAGGCCATCTGAAAAAAGTGTAAAATCCAGAAAGGCAGGACAGGCCATGGAGAACTGGGAGCCTTGTTATGCTGATGGGCGGGATGTAAATTGCCAACAGACACTCGGGAGAAGTGTATGGTGTTTCCTGAAACATCTAAAAAACAAAGCAACAGAGCCTAGGGCACTTCCACTTATGGTCCTATAGCTTAGGGAAATTAAAATCAAAAAGACACAGCCACCCCAAAGTTTGGGACGCCTCTGTTTACAAGAACCTCGTTTACAGTACAAGTTCAACATCGCAGAAAGTGAAAAATGGATAAAGAAGTTGTGGTATTTACTTACAAAGCAATATCACTCAGCAATGAAATCTATGTCATCAGGCCCTTAGCAGCACAATGAGTGGATTCAGGTATGATGATTCTAACTGAAATAAGTCACACAGAAAAAGAAACATCATAAGATATCAGTAATACACGGAATGTAAACTTGGCTACACAGGAACTGAATTACAGAACAGAACAGGGTCTCAAATTTAGAAAACCAACTTATGCTTGCTTAAGGGTAAAGGTGAGTTGGGGTGCTGCATAAAACCAGAGATTGAAATGAGCACAGATAAAGTTCCTTAAGCCAAATATGGAATAGACAAGAGCTACCTCTTGCTCAACGAAATGGACTCAACACCGCATATTAAATGCCTAAGAATGTACCTGACTAGTAAGTATCTTAAAACCTATGGATTGCTATGTCTCCGAAAGAGAATCAAGCATGTGTACAGGGGCATAAACGCAGCAGTGATAGGATTGGAGAGGTTCGGTGAGCAAATGAAGACCCTTTGAAGTCATATTGCATGGTACCCATTCCACGGGTTTCAACTACCCAGGTTTAAGGTATTCTTCCTTCAGCTAAAACATGCATGTGCAACCTAGAGTATGATCAACCATGTGATCGGGAGACGTGTTCAAATATGTCTCAGTTTTCGTACCCTGGAACTCGGACAAAACATTCCAGACGCTTTACTAACACCCTCCCGACTTGGAGAGTCAGTCCCTTTAACCTCCTGTTTGGCCCAGTTTGCAATTTCTGCGGAAGATGAACAGGAATAGCGAGAACCAATGAGAGACTAGCTGGAGGTGTCTGAACGGGCAAATTTAACTCTCATTTCCCACCAGGAAGAGGAATTAACCAAAGGCTCAGCGTGCCGTGCCGGAACCAGATTAGGGCCTGAAGCCATCCTGCGGTGTTGCGGCCAGCTCAAAAGAAAGCGAGTTGAAGAAAGGAGCTCAGGGGCACTGTAATTCACAAACCTGCAGAGTTATAAATGACAGCTATCGTCCAAAAATATACTGAAGTAAGGCTGCCAAGAGGACTTGAAAGCGGGGCAGAATTGCAGGAAACCGATTTCAGGAGGCAGACTGGAATTGCATTGAAAGCATAGGAAAAGAGGCAGAACGTCCACAATGATGCACTTGGCCAAAAAGGGTGTATGCGTTTTTTCCTGAATATATTCAGGAAAAAACGCATACGCCCTTTTTGGCCAACCAAGCAAGCTTGCAAAGGAAATCTGCACTACAATGAAGTCTCACTTCCCCCCGGTCAAAAGGGCCATCTGAAAAAAGTGTAAAATCCAGAAAGGCAGGACAGGCCATGGAGAACTGGGAGCCTTGTTATGCTGATGGGCAGGATGTAAATTGCCAACAGACACTCGGGAGAAGTGTATGGTGTTTCCTGAAACATCTAAAAAACAAAGCAACAGAGCCTAGGGCACTTCCACTTATGGTCCTATAGCTTAGGGAAATTAAAATCAAAAAGACACAGCCACCCCAAAGTTTGGGACGCCTCTGTTTACAAGAACCTCGTTTACAGTACAAGTTCAACATCGCAGAAAGTGAAAAATGGATAAAGAAGTTGTGGTATTTACTTACAAAGCAATATCACTCAGCAATGAAATCTATGTCATCAGGCCCTTAGCAGCACAATGAGTGGATTCAGGTATGATGATTCTAACTGAAATAAGTCACACAGAAAAAGAAACATCATAAGATATCAGTAATACACGGAATGTAAACTTGGCTACACAGGAACTGAATTACAGAACAGAACAGGGTCTCAAATTTAGAAAACCAACTTATGCTTGCTTAAGGGGAAAGGTGAGTTGGGGTGCTGCATAAAACCAGAGATTGAAATGAGCACAGATAAAGTTCCTTAAGCCAAATATGGAATAGACAAGAGCTACCTCTTGCTCAACGAAATGGACTCAACACCGCATATTAAATGCCTAAGAATGTACCTGACTAGTAAGTATCTTAAAACCTATGGATTGCTATGTCTCCGAAAGAGAATCAAGCATGTGTACAGGGGCATAAACGCAGCAGTGATAGGATTGGAGAGGTTCGGTGAGCAAATGAAGACCCTTTGAAGTCATATTGCATGGTACCCATTCCACGGGTTTCAACTACCCAGGTTTAAGGTATTCTTCCTTCAGCTAAAACATGCATGTGCAACCTAGAGTATGATCAACCATGTGATCGGGAGACGTGTTCAAATATGTCTCAGTTTTCGTACCCTGGTACTCGGGTGCAACATTCCAGACGCTTTACTAACACCCTCCCGACTTGGAGAGTCAGTCCCTTTAACCTCCTGTTTGGCCCAGTTTGCAATTTCTGCGGAAGATGAACAGGAATAGCGAGAACCAATGAGAGACTAGCTGGAGGTGTCTGGACGGGCAAATTTAACTCTCATTTCCCACCAGGAAGAGGAATTAACCAAAGGCTCAGCGTGCCGTGCCGGAACAAGATTAGGGCCTGAAGCCATCCTGCGGTGTTGCGGCCAGCTCAAAAGAAAGCGAGTTGAAGAAAGGAGCTCAGGGGCACTGTAATTCACAAACCTGCAGAGTTATAAATGACAGCTATCGTCCAAAAATATACTGAAGTAAGGCTGCCAAGAGGACTTGAAAGCGGGGCAGAATTGCAGGAAACCGATTTCAGGAGGTAGACTGGAATTGCATTGAAAGCATAGGAAAAGAGGCAGAACGTCCACAATGATGCACTTGGCCAAAAAGGGCGTATGCGTTTTTTCCTGAATATATTCAGGAAAAAACGCATACGCCCTTTTTGGCCAACCAAGCAAGCTTGCAAAGGAAATCTGCACTACAATGAAGTCTCACTTCCCCCCGGTCAAAAGGGCCATCTGAAAAAAGTGTAAAATCCAGAAAGGCAGGACAGGCCATGGAGAACTGGGAGCCTTGTTATGCTGATGGGCGGGATGTAAATTGCCAACAGACACTCGGGAGAAGTGTATGGTGTTTCCTGAAACATCTAAAAAACAAAGCAACAGAGCCTAGGGCACTTCCACTTATGGTCCTATAGATTAGGGAAATTAAAATCAAAAAGACACAGCCACCCCAAAGTTTGGGACGCCTCTGTTTACAAGAACCTCGTTTACAGTACAAGTTCAACATCGCAGAAAGTGAAAAATGGATAAAGAAGTTGTGGTATTTACTTACAAAGCAATATCACTCTGCAATGAAATCTATGTCATCAGGCCCTTAGCAGCACAATGAGTGGATTCAGGTATGATGATTCTAACTGAAATAAGTCACACAGAAAAAGAAACATCATAAGATATCAGTAATACACGGAATGTAAACTTGGCTACACAGGAACTGAATTACAGAACAGAACAGGGTCTCAAATTTAGAAAACCAACTTATGCTTGCTTAAGGGGAAAGGTGAGTTGGGGTGCTGCATAAAACCAGAGATTGAAATCAGCACAGATAAAGTTCCTTAAGCCAAATATGGAATAGACAAGAGCTACTCCTTGCTCAACGAAATGGACACAACACCGCATATTAAACGCCTAAGAATGTACCTGACTAGTAAGTATCTTAAAACCTATGGATTGCTATGTCTCCGAAAGAGAATCAAGCATGTGTACAGGGGCATAAACGCAGCAGTGATAGGATTGGAGAGGTTTGGTGAGCAAATGAAGACCCTCTGAAGTCATATTGCATGGTACCCATTCCACGGGTTTCAACTACCCAGGTTTAAGGTATTCTTCCTTCAGCTAAAACATGCATGTGGAACCTAGAGTATGATCAACCATGTGATCGGGAGACGTGTTCAAATATGTCTCAGTTTTCGTACCCTGGTACTCGGGTGCAACATTCCAGACGCTTTACTAACACCCTCCCGACTTGGAGAGTCAGTCCCTTTAACCTCCTGTTTGGCCCAGTTTGCAATTTCTGCGGAAGATGAACAGGAATAGCGAGAACCAATGAGAGACTAGCTGGAGGTGTCTGGACGGGCAAATTTAACTCTCATTTCCCACCAGGAAGAGGAATTAACCAAAGGCTCAGCGTGCCGTGCCGGAACCAGATTAGGGCCTGAAGCCATCCTGCGGTGTTGCGGCCAGCTCAAAAGAAAGCGAGTTGAAGAAAGGAGCTCAGGGGCACTGTAATTCACAAACCTGCAGAGTTATAAATGACAGCTATCGTCCAAAAATATACTGAAGTAAGGCTGCCAAGAGGACTTGAAAGCGGGGCAGAATTGCAGGAAACCGATTTCAGGAGGTAGACTGGAATTGCATTGAAAGCATAGGAAAAGAGGCAGAACGTCCACAATGATGCACTTGGCCAAAAAGGGCGTATGCGTTTTTTCCTGAATATATTCAGGAAAAAACGCATACGCCCTTTTTGGCCAACCAAGCAAGCTTGCAAAGGAAATCTGCACTACAAGGAAGTCTCACTTCCCCCCGGTCAAAAGGGCCATCTGAAAAAAGTGTAAAATCCAGAAAGGCAGGACAGGCCATGGAGAACTGAGAGCCTTGTTATGCTGATGGGCGGGATGTAAATTGCCAACAGACACTCGGGAGAAGTGTATGGTGTTTCCTGAAACATCTAAAAAACAAAGCAACAGAGCCTAGGGCACTTCCACTTATGGTCCTATAGCTTAGGGAAATTAAAATCAAAAAGACACAGCCACCCCAAACATTGGAACGCCTCTGTTTACAAGAACCTCGTTTACAGTACAAGTTCAACATCGCAGAAAGTGAAAAATGGATAAAGAAGTTGTGGTATTTACTTACAAAGCAATATCACTCAGCAATGAAATCTATGTCATCAGGCCCTTAGCAGCACAATGAGTGGATTCAGGTATGATGATTCTAACTGAAATAAGTCACACAGAAAAAGAAACATCATAAGATATCAGTAATACACGGAATGTAAACTTGGCTACACAGGAACTGAATTACAGAACAGAACAGGGTCTCAAATTTAGAAAACCAACTTATGCTTGCTTAAGGGGAAAGGTGAGTTGGGGTGCTGCATAAAACCAGAGATTGAAATGAGCACAGATAAAGTTCCTTAAGCCAAATATGGAATAGACAAGAGCTACCTCTTGCTCAACGAAATGGACTCAACACCGCATATTAAACGCCTAAGAATGTACCTGACTAGTAAGTATCTTAAAACCTATGGATTGCTATGTCTCCGAAAGAGAATCAAGCATGTGTACAGGGGCATAAACGCAGCAGTGATAGGATTGGAGAGGTTCGGTGAGCAAATGAAGACCCTCTGAAGTCATATTGCATGGTACCCATTCCACGGGTTTCAACTACCCAGGTTTAAGGTATTCTTCCTTCAGCTAAAACATGCATGTGCAACCTAGAGTATGATCAACCATGTGATCGGGAGACGTGTTCAAATATGTCTCAGTTTTCGTACCCTGGTACTCGGGTACAACATTCCAGACGCTTTACTAACACCCTCCCGATTTGGAGAGTCAGTCCCTTTAACCTCCTGTTTGGCCCAGTTTGCAATTTCTGCGGAAGATGAACAGGAATAGCGAGAACCAATGAGAGACTAGCTGGAGGTGTCTGAACGGGCAAATTTAACTCTCATTTCCCACCAGGAAGAGGCATTAACCAAAGGCTCAGCGTGCCGTGCCGGAACCAGATTAGGGCCTGAAGCCATCCTGCGGTGTTGCGGCCAGCTCAAAAGAAAGCGAGTTGAAGAAAGGAGCTCAGGGGCACTGTAATTCACAAACCTGCAGAGTTATAAATGACAGCTATCGTCCAAAAATATACTGAAGTAAGGCTGCCAAGAGGACTTGAAAGCGGGGCAGAATTGCAGGAAACCGATTTCAGGAGGTAGACTGGAATTGCATTGAAAGGATAGGAAAAGAGGCAGAACGTCCACAATGATGCACTTGGCCAAAAAGGGCGTATGCGTTTTTTCCTGAATATATTCAGGAAAAAACGCATACGCACTTTTTGGCCAACCAAGCAAGCTTGCAAAGGAAATCTGCACTACAATGAAGTCTCACTTCCCCCCGGTCAAAAGGGCCATCTGAAAAAAGTGTAAAATCCAGAAAGGCAGGACAGGCCATGGAGAACTGGGAGCCTTGTTATGCTGATGGGCGGGATGTAAATTGCCAACAGACACTCGGGAGAAGTGTATGGTGTTTCCTGAAACATCTAAAAAACAAAGCAACAGAGCCTAGGGCACTTCCACTTATGGTCCTATAGCTTAGGGAAATTAAAATCAAAAAGACACAGCCACCCCAAAGTTTGGGATGCCTCTGTTTACAAGAACCTCGTTTACAGTACAAGTTCAACATCGCAGAAAGTGAAAAATGGATAAAGAAGTTGTGGTATTTACTTACAAAGCAATATCACTCAGCAATGAAATCTATGTCATCAGGCCCTTAGCAGCACAATGAGTGGATTCAGGTATGATGATTCTAACTGAAATAAGTCACACAGAAAAAGAAACATCATAAGATATCAGTAATACACGGAATGTAAACTTGGCTACACAGGAACTGAATTACAGAACAGAACAGGGTCTCAAATTTAGAAAACCAACTTATGCTTGCTTAAGGGGAAAGGTGAGTTGGGGTGCTGCATAAAACCAGAGATTGAAATCAGCACAGATAAAGTTCCTTAAGCCAAATATGGAATAGACAAGAGCTACTCCTTGCTCAACGAAATGGACACAACACCGCATATTAAACGCCTAAGAATGTACCTGACTAGTAAGTATCTTAAAACCTATGGATTGCTATGTCTCCGAAAGAGAATCAAGCATGTGTACAGGGGCATAAACGCAGCAGTGATAGGATTGGAGAGGTTTGGTGAGCAAATGAAGACCCTCTGAAGTCATATTGCATGGTACCCATTCCACGGGTTTCAACTACCCAGGTTTAAGGTATTCTTCCTTCAGCTAAAACATGCATGTGGAACCTAGAGTATGATCAACCATGTGATCGGGAGACGTGTTCAAATATGTCTCAGTTTTCGTACCCTGGTACTCGGGTGCAACATTCCAGACGCTTTACTAACACCCTCCCGACTTGGAGACTCAGTCCCTTTAACCTCCTGTTTGGCCCAGTTTGCAATTTCTGCGGAAGATGAACAGGAATAGCGAGAACCAATGAGAGACTAGCTGGAGGTGTCTGGACGGGCAAATTTAACTCTCATTTCCCACCAGGAAGAGGAATTAACCAAAGGCTCAGCGTGCCGTGCCGGAACCAGATTAGGGCCTGAAGCCATCCTGCGGTGTTGCGGCCAGCTCAAAAGAAAGCGAGTTGAAGAAAGGAGCTCAGGGGCACTGTAATTCACAAACCTGCAGAGTTATAAATGACAGCTATCGTCCAAAAATATACTGAAGTAAGGCTGCCAAGAGGACTTGAAAGCGGGGCAGAATTGCAGGAAACCGATTTCAGGAGGTAGACTGGAATTGCATTGAAAGCATAGGAAAAGAGGCAGAACGTCCACAATGATGCACTTGGCCAAAAAGGGCGTATGCGTTTTTTCCTGAATATATTCAGGAAAAAACGCATACGCCCTTTTTGGCCAACCAAGCAAGCTTGCAAAGGAAATCTGCACTACAATGAAGTCTCACTTCCCCCCGGTCAAAAGGGCCATCTGAAAAAAGTGTAAAATCCAGAAAGGCAGGACAGGCCATGGAGAACTGGGAGCCTTGTTATGCTGATGGGCGGGATGTAAATTGCCAACAGACACTCGGGAGAAGTGTATGGTGTTTCCTGAAACATCTAAAAAACAAAGCAACAGAGCCTAGGGCACTTCCACTTATGGTCCTATAGCTTAGGGAAATTAAAATCAAAAAGACACAGCCACCCCAAAGTTTGGGATGCCTCTGTTTACAAGAACCTCGTTTACAGTACAAGTTCAACATCGCAGAAAGTGAAAAATGGATAAAGAAGTTGTGGTATTTACTTACAAAGCAATATCACTCAGCAATGAAATCTATGTCATCAGGCCCTTAGCAGCACAATGAGTGGATTCAGGTATGATGATTCTAACTGAAATAAGTCACACAGAAAAAGAAACATCATAAGATATCAGTAATACACGGAATGTAAACTTGGCTACACAGGAACTGAATTACAGAACAGAACAGGGTCTCAAATTTAGAAAACCAACTTATGCTTGCTTAAGGGGAAAGGTGAGTTGGGGTGCTGCATAAAACCAGAGATTGAAATGAACACAGATAAAGTTCCTTAAGCCAAATATGGAATAGACAAGAGCTACTCCTTGCTCAACGAAATGGACTCAACACCGCATATTAAACGCCTAAGAATGTACCTGACTAGTAAGTATCTTAAAACCTATGGATTGCTATGTCTCCGAAAGAGAATCAAGCATGTGTACAGGGGCATAAACGCAGCAGTGATAGGATTGGAGAGGTTTGGTGAGCAAATGAAGACCCTCTGAAGTCATATTGCATGGTACCCATTCCACGGGTTTCAACTACCCAGGTTTAAGGTATTCTTCCTTCAGCTAAAACATGCATGTGCAACCTAGAGTATGATCAACCATGTGATCGGGAGACGTGTTCAAATATGTCTCAGTTTTCGTACCTGGTACTCGGGTGCAACATTCCAGACGCTTTACTAACACCCTCCCGACTTGGAGAGTCAGTCCCTTTAACCTCCTGTTTGGCCCAGTTTGCAATTTCTGCGGAAGATGAACAGGAATAGCGAGAACCAATGAGAGACTAGCTGGAGGTGTCTGGACGGGCAAATTTAACCCTCATTTCCCACCAGGAAGAGGAATTAACCAAAGGCTCAGCGTGCCGTGCCGGAACCAGATTAGGGCCTGAAGCCATCCTGCGGTGTTGCGGCCAGCTCAAAAGAAAGCGAGTTGAAGAAAGGAGCTCAGGGGCACTGTAATTCACAAACCTGCAGAGTTATAAATGACAGCTATCGTCCAAAAATATACTGAAGTAAGGCTGCCAAGAGGACTTGAAAGCGGGGCAGAATTGCAGGAAACCGATTTCAGGAGGTAGACTGGAATTGCATTGAAAGCATAGGAAAAGAGGCAGAACGTCCACAATGATGCACTTGGCCAAAAAGGGCGTATGCGTTTTTTCCTGAATATATTCAGGAAAAAACGCATACGCCCTTTTTGGCCAACCAAGCAAGCTTGCAAAGGAAATCTGCACTACAATGAAGTCTCACTTCCCCCCGGTCAAAAGGGCCATCTGAAAAAAGTGTAAAATCCAGAAAGGCAGGACAGGCCATGGAGAACTGGGAGCCTTGTTATGCTGATGGGCGGGATGTAAATTGCCAACAGACACTCGGGAGAAGTGTATGGTGTTTCCTGAAACATCTAAAAAACAAAGCAACAGAGCCTAGGGCACTTCCACTTATGGTCCTATAGCTTAGGGAAATTAAAATCAAAAAGACACAGCCACCCCAAAGTTTGGAACGCCTCTGTTTACAAGAACCTCGTTTACAGTACAAGTTCAACATCGCAGAAAGTGAAAAATGGATAAAGAAGTTGTGGTATTTACTTACAAAGCAATATCACTCAGCAATGAAATCTATGTCATCAGGCCCTTAGCAGCACAATGAGTGGATTCAGGTATGATGATTCTAACTGAAATAAGTCACACAGAAAAAGAAACATCATAAGATATCAGTAATACACGGAATGTAAACTTGGCTACACAGGAACTGAATTACAGAACAGAACAGGGTCTCAAATTTAGAAAACCAACTTATGCTTGCTTAAGGGTAAAGGTGAGTTGGGGTGCTGCATAAAACCAGAGATTGAAATGAGCACAGATAAAGTTCCTTAAGCCAAATATGGAATAGACAAGAGCTACCTCTTGCTCAACGAAATGGACTCAACACCGCATATTAAATGCCTAAGAATGTACCTGACTAGTAAGTATCTTAAAACCTATGGATTGCTATGTCTCCGAAAGAGAATCAAGCATGTGTACAGGGGCATAAACGCAGCAGTGATAGGATTGGAGAGGTTCGGTGAGCAAATGAAGACCCTCTGAAGTCATATTGCATGGTACCCATTCCACGGGTTTCAACTACCCAGGTTTAAGGTATTCTTCCTTCAGCTAAAACATGCATGTGGAACCTAGAGTATGATCAACCATGTGATCGGGAGACGTGTTCAAATATGTCTCAGTTTTCGTACCCTGGTACTCGGGTGCAACATTCCAGACGCTTTACTAACACCCTCCCGACTTGGAGAGTCAGTCCCTTTAACCTCCTGTTTGGCCCAGTTTGCAATTTCTGCGGAAGATGAACAGGAATAGCGAGAACCAATGAGAGACTAGCTGGAGGTGTCTGGACGGGCAAATTTAACTCTCATTTCCCACCAGGAAGAGGAATTAACCAAAGGCTCAGCGTGCCGTGCCGGAACCAGATTAGGGCCTGAAGCCATCCTGCGGTGTTGCGGCCAGCTCAAAAGAAAGCGAGTTGAAGAAAGGAGCTCAGGGGCACTGTAATTCACAAACCTGCAGAGTTATAAATGACAGCTATCGTCCAAAAATATACTGAAGTAAGGCTGCCAAGAGGACTTGAAAGCGGGGCAGAATTGCAGGAAACCGATTTCAGGAGGTAGACTGGAATTGCATTGAAAGCATAGGAAAAGAGGCAGAACGTCCACAATGATGCACTTGGCCAAAAAGGGCGTATGCGTTTTTTCCTGAATATATTCAGGAAAAAACGCATACGCCCTTTTTGGCCAACCAAGCAAGCTTGCAAAGGAAATCTGCACTACAATGAAGTCTCACTTCCCCCCGGTCAAAAGGGCCATCTGAAAAAAGTGTAAAATCCAGAAAGGCAGGACAGGCCATGGAGAACTGAGAGCCTTGTTATGCTGATGGGCGGGATGTAAATTGCCAACAGACACTCGGGAGAAGTGTATGGTGTTTCCTGAAACATCTAAAAAACAAAGCAACAGAGCCTAGGGCACTTCCACTTATGGTCCTATAGCTTAGGGAAATTAAAATCAAAAAGACACAGCCACCCCAAACATTGGAACGCCTCTGTTTACAAGAACCTCGTTTACAGTACAAGTTCAACATCGCAGAAAGTGAAAAATGGATAAAGAAGTTGTGGTATTTACTTACAAAGCAATATCACTCAGCAATGAAATCTATGTCATCAGGCCCTTAGCAGCACAATGAGTGGATTCAGGTATGATGATTCTAACTGAAATAAGTCACACAGAAAAAGAAACATCATAAGATATCAGTAATACACGGAATGTAAACTTGGCTACACAGGAACTGAATTACAGAACAGAACAGGGTCTCAAATTTAGAAAACCAACTTATGCTTGCTTAAGGGGAAAGGTGAGTTGGGGTGCTGCATAAAACCAGAGATTGAAATGAGCACAGATAAAGTTCCTTAAGCCAAATATGGAATAGACAAGAGCTACTCCTTGCTCAACGAAATGGACTCAACACCGCATATTAAACGCCTAAGAATGTACCTGACTAGTAAGTATCTTAAAACCTATGGATTGCTATGTCTCCGAAAGAGAATCAAGCATGTGTACAGGGGCATAAACGCAGCAGTGATAGGATTGGAGAGGTTCGGTGAGCAAATGAAGACCCTCTGAAGTCATATTGCATGGTACCCATTCCACGGGTTTCAACTACCCAGGTTTAAGGTATTCTTCCTTCAGCTAAAACATGCATGTGCAACCTAGAGTATGATCAACCATGTGATCGGGAGACGTGTTCAAATATGTCTCAGTTTTCGTACCCTGGTACTCGGGTGCAACATTCCAGACGCTTTACTAACACCCTCCCGACTTGGAGAGTCAGTCCCTTTAACCTCCTGTTTGGCCCAGTTTGCAATTTCTGCGGAAGATGAACAGGAATAGCGAGAACCAATGAGAGACTAGCTGGAGGTGTCTGGACGGGCAAATTTAACTCTCATTTCCCACCAGGAAGAGGAATTAACCAAAGGCTCAGCGTGTCGTGCCGGAACCAGATTAGGGCCTGAAGCCATCCTGCGGTGTTGCGGCCAGCTCAAAAGAAAGCGAGTTGAAGAAAGGAGCTCAGGGGCACTGTAATTCACAAACCTGCAGAGTTATAAATGACAGCTATCGTCCAAAAATATACTGAAGTAAGGCTGCCAAGAGGACTTGAAAGCGGGGCAGAATTGCAGGAAACCGATTTCAGGAGGTAGACTGGAATTGCATTGAAAGCATAGGAAAAGAGGCAGAACGTCCACAATGATGCACTTGGCCAAAAAGGGCGTATGCGTTTTTTCCTGAATATATTCAGGAAAAAACGCATACGCCCTTTTTGGCCAACCAAGCAAGCTTGCAAAGGAAATCTGCACTACAATGAAGTCTCACTTCCCCCCGGTCAAAAGGGCCATCTGAAAAAAGTGTAAAATCCAGAAAGGCAGGACAGGCCATGGAGAACTGGGAGCCTTGTTATGCTGATGGGCGGGATGTAAATTGCCAACAGACACTCGGGAGAAGTGTATGGTGTTTCCTGAAACATCTAAAAAACAAAGCAACAGAGCCTAGGGCACTTCCACTTATGGTCCTATAGCTTAGGGAAATTAAAATCAAAAAGACACAGCCACCCCAAAGTTTGGGACGCCTCTGTTTACAAGAACCTCGTTTACAGTACAAGTTCAACATCGCAGAAAGTGAAAAATGGATAAAGAATTTGTGGTATTTACTTACAAAGCAATATCACTCAGCAATGAAATCTATGTCATCAGGCCCTTAGCAGCACAATGAGTGGATTCAGGTATGATGATTCTAACTGAAATAAGTCACACAGAAAAAGAAACATCATAAGATATCAGTAATACACGGAATGTAAACTTGGCTACACAGGAACTGAATTACAGAACAGACCAGTGTCTCAAATTTAGAAAACCAACTTATGCTTGCTTAAGGGTAAAGGTGAGTTGGGGTGCTGCATAAAACCAGAGATTGAAATGAACACAGATAAAGTTCCTTAAGCCAAATATGGAATAGACCAGAGCTACTCCTTGCTCAACGAAATGGACTCAACACCGCATATTAAACGCCTAAGAATGTACCTGACTAGTAAGTATCTTAAAACCTATGGATTGCTATGTCTCCGAAAGAGAATCAAGCATGTGTACAGGGGCATAAACGCAGCAGTGATAGGATTGGAGAGGTTCGGTGAGCAAATGAAGACCCTTTGAAGTCATATTGCATGGTACCCATTCCACGGGTTTCAACTACCCAGGTTTAAGGTATTCTTCCTTCAGCTAAAACATGCATGTGGAACCTAGAGTATGATCAACCATGTGATCGGGAGACGTGTTCAAATATGTCTCAGTTTTCGTACCCTGGTACTCGGGTGCAACATTCCAGACGCTTTACTAACACCCTCCCGACTTGGAGAGTCAGTCCCTTTAACCTCCTGTTTGGCCCAGTTTGCAATTTCTGCGGAAGATGAACAGGAATAGCGAGAACCAATGAGAGACTAGCTGGAGGTGTCTGGACGGGCAAATTTAACTCTCATTTCCCACCAGGAAGAGGAATTAACCAAAGGCTCAGCGTGCCGTGCCGGAACCAGATTAGGGCCTGAAGCCATCCTGCGGTGTTGCGGCCAGCTCAAAAGAAAGCGAGTTGAAGAAAGGAGCTCAGGGGCACTGTAATTCACAAACCTGCAGAGTTATAAATGACAGCTATCGTCCAAAAATATACTGAAGTAAGGCTGCCAAGAGGACTTGAAAGCGGGGCAGAATTGCAGGAAACCGATTTCAGGAGGTAGACTGGAATTGCATTGAAAGCATAGGAAAAGAGGCAGAACGTCCACAATGATGCACTTGGCCAAAAAGGGCGTATGCGTTTTTTCCTGAATATATTCAGGAAAAAACGCATACGCCCTTTTTGGCCAACCAAGCAAGCTTGCAAAGGAAATCTGCACTACAATGAAGTCTCACTTCCCCCCGGTCAAAAGGGCCATCTGAAAAAAGTGTAAAATCCAGAAAGGCAGGACAGGCCATGGAGAACTGGGAGCCTTGTTATGCTGATGGGCGGGATGTAAATTGCCAACAGACACTCGGGAGAAGTGTATGGTGTTTCCTGAAACATCTAAAAAACAAAGCAACAGAGCCTAGGGCACTTCCACTTATGGTCCTATAGCTTAGGGAAATTAAAATCAAAAAGACACAGCCACCCCAAAGTTTGGGACGCCTCTGTTTACAAGAACCTCGTTTACAGTACAAGTTCAACATCGCAGAAAGTGAAAAATG
Organism: Pseudorca crassidens; assembly: GCF_039906515.1. Taxonomy (NCBI): domain Eukaryota; kingdom Metazoa; phylum Chordata; class Mammalia; order Artiodactyla; family Delphinidae; genus Pseudorca; species Pseudorca crassidens. The sequence continues at coordinate 800,239 of NW_027136308.1, forward strand.
GATAAAGAAGTTGTGGTATTTACTTACAAAGCAATATCACTCAGCAATGAAATCTATGTCATCAGGCCCTTAGCAGCACAATGAGTGGATTCAGGTATGATGATTCTAACTGAAATAAGTCACACAGAAAAAGAAACATCATAAGATATCAGTAATACACGGAATGTAAACTTGGCTACACAGGAACTGAATTACAGAACAGAACAGGGTCTCAAATTTAGAAAACCAACTTATGCTTGCTTAAGGGGAAAGGTGAGTTGGGGTGCTGCATAAAACCAGAGATTGAAATGAGCACAGATAAAGTTCCTTAAGCCAAATATGGAATAGACCAGAGCTACTCCTTGCTCAACGAAATGGACTCAACACCGCATATTAAATGCCTAAGAATGTACCTGACTAGTAAGTATCTTAAAACCTATGGATTGCTATGTCTCCGAAAGAGAATCAAGCATGTGTACAGGGGCATAAACGCAGCAGTGATAGGATTGGAGAGGTTCGGTGAGCAAATGAAGACCCTTTGAAGTCATATTGCATGGTACCCATTCCACGGGTTTCAACTACCCAGGTTTAAGGTATTCTTCCTTCAGCTAAAACATGCATGTGGAACCTAGAGTATGATCAACCATGTGATCGGGAGACGTGTTCAAATATGTCTCAGTTTTCGTACCCTGGTACTCGGGTGCAACATTCCAGACGCTTTACTAACACCCTCCCGACTTGGAGAGTCAGTCCCTTTAACCTCCTGTTTGGCCCAGTTTGCAATTTCTGCGGAAGATGAACAGGAATAGCGAGAACCAATGAGAGACTAGCTGGAGGTGTCTGGACGGGAAAATTTTACTCTCATTTCCCACCAGGAAGAGGAATTAACCAAAGGCTCAGCGTGTCGTGCCGGAACCAGATTAGGGCCTGAAGCCATCCTGCGGTGTTGCGGCCAGCTCAAAAGAAAGCGAGTTGAAGAAAGGAGCTCAGGGGCACTGTAATTCACAAACCTGCAGAGTTATAAATGACAGCTATCGTCCAAAAATATACTGAAGTAAGGCTGCCAAGAGGACTTGAAAGCGGGGCAGAATTGCAGGAAACCGATTTCAGGAGGTAGACTGGAATTGCATTGAAAGCATAGGAAAAGAGGCAGAACGTCCACAATGATGCACTTGGCCAAAAAGGGCGTATGCGTTTTTTCCTGAATATATTCAGGAAAAAACGCATACGCCCTTTTTGGCCAACCAAGCAAGCTTGCAAAGGAAATCTGCACTACAATGAAGTCTCACTTCCCCCCGGTCAAAAGGGCCATCTGAAAAAAGTGTAAAATCCAGAAAGGCAGGACAGGCCATGGAGAACTGGGAGCCTTGTTATGCTGATGGGCGGGATGTAAATTGCCAACAGACACTCGGGAGAAGTGTATGGTGTTTCCTGAAACATCTAAAAAACAAAGCAACAGAGCCTAGGGCACTTCCACTTATGGTCCTATAGCTTAGGGAAATTAAAATCAAAAAGACACAGCCACCCCAAAGTTTGGGACGCCTCTGTTTACAAGAACCTCGTTTACAGTACAAGTTCAACATCGCAGAAAGTGAAAAATGGATAAAGAAGTTGTGGTATTTACTTACAAAGCAATATCACTCAGCAATGAAATCTATGTCATCAGGCCCTTAGCAGCACAATGAGTGGATTCAGGTATGATGATTCTAACTGAAATAAGTCACACAGAAAAAGAAACATCATAAGATATCAGTAATACACGGAATGTAAACTTGGCTACACAGGAACTGAATTACAGAACAGAACAGGGTCTCAAATTTAGAAAACCAACTTATGCTTGCTTAAGGGGAAAGGTGAGTTGGGGTGCTGCATAAAACCAGAGATTGAAATGAGCACAGATAAAGTTCCTTAAGCCAAATATGGAATAGACAAGAGCTACTCCTTGCTCAACGAAATGGACTCAACACCGCATATTAAACGCCTAAGAATGTACCTGACTAGTAAGTATCTTAAAACCTATGGATTGCTATGTCTCCGAAAGAGAATCAAGCATGTGTACAGGGGCATAAACGCAGCAGTGATAGGATTGGAGAGGTTCGGTGAGCAAATGAAGACCCTTTGAAGTCATATTGCATGGTACCCATTCCACGGGTTTCAACTACCCAGGTTTAAGGTATTCTTCCTTCAGCTAAAACATGCATGTGGAACCTAGAGTATGATCAACCATGTGATCGGGAGACGTGTTCAAATATGTCTCAGTTTTCGTACCCTGGTACTCGGGTGCAACATTCCAGACGCTTTACTAACACCCTCCCGACTTGGAGAGTCAGTCCCTTTAACCTCCTGTTTGGCCCAGTTTGCAATTTCTGCGGAAGATGAACAGGAATAGCGAGAACCAATGAGAGACTAGCTGGAGGTGTCTGGACGGGCAAATTTAACTCTCATTTCCCACCAGGAAGAGGAATTAACCAAAGGCTCAGCGTGCCGTGCCGGAACCAGATTAGGGCCTGAAGCCATCCTGCGGTGTTGCGGCCAGCTCAAAAGAAAGCGAGTTGAAGAAAGGAGCTCAGGGGCACTGTAATTCACAAACCTGCAGAGTTATAAATGACAGCTATCGTCCAAAAATATACTGAAGTAAGGCTGCCAAGAGGACTTGAAAGCGGGGCAGAATTGCAGGAAACCGATTTCAGGAGGTAGACTGGAATTGCATTGAAAGCATAGGAAAAGAGGCAGAACGTCCACAATGATGCACTTGGCCAAAAAGGGCGTATGCGTTTTTTCCTGAATATATTCAGGAAAAAACGCATACGCCCTTTTTGGCCAACCAAGCAAGCTTGCAAAGGAAATCTGCACTACAATGAAGTCTCACTTCCCCCCGGTCAAAAGGGCCATCTGAAAAAAGTGTAAAATCCAGAAAGGCAGGACAGGCCATGGAGAACTGGGAGCCTTGTTATGCTGATGGGCGGGATGTAAATTGCCAACAGACACTCGGGAGAAGTGTATGGTGTTTCCTGAAACATCTAAAAAACAAAGCAACAGAGCCTAGGGCACTTCCACTTATGGTCCTATAGCTTAGGGAAATTAAAATCAAAAAGACACAGCCACCCCAAAGTTTGGGACGCCTCTGTTTACAAGAACCTCGTTTACAGTACAAGTTCAACATCGCAGAAAGTGAAAAATGGATAAAGAAGTTGTGGTATTTACTTACAAAGCAATATCACTCAGCAATGAAATCTATGTCATCAGGCCCTTAGCAGCACAATGAGTGGATTCAGGTATGATGATTCTAACTGAAATAAGTCACACAGAAAAAGAAACATCATAAGATATCAGTAATACACGGAATGTAAACTTGGCTACACAGGAACTGAATTACAGAACAGAACAGGGTCTCAAATTTAGAAAACCAACTTATGCTTGCTTAAGGGGAAAGGTGAGTTGGGGTGCTGCATAAAACCAGAGATTGAAATGAGCACAGATAAAGTTCCTTAAGCCAAATATGGAATAGACCAAAGCTACTCCTTGCTCAACGAAATGGACTCAACACCGCATATTAAATGCCTAAGAATGTACCTGACTAGTAAGTATCTTAAAACCTATGGATTGCTATGTCTCCGAAAGAGAATCAAGCATGTGTACAGGGGCATAAACGCAGCAGTGATAGGATTGGAGAGGTTCGGTGAGCAAATGAAGACCCTTTGAAGTCATATTGCATGGTACCCATTCCACGGGTTTCAACTACCCAGGTTTAAGGTATTCTTCCTTCAGCTAAAACATGCATGTGGAACCTAGAGTATGATCAACCATGTGATCGGGAGACGTGTTCAAATATGTCTCAGTTTTCGTACCCTGGTACTCGGGTGCAACATTCCAGACGCTTTACTAACACCCTCCCGACTTGGAGAGTCAGTCCCTTTAACCTCCTGTTTGGCCCAGTTTGCAATTTCTGCGGAAGATGAACAGGAATAGCGAGAACCAATGAGAGACTAGCTGGAGGTGTCTGGACGGGCAAATTTAACTCTCATTTCCCACCAGGAAGAGGAATTAACCAAAGGCTCAGCGTGCCGTGCCGGAACCAGATTAGGGCCTGAAGCCATCCTGCGGTGTTGCGGCCAGCTCAAAAGAAAGCGAGTTGAAGAAAGGAGCTCAGGGGCACTGTAATTCACAAACCTGCAGAGTTATAAATGACAGCTATCGTCCAAAAATATACTGAAGTAAGGCTGCCAAGAGGACTTGAAAGCGGGGCAGAATTGCAGGAAACCGATTTCAGGAGGTAGACTGGAATTGCATTGAAAGCATAGGAAAAGAGGCAGAACGTCCACAATGATGCACTTGGCCAAAAAGGGCGTATGCGTTTTTTCCTGAATATATTCAGGAAAAAACGCATACGCCCTTTTTGGCCAACCAAGCAAGCTTGCAAAGGAAATCTGCACTACAATGAAGTCTCACTTCCCCCCGGTCAAAAGGGCCATCTGAAAAAAGTGTAAAATCCAGAAAGGCAGGACAGGCCATGGAGAACTGGGAGCCTTGTTATGCTGATGGGCGGGATGTAAATTGCCAACAGACACTCGGGAGAAGTGTATGGTGTTTCCTGAAACATCTAAAAAACAAAGCAACAGAGCCTAGGGCACTTCCACTTATGGTCCTATAGCTTAGGGAAATTAAAATCAAAAAGACACAGCCACCCCAAAGTTTGGGACGCCTCTGTTTACAAGAACCTCGTTTACAGTACAAGTTCAACATCGCAGAAAGTGAAAAATGGATAAAGAAGTTGTGGTATTTACTTACAAAGCAATATCACTCTGCAATGAAATCTATGTCATCAGGCCCTTAGCAGCACAATGAGTGGATTCAGGTATGATGATTCTAACTGAAATAAGTCACACAGAAAAAGAAACATCATAAGATATCAGTAATACACGGAATGTAAACTTGGCTACACAGGAACTGAATTACAGAACAGAACAGGGTCTCAAATTTAGAAAACCAACTTATGCTTGCTTAAGGGGAAAGGTGAGTTGGGGTGCTGCATAAAACCAGAGATTGAAATGAGCACAGATAAAGTTCCTTAAGCCAAATATGGAATAGACCAGAGCTACTCCTTGCTCAACGAAATGGACTCAACACCGCATATTAAATGCCTAAGAATGTACCTGACTAGTAAGTATCTTAAAACCTATGGATTGCTATGTCTCCGAAAGAGAATCAAGCATGTGTACAGGGGCATAAACGCAGCAGTGATAGGATTGGAGAGGTTCGGTGAGCAAATGAAGACCCTTTGAAGTCATATTGCATGGTACCCATTCCACGGGTTTCAACTACCCAGGTTTAAGGTATTCTTCCTTCAGCTAAAACATGCATGTGGAACCTAGAGTATGATCAACCATGTGATCGGGAGACGTGTTCAAATATGTCTCAGTTTTCGTACCCTGGTACTCGGGTGCAACATTCCAGACGCTTTACTAACACCCTCCCGACTTGGAGAGTCAGTCCCTTTAACCTCCTGTTTGGCCCAGTTTGCAATTTCTGCGGAAGATGAACAGGAATAGCGAGAACCAATGAGAGACTAGCTGGAGGTGTCTGGACGGGCAAATTTAACTCTCATTTCCCACCAGGAAGAGGAATTAACCAAAGGCTCAGCGTGCCGTGCCGGAACCAGATTAGGGCCTGAAGCCATCCTGCGGTGTTGCGGCCAGCTCAAAAGAAAGCGAGTTGAAGAAAGGAGCTCAGGGGCACTGTAATTCACAAACCTGCAGAGTTATAAATGACAGCTATCGTCCAAAAATATACTGAAGTAAGGCTGCCAAGAGGACTTGAAAGCGGGGCAGAATTGCAGGAAACCGATTTCAGGAGGTAGACTGGAATTGCATTGAAAGCATAGGAAAAGAGGCAGAACGTCCACAATGATGCACTTGGCCAAAAAGGGCGTATGCATTTTTTCCTGAATATATTCAGGAAAAAACGCATACGCCCTTTTTGGCCAACCAAGCAAGCTTGCAAAGGAAATCTGCACTACAATGAAGTCTCACTTCCCCCCGGTCAAAAGGGCCATCTGAAAAAAGTGTAAAATCCAGAAAGGCAGGACAGGCCATGGAGAACTGGGAGCCTTGTTATGCTGATGGGCGGGATGTAAATTGCCAACAGACACTCGGGAGAAGTGTATGGTGTTTCCTGAAACATCTAAAAAACAAAGCAACAGAGCCTAGGGCACTTCCACTTATGGTCCTATAGCTTAGGGAAATTAAAATCAAAAAGACACAGCCACCCCAAAGTTTGGGACGCCTCTGTTTACAAGAACCTCGTTTACAGTACAAGTTCAACATCGCAGAAAGTGAAAAATGGATAAAGAAGTTGTGGTATTTACTTACAAAGCAATATCACTCAGCAATGAAATCTATGTCATCAGGCCCTTAGCAGCACAATGAGTGGATTCAGGTATGATGATTCTAACTGAAATAAGTCACACAGAAAAAGAAACATCATAAGATATCAGTAATACACAGAATGTAAACTTGGCTACACAGGAACTGAATTACAGAACAGAACAGTGTCTCAAATTTAGAAAACCAACTTATGCTTGCTTAAGGGTAAAGGTGAGTTGGGGTGCTGCATAAAACCAGAGATTGAAATGAACACAGATAAAGTTCCTTAAGCCAAATATGGAATAGACCAGAGCTACTCCTTGCTCAACGAAATGGACTCAACACCGCATATTAAACGCCTAAGAATGTACCTGACTAGTAAGTATCTTAAAACCTATGGATTGCTATGTCTCCGAAAGAGAATCAAGCATGTGTACAGGGGCATAAACGCAGCAGTGATAGGATTGGAGAGGTTCGGTGAGCAAATGAAGACCCTTTGAAGTCATATTGCATGGTACCCATTCCACGGGTTTCAACTACCCAGGTTTAAGGTATTCTTCCTTCAGCTAAAACATGCATGTGGAACCTAGAGTATGATCAACCATGTGATCGGGAGACGTGTTCAAATATGTCTCAGTTTTCGTACCCTGGTACTCGGGTGCAACATTCCAGACGCTTTACTAACACCCTCCCGACTTGGAGAGTCAGTCCCTTTAACCTCCTGTTTGGCCCAGTTTGCAATTTCTGCGGAAGATGAACAGGAATAGCGAGAACCAATGAGAGACTAGCTGGAGGTGTCTGGACGGGCAAATTTAACTCTCATTTCCCACCAGGAAGAGGAATTAACCAAAGGCTCAGCGTGCCGTGCCGGAACCAGATTAGGGCCTGAAGCCATCCTGCAGTGTTGCGGCCAGCTCAAAAGAAAGCGAGTTGAAGAAAGGAGCTCAGGGGCACTGTAATTCACAAACCTGCAGAGTTATAAATGACAGCTATCGTCCAAAAATATACTGAAGTAAGGCTGCCAAGAGGACTTGAAAGCGGGGCAGAATTGCAGGAAACCGATTTCAGGAGGTAGACTGGAATTGCATTGAAAGCATAGGAAAAGAGGCAGAACGTCCACAATGATGCACTTGGCCAAAAAGGGCGTATGCGTTTTTTCCTGAATATATTCAGGAAAAAACGCATACGCCCTTTTTGGCCAACCAAGCAAGCTTGCAAAGGAAATCTGCACTACAATGAAGTCTCACTTCCCCCCGGTCAAAAGGGCCATCTGAAAAAAGTGTAAAATCCAGAAAGGCAGGACAGGCCATGGAGAACTGGGAGCCTTGTTATGCTGATGGGCGGGATGTAAATTGCCAACAGACACTCGGGAGAAGTGTATGGTGTTTCCTGAAACATCTAAAAAACAAAGCAACAGAGCCTAGGGCACTTCCACTTATGGTCCTATAGCTTAGGGAAATTAAAATCAAAAAGACACAGCCACCCCAAAGTTTGGGACGCCTCTGTTTACAAGAACCTCGTTTACAGTACAAGTTCAACATCGCAGAAAGTGAAAAATGGATAAAGAAGTTGTGGTATTTACTTACAAAGCAATATCACTCAGCAATGAAATCTATGTCATCAGGCCCTTAGCAGCACAATGAGTGGATTCAGGTATGATGATTCTAACTGAAATAAGTCACACAGAAAAAGAAACATCATAAGATATCAGTAATACACGGAATGTAAACTTGGCTACACAGGAACTGAATTACAGAACAGAACAGGGTCTCAAATTTAGAAAACCAACTTATGCTTGCTTAAGGGGAAAGGTGAGTTGGGGTGCTGCATAAAACCAGAGATTGAAATGAGCACAGATAAAGTTCCTTAAGCCAAATATGGAATAGACAAGAGCTACCTCTTGCTCAACGAAATGGACTCAACACCGCATATTAAATGCCTAAGAATGTACCTGACTAGTAAGTATCTTAAAACCTATGGATTGCTATGTCTCCGAAAGAGAATCAAGCATGTGTACAGGGGCATAAACGCAGCAGTGATAGGATTGGAGAGGTTCGGTGAGCAAATGAAGACCCTTTGAAGTCATATTGCATGGTACCCATTCCACGGGTTTCAACTACCCAGGTTTAAGGTATTCTTCCTTCAGCTAAAACATGCATGTGCAACCTAGAGTATGATCAACCATGTGATCGGGAGACGTGTTCAAATATGTCTCAGTTTTCGTACCCTGGTACTCGGGTACAACATTCCAGACGCTTTACTAACACCCTCCCGACTTGGAGAGTCAGTCCCTTTAACCTCCTGTTTGGCCCAGTTTGCAATTTCTGCGGAAGATGAACAGGAATAGCGAGAACCAATGAGAGACTAGCTGGAGGTGTCTGAACGGGCAAATTTAACTCTCATTTCCCACCAGGAAGAGGAATTAACCAAAGGCTCAGCGTGCACTGCTGGAACCAGATTAGGGCCTGAAGCCATCCTGCGGTGTTGCGGCCAGCTCAAAAGAAAGCGAGTTGAAGAAAGGAGCTCAGGGGCACTGTAATTCACAAACCTGCAGAGTTATAAATGACAGCTATCGTCCAAAAATATACTGAAGTAAGGCTGCCAAGAGGACTTGAAAGCGGGGCAGAATTGCAGGAAACCGATTTCAGGAGGCAGACTGGAATTGCATTGAAAGCATAGGAAAAGAGGCAGAACGTCCACAATGATGCACTTGGCCAAAAAGGGCGTATGCGTTTTTTCCTGAATATATTCAGGAAAAAACGCATACGTCCTTTTTGGCCAACCAAGCAAGCTTGCAAAGGAAATCTGCACTACAATGAAGTCTCACTTCCCCCCGGTCAAAAGGGCCATCTGAAAAAAGTGTAAAATCCAGAAAGGCAGGACAGGCCATGGAGAACTGGGAGCCTTGTTATGCTGATGGGCGGGATGTAAATTGCCAACAGACACTCGGGAGAAGTGTATGGTGTTTCCTGAAACATCTAAAAAACAAAGCAACAGAGCCTAGGGCACTTCCACTTATGGTCCTATAGCTTAGGGAAATTAAAATCAAAAAGACACAGCCACCCCAAAGTTTGGGACGCCTCTGTTTACAAGAACCTCGTTTACAGTACAAGTTCAACATCGCAGAAAGTGAAAAATGGATAAAGAAGTTGTGGTATTTACTTACAAAGCAATATCACTCAGCAATGAAATCTATGTCATCAGGCCCTTAGCAGGACAATGAGTGGATTCAGGTATGATGATTCTAACTGAAATAAGTCACACAGAAAAAGAAACATCATAAGATATCAGTAATACACGGAATGTAAACTTGGCTACACAGGAACTGAATTACAGAACAGAACAGGGTCTCAAATTTAGAAAACCAACTTATGCTTGCTTAAGGGTAAAGGTGAGTTGGGGTGCTGCATAAAACCAGAGATTGAAATGAGCACAGATAAAGTTCCTTAAGCCAAATATGGAATAGACAAGAGCTACTCCTTGCTCAACGAAATGGACACAATACCGCATATTAAACGCCTAAGAATGTACCTGACTAGTAAGTATCTTAAAACCTATGGATTGCTATGTCTCCGAAAGAGAATCAAGCATGTGTACAGGGGCATAAACGCAGCAGTGATAGGATTGGAGAGGTTCGGTGAGCAAATGAAGACCCTCTGAAGTCATATTGCATGGTACCCATTCCACGGGTTTCAACTACCCAGGTTTAAGGTATTCTTCCTTCAGCTAAAACATGCATGTGGAACCTAGAGTCTGATCAACCATGTGATCGGGAGACGTGTTCAAATATGTCTCAGTTTTCGTACCCTGGTACTCGGGTGCAACATTCCAGACGCTTTACTAACACCCTCCCGACTTGGAGAGTCAGTCCCTTTAACCTCCTGTTTGGCCCAGTTTGCAATTTCTGCGGAAGATGAACAGGAATAGCGAGAACCAATGAGAGACTAGCTGGAGGTGTCTGGACGGGCAAATTTAACTCTCATTTCCCACCAGGAAGAGGAATTAACCAAAGGCTCAGCGTGCCGTGCCGGAACAAGATTAGGGCCTGAAGCCATCCTGCGGTGTTGCGGCCAGCTCAAAAGAAAGCGAGTTGAAGAAAGGAGCTCAGGGGCACTGTAATTCACAAACCTGCAGACTTATAAATGACAGCTATCATCCAAAAATATACTGAAGTAAGGCTGCCAAGAGGACTTGAAAGCGGGGCAGAATTGCAGGAAACCGATTTCAGGAGGTAGACTGGAATTGCATTGAAAGCATAGGAAAAGAGGCAGAACGTCCACAATGATGCACTTGGCCAAAAAGGGCGTATGCGTTTTTTCCTGAATATATTCAGGAAAAAACGCATACGCCCTTTTTGGCCAACTAAGCAAGCTTGCAAAGGAAATCTGCACTACAATGAAGTCTCACTTCCCCCCGGTCAAAAGGGCCATCTGAAAAAAGTGTAAAATCCAGAAAGGCAGGACAGGCCATGGAGAACTGGGAGCCTTGTTATGCTGATGGGCGGGATGTAAATTGCCAACAGACACTCGGGAGAAGTGTATGGTGTTTCCTGAAACATCTAAAAAACAAAACAACAGAGCCTAGGGCACTTCCACTTATGGTCCTATAGCTTAGGGAAATTAAAATCAAAAAGACACAGCCACCCCAAAGTTTGGGACGCCTCTGTTTACAAGAACCTCGTTTACAGTACAAGTTCAACATCGCAGAAAGTGAAAAATGGATAAAGAAGTTGTGGTATTTACTTACAAAGCAATATCACTCAGCAATGAAATCTATGTCATCAGGCCCTTAGCAGCACAATGAGTGGATTCAGGTATGATGATTCTAACTGAAATAAGTCACACAGAAAAAGAAACATCATAAGATATCAGTAATACACGGAATGTAAACTTGGCTACACAGGAACTGAATTACAGAACAGAACAGGGTCTCAAATTTAGAAAACCAACTTATGCTTGCTTAAGGGGAAAGGTGAGTTGGGGTGCTGCATAAAACCAGAGATTGAAATGAGCACAGATAAAGTTCCTTAAGCCAAATATGGAATAGACAAGAGCTACCTCTTGCTCAACGAAATGGACTCAACACCGCATATTAAATGCCTAAGAATGTACCTGACTAGTAAGTATCTTAAAACCTATGGATTGCTATGTCTCCGAAAGAGAATCAAGCATGTGTACAGGGGCATAAACGCAGCAGTGATAGGATTGGAGAGGTTCGGTGAGCAAATGAAGACCCTTTGAAGTCATATTGCATGGTACCCATTCCACGGGTTTCAACTACCCAGGTTTAAGGTATTCTTCCTTCAGCTAAAACATGCATGTGGAACCTAGAGTATGATCAACCATGTGATCGGGAGACGTGTTCAAATATGTCTCAGTTTTCGTACCCTGGTACTCGGGTGCAACATTCCAGACGCTTTACTAACACCCTCCCGACTTGGAGAGTCAGTCCCTTTAACCTCCTGTTTGGCCCAGTTTGCAATTTCTGCGGAAGATGAACAGGAATAGCGAGAACCAATGAGAGACTAGCTGGAGGTGTCTGAACGGGCAAATTTAACTCTCATTTCCCACCAGGAAGAGGAATTAACCAAAGGCTCAGCGTGCCCTGCCGGAACCAGATTAGGGCCTGAAGCCATCCTGCGGTGTTGCGGCCAGCTCAAAAGAAAGCGAGTTGAAGAAAGGAGCTCAGGGGCACTGTAATTCACAAACCTGCAGAGTTATAAATGACAGCTATCGTCCAAAAATATACTGAAGTAAGGCTGCCAAGAGGACTTGAAAGCGGAGCAGAATTGCAGGAAACCGATTTCAGGAGGCAGACTGGAATTGCATTGAAAGCATAGGAAAAGAGGCAGAACGTCCACAATGATGCACTTGGCCAAAAAGGGCGTATGCGTTTTTTCCTGAATATATTCAGGAAAAAACGCATACGCCCTTTTTGGCCAACCAAGCAAGCTTGCAAAGGAAATCTGCACTACAATGAAGTCTCACTTCCCCCCGGTCAAAAGGGCCATCTGAAAAAAGTGTAAAATCCAGAAAGGCAGGACAGGCCATGGAGAACTGGGAGCCTTGTTATGCTGATGGGCGGGATGTAAATTGCCAACAGACACTCGGGAGAAGTGTATGGTGTTTCCTGAAACATCTAAAAAACAAAGCAACAGAGCCTAGGGCACTTCCACTTATGGTCCTATAGCTTAGGGAAATTAAAATCAAAAAGACACAGCCACCCCAAAGTTTGGGACGCCTCTGTTTACAAGAACCTCGTTTACAGTACAAGTTCAACATCGCAGAAAGTGAAAAATGGATAAAGAAGTTGTGGTATTTACTTACAAAGCAATATCACTCAGCAATGAAATCTATGTCATCAGGCCCTTAGCAGCACAATGAGTGGATTCAGGTATGATGATTCTAACTGAAATAAGTCACACAGAAAAAGAAACATCATAAGATATCAGTAATACACGGAATGTAAACTTGGCTACACAGGAACTGAATTACAGAACAGAACAGGGTCTCAAATTTAGAAAACCAACTTATGCTTGCTTAAGGGTAAAGGTGAGTTGGGGTGCTGCATAAAACCAGAGATTGAAATGAGCACAGATAAAGTTCCTTAAGCCAAATATGGAATAGACAAGAGCTACTCCTTGCTCAACGAAATGGACTCAATACCGCATATTAAACGCCTAAGAATGTACCTGACTAGTAAGTATCTTAAAACCTATGGATTGCTATGTCTCCGAAAGAGAATCAAGCATGTGTACAGGGGCATAAACGCAGCAGTGATAGGATTGGAGAGGTTCGGTGAGCAAATGAAGACCCTCTGAAGTCATATTGCATGGTACCCATTCCACGGGTTTCAACTACCCAGGTTTAAGGTATTCTTCCTTCAGCTAAAACATGCATGTGGAACCTAGAGTCTGATCAACCATGTGATCGGGAGACGTGTTCAAATATGTCTCAGTTTTCGTACGCTGGTACTCGGGTGCAACACTCCAGACGCTTTACTAACACCCTCCCGACTTGGAGAGTCAGTCCCTTTAACCTCCTGTTTGGCCCAGTTTGCAATTTCTGCGGAAGATGAACAGGAATAGCGAGAACCAATGAGAGACTAGCTGGAGGTGTCTGGACGGGCAAATTTAACTCTCATTTCCCACCAGGAAGAGGAATTAACCAAAGGCTCAGCGTGCCGTGCCGGAACAAGATTAGGGCCTGAAGCCATCCTGCGGTGTTGCGGCCAGCTCAAAAGAAAGCGAGTTGAAGAAAGGAGCTCAGGGGCACTGTAATTCACAAACCTGCAGACTTATAAATGACAGCTATCATCCAAAAATATACTGAAGTAAGGCTGCCAAGAGGACTTGAAAGCGGGGCAGAATTGCAGGAAACCGATTTCAGGAGGTAGACTGGAATTGCATTGAAAGCATAGGAAAAGAGGCAGAACGTCCACAATGATGCACTTGGCCAAAAAGGGCGTATGCGTTTTTTCCTGAATATATTCAGGAAAAAACGCATACGCCCTTTTTGGCCAACCAAGCAAGCTTGCAAAGGAAATCTGCACTACAATGAAGTCTCACTTCCCCCTGGTCAAAAGGGCCATCTGAAAAAAGTGTAAAATCCAGAAAGGCAGGACAGGCCATGGAGAACTGGGAGCCTTGTTATGCTGATGGGCGGGATGTAAATTGCCAACAGACACTCGGGAGAAGTGTATGGTGTTTCCTGAAACATCTAAAAAACAAAGCAACAGAGCCTAGGGCACTTCCACTTATGGTCCTATAGATTAGGGAAATTAAAATCAAAAAGACACAGCCACCCCAAAATTTGGGACGCCTCTGTTTACAAGAACCTCGTTTACAGTACAAGTTCAACATCGCAGAAAGTGAAAAATGGATAAAGAAGTTGTGGTATTTACTTACAAAGCAATATCACTCAGCAATGAAATCTATGTCATCAGGCCCTTAGCAGCACAATGAGTGGATTCAGGTATGATGATTCTAACTGAAATAAGTCACACAGAAAAAGAAACATCATAAGATATCAGTAATACACGGAATGTAAACTTGGCTACACAGGAACTGAATTACAGAACAGAACAGGGTCTCAAATTTAGAAAACCAACTTATGCTTGCTTAAGGGTAAAGGTGAGTTGGGGTGCTGCATAAAACCAGAGATTGAAATGAGCACAGATAAAGTTCCTTAAGCCAAATATGGAATAGACAAGAGCTACTCCTTGCTCAAAGAAATGGACTCAACACCGCATATTAAACGTCTAAGAATGTACCTGACTAGTAAGTATCTTAAAACCTATGGATTGCTATGTCTCCGAAAGAGAATCAAGCATGTGTACAGGGGCATAAACACAGCAGTGATAGGATTGGAGAGGTTCGGTGAGCAACTGAAGACCCTTTGAAGTCATATTGCATGGTACCCATTCCACGGGTTTCAACTACCCAGGTTTAAGGTATTCTTCCTTCAGCTAAAACATGCATGTGGAACCTAGAGTATGATCAACCATGTGATCGGGAGACGTGTTCAAATATGTCTCAGTTTTCGTACCCTGGTACTCGGGTGCAACATTCCAGAAGCTTTACTAACACCCTCCTGACTTGGAGAGTCAGTCCCTTTAACCTCCTGTTTGGCCCAGTTTGCAATTTCTGCGGAAGATGAACAGGAATAGCGAGAACCAATGAGAGACTAGCTGGAGGTGTCTGGACGGGCAAATTTAACTCTCATTTCCCACCAGGAAGAGGAATTAAACAAAGGCTCAGCGTGCCGTGCCGGAACCAGATTAGGGCCTGAAGCCATCCTGCGGTGTTGCGGCCAGCTCAAAAGAAAGCGAGTTGAAGAAAGGAGCTCAGGGGCACTGTAATTCACAAACCTGCAGAGTTATAAATGACAGTTATCGTCCAAAAATATACTGAAGTAAGGCTGCCAAGAGGACTTGAAAGCGGGGCAGAATTGCAGGAAACCGATTTCAGGAGGTAGACTGGAATTGCATTGAAAGCATAGGAAAAGAGGCAGAACGTCCACAATGATGCACTTGGCCAAAAAGGGCGTATGTGTTTTTTCCTGAATATATTCAGGAAAAAACGCATACGCCCTTTTTGGCCAACCAAGCAAGCTTGCAAAGGAAATCTGCACTACAATGAAGTCTCACTTCCCCCCAGTCAAAAGGGCCATCTGAAAAAAGTGTAAAATCCAGAAAGGCAGGACAGGCCATGGAGAACTGGGAGCCTTGTTATGCTGATGGGCGGGATGTAAATTGCCAACAGACACTCGGGAGAAGTGTATGGTGTTTCCTGAAACATCTAAAAAACAAAGCAACAGAGCCTAGGGCACTTCCACTTATGGTCCTATAGCTTAGGGAAATTAAAATCAAAAAGACACAGCCACCCCAAACATTGGGACGCCTCTGTTTACAAGAACCTCGTTTACAGTACAAGTTCAACATCGCAGAAAGTGAAAAATGGATAAAGAAGTTGTGGTATTTACTTACAAAGCAATATCACTCAGCAATGAAATCTATGTCATCAGGCCCTTAGCAGCACAATGAGTGGATTCAGGTATGATGATTCTAACTGAAATAAGTCACACAGAAAAAGAAACATCATAAGGTATCAGTAATACACGGAATGTAAACTTGGCTACACAGGAACTGAATTACAGAACAGAACAGGGTCTCAAATTTAGAAAACCAACTTATGCTTGCTTAAGGGTAAAGGTGAGTTGGGGTGCTGCATAAAACCAGAGATTGAAATGAGCACAGATAAAGTTCCTTAAGCCAAATATGGAATAGACAAGAGCTACCTCTTGCTCAACGAAATGGACTCAACACCGCATATTAAATGCCTAAGAATGTACCTGACTAGTAACTATCTTAAAACCTATGGATTGCTATGTCTCCGAAAGAGAATCAAGCATGTGTACAGGGGCATAAACGCAGCAGTGATAGGATTGGAGAGGTTCGGTGAGCAAATGAAGACCCTTTGAAGTCATATTGCATGGTACCCATTCCACGGGTTTCAACTACCCAGGTTTAAGGTATTCTTCCTTCAGCTAAAACATGCATGTGCAACCTAGAGTATGATCAACCATGTGATCGGGAGACGTGTTCAAATATGTCTCAGTTTTCGTACCTTGGTACTCGGGTACAACATTCCAGATGCTTTACTAACACCCTCCCGACTTGGAGAGTCAGTCCCTTTAACCTCCTGTTTGGCCCAGTTTGCAATTTCTGCGGAAGATGAACAGGAATAGCGAGAACCAATGAGAGACTAGCTGGAGGTGTCTGGACGGGCAAATTTAACTCTCATTTCCCACCAGGAAGAGGAATTAACCAAAGGCTCAGCGTGCCGTGCCGGAACCAGATTAGGGCCTGAAGCCATCCTGCGGTGTTGCGGCCAGGTCACAAGAAAGCGAGTTGAAGAAAGGAGCTCAGGGGCACTGTAATTCACAAACCTGCAGAGTTATAAATGACAGCTATCGTCCAAAAATATACTGAAGTAAGGCTGCCAAGAGGACTTGAAAGCGGGGCAGAATTGCAGGAAACCGATTTCAGGAGGTAGACTGGAATTGCATTGAAAGCATAGGAAAAGAGGCAGAACGTCCACAATGATGCACTTGGCCAAAAAGGGCGTATGCGTTTTTTCCTGAATATATTCAGGAAAAAACGCATACGCCCTTTTTCGCCAACCAAACAAGCTTGCAAAGGAAATCTGCACTACAATGAAGTCTCACTTCCCCCCGGTCAAAAGGGCCATCTGAAAAAAGTGTAAAATCCAGAAAGGCAGGACAGGCCATGGAGAACTGGGAGCCTTGTTATGCTGATGGGCGGGATGTAAATTGCCAACAGACACTCGGGAGAAGTGTATGGTGTTTCCTGAAACATCTAAAAAACAAAGCAACAGAGCCTAGGGCACTTCCACTTATGGTCCTATAGCTTAGGGAAATTAAAATCAAAAAGACACAGCCACCCCAAAGTTTGGGACGCCTCTGTTTACAAGAACCTCGTTTACAGTACAAGTTCAACATCGCAGAAAGTGAAAAATGGATAAAGAAGTTGTGGTATTTACTTACAAAGCAATATCACTCAGCAATGAAATCTATGTCATCAGGCCCTTAGCAGCACAATGAGTGGATTCAGGTATGATGATTCTAACTGAAATAAGTCACACAGAAAAAGAAACATCATAAGATATCAGTAATACACGGAATGTAAACTTGGCTACACAGGAACTGAATTACAGAACAGAACAGGGTCTCAAATTTAGAAAACCAACTTATGCTTGCTTAAGGGTAAAGGTGAGTTGGGGTGCTGCATAAAACCAGAGATTGAAATGAGCACAGATAAAGTTCCTTAAGCCAAATATGGAATAGACAAGAGCTACTCCTTGCTCAAAGAAATGGACTGAACACCGCATATTAAACGTCTAAGAATGTACCTGACTAGTAAGTATCTTAAAACCTATGGATTGCTATGTCTCCGAAAGAGAATCAAGCATGTGTACAGGGGCATAAACACAGCAGTGATAGGATTGGAGAGGTTCGGTGAGCAACTGAAGACCCTTTGAAGTCATATTGCATGGTACCCATTCCACGGGTTTCAACTACCCAGGTTTAAGGTATTCTTCCTTCAGCTAAAACATGCATGTGGAACCTAGAGTATGATCAACCATGTGATCGGGAGACGTGTTCAAATATGTCTCAGTTTTCGTACCCTGGTACTCGGGTGCAACATTCCAGAAGCTTTACTAACACCCTCCTGACTTGGAGAGTCAGTCCCTTTAACCTCCTGTTTGGCCCAGTTTGCAATTTCTGCGGAAGATGAACAGGAATAGCGAGAACCAATGAGAGACTAGCTGGAGGTGTCTGGACGGGCAAATTTAACTCTCATTTCCCACCAGGAAGAGGAATTAACCAAAGGCTCAGCGTGCCGTGCCGGAACCAGATTAGGGCCTGAAGCCATCCTGCGGTGTTGCGGCCAGCTCAAAAGAAAGCGAGTTGAAGAAAGGAGCTCAGGGGCACTGTAATTCACAAACCTGCAGAGTTATAAATGACAGTTATCGTCCAAAAATATACTGAAGTAAGGCTGCCAAGAGGACTTGAAAGCGGGGCAGAATTGCAGGAAACCGATTTCAGGAGGTAGACTGGAATTGCATTGAAAGCATAGGAAAAGAGGCAGAACGTCCACAATGATGCACTTGGCCAAAAAGGGCGTATGTGTTTTTTCCTGAATATATTCAGGAAAAAACGCATACGCCCTTTTTGGCCAACCAAGCAAGCTTGCAAAGGAAATCTGCACTACAATGAAGTCTCACTTCCCCCCAGTCAAAAGGGCCATCTGAAAAAAGTGTAAAATCCAGAAAGGCAGGACAGGCCATGGAGAACTGGGAGCCTTGTTATGCTGATGGGCGGGATGTAAATTGCCAACAGACACTCGGGAGAAGTGTATGGTGTTTCCTGAAACATCTAAAAAACAAAGCAACAGAGCCTAGGGCACTTCCACTTATGGTCCTATAGATTAGGGAAATTAAAATCAAAAAGACACAGCCACCCCAAACATTGGGACGCCTCTGTTTACAAGAACCTCGTTTACAGTACAAGTTCAACATCGCAGAAAGTGAAAAATGGATAAAGAAGTTGTGGTATTTACTTACAAAGCAATATCACTCAGCAATGAAATCTATGTCATCAGGCCCTTAGCAGCACAATGAGTGGATTCAGGTATGATGATTCTAACTGAAATAAGTCACACAGAAAAAGAAACATCATAAGGTATCAGTAATACACGGAATGTAAACTTGGCTACACAGGAACTGAATTACAGAACAGAACAGGGTCTCAAATTTAGAAAACCAACTTATGCTTGCTTAAGGGTAAAGGTGAGTTGGGGTGCTGCATAAAACCAGAGATTGAAATGAGCACAGATAAAGTTCCTTAAGCCAAATATGGAATAGACAAGAGCTACCTCTTGCTCAACGAAATGGACTCAACACCGCATATTAAATGCCTAAGAATGTACCTGACTAGTAACTATCTTAAAACCTATGGATTGCTATGTCTCCGAAAGAGAATCAAGCATGTGTACAGGGGCATAAACGCAGCAGTGATAGGATTGGAGAGGTTCGGTGAGCAAATGAAGACCCTTTGAAGTCATATTGCATGGTACCCATTCCACGGGTTTCAACTACCCAGGTTTAAGGTATTCTTCCTTCAGCTAAAACATGCATGTGCAACCTAGAGTATGATCAACCATGTGATCGGGAGACGTGTTCAAATATGTCTCAGTTTTCGTACCTTGGTACTCGGGTACAACATTCCAGATGCTTTACTAACACCCTCCCGACTTGGAGAGTCAGTCCCTTTAACCTCCTGTTTGGCCCAGTTTGCAATTTCTGCGGAAGATGAACAGGAATAGCGAGAACCAATGAGAGACTAGCTGGAGGTGTCTGGACGGGCAAATTTAACTCTCATTTCCCACCAGGAAGAGGAATTAACCAAAGGCTCAGCGTGCCGTGCCGGAACCAGATTAGGGCCTGAAGCCATCCTGCGGTGTTGCGGCCAGGTCACAAGAAAGCGAGTTGAAGAAAGGAGCTCAGGGGCACTGTAATTCACAAACCTGCAGAGTTATAAATGACAGCTATCGTCCAAAAATATACTGAAGTAAGGCTGCCAAGAGGACTTGAAAGCGGGGCAGAATTGCAGGAAACCGATTTCAGGAGGTAGACTGGAATTGCATTGAAAGCATAGGAAAAGAGGCAGAACGTCCACAATGATGCACTTGGCCAAAAAGGGCGTATGCGTTTTTTCCTGAATATATTCAGGAAAAAACGCATACGCCCTTTTTGGCCAACCAAACAAGCTTGCAAAGGAAATCTGCACTACAATGAAGTCTCACTTCCCCCCGGTCAAAAGGGCCATCTGAAAAAAGTGTAAAATCCAGAAAGGCAGGACAGGCCATGGAGAACTGGGAGCCTTGTTATGCTGATGGGCGGGATGTAAATTGCCAACAGACACTCGGGAGAAGTGTATGGTGTTTCCTGAAACATCTAAAAAACAAAGCAACAGAGCCTAGGGCACTTCCACTTATGGTCCTATAGCTTAGGGAAATTAAAATCAAAAAGACACAGCCACCCCAAAGTTTGGGACGCCTCTGTTTACAAGAACCTCGTTTACAGTACAAGTTCAACATCGCAGAAAGTGAAAAATGGATAAAGAAGTTGTGGTATTTACTTACAAAGCAATATCACTCAGCAATGAAATCTATGTCATCAGGCCCTTAGCAGCACAATGAGTGGATTCAGGTATGATGATTCTAACTGAAATAAGTCACACAGAAAAAGAAACATCATAAGATATCAGTAATACATGGAATGTAAACTTGGCTCCACAGGAACTGAATTACAGAACAGAACAGGGTCTCAAATTTAGAAAACCAACTTATGCTTGCTTAAGGGGAAAGGTGAGTTGGGGTGCTGCATAAAACCAGAGATTGAAATGAGCACAGATAAAGTTCCTTAAGCCAAATATGGAATAGACAAGAGCTACTCCTTGCTCAACGAAATGGACTCAACACCCCATATTAAATGCCTAAGAATGTACCTGACTAGTAAGTATCTTAAAACCTATGGATTGCTATGTCTCCGAAAGAGAATCAAGCATGTGTACAGGGGCATAAACGCAGCAGTGATAGGATTGGAGAGGTTCGGTGAGCAAATGAAGACCCTCTGAAGTCATATTGCATGGTACCCATTCCACGGGTTTCAACTACCCAGGTTTAAGGTATTCTTCCTTCAGCTAAAACATGCATGTGGAACCTAGAGTATGATCAACCATGTGATCGGGAGACGTGTTCAAATATGTCTCAGTTTTCGTACCCTGGTACTCGGGTGCAACATTCCAGACGCTTTACTAACACCCTCCCGACTTGGAGAGTCAGTCCCTTTAACCTCCTGTTTGGCCCAGTTTGCAATTTCTGCGGAAGATGAACAGGAATAGCGAGAACCAATGAGAGACTAGCTGGAGGTGTCTGGACGGGCAAATTTAACTCTCATTTCCCACCAGGAAGAGGAATTAACCAAAGGCTCAGCGTGCCGTGCCGGAACAAGATTAGGGCCTGAAGCCATCCTGCGGTGTTGCGGCCAGCTCAAAAGAAAGCGAGTTAAAGAAAGGAGCACAGGGGCACTGTAATTCACAAACCTGCAGAGTTATAAATGACAGCTATCGTCCAAAAATATACTGAAGTAAGGCTGCCAAGAGGACTTGAAAGCGGGGCAGAATTGCAGGAAACCGATTTCAGGAGGTAGACTGGAATTGCATTGAAAGCATAGGAAAAGAGGCAGAACGTCCACAATGATGCACTTGGCCAAAAAGGGCGTATGCGTTTTTTCCTGAATATATTCAGGAAAAAACGCATACGCCCTTTTTGGCCAACCAAGCAAGCTTGCAAAGGAAATCTGCACTACAATGAAGTCTCACTTCCCCCCGGTCAAAAGGGCCATCTGAAAAAAGTGTAAAATCCAGAAAGGCAGGACAGGCCATGGAGAACTGGGAGCCTTGTTATGCTGATGGGCGGGATGTAAATTGCCAACAGACACTCGGGAGAAGTGTATGGTGTTTCCTGAAACATCTAAAAAACAAAGCAACAGAGCCTAGGGCACTTCCACTTATGGTCCTATAGATTAGGGAAATTAAAATCAAAAAGACACAGCCACCCCAAACATTGGGACGCCTCTGTTTACAAGAACCTCGTTTACAGTACAAGTTCAACATCGCAGAAAGTGAAAAATGGATAAAGAATTTGTGGTATTTACTTACAAAGCAATATCACTCAGCAATGAAATCTATGTCATCAGGCCCTTAGCAGCACAATGAGTGGATTCAGGTATGATGATTATAACTGAAATAAGTCACACAGAAAAAGAAACATCATAAGATATCAGTAATACACGGAATGTAAACTTGGCTACACAGGAACTGAATTACAGAACAGAACAGGGTCTCAAATTTAGAAAACCAACTTATGCTTGCTTAAGGGTAAAGGTGAGTTGGGGTGCTGCATAAAACCAGAGATTGAAATGAGCACAGATAAAGTTCCTTAAGCCAAATATGGAATAGACAAGAGCTACTCCTTGCTCAACGAAATGGACTCAACACCGCATATTAAACGCCTAAGAATGTACCTGACTAGTAAGTATCTTAAAACCTATGGATTGCTATGTCTCCAAAAGAGAATCAAGCGTGTGTACAGGGGCATAAACGCAGCAGTGATAGGATTGGAGAGGTTCGGTGAGCAAATGAAGACCCTTTGAAGTCATAATGCATGGTACCCATTCCACGGGTCTCAACTCTCCAGGTTTAAAGGATTCTTCCTTCAGCTAAAACATGCATGTGGAACCTAGTGTATGATCAGCCATGTGATCGGGAGACGTGTTCAAATATCTCTCAGTTTTCATACCCTGGTACTCGGGTGCAACATTCCAGACGCTTTACTAACACTCTCCCCACTTGGAGAGTCAGCGCCTTTAACCTCCTGTTTGGCCCAGTTTGCAATTTCTGCGGAAGATGCACAGGAATAGCGAGAACCAATGAGAGACTAGCTGGAGGTGTCTGGACGGGCAAATTTAACTCTCATTTCCCACCAGGAAGAGGAAATAACCAAAGGCTCAGCATGCCGGGCCGGAACCAGATTAGGGCCTGAAGCCATCCTGCGGTGTTGCGGCCAGCTCACAAGAAAGCGAGTTGAAGAAAGGAGCTCAGGGGCACTGTAATTCACAAACCTGCAGAGTTATAAATGACAGCTATCGTCCAAAAATATACTGAAGTAAGGCTGCCAAGAGGACTTGAAAGCGGGGCAGAATTGCAGGAAACCGATTTCAGGAGGTAGACTGGAATTGCATTGAAAGCATAGGAAAAGAGGCAGAACGTCCACAATGATGCACTTGGCCAAAAAGGGCGTATGCGTTTTTTCCTGAATATATTCAGGAAAAAACGCATACGCCCTTTTTGGCCAACCAAGCAAACTTGCAAAGGAAATCTGCACTACAATGAAGTCTCACTTCCCCCCGGTCAAAAGGGCCATCTGAAAAAAGTGTAAAATCCAGAAAGGCAGGACAGGCCATGGAGAACTGGGAGCCTTGTTATGCTGATGGGCGGGATGTAAATTGCCAACAGACACTCGGGAGAAGTGTATGGTGTTTCCTGAAACATCTAAAAAACAAAGCAACAGAGCCTAGGGCACTTCCACTTATGGTCCTATAGCTTAGGGAAATTAAAATCAAAAAGACACAGCCACCCCAAACATTGGGACGCTTCTGTTTACAAGAACCTCGTTTACCGTACAAGTTCAATATCACAGAACGTGAAAAATGGATAAAGAAGTTGTGGTATTTACTTACAAAGCAATATCACTCAGCAATGAAATCTATGTCATCAGGCCCTTAGCAGCACAATGAGTGGATTCAGGTATGATGATTCTAACTGAAATAAGTCACACAGAAAAAGAAACATCATAAGATATCAGTAATACACGGAATGTAAACTTGGCTACACAGGAACTGAATTACAGAACAGAACAGGGTCTCAAATTTAGAAAACCAACTTATGCTTGCTTAAGGGTAAAGGTGAGTTGGGGTGCTGCATAAAACCAGAGATTGAAATGAGCACAGATAAAGTTCCTTAAGCCAAATATGGAATAGACAAGAGCTACTCCTTGCTCAACGAAATGGACTCAACACCGCATATTAAACGCCTAAGAATGTACCTGACTAGTAAGTATCTTAAAACCTATGGATTGCTATGTCTCCGAAAGAGAATCAAGCATGTGTACAGGGGCATAAACGCAGCAGTGATAGGATTGGAGAGGTTCGGTGAGCAAATGAAGACCCTTTGAAGTCATATTGCATGGTACCCATTCCACGGGTTTCAACTACCCAGGTTTAAGGTATTCTTCCTTCAGCTAAAACATGCATGTGGAACCTAGAGTATGATCAACCATGTGATCGGGAGACGTGTTCAAATATGTCTCAGTTTTCGTACCCTGGTACTCAGGTGCAACATTCCAGACGCTTTACTAACACCCTCCCCACTTGGAGAGTCAGCCCCTTTAACCTCCTGTTTGGCCCAGTTTGCAATTTCTGCGGAAGATGAACAGGAATAGCGAGAACCAATGAGAGACTAGCTGGAGGTGTCTGGACGGGCAAATTTAACTCTCATTTCCCACCAGGAAGAGGAATTAACCAAAGGCTCAGCGTGCCCTGCCGGAACCAGATTAGGGCCTGAAGCCATCCTGCGGTGTTGCGGCCAGGTCACAAGAAAGCGAGTTGAAGAAAGGAGTTCAGGGGCACTGTAATTCACAAAACTGCAGAGTTATAAATGACAGCTATCGTCCAAAAATATACTGAAGTAAGGCTGCCAAGAGGACTTGAAAACGGGGCAGAATTGCAGGAAACCGATTTCAGGAGGTAGACTGGAATTGCATTGAAAGCATAGGAAAAGAGGCAGAACGTCCACAATGATGCACTTGGCCAAAAAGGGCGTATGCGTTTTTTCCTGAATATATTCAGGACAAAACGCATACGCACTTTTTGGCCAACCAAGCAAGCTTGCAAAGGAAATCTGCACTACAATGAAGTCTCACTTCCCCCTGGTCAAAAGGGCCATCTGAAAAAAGTGTAAAATCCAGAAAGGCAGGACAGGCCATGGAGAACTGGGAGCCTTGTTATGCTGATGGGCGGGATGTAAATTGCCAACAGACACTCGGGAGAAGTGTATGGTGTTTCCTGAAACATCTAAAAAACAAAGCAACAGAGCCTAGGGCACTTCCACTTATGGTCCTATAGCTTAGGGAAATTAAAATCAAAAAGACACAGCCACCCCAAAGTATGGAACGCCTCTGTTTACAAGAACCTCGTTTACAGTACAAGTTCAACATCGCAGAAAGTGAAAAATGGATAAAGAAGTTGTGGTATTTACTTACAAAGCAATATCACTCAGCAATGAAATCTATGTCATCAGGCCCTTAGCAGCACAATGAGTGGATTCAGGTATGATGATTCTAACTGAAATAAGTCACACAGAAAAAGAAACATCATAAGATATCAGTAATACACGGAATGTAAACTTGGCTACACAGGAACTGAATTACAGAACAGAACAGGGTCTCAAATTTAGAAAACCAACTTATGCTTGCTTAAGGGTAAAGGTGAGTTGGGGTGCTGCATAAAACCAGAGATTGAAATGAGCACAGATAAAGTTCCTTAAGCCAAATATGGAATAGACAAGAGCTACTCCTTGCTCAACGAAATGGACTCAACACCCCATATTAAGCGCCTAAGAATGTACCTGACTAGTAAGTATCTTAAAACCTATGGATTGCTATATCTCCAAAAGAGAATCAAGCGTGTGTACAGGGGCATAAATGCAGCAGTGATAGGATTGGAGAGGTTCGGTGAGCAAACAAAGACCCTTTGAAGTCATATTGCATGGTACCCATTCCACGGGTCTCAACTCTCCAGGTTTAAGGTATTCTTCCTTCAGCTAAAACATGCATGTGGAACCCAGAGTATGATCAACCGTGTGAACGGGAGACGTGTTCAAATATGTCTCAGTTTTCCTCCCTGGTACTCGGGTGCAACATTCCAGACACTTTACTAACACCCTCCCGACTTGGAGAGTCAGTCCCTTTAACCTCCTGTTTGGCCCAGTTTGCAATTTCTGCGGAAGATGAACAGGAATAGCGAGAACCAATGAGAGACTAGCTGGAGGTGTCTGGACGGGCAAATTTAACTCTCATTTCCCACCAGGAAGAGGAATTAACCAAAGGCTCAGCGTGCCGTGCCGGAACCAGATAAGGGCCTGAAGCAATCCTGCGGTGTTGCGGCCAGGTCACAAGAAAGCGAGTTGAAGAAAGGAGCTCAGGGGCACTGTAATTCACAAACCTGCAGAGTTATAAATGACAGCTATCGTCCAAAAATATACTGAAGTAAGGCTGCCAAGAGGACTTGAAAGCGGGGCAGAATTGCAGGAAACCGATTTCAGGAGGTAGACTGGAATTGCATTGAAAGCATAGGAAAAGAGGCAGAATGTCCACAATGATGCACTTGGCCAAAAAGGGCGTATGCGTTTTTTCCTGAATATATTCAGGAAAAAACGCATACGCCCTTTTTGGGCAACCAAGCAAGCTTGCAAAGGAAATCTGCACTACAATGAAGTCTCACTTCCCCCCGGTCAAAAGGGCCATCTGAAAAAAGTGTAAAATCCAGAAAGGCAGGACAGGCCATGGAGAACTGGGAGCCTTGTTATGCTGATGGGCGGGATGTAAATTGCCAACAGACACTCGGGAGAAGTGTATGGTGTTTCCTGAAACATCTAAAAAACAAAGCAACAGAGCCTAGGGCACTTCCACTTATGGTCCTATAGCTTAGGGAAATTAAAATCAAAAAGACACAGCCACCCCAAAGTATGGAACGCCTCTGTTTACAAGAACCGCGTTTACAGTACAAGTTCAACATCGCAGAAAGTGAAAAATGGATAAAGAAGTTGTGGTATTTACTTACAAAGCAATATCACTCAGCAATGAAATCTATGTCATCAGGCCCTTAGCAGCACAATGAGTGGATTCAGGTATGATGATTCTAACTGAAATAAGTCACACAGAAAAAGAAACATCATAAGATATCAGTAATACACGGAATGTAAACTTGGCTACACAGGAACTGAATTACAGAACAGAACAGGGTCTCAAATTTAGAAAACCAACTTATGCTTGCTTAAGGGTAAAGGTGAGTTGGGGTGCTGCATAAAACCAGAGATTGAAATGAGCACAGATAAAGTTCCTTAAGCCAAATATGGAATAGACAAGATCTACTCCTTGCTCAACGAAATGGACTCAACACCGCATATTAAACGCCTAAG
This sequence comes from Pseudorca crassidens, assembly GCF_039906515.1. Lineage (NCBI taxonomy): Eukaryota > Metazoa > Chordata > Mammalia > Artiodactyla > Delphinidae > Pseudorca > Pseudorca crassidens. The sequence continues at coordinate 827,483 of NW_027136308.1, forward strand.
AATGTACCTGACTAGTAAGTATCTTAAAACCTATGGATTGCTATGTCTCCGAAAGAGAATCAAGCATGTGTACAGGGGCATAAACGCAGCAGTGATAGGATTGGAGAGGTTCGGTGAGCAAATGAAGACCCTTTGAAGTCATATTGCATGGTACCCATTCCACGGGTTTCAACTACCCAGGTTTAAGGTATTCTTCCTTCAGCTAAAACATGCATGTGGAACCTAGAGTATGATCAACCATGTGATCGGGAGACGTGTTCAAATATGTCTCAGTTTTCGTACCCTGGTACTCGGGTGCAACATTCCAGACGCTTTACTAACACCCTCCCCACTTGGAGAGTCAGCCCCTTTAACCTCCTGTTTGGCCCAGTTTGCAATTTCTGCGGAAGATGAACAGGAATAGCGAGAACCAATGAGAGACTAGCTGGAGGTGTCTGGACGGGCAAATTTAACTCTCATTTCCCACCAGGAAGAGGAATTAACCAAAGGCTCAGCGTGCCCTGCCGGAACCAGATTAGGGCCTGAAGCCATCCTGCGGTGTTGCGGCCAGGTCACAAGAAAGCGAGTTGAAGAAAGGAGCTCAGGGGCACTGTAATTCACAAACCTGCAGAGTTATAAATGACAGCTATCGTCCAAAAATATACTGAAGTAAGGCTGCCAAGAGGACTTGAAAACGGGGCAGAATTGCAGGAAACCGATTTCAGGAGGTAGACTGGAATTGCATTGAAAGCATAGGAAAAGAGGCAGAACGTCCACAATGATGCACTTGGCCAAAAAGGGCGTATGTGTTTTTTCCTGCATATATTCAGGACAAAACGCATACGCCCTTTTTGGCCAACCAAGCAAGCTTGCAAAGGAAATCTGCACTACAATGAAGTCTCACTTCCCCCCGGTCAAAAGGGCCATCTGAAAAAAGTGTAAAATCCAGAAAGGCAGGACAGGCCATGGAGAACTGGGAGCCTTGTTATGCTGATGGGCGGGATGTAAATTGCCAACAGACACTCGGGAGAAGTGTATGGTGTTTCCTGAAACATCTAAAAAACAAAGCAACAGAGCCTAGGGCACTTCCACTTATGGTCCTATAGCTTAGGGAAATTAAAATCAAAAAGACACAGCCACCCCAAAGTATGGAACGCCTCTGTTTACAAGAACCGCGTTTACAGTACAAGTTCAACATCGCAGAAAGTGAAAAATGGATAAAGAAGTTGTGGTATTTACTTACAAAGCAATATCACTCAGCAATGAAATCTATGTCATCAGGCCCTTAACAGCACAATGAGTGGATTCAGGTATGATGATTCTAACTGATATAAGTCACACAGAAAAAGAAACATCATAAGATATCAGTAATACACGGAATGTAAACTTGGCTACACAGGAACTGAATTACAGAACAGAACAGGGTCTCAAATTTAGAAAACCAACTTATGCTTGCTTAAGGGTAAAGGTGAGTTGGGGTGCTGCATAAAACCAGAGATTGAAATGAGCACAGATAAAGTTCCTTAAGCCAAATATGGAATAGACAAGAGCTACTCCTTGCTCAACGAAATGGACTCCACACCCCATATTAAGCGCCTAAGAATGTACCTGACTAGTAAGTATCTTAAAACCTATGGATTGCTATATCTCCAAAAGAGAATCAAGCGTGTGTACAGGGGCATAAATGCAGCAGTGATAGGATTGGAGAGGTTCGGTGAGCAAACAAAGACCCTTTGAAGTCATATTGCATGGTACCCATTCCACGGGTCTCAACTCTCCAGGTTTCAGGGATTCTTCCTTCAGCTAAAACATGCATGTGGAACCTAGATTATGATCAACCATGTGATCGGGAAACGTGTTCAAATATGTCTCAGTTCTCGTACCCTGGTACTCGGATGCAACATTCCAGACGCTTTACTAACACCCTCCCGACTTGGAGAGTCAGTCCCTTTAACCTCCTGTTTGGCCCAGTTTGCAATTTCTGTGGAAGATGAACAGGAATAGCGAGAACCAATGAGAGACTAGCTGGAGGTGTCTGGACGGGCAAATTTAACTCTCATTTCCCACCAGGAAGAGGAATTAACCAATGGCTCAGCGTGCCGTGCCGGAACCAGATTAGGGCCTGAAGCAATCCTGCGGTGTTGCGGCCAGACCACAAGAAAGCGAGTTGAAGAAAGGAGCTCAGGGGCACTGTAATTCACAAACCCGCAGAGTTATAAATGACAGCTATCGTCCAAAAATATACTGAAGTAAGGCTGCCAAGAGGACTTGAAAGCGGGGCAGAATTGCAGGAAACCGATTTCAGGAGGTAGACTGGAATTGCATTGAAAGCATAGGAAAAGAGGCAGAACGTCCACAATGATGCACTTGGCCAAAAAGGGCGTATGCGTTTTTTCCTGAATATATTCAGGAAAAAACGCATACGCCCTTTTTGGCCAACCAAGCAAACTTGCAAAGGAAATCTGCACTACAATGAAGTCTCACTTCCCCCCGGTCAAAAGGGCCATCTGAAAAAAGTGTAAAATCCAGAAAGGCAGGACAGGCCATGGAGAACTGGGAGCCTTGTTATGCTGATGGGCGGGATGTAAATTGCCAACAGACACTCGGGAGAAGTGTATGGTGTTTCCTGAAACATCTAAAAAACAAAGCAACAGAGCCTAGGGCACTTCCACTTATGGTCCTATAGCTTAGGGAAATTAAAATCAAAAAGACACAGCCACCCCAAAGTTTGGGACGCCTCTGTTTACAAGAACCTCGTTTACAGTACAAGTTCAACATCGCAGAAAGTGAAAAATGGATAAAGAAGTTGTGGTATTTACTTACAAAGCAATATCACTCAGCAATGAAATCTATGTCATCAGGCCCTTAGCAGCACAATGAGTGGATTCAGGTATGATGATTCTAACTGAAATAAGTCACACAGAAAAAGAAACATCATAACATATCAGTAATACACGGAATGTAAACTTGGCTACACAGGAACTGAATTACAGAACAGAACAGGGTCTCAAATTTAGAAAACCAACTTATGCTTGCTTAAGGGGAAAGGTGAGTTGGGGTGCTGCATAAAACCAGAGATTGAAATGAGCACAGATAAAGTTCCTTAAGCCAAATATGGAATAGACAAGAGCTACTCCTTGCTCAACGAAATGGACTCAACACCGCATATTAAACGCCTAAGAATGTACCTGACTAGTAAGTATCTTAAAACCTGTGGATTGCTATGTCTCCGAAAGAGAATCAAGCATGTGTACAGGGGCATAAACGCAGCAGTGTTAGGATTGGAGAGGTTTGGTGAGCAAATGAAGACCCTCTGAAGTCATATTGCATGGTACCCATTCCACGGGTTTCAACTACCCAGGTTTAAGGTATTCTTCCTTCAGCTAAAACATGCATGTGGAACCTAGAGTATGATCAACCATGTGATCGGGAAAAGTGTTCAAATATGTCTCAGTTCTCGTACCCTGGTACTCGGGTGCAACATTCCAGACGCTTTACTAACACCCTACCGACTTGGAGAGTCAGTCCCTTTAACCTCCTGTTTGGCCCAGTTTGCAATTTCTGCGGAAGATGAACAGGAATAGCGAGAACCAATGAGAGAATAGCTGGAGGTGTCTGGACGGGCAAATTTAACTCTCATTTCCCACCAGGAAGAGGAATTAACCAAAGGCTCAGCGTGCCGTGCCGGAACCAGATTAGGGCCTGAAGCCATCCTGCGGTGTTGCGGTCAGCTCAAAAGAAAGCGAGTTGAAGAAAGGAGCTCAGGGGCACTGTAATTCACAAACCTGCAGAGTTATCAATGACAGCTATCGTCCAAAAATATACTGAAGTAAGGCTGCCAAGAGGACTTGAAAGCGGAGCAGAATTGCAGGAAACCGATTTCAGGAGGTAGACTGGAATTGCATTGAAAGCATAGGAAAAGAGGCAGAACGTCCACAATGATGCACTTGGCCAAAAAGGGCGTATGCGTTTTTTCCTGAATATATTCAGGAAAAAACGCATACGATCTTTTTGGCCAACCAAGCAAACTTGCAAAGGAAATCTGCACTACAATGAAGTCTCACTTCCCCCCGGTCAAAAGGGCCATCTGAATAAAGTGTAAAATCCAGAAAGGCAGGACAGGCCATGGAGAACTGGGAGCCTTGTTATGCTGATGGGCGGGATGTAAATTGCCAACAGACACTCGGGAGAAGTGTATGGTGTTTCCTGAAACATCTAAAACACAAAGCAACAGAGCCTAGGTCACTTCCACTTATGGTCCTATAGCTTAGGGAAATTAAAATCAAAAAGACACAGCCACCCCAAAGTTTGGGACGCCTCTGTTTACAAGAACCTCGTTTACCGTACAAGTTCAATATCACAGAAAGTGAAAAATGGATACAGAACTTGTGATACTTACGTACAATGCAGTATCACTCAGCAATGGAATCTATGTCATCAGGCCCGTAGCAGCATAATGAGTGGATTCAAGTACGATGATTCTAACTGAAATAAGTCACACAGAAAAAGAAACATCATAAGATATCAGTAATACACGGAATGTAAACTTGGCTACACAGGAACTGAATTCCAAAACAGAACAGGGTCTCAAATTTAGAAAACCAACTTATGCTTGCTTAAGTGGAAAGGTGAGTTGGGGTGCTGCATAAAACCAGCGATTGAAATGAGCACAGATAAAATTCCTTAAGCCAAATATGGAATAGACAAGAGCTACTCCTTGCTCAACGAAATGGACTCAACACCCCATATTAAACGCCTAAGAATGTACCTGACTAGTAAGTATCTTAAAACCTATGGATTGCTATGTCTCCAAAAGAGAATGAAGCGTGTGTACAGGGGCATAAACGCAGCAGTGATAGGATTGGAGAGTTTCGGTGAGCAAATGAAGACCCTTTGAAGTCATATTGCATGGTACCCATTACACGGGTCTCAACTCTCCAGGTTTAAGGTATTCTTCCTTCAGCTAAAACATGCATGTGGAACCCAGAGTATGATCAACCGTGTGAACGGGAGACGTGTTCAAATATGTCTCAGTTTTCCTCCCCTGGTACTCGGGTGCAACATTCCAGACGCTTTACTAACACTCTCCCGACTTGGAGAGTCAGTCCCTTTAACCTCCTGTTTGGCCCAGTTTGCAATTTCTGCGGAAGATGAACAGGAATAGCGAGAACCAATGAGAGACTAGCTGGAGGTGTCTGGACGGGAAAATTTTACTCTCATTTCCCACCAGGAAGAGGAATTAACCAAAGGCTCAGCGTGCCGTGCCGGAACCAGATTAGGGCCTGAAGCCATCCTGCGGTGTTGCGGCCAGCTCAAAAGAAAGCGAGTTGAAGAAAGGAGCTCAGGGGCACTGTAATTCACAAACCTACAGAGTTATCAATGACAGCTATCGTCCAAAAATATACTGAAGTAAGGCTGCCAAGAGGACTTGAAAGCGGGGCAGAATTGCAGGAAACCGATTTCAGGAGGTAGACTGGAATTGCATTGAAAGCATAGGAAAAGAAGCAGAACGTCCACAATGATGCACTTGGCCAAAAAGGGCATATGCGTTTTTTCCTGAATATATTCAGGACAAAACGTATACGCCCTTTTTGGCCAACCAAGCAAGCTTGCAAAGGTAATCTGCACTACAATGAAGTCTCACTTCCCCCCGGTCAAAAGGGCCATCTGAAAAAAGTGTAAAATCCAGAAAGGCAGGACAGGCCATGGAGAACTGGGAGCCTTGTTATGCTGATGGGCGGGATGTAAATTGCCAACAGACACTCGGGAGAAGTGTATGGTGTTTCCTGAAACATCTAAAAAACAAAGCAACAGAGCCTAGGGCACTTCCACTTATGGTCCTATAGCTTAGGGAAATTAAAATCAAAAAGACACAGCCACCCCAAACATTGGGACGCCTCTGTTTACAAGAACCTCGTTTACCGTAAAAGTTCAATATCACAGAAAGTGAAAAATGGATAAAGAACATGTGGGACTTACGTACAATGCAGTATCACTCAGCAATGAAATCTATGTCATCAGGCCCTTAGCAGCATAATGAGTGGATTCAGGTACGATGATTCTAACTGAAATAAGTCACACAGAAAAAGAAACATCATAAGATATCACTAATGCACGGAATGTAAACTTGGCTACACAGGAACTGAATTACAGAACAGAACAGGGTCTCAAATTTAGAAAACCAACTTATGCTTGCTTAAGGGTAAAGGTGAGTTGGGGTGCTGCATAAAACCAGAGATTGAAATGAGCACAGATAAAGTTCCTTAAGCCAAATATGTAATAGACAAGAGCTACTCCTTGCTCAACGAAATGGACTCAACATCCCATATTAAACGCCTAAGAATGTACCTGACTAGTAAGTATCTTAAAACCTATGGATTGCTATGTCTCCGAAAGAGAATCAAGCATGTGTACAGGGGCATAAACGCAGCAGTGATAGGATTGGAGAGGTTCGGTGAGCAAATGAAGACCCTTTGAAGTCATATTGCATCGTACCCATTCCACGGGTTTCAACTACCCAGGTTTAAGGTATTCTTCCTTCAGCTAAAACATGCATGTGGAACCTAGAGTATGATCAACCATGTGATCGGGAAACGTGTTCAAATATGTCTCACTTTCCATACCCTGGTACTCGGGTGCAACATTCCAGATGCTTTACTAACACTCTCCCGACTTGGAGAGTCAGTCCCTTTAACCTCCTGTTTGGCCCAGTTTGCAATTTCTGCGGAAGATGAACAGGAATAGCGAGAACCAATGAGAGAATAGCTGGAGGTGTCTGGACGGGCAAATTTAACTCTCATTTCCCACCAGGAAGAGGAATTAACCAAAGGCTCAGCGTGCCGTGCCGGAACCAGATTAGGGCCTGAATCCATCCTGCGGTGTTGCGGTCAGCTCAAAAGAAAGCGAGTTGAAGAAAGGAGCTCAGGGGCACTGTAATTCACAAACCTGCAGAGTTATCAATGACAGCTATCGTCCAAAAATATACTGAAGTAAGGCTGCCAAGAGGACTTGAAAGCGGAGCAGAATTGCAGGAAACCGATTTCAGGAGGTAGACTGGAATTGCATTGAAAGCATAGGAAAAGAGGCAGAACGTCCACAATGATGCACTTGGCCAAAAAGGTCGTATGCGTTTTTTCCTGAATATATTCAGGAAAAAACGCATACGATCTTTTTGGCCAACCAAGCAAACTTGCAAAGGAAATCTGCACTACAATGAAGTCTCACTTCCCCCCGGTCAAAAGGGCCATCTGAATAAAGTGTAAAATCCAGAAAGGCAGGACAGGCCATGGAGAACTGGGAGCCTTGTTATGCTGATGGGCGGGATGTAAATTGCCAACAGACACTCGGGAGAAGTGTATGGTGTTTCCTGAAACATCTAAAACACAAAGCAACAGAGCCTAGGGCACTTCCACTTATGGTCCTATAGCTTAGGGAAATTAAAATCAAAAAGACACAGCCACCCCAAAGTTTGGGACGCCTCTGTTTACAAGAACCTCGTTTACCGTACAAGTTCAATATCACAGAAAGTGAAAAATGGATACAGAACTTGTGATACTTACGTACAATGCAGTATCACTCAGCAATGGAATCTATGTCATCAGGCCCGTAGCAGCATAATGAGTGGATTCAAGTACGATGATTCTAACTGAAATAAGTCACACAGAAAAAGAAACATCATAAGATATCAGTAATACACGGAATGTAAACTTGGCTACACAGGAACTGAATTCCAAAACAGAACAGGGTCTCAAATTTAGAAAACCAACTTATGCTTGCTTAAGTGGAAAGGTGAGTTGGGGTGCTGCATAAAACCAGCGATTGAAATGAGCACAGATAAAATTCCTTAAGCCAAATATGGAATAGACAAGAGCTACTCCTTGCTCAACGAAATGGACTCAACACCCCATATTAAACGCCTAAGAATGTACCTGACTAGTAAGTATCTTAAAACCTATGGATTGCTATGTCTCCAAAAGAGAATGAAGCGTGTGTACAGGGGCATAAACGCAGCAGTGATAGGATTGGAGAGTTTCGGTGAGCAAATGAAGACCCTTTGAAGTCATATTGCATGGTACCCATTACACGGGTCTCAACTCTCCAGGTTTAAGGTATTCTTCCTTCAGCTAAAACATGCATGTGGAACCCAGAGTATGATCAACCGTGTGAACGGGAGACGTGTTCAAATATGTCTCAGTTTTCCTCCCCTGGTACTCGGGTGCAACATTCCAGACGCTTTACTAACACTCTCCCGACTTGGAGAGTCAGTCCCTTTAACCTCCTGTTTGGCCCAGTTTGCAATTTCTGCGGAAGATGAACAGGAATAGCGAGAACCAATGAGAGACTAGCTGGAGGTGTCTGGACGGGAAAATTTTACTCTCATTTCCCACCAGGAAGAGGAATTAACCAAAGGCTCAGCGTGCCGTGCCGGAACCAGATTAGGGCCTGAAGCCATCCTGCGGTGTTGCGGCCAGCTCAAAAGAAAGCGAGTTGAAGAAAGGAGCTCAGGGGCACTGTAATTCACAAACCTACAGAGTTATCAATGACAGCTATCGTCCAAAAATATACTGAAGTAAGGCTGCCAAGAGGACTTGAAAGCGGGGCAGAATTGCAGGAAACCGATTTCAGGAGGTAGACTGGAATTGCATTGAAAGCATAGGAAAAGAAGCAGAACGTCCACAATGATGCACTTGGCCAAAAAGGGCATATGCGTTTTTTCCTGAATATATTCAGGACAAAACGTATACGCCCTTTTTGGCCAACCAAGCAAGCTTGCAAAGGTAATCTGCACTACAATGAAGTCTCACTTCCCCCCGGTCAAAAGGGCCATCTGAAAAAAGTGTAAAATCCAGAAAGGCAGGACAGGCCATGGAGAACTGGGAGCCTTGTTATGCTGATGGGCGGGATGTAAATTGCCAACAGACACTCGGGAGAAGTGTATGGTGTTTCCTGAAACATCTAAAAAACAAAGCAACAGAGCCTAGGGCACTTCCACTTATGGTCCTATAGCTTAGGGAAATTAAAATCAAAAAGACACAGCCACCCCAAACATTGGGACGCCTCTGTTTACAAGAACCTCGTTTACCGTAAAAGTTCAATATCACAGAAAGTGAAAAATGGATAAAGAACATGTGGGACTTACGTACAATGCAGTATCACTCAGCAATGAAATCTATGTCATCAGGCCCTTAGCAGCATAATGAGTGGATTCAGGTACGATGATTCTAACTGAAATAAGTCACACAGAAAAAGAAACATCATAAGATATCACTAATGCACGGAATGTAAACTTGGCTACACAGGAACTGAATTACAGAACAGAACAGGGTCTCAAATTTAGAAAACCAACTTATGCTTGCTTAAGGGTAAAGGTGAGTTGGGGTGCTGCATAAAACCAGAGATTGAAATGAGCACAGATAAAGTTCCTTAAGCCAAATATGTAATAGACAAGAGCTACTCCTTGCTCAACGAAATGGACTCAACATCCCATATTAAACGCCTAAGAATGTACCTGACTAGTAAGTATCTTAAAACCTATGGATTGCTATGTCTCCGAAAGAGAATCAAGCATGTGTACAGGGGCATAAACGCAGCAGTGATAGGATTGGAGAGGTTCGGTGAGCAAATGAAGACCCTTTGAAGTCATATTGCATGGTACCCATTCCACGGGTTTCAACTACCCAGGTTTAAGGTATTCTTCCTTCAGCTAAAACATGCATGTGGAACCTAGAGTATGATCAACCATGTGATCGGGAAACGTGTTCAAATATGTCTCACTTTCCATACCCTGGTACTCGGGTGCAACATTCCAGATGCTTTACTAACACTCTCCCGACTTGGAGAGTCAGTCCCTTTAACCTCCTGTTTGGCCCAGTTTGCAATTTCTGCGGAAGATGAACAGGAATAGCGAGAACCAATGAGAGAATAGCTGGAGGTGTCTGGACGGGCAAATTTAACTCTCATTTCCCACCAGGAAGAGGAATTAACCAAAGGCTCAGCGTGCCGTGCCGGAACCAGATTAGGGCCTGAAGCCATCCTGCGGTGTTGCGGTCAGCTCAAAAGAAAGCGAGTTGAAGAAAGGAGCTCAGGGGCACTGTAATTCACAAACCTGCAGAGTTATCAATGACAGCTATCGTCCAAAAATATACTGAAGTAAGGCTGCCAAGAGGACTTGAAAGCGGAGCAGAATTGCAGGAAACCGATTTCAGGAGGTAGACTGGAATTGCATTGAAAGCATAGGAAAAGAGGCAGAACGTCCACAATGATGCACTTGGCCAAAAAGGGCGTATGCGTTTTTTCCTGAATATATTCAGGAAAAAACGCATACGATCTTTTTGGCCAACCAAGCAAACTTGCAAAGGAAATCTGCACTACAATGAAGTCTCACTTCCCCCCGGTCAAAAGGGCCATCTGAATAAAGTGTAAAATCCAGAAAGGCAGGACAGGCCATGGAGAACTGGGAGCCTTGTTATGCTGATGGGCGGGATGTAAATTGCCAACAGACACTCGGGAGAAGTGTATGGTGTTTCCTGAAACATCTAAAACACAAAGCAACAGAGCCTAGGGCACTTCCACTTATGGTCCTATAGCTTAGGGAAATTAAAATCAAAAAGACACAGCCACCCCAAAGTTTGGGACGCCTCTGTTTACAAGAACCTCGTTTACCGTACAAGTTCAATATCACAGAAAGTGAAAAATGGATACAGAACTTGTGATACTTACGTACAATGCAGTATCACTCAGCAATGGAATCTATGTCATCAGGCCCGTAGCAGCATAATGAGTGGATTCAAGTACGATGATTCTAACTGAAATAAGTCACACAGAAAAAGAAACATCATAAGATATCAGTAATACACGGAATGTAAACTTGGCTACACAGGAACTGAATTCCAAAACAGAACAGGGTCTCAAATTTAGAAAACCAACTTATGCTTGCTTAAGTGGAAAGGTGAGTTGGGGTGCTGCATAAAACCAGCGATTGAAATGAGCACAGATAAAATTCCTTAAGCCAAATATGGAATAGACAAGAGCTACTCCTTGCTCAACGAAATGGACTCAACACCCCATATTAAACGCCTAAGAATGTACCTGACTAGTAAGTATCTTAAAACCTATGGATTGCTATGTCTCCAAAAGAGAATGAAGCGTGTGTACAGGGGCATAAACGCAGCAGTGATAGGATTGGAGAGTTTCGGTGAGCAAATGAAGACCCTTTGAAGTCATATTGCATGGTACCCATTACACGGGTCTCAACTCTCCAGGTTTAAGGTATTCTTCCTTCAGCTAAAACATGCATGTGGAACCCAGAGTATGATCAACCGTGTGAACGGGAGACGTGTTCAAATATGTCTCAGTTTTCCTCCCCTGGTACTCGGGTGCAACATTCCAGACGCTTTACTAACACTCTCCCGACTTGGAGAGTCAGTCCCTTTAACCTCCTGTTTGGCCCAGTTTGCAATTTCTGCGGAAGATGAACAGGAATAGCGAGAACCAATGAGAGACTAGCTGGAGGTGTCTGGACGGGAAAATTTTACTCTCATTTCCCACCAGGAAGAGGAATTAACCAAAGGCTCAGCGTGCCGTGCCGGAACCAGATTAGGGCCTGAAGCCATCCTGCGGTGTTGCGGCCAGCTCAAAAGAAAGCGAGTTGAAGAAAGGAGCTCAGGGGCACTGTAATTCACAAACCTACAGAGTTATCAATGACAGCTATCGTCCAAAAATATACTGAAGTAAGGCTGCCAAGAGGACTTGAAAGCGGGGCAGAATTGCAGGAAACCGATTTCAGGAGGTAGACTGGAATTGCATTGAAAGCATAGGAAAAGAAGCAGAACGTCCACAATGATGCACTTGGCCAAAAAGGGCATATGCGTTTTTTCCTGAATATATTCAGGACAAAACGTATACGCCCTTTTTGGCCAACCAAGCAAGCTTGCAAAGGAAATCTGCACTACAATGAAGTCTCACTTCCCCCCGGTCAAAAGGGCCATCTGAAAAAAGTGTAAAATCCAGAAAGGCAGGACAGGCCATGGAGAACTGGGAGCCTTGTTATGCTGATGGGCGGGATGTAAATTGCCAACAGACACTCGGGAGAAGTGTATGGTGTTTCCTGAAACATCTAAAAAACAAAGCAACAGAGCCTAGGGCACTTCCACTTATGGTCCTATAGCTTAGGGAAATTAAAATCAAAAAGACACAGCCACCCCAAAGTTTGGGACGCCTCTGTTTACAAGAACCTCGTTTACAGTACAAGTTCAACATCGCAGAAAGTGAAAAATGGATAAAGAATTTGTGGTATTTACTTACAAAGCAATATCACGCAGCAATGAAATCTATGTCATCAGGCCCTTAGCAGCACAATGAGTGGATTCAGGTTTGACGATTCTAACTGAAATAAGTCACACAGAAAACGAAACATCATAAGATATCAGTAATACACGGAATGTAAACTTGGCTCCAAAGGAACTGAATTACAGAACAGAACAGGGTCTCAAATTTAGAAAACCAACTTATGCTTGCTTAAGGGTAAAGGTGAGTTGGGGTGCTGCATAAAACCAGAGATTGAAATGAGCACAGATAAAGTTCCTTAAGCCAAATATGGAATAGACAAGAGCTACTCCTTGCTCAACGAAATGGACTCAACACCCCATATTAAGCGCCTAAGAATGTACCTGACTAGTAAGTATCTTAAAACCTATGGATTGCTATATCTCCAAAAGAGAATCAAGCGTGTGTCCAGGGGAATAAATGCAGAAATGATAGGATTGGAGAGGTTCGGTGAGCAAACAAAGACCCTTTGAAGTCATATTGCATGGTACCCATTCCACGGGTCTCAACTCTCCAGGTTTCAGGGATTCTTCCGTCAGCTAAAACATGCATGTGGAACCTAGAGTATGATCAACCATGTGATCGGGAAACGTGTTCAAATATGTCTCAGTTTTCGTACCCTGGTACTCGGATGCAACATTCCAGACGCTTTACTAACACCCTCCCGACTTGGAGAGTCAGTCCCTTTAACCTCCTGTTTGGCCCAGTTTGCAATTTCTGCAGAAGATGAACAGGAATAGCGAGAACCAATGAGAGACTAGCTGGAGGTGTCTGGACGGGCAAATTTAACTCTCATTTCCCACCAGGGAGAGGAATTAACCAAAGGCTCAGCGTGCCGTGCCGGAACCAGATTAGGGCCTGAAGCCATCCTGCGGTGTTGCGGCCAGCTCACAAGAAAGAGAGTTGAAGAAAGGAGCTCAGGGGCACTGTAATTCACAAACCTGCAGAGTTATAAATGACAGCTATCGTCCAAAAACATACTGAAGTAAGGCTGCCAAGAGGACTTGAAAGCGGGGCAGAATTGCAGGAAACCGATTTCAGGAGGTAGACTGGAATTGCATTGAAAGCATAGGAAAAGAGGCAGAACGTCCACAATGATGCACTTGGCCAAAAGGGCGTATGCGTTTTTTCCTGAATATATTCAAGAAAAAACGCATACGCCCTTTTTGGCCAACCAAGCAAACTTGCAAAGGAAATCTGCACTACAATGAAGTCTCACTTCCCCCCGGTCAAAAGGGCCATCTGAAAAAAGTGTAAAATCCAGAAAGGCAGGACAGACCATGGAGAATTGGGAGCCTTGTTATGCTGATGGGCGGGATGTAAATTGCCAACAGACACTAGGGAGAAGTGTATGGTGTTTCCTGAAACATCTAAAAAACAAAGCAACAGAGCCTAGGGCACTTCCACTTATGGTCCTATAGCTTAGGGAAATTAAAATCAAAAAGACACAGCCACCCCAAACATTGGGACGCCTCTGTTTACAAGAACCTCGTTTACCGTACAAGTTCAATATCACAGAAAGTGAAAAATGGATAAAGAAGTTGTGGTATTTACTTACAAAGCAATATCACTCAGCAATGAAATCTATGTCATCAGGCCCTTAGCAGCACAATGAGTGGATTCAGGTATGATGATTCTAACTGAAATAAGTCACACAGAAAAAGAAACATCATAAGATATCAGTAATACACGGAATGTAAACTTGGCTACACAGGAACTGAATTACAGAACAGAACAGGGTCTCAAATTTAGAAAACCAACTTATGCTTGCTTAAGGGGAAAGGTGAGTTGGGGTGCTGCATAAAACCATAGATTGAAATGAGCACAGATAAAGTTCCTTAAGCCAAATATGGAATAGACAAGATCTACTCCTTGCTCAACGAAATGGACTCAACACCGCATATTAAACGCCTAAGAATGTACCTGACTAGTAAGTATCTTAAAACCTATGGATTGCTATGTCTCCGAAAGAGAATCAAGCATGTGTACAGGGGCATAAACGCAGCAGTGATAGGATTGGAGAGGTTCGGTGAGCAAATGAAGACCCTTTGAAGTCATATTGCATGGTACCCATTCCACGGGTTTCAACTACCCAGGTTTAAGGTATTCTTCCTTCAGCTAAAACATGCATGTGGAACCTAGAGTATGATCAACCATGTGATCGGGAGACGTGTTCAAATATGTCTCAGTTTTCGTACCCTGGTACTCGGGTGCAACATTCCAGACGCTTTACTAACACCCTCCCGACTTGGAGAGTCAGTCCCTTTAACCTCCTGTTTGGCCCAGTTTGCAATTTCTGCGGAAGATGAACAGGAATAGCGAGAACCAATGAGAGACTAGCTGGAGGTGTCTGGACGGGCAAATTTAACTCTCATTTCCCACCAGGAAGAGGAATTAACCAAAGGCTCAGCGTGCCGTGCCGGAACCAGATTAGGGCCTGAAGCCATCCTGCGGTGTTGCGGCCAGGTCATAAGAAAGCGAGTTGAAGAAAGGAGCTCAGGGGCACTGTAATTCACAAACCTGCAGAGTTATAAATGACAGCTATCGTCCAAAAACATACTGAAGTAAGGCTGCCAAGAGGACTTGAAAGCGGGGCAGAATTGCAGGAAACCGATTTCAGGAGGTAGACTGGAATTGCATTGAAAGCATAGGAAAAGAGGGAGAACGTCCACAATGATGCACTTGGCCAAAAAGTGCATATGCGTTTTTTCCTGAATCAGGAAAAAACGCATACGCACTTTTTGGCCAACCAAGCAAGCTTGCAAAGGAAATCTGCACTACAATGAAGTCTCACTTCCCCCCGGTCAAAAGGGCCATCTGAGAAAAGTGTAAAATCCAGAAAGGCAGGACAGGCCATGGAGAACTGGGAGCCTTGTTATGCTGATGGGCGGGATGTAAATTGCCAACAGACACTCGGGAGAAGTGTATGGTGTTTCCTGAAACATCTAAAAAACAAAGCAACAGAGCCTAGGGCACTTCCACTTATGGTCCTATAGCTTAGGGAAATTAAAATCAAAAAGACACAGCCACCCCAAAGTTTGGGACGCCTCTGTTTACAAGAACCTCGTTTACAGTACAAGTTCAACATCGCAGAAAGTGAAAAATGGATAAAGAATTTGTGGTATTTACTTACAAAGCAATATCACGCAGCAATGAAATCTATGTCATCAGGCCCTTAGCAGCACAATGAGTGGATTCAGGTTTGACGATTCTAACTGAAATAAGTCACACAGAAAACGAAACATCATAAGATATCAGTAATACACGGAATGTAAACTTGGCTACACAGGAACTGAATTACAGAACAGAACAGGGTCTCAAATTTAGAAAACCAACTTATGCTTGCTTAAGGGTAAAGGTGAGTTGGGGTGCTGCATAAAACCAGAGATTGAAATGAGCACAGATAAAGTTCCTTAAGCCAAATATGGAATAGACAAGAGCTACTCCTTGCTCAACGAAATGGACTCAACACCCCATATTAAGCGCCTAAGAATGTACCTGACTAGTAAGTATCTTAAAACCTATGGATTGCTATATCTCCAAAAGAGAATCAAGCGTGTGTCCAGGGGAATAAATGCAGAAATGATAGGATTGGAGAGGTTCGGTGAGCAAACAAAGACCCTTTGAAGTCATATTGCATGGTACCCATTCCACGGGTCTCAACTCTCCAGGTTTCAGGGATTCTTCCGTCAGCTAAAACATGCATGTGGAACCTAGAGTATGATCAACCATGTGATCGGGAAACGTGTTCAAATATGTCTCAGTTTTCGTACCCTGGTACTCGGATGCAACATTCCAGACGCTTTACTAACACCCTCCCGACTTGGAGAGTCAGTGCCTTTAACCTCCTGTTTGGCCCAGTTTGCAATTTCTGCGGAAGATGAACAGGAATAGCGAGAACCAATGAGAGACTAGCTGGAGGTGTCTGGACGGGCAAATTTAACTCTCATTTCCCACCAGGGAGAGGAATTAACCAAAGGCTCAGCGTGCCGTGCCGGAACCAGATTAGGGCCTGAAGCCATCCTGCGGTGTTGCGGCCAGCTCACAAGAAAGAGAGTTGAAGAAAGGAGCTCAGGGGCACTGTAATTCACAAACCTGCAGAGTTATAAATGACAGCTATCGTCCAAAAACATACTGAAGTAAGGCTGCCAAGAGGACTTGAAAGCGGGGCAGAATTGCAGGAAACCGATTTCAGGAGGTAGACTGGAATTGCATTGAAAGCATAGGAAAAGAGGCAGAACGTCCACAATGATGCACTTGGCCAAAAAGGGCGTATGCGTTTTTTCCTGAATATATTCAAGAAAAAACGCATACGCCCTTTTTGGCCAACCAAGCAAACTTGCAAAGGAAATCTGCACTACAATGAAGTCTCACTTCCCCCCGGTCAAAAGGGCCATCTGAAAAAAGTGTAAAATCCAGAAAGGCAGGACAGACCATGGAGAACTGGGAGCCTTGTTATGCTGATGGGCGGGATGTAAATTGCCAAAAGACACTCGGGAGAAGTGTATGGTGTTTCCTGAAACATCTAAAAAACAAAGCAACAGAGCCTAGGGCACTTCCACTTATGGTCCTATAGCTTAGGGAAATTAAAATCAAAAAGACACAGCCACCCCAAACATTGGGACGCCTCTGTTTACAAGAACCTCGTTTACCGTACAAGTTCAATATCACAGAAAGTGAAAAATGGATAAAGAAGTTGTGGTATTTACTTACAAAGCAATATCACTCAGCAATGAAATCTATGTCATCAGGCCCTTAGCAGCACAATGAGTGGATTCAGGTATGATGATTCTAACTGAAATAAGTCACACAGAAAAAGAAACATCATAAGATATCAGTAATACACGGAATGTAAACTTGGCTACACAGGAACTGAATTACAGAACAGAACAGGGTCTCAAATTTAGAAAACCAACTTATGCTTGCTTAAGGGGAAAGGTGAGTTGGGGTGCTGCATAAAACCATAGATTGAAATGAGCACAGATAAAGTTCCTTAAGCCAAATATGGAATAGACAAGATCTACTCCTTGCTCAACGAAATGGACTCAACACCGCATATTAAACGCCTAAGAATGTACCTGACTAGTAAGTATCTTAAAACCTATGGATTGCTATGTCTCCGAAAGAGAATCAAGCATGTGTACAGGGGCATAAACGCAGCAGTGATAGGATTGGAGAGGTTCGGTGAGCAAATGAAGACCCTTTGAAGTCATATTGCATGGTACCCATTCCACGGGTTTCAACTACCCAGGTTTAAGGTATTCTTCCTTCAGCTAAAACATGCATGTGGAACCTAGAGTATGATCAACCATGTGATCGGGAGACGTGTTCAAATATGTCTCAGTTTTCGTACCCTGGTACTCGGGTGCAACATTCCAGACGCTTTACTAACACCCTCCCGACTTGGAGAGTCAGTACCTTTAACCTCCTGTTTGGCCCAGTTTGCAATTTCTGCGGAAGATGAACAGGAATAGCGAGAACCAATGAGAGACAAGCTGGAGGTGTCTGGACGGGCAAATTTAACTCTCATTTCCCACCAGGAAGAGGAATTAACCAAAGGCTCAGCGTGCCGTGCCGGAACCAGATTAGGGCCTGAAGCCATCCTGCGGTGTTGCGGCCAGGTCATAAGAAAGCGAGTTGAAGAAAGGAGCTCAGGGGCACTGTAATTCACAAACCTGCAGAGTTATAAATGACAGCTATCGTCCAAAAACATACTGAAGTAAGGCTGCCAAGAGGACTTGAAAGCGGGGCAGAATTGCAGGAAACCGATTTCAGGAGGTAGACTGGAATTGCATTGAAAGCATAGGAAAAGAGGGAGAACGTCCACAATGATGCACTTGGCCAAAAAGGGCATATGCGTTTTTTCCTGAATCAGGAAAAAACGCATACGCACTTTTTGGCCAAGCAAGCAAGCTTGCAAAGGAAATCTGCACTACAATGAAGTCTCACTTCCCCCCGGTCAAAAGGGCCATCTGAGAAAAGTGTAAAATCCAGAAAGGCAGGACAGGCCATGGAGAACTGGGAGCCTTGTTATGCTGATGGGCGGGATGTAAATTGCCAACAGACACTCGGGAGAAGTGTATGGTGTTTCCTGAAACATCTAAAAAACAAAGCAACAGAGCCTAGGGCACTTCCACTTATGGTCCTATAGCTTAGGGAAATTAAAATCAAAAAGACACAGCCACCCCACAGTTTGGGAAAGCTCTGTTTACAAGAACCTCGTTTACGGTACAAGTTCAATATCGCAGAAAGTGAAAAATGGATAAAGAAGTTGTGGTAATTATGTACAATGCAGTATCACTCAGCAATGAAATCTATGTCATCAGGCCCGTAGCAGCATAATGAGTGGATTCAGGTACGATGATTCTAACTGAAATAAGTCACACAGAAAAAGAAACATCATAAGATATCACTAATGCACGGAATGTAAACTTGGCTACACAGGAACTGAATTACAAAACAGAACAGGGTCTCAAATTTAGAAAACCAACTTATGCTTGCTTAAGGGTAAAGGTGAGTTGGGGTGCTGCATAAAACCAGCGATTGAAATGAGCACAGATAAAATTCCTTAAGCCAAATATGGAATAGACAAGAGCTACTCCTTGCTCAACGAAATGGACTCAACACCCCATATTAAACGCCTAAGAATGTACCTGACTAGTAAGTATCTTAAAACCTATGGATTGCTATGTCTCCAAAAGAGAATGAAGCGTGTGTACAGGGGCATAAACGCAGCAGTGATAGGATTGGAGAGTTTCGGTGAGCAAATGAAGACCCTTTGAAGTCATATTGCATGGTACCCATTCCACGGGTCTCAACTCTCCAGGTTTAAGGTATTCTTCCTTCAGCTAAAACATGCATGTGGAACCCAGAGTATGATCAACCGTGTGAACGGGAGACGTGTTCAAATATGTCTCAGTTTTCCTCCCCTGGTACTCGGGTGCAACATTCCAGACGCTTTACTAACACTCTCCCGACTTGGAGAGTCAGTCCCTTTAACCTCCTGTTTGGCCCAGTTTGCAATTTCTGCGGAAGATGAACAGGAATAGCGAGAACCAATGAGAGACTAGCTGGAGGTGTCTGGACGGGAAAATTTTACTCTCATTTCCCACCAGGAAGAGGAATTAACCAAAGGCTCAGCGTGCCGTGCCGGAACCAGATTAGGGCCTGAAGCCATCCTGCGGTGTTGCGGCCAGCTCAAAAGAAAGCGAGTTGAAGAAAGGAGCTCAGGGGCACTGTAATTCACAAACCTACAGAGTTATCAATGACAGCTATCGTCCAAAAATATACTGAAGTAAGGCTGCCAAGAGGACTTGAAAGCGGGGCAGAATTGCAGGAAACCGATTTCAGGAGGTAGACTGGAATTGCATTGAAAGCATAGGAAAAGAAGCAGAACGTCCACAATGATGCACTTGGCCAAAAAGGGCATATGCGTTTCTTCCTGAATATATTCAGGACAAAACGTATACGCCCTTTTTGGCCAACCAAGCAAGCTTGCAAAGGAAATCTGCACTACAATGAAGTCTCACTTCCCCCCGGTCAAAAGGGCCATCTGAAAAAAGTGTAAAATCCAGAAAGGCAGGACAGGCCATGGAGAACTGGGAGCCTTGTTATGCTGATGGGCGGGATGTAAATTGCCAACAGACACTCGGGAGAAGTGTATGGTGTTTCCTGAAACATCTAAAAAACAAAGCAACAGAGCCTAGGGCACTTCCACTTATGGTCCTATAGCTTAGGGAAATTAAAATCAAAAAGACACAGCCACCCCACAGTTTGGGAAAGCTCTGTTTACAAGAACCTCGTTTACGGTACAAGTTCAATATCGCAGAAAGTGAAAAATGGATAAAGAAGTTGTGGTAATTATGTACAATGCAGTATCACTCAGCAATGAAATCTATGTCATCAGGCCCGTAGCAGCATAATGAGTGGATTCAGGTACGATGATTCTAACTGAAATAAGTCACACAGAAAAAGAAACATCATAAGATATCACTAATGCACGGAATGTAAACTTGGCTACACAGGAACTGAATTACAAAACAGAACAGGGTCTCAAATTTAGAAAACCAACTTATGCTTGCTTAAGGGTAAAGGTGAGTTGGGGTGCTGCATAAAACCAGCGATTGAAATGAACACAGATAAAATTCCTTAAGCCAAATATGGAATAGACAAGAGCTACTCCTTGCTCAACGAAATGGACTCAACACCCCATATTAAACGCCTAAGAATGTACCTGACTAGTAAGTATCTTAAAACCTATGGATTGCTATGTCTCCAAAAGAGAATGAAGCGTGTGTACAGGGGCATAAACGCAGCAGTGATAGGATTGGAGAGTTTCGGTGAGCAAATGAAGACCCTTTGAAGTCATATTGCATGGTACCCATTCCACGGGTCTCAACTCTCCAGGTTTAAGGTATTCTTCCTTCAGCTAAAACATGCATGTGGAACCCAGAGTATGATCAACCGTGTGAACGGGAGACGTGTTCAAATATGTCTCAGTTTTCCTCCCCTGGTACTCGGGTGCAACATTCCAGACGCTTTACTAACACTCTCCCGACTTGGAGAGTCAGTCCCTTTAACCTCCTGTTTGGCCCAGTTTGCAATTTCTGCGGAAGATGAACAGGAATAGCGAGAACCAATGAGAGACTAGCTGGAGGTGTCTGGACGGGAAAATTTTACTCTCATTTCCCACCAGGAAGAGGAATTAACCAAAGGCTCAGCGTGCCGTGCCGGAACCAGATTAGGGCCTGAAGCCATCCTGCGGTGTTGCGGCCAGCTCAAAAGAAAGCGAGTTGAAGAAAGGAGCTCAGGGGCACTGTAATTCACAAACCTACAGAGTTATCAATGACAGCTATCGTCCAAAAATATACTGAAGTAAGGCTGCCAAGAGGACTTGAAAGCGGGGCAGAATTGCAGGAAACCGATTTCAGGAGGTAGACTGGAATTGCATTGAAAGCATAGGAAAAGAAGCAGAACGTCCACAATGATGCACTTGGCCAAAAAGGGCATATGCGTTTTTTCCTGAATATATTCAGGACAAAACGTATACGCCCTTTTTGGCCAACCAAGCAAGCTTGCAAAGGAAATCTGCACTACAATGAAGTCTCACTTCCCCCCGGTCAAAAGGGCCATCTGAAAAAAGTGTAAAATCCAGAAAGGCAGGACAGGCCATGGAGAACTGGGAGCCTTGTTATGCTGATGGGCGGGATGTAAATTGCCAACAGACACTCGGGAGAAGTGTATGGTGTTTCCTGAAACATCTAAAAAACAAAGCAACAGAGCCTAGGGCACTTCCACTTATGGTCCTATAGCTTAGGGAAATTAAAATCAAAAAGACACAGCCACCCCAAAGTTTGGGACGCCTCTGTTTACAAGAACCTCGTTTACAGTACAAGTTCAACATCGCAGAAAGTGAAAAATGGATAAAGAATTTGTGGTATTTACTTACAAAGCAATATCACGCAGCAATGAAATCTATGTCATCAGGCCCTTAGCAGCACAATGAGTGGATTCAGGTTTGACGATTCTAACTGAAATAAGTCACACAGAAAACGAAACATCATAAGATATCAGTAATACACGGAATGTAAACTTGGCTCCAAAGGAACTGAATTACAGAACAGAACAGGGTCTCAAATTTAGAAAACCAACTTATGCTTGCTTAAGGGTAAAGGTGAGTTGGGGTGCTGCATAAAACCAGAGATTGAAATGAGCACAGATAAAGTTCCTTAAGCCAAATATGGAATAGACAAGAGCTACTCCTTGCTCAACGAAATGGACTCAACACCCCATATTAAGCGCCTAAGAATGTACCTGACTAGTAAGTATCTTAAAACCTATGGATTGCTATATCTCCAAAAGAGAATCAAGCGTGTGTCCAGGGGAATAAATGCAGAAATGATAGGATTGGAGAGGTTCGGTGAGCAAACAAAGACCCTTTGAAGTCATATTGCATGGTACCCATTCCACGGGTCTCAACTCTCCAGGTTTCAGGGATTCTTCCGTCAGCTAAAACATGCATGTGGAACCTAGAGTATGATCAACCATGTGATCGGGAAACGTGTTCAAATATGTCTCAGTTTTCGTACCCTGGTACTCGGATGCAACATTCCAGACGCTTTACTAACACCCTCCCGACTTGGAGAGTCAGTCCCTTTAACCTCCTGTTTGGCCCAGTTTGCAATTTCTGCGGAAGATGAACAGGAATAGCGAGAACCAATGAGAGACTAGCTGGAGGTGTCTGGACGGGCAAATTTAACTCTCATTTCCCACCAGGGAGAGGAATTAACCAAAGGCTCAGCGTGCCGTGCCGGAACCAGATTAGGGCCTGAAGCCATCCTGCGGTGTTGCGGCCAGCTCACAAGAAAGAGAGTTGAAGAAAGGAGCTCAGGGGCACTGTAATTCACAAACCTGCAGAGTTATAAATGACAGCTATCGTCCAAAAACATACTGAAGTAAGGCTGCCAAGAGGACTTGAAAGCGGGGCAGAATTGCAGGAAACCGATTTCAGGAGGTAGACTGGAATTGCATTGAAAGCATAGGAAAAGAGGCAGAACGTCCACAATGATGCACTTGGCCAAAAAGGGCGTATGCGTTTTTTCCTGAATATATTCAAGAAAAAACGCATACGCCCTTTTTGGCCAACCAAGCAAACTTGCAAAGGAAATCTGCACTACAATGAAGTCTCACTTCCCCCCGGTCAAAAGGGCCATCTGAAAAAAGTGTAAAATCCAGAAAGGCAGGACAGACCATGGAGAACTGGGAGCCTTGTTATGCTGATGGGCGGGATGTAAATTGCCAACAGACACTCGGGAGAAGTGTATGGTGTTTCCTGAAACATCTAAAAAACAAAGCAACAGAGCCTAGGGCACTTCCACTTATGGTCCTATAGATTAGGGAAATTAAAATCAAAAAGACACAGCCACCCCAAACATTGGGACGCCTCTGTTTACAAGAACCTCGTTTACCGTACAAGTTCAATATCACAGAAAGTGAAAAATGGATAAAGAAGTTGTGGTATTTACTTACAAAGCAATATCACTCAGCAATGAAATCTATGTCATCAGGCCCTTAGCAGCACAATGAGTGGATTCAGGTATGATGATTCTAACTGAAATAAGTCACACAGAAAAAGAAACATCATAAGATATCAGTAATACACGGAATGTAAACTTGGCTACACAGGAACTGAATTACAGAACAGAACAGGGTCTCAAATTTAGAAAACCAACTTATGCTTGCTTAAGGGGAAAGGTGAGTTGGGGTGCTGCATAAAACCAGAGATTGAAATGAGCACAGATAAAGTTCCTTAAGCCAAATATGGAATAGACAAGAGCTACTCCTTGCTCAACGAAATGGACTCAACACCGCATATTAAACGCCTAAGAATGTACCTGACTAGTAAGTATCTTAAAACCTATGGATTGCTATGTCTCCGAAAGAGAATGAAGCGTGTGTACAGGGGCATAAACGCAGCAGTGATAGGATTGGAGAGGTTCGGTGAGCAAATGAAGACCCTTTGAAGTCATATTGCATGGTACCCATTCCACGGGTCTCAACTCTCCAGGTTTAAGGTATTCTTCCTTCAGCTAAAACATGCATGTGGAACCCAGAGTATGATCAACCGTGTGAACGGGAGACGTGTTCAAATATGTCTCAGTTTTCCTCCCCTGGTACTCGGGTGCAACATTCCAGACGCTTTACTAACACTCTCCCGACTTGGAGAGTCAGTCCCTTTAACCTCCTGTTTGGCCCAGTTTGCAATTTCTGCGGAAGATGAACAGGAATAGCGAGAACCAATGAGAGACTAGCTGGAGGTGTCTGGACGGGAAAATTTTACTCTCATTTCCCACCAGGAAGAGGAATTAACCAAAGGCTCAGCGTGCCGTGCCGGAACCAGATTAGGGCCTGAAGCCATCCTGCGGTGTTGCGGCCAGCTCAAAAGAAAGCGAGTTGAAGAAAGGAGCTCAGGGGCACTGTAATTCACAAACCTACAGAGTTATCAATGACAGCTATCGTCCAAAAATATACTGAAGTAAGGCTGCCAAGAGGACTTGAAAGCGGGGCAGAATTGCAGGAAACCGATTTCAGGAGGTAGACTGGAATTGCATTGAAAGCATAGGAAAAGAAGCAGAACGTCCACAATGATGCACTTGGCCAAAAAGGGCGTATGCGTTTTTTCCTGAATATATTCAGGACAAAACGTATACGCCCTTTTTGGCCAACCAAGCAAGCTTGCAAAGGAAATCTGCACTACAATGAAGTCTCACTTCCCCCCGGTCAAAAGGGCCATCTGAAAAAAGTGTAAAATCCAGAAAGGCAGGACAGGCCATGGAGAACTGGGAGCCTTGTTATGCTGATGGGCGGGATGTAAATTGCCAACAGACACTCGGGAGAAGTGTATGGTGTTTCCTGAAACATCTAAAAAACAAAGCAACAGAGCCTAGGGCACTTCCACTTATGGTCCTATAGCTTAGGGAAATTAAAATCAAAAAGACACAGCCACCCCAAAGTTTGGGACGCCTCTGTTTACAAGAACCTCGTTTACAGTACAAGTTCAACATCGCAGAAAGTGAAAAATGGATAAAGAATTTGTGGTATTTACTTACAAAGCAATATCACTCAGCAATGAAATCTATGTCATCAGGCCCTTAGCAGCACAATGAGTGGATTCAGGTTTGACGATTCTAACTGAAATAAGTCACACAGAAAACGAAACATCATAAGATATCAGTAATACACGGAATGTAAACTTGGCTCCAAAGGAACTGAATTACAGAACAGAACAGGGTCTCAAATTTAGAAAACCAACTTATGCTTGCTTAAGGGTAAAGGTGAGTTGGGGTGCTGCATAAAACCAGAGATTGAAATGAGCACAGATAAAGTTCCTTAAGCCAAATATGGAATAGACAAGAGCTACTCCTTGCTCAACGAAATGGACTCAACACCCCATATTAAGCGCCTAAGAATGTACCTGACTAGTAAGTATCTTAAAACCTATGGATTGCTATGTCTCCGAAAGAGAATCAAGCATGTGTACAGGGGCATAAACGCAGCAGTGATAGGATTGGAGAGGTTCGGTGAGCAAATGAAGACCCTTTGAAGTCATATTGCATCGTACCCATTCCACGGGTTTCAACTACCCAGGTTTAAGGTATTCTTCCTTCAGCTAAAACATGCATGTGGAACCTAGAGTATGATCAACCATGTGATCGGGAGACGTGTTCAAATATGTCTCACTTTCCATACCCTGGTACTCGGGTGCAACATTCCAGACGCTTTCCTAACACCCTCCCGACTTGGAGAGTCAGTCCCTTTAACCTCCTGTTTGGCCCAGTTTGCAATTTCTGCGGAAGATGAACAGGAATAGCGAGAACCAATGAGAGAATAGCTGGAGGTGTCTGGACGGGCAAATTTAACTCTCATTTCCCACCAGGAAGAGGAATTAACCAAAGGCTCAGCGTGCCGTGCCGGAACCAGATTAGGGCCTGAAGCCATCCTGCGGTGTTGCGGCCAGGTCATAAGAAAGCGAGTTGAAGAAAGGAGCTCAGGGGCACTGTAATTCACAAACCTGCAGAGTTATAAATGACAGCTATCGTCCAAAAACACACTGAAGTAAGGCTGCCAAGAGGACTTGAAAGCGGGGCAGAATTGCAGGAAACCGATTTCAGGAGGTAGACTGGAATTGCATTGAAAGCATAGGAAAAGAGGCAGAACGTCCACAATGATGCACTTGGCCAAAAAGGGCGTATGCGTTTTTTCCTGAATATATTCAGGAAAAAACGCATACGCCCTTTTTGGCCAACCAAGCAAACTTGCAAAGGAAATCTGCACTACAATGAAGTCTCACTTCCCCCCGGTCAAAAGGGCCATCTGAAAAAAGTGTAAAATCCAGAAAGGCAGGACAGGCCATGGAGAACTGGGAGCCTTGTTATGCTGATGGGCGGGATGTAAATTGCCAACAGACACTCGGGAGAAGTGTATGGTGTTTCCTGAAACATCTAAAAAACAAAGCAACAGAGCCTAGGGCACTTCCACTTATGGTCCTATAGCTTAGGGAAATTAAAATCAAAAAGACACAGCCACCCCAAAGTTTGGGACGCCTCTGTTTACAAGAACCGCGTTTACCGTACAAGTTCAATATCACAGAAAGTGAAAAATGGATAAAGAACTTGTGGTAACTACGTACAATGCAGTATCACTCAGCAATGAAATCTATGTCATCAGGCCCGTAGCAGCATAATGAGTGGATTCAGGTATGATGATTCTAACTGAAATATGTCACACAGAAAAAGAAACATCATAAGATATCACTAATACATGGAATGTGAACTTGGCTACACATGAACTGAATTACAAAACAGAACAGGGTCTCAAGTTTAGAAAACCAACTTATGCTTCCTTAAGGGGGAAAGTGAGTTGGGGTGCTGCATAAAACCAGAGTTTGAAATTAGCACAGATACCATTCAATAAGCCAAATATGTAATAGACAAGACCTACCCCTTGCTCAACAAAATGGACTCAACAATGAGGTATCACCTCACACCTGATAGAATGGGCATCATGAGAAAATCTACAAACAAAAATGCTGGAAAGGGTGTGGAGAAAAGGAACCCTCTTCCACTATTGTTGGGAATATAAATTGATACAGTCACTACGGAGAACAATATGGAGTTTCTTAAGAAACTAACAATAGAATTACCATATGATACAGCAATCCCAGTACTGGACATATACCCAGACAAAACCATAAATCAAAACGAGACATTCACCGCAATGTTCATTGCATCACTATTTACAATATCGAGGTAATGGAAGCAACCTAAATGCCCACAGACAGACGAATGCATAAAGCTGTGGTACATATATAAAATGGAATATTACTAAGCCATGAAAAGGAATGAAATTGGGTCATTTGTAGAGACGTCGATGGATCTAGAGACTGTCATACAGAGTGAAGTAAGTCAGAAAGAGAAAAACAAATCTTGTATATTCATGCATATATGTGGAACCTAGAAAAACTGTACAGATTAACCATTTTGCAAGGCATAAATAGAGCAACAGATGTAGACAACAAATGTATGGACAACAAGGGGGGAAAGCTGTTGGGGGGGTGGTGGTGGGAGGAGTTGAGAGACTGGGATTGGCATGTATACATTTATATGTATAAAATAGATAACCAATAAGAACCTGCTGTATAAAAATATAAAATAAAATTCAAAATTAAAAAGAAATAAAATTTAAAAAATAAAACAGAAAAAACAATTATTCCCTTCACATACATGTATTTATATGAATAAATTATTTCCATGCTTATATCTGTAAATACAAAAAAGAGGAATAAAATCTACCTTGAACCAAAAACAAAAAAGAGAAAAAAAACACAGAACCCACCAGTTCCACAGAGGAAAACCGTATCAGGGCACTTGCTCCAGTTGTAAACAATTCTGAAGTTGGCCAGTGGTGGGGAATCGTCTCCCATTCAGCCAGCAGCCCCCACGCAACAAGCGTCCTCATTGCAAAGCTGGGGCACCGTGCCGAGGCATCTGTGAGTAAACGTGAGCTGAGCCCCAGGCCAGTTGCTGCTGAACTATTCCCACCCGTCCCAGGTAAAACACCTGAATATATACAAGGACTTGAAAGCCTAGAGGAAGGGCCATAGAGCCACACGAGTGACAGCATGCCGGCCGACTTGGTGCCTGCAGGCCAGCCAGGATGGTCCTGGCCCTGGGTGCTCTTCTGGAAGATTTCCATTTCCCTGACTGAGATACCCGTCCTGTCCCTGCCCCCACTGCTTTTTTCCTTCCTCACCTCTGCCCAGGGAGAAATTCCAGCAGCAGGTATGGGTGACACATCCTCTTCTTTAGCAGGTGGCAGCCTGGCAACTGCTGCAGAAAGTCCAGCAGAGCCCCACTCACACTGGGCCACCCACAAAGCCGTGGCCTCTCACTCCCTCCCACCAGCCCAGCCCCGAGACTGCTGACAGGGCAGAGAAAATGGCGTCAGGCACGGCTGCAGGGGCTCTTGCTGCCTGGAGTGGTATTTATATTGATCTCAACCCAGGCACACCTGGGGAGGGCTGGCCCGCACGGTAAGGCTGCCCAGGTCAGCCAATCATCACCCCTCAGGGGCTCACAGTTGCAGAAAATGGAACTTGCTGAACCGGCCAGGTCCAAGGAACAGGTGTGGGCTCCTGAGAGTCAGGATAGACAAGGGGCTGCAGCTTTGGCTTGTTTTCTAATCATTTTATCTGGCCCATGAGTGGGAGACAACTTCAAGAAAACCCTCTCCTTATGAGAGGAACCCAGGAGTCAGGGAGAGGAGGGGTGGGTGGTGGTTGGAGACAGAGGCCTGGTGCCCCGGGTGCAGTGGAAGTCTCTGGAAGACCAGGTGGAGGGAGGCCGCACAGAGTGACGCCCAGGGTCACAGACCTGTCGCAGCTGCTGTTTGTTAGTTCAAGTCCTGCTCTGAGGTGCTCTGTGCCAGCTCTGAGCGACAGGTGAGCTGGGGGTGCTCTGCAATGAGGGCTATGTGCACGGTTCCTGTGTGCCCAGCCCTGCCATGGTACCTGCAAGGGTAGCTCTGTATCCTGGGAAGGGCCTGACCACGAGAGCCCCGTGGGCTGGGGTGGGGGTGGGGTACCTGCCCAGGTGAGCTCCATATTCTGGGATTGGTCTGACCACGAGAGCCCCATGGGCTGCTGGGGACCTGGTAAAGGATGTCAGGACAGTCAGTGAAGCCACCGAGGATATACCTCCAGTTGCTCCTAATTCCTACACCCTGCTGGTCATTCTACCAACCACCAGGACATGGTATTCTGTATTAGTCTTCAATGATGCCTTCTTTTGTATTCCATTAGTCCCAGAGTCACAAGAAATTTTGGCTTGTGAGTGGCAGGACTCAACATACAACTAAAACAATACTTCCGGGCCGTCTTGCCCCAAGGGTGCAAAAATTCCCACACCATCTTTGGGGAAAGCTTAGCTAAAGACCTAAAAGTTCTACCTCTGGAAAAGGAAACCCTCCTTCAGTACGCAGACGACATTCTGATCGCCAGCCCTACTAAGGAGGCCTCTGAACTACCAAGCCAATAAAGGATAGAAGTTGTCCAAGAAAAAGCTCAAATATCACAGACTGCAGTGACCTGCCTGGGCTTCATTCTCACAGAAGGTCGGAGAAGCCCATCCCAGGAAAGGGAAGAAACCATTTGCAGCCTTACCCCTTTCTAAAACTAGAAGACAGCTTAGGGGTTCCTGGGGAGGCCAGGGTTTGCTGCTTCTGGATCCCTAACTACAGTCTACTAGCTGGGCCTCTATATGAAACACTGAAAGGAAAAGATGATGATCCTTTTGAATAGAATCCAGAAGTGGCCTTTCAAGAATGGAAAGAGCAGTCAATTCAGACCCTTGCCCTGGAACTCGCTAATTTAGCTAAACCCTTTGACCTTTACATTCCCGGTGAAAGGTGAATCGCCATTGGAGAATTAGTGCAAAAACTGGGACCACTTGAAATGGAACAATGCAAGAATGCCATCCAGGTAGGATAAACTACGGTCACCAAGGGGCTTGGCCCACTGCCGCATCTGGCCAAGATACTGGCGGTATCTAAAAACCTGGAAATCAGCAGCCCAAAAGGCCACCTCCTTCCTAAGGGAAAAGGACCCCACGTGGTGATCCTAACCACCAACGATGCCCTGAAGTTGCAGGGTTCGCTCCGTGGGCACACCGACCTCGAGTGAGGAGGCCCTCCAACTCCAACATCCAGAGAGATAACCGGGGGCAACAGGGCACCATGACGACTCGTGTGAACATCACTTGACCTGGAGTTTCTCTCATAAAACAATAAGAGTGTGTCCCAAAAGAGTAGACTACTGCTTGCAGGACTTACTGCACCCAGAGGGGAGCTAATAATCTTGGCGGGGGAACCGTATATCACACTGTCACCATAGAAAAGCCTACAGACACCGTGATGATGGTGGCCAATAAGACCGGCTGGACTCCTGTTTACTTCAAAAGGCTGTTGACTCAGTGGTCATCATGGTCCTTGATCACCACTGACCCTGGACTGTCTGGGAGTTGAGCGGGCAGGGCTCTGACACCTGGTGCTGTTTGTACGTTAATTCAGGGGCCTAATTGAAGAAAGCGCAGACTACTGGTCAGAGCATCTAGGCTGGCAGAAACGGTCAGCCTAAGGTGGCCGAACAAATGTGGGGCGGGGTGAAACCGGCCCCCACAGCGTCTCTGCACATCTCTTTCCTGGACCCTTAAAGGTCATTAGAATCTATAACACTTCCAATGCTGGTGCTCAGGTGGACGAGCAGGGAGGCAGGGGGCCTGGGGACAATCAACGTCACCTGGAGGCTGCTGGGGAGAAGCTCTGACCCTCGCCCCCGGGTATTAGGGCTCCCAACTCAGCACTCAGCAGTTACAGAAGAAGTGTCTGCACCCTCAGCACTCCAAGAATGAGGAACGGGACAAAAGGCAGAGGAGGGGTTTGTCCCCAGCAAAGCCCATTAAAAATCCCTGGGAGATAAAAATAGAATCTGGGCAATAAAGTCAAGTCTAACCTTTTTTATCCTTTGTGCTTTGTCTAATTTCACGTGCTCCTAGGGTCCCGCATGCAGAGGTTCCACACCCGGCACTTCAGACCAGATTTCCTAGTGCAGAATGGCTGGGTCGACACCTCAGCTCCTGGGGCCCAGTGCAGACTCCGTGATATAGAGCCTGAGCTGCAGCCAACCTGGCCCTCGAGAGCTCCGCCCCCTCCCTCCCACTGACTCTGACAGGATCTCTACACAGCAGCCCAGCCCACAGCCCACGGGGTAGTGCATGCTCTCACCTCTCCATTCTCTGATCAAAATATAAAGTTTCCTTTGCTTGTGAACCAAACTCAGTCTCGATCTGTTGGCCCCAATGACACTGGGCAGGGGGACACTTGTTGGGGTCCACTCTGGAGGATCAGTAACAGAAATTGAGACTATTGTAACCTCAATGAACAGATGTGTGAGCCAAACTGTAGTTAACATAGAACAGTGTATAAGGCTCGGGTAAAATAAGATGTTTCTAACACTTCCATTTGATATTTCCATCACTTTATTATAAGCAAGTTCAGTGAAAAGGTTTGTCTTATTTGTCAGGTCAATATTAGAGAAACGAAGTGATTTCTTTCCAAGGATGTACATCTAATAATCTTGGTTAAAGCTTCAATCTTGTTTTAAATGCTTTTCCATTGAAAATGATACCTCTCTTTCAGCTCCCCCATTTCTGAGAAGTATAAAATCTTATAATTTATTATTACCAAAGGGGAAAGGTGGGAGGAGGGATAAATTAACAGTTTGGGATTAACACATACACACTGCTATGTATAAAATAGATCATCAACAAGGAACTACTGTATAGCACAGGGAACTACACTCAACATTTTGCAATAACCTATAAGGGGAAATAATCTGAAAAAGAATAGATATTTTTATTGACATCATCTATCAATGACAGTTAAAGTGTAACCTAAGGGAAGCTGGTGGTGAGTGCTTCTGACCCTGAAGACTTCAATCATCTAAAGTTTGGACTCTGCCTACTTCCCAAGGCCCTTAATGAACATATGTGTAGCCGTAGCTTAAAAAATTCCCCAGTTTGGGTTTCGGGGAGACACTGATTTTGAAAAAGCCCTGGTGTTCTCCTTACATGAATGGGACTCTTCCTACTGCTAAAACATGTCTGTCACACCCAGAGGATGGTATACCGTCTGATCGGGAAGAGTTTGGAAAAGGCATCTCATCTCCTCATCTCCTGGTGCTCGGGTTCACCCCTCCAGCGTCTTTACTAACAGTCTCCCCACTTGGAGATGTCAGCACTGTCAACATCCTGTTGCGTACAGTTTGGAATTTGTCCAGAGGATGAAGCGGAAGGATGAGGAACAATGAGAGACAAGTCCTAGGTGTTCAGACAGGCACATGTCACTCTAATTTCCAATCAGGAAGACGAATTGACCAAAGGCTAGGGTTGCCCATGGAAACAGTATAGGGCTTGAGGAAATCCCGCTGCTTTGTGGCCAGTTCCCATAAACACAAGTTGAACAATGGAACTCAGGGGCAGTAAAATTCACAAAACTGCAGAGTTGAAAATATCCATCACTGAAAAATGTCTTGAGGAAAGTCAGAGAAAAGGACTTGTAAGCAAGGGAGAATGGCAGGAAAGGGATTTGAGGAGGTAGAAAGGACTCGCCATTAAGCACAAGAAAAGGAGCTGAACATTGCCAACATTGCAGTTGGCCAAAAAGGGTGTATGCGTTTTTTTCTGTATATATTCAAGAAAAGGGCATACACTTTTTTAGCCAACCAAACAGGTGGGCACTGGAAGTCAATACTACAAAAGATATCACTTCGCATCAGTCAGAAGAGCCATCCTCATAAAGCGTAAACAACAGAAATGCAGGACAGGGCAAGGAGAAGAGGGAGCCCTGTGAGACTTATAGTGGAAATGTATATTGCCAACGGCCATTCTGGAGAAGTGTATTGTGTTTACTAAAGCATCTAAAAAATGAGCTACAGAGCATAGGGCACTTGCACTCATGGGCGTATATCTTGAGAAAAACAAAAATCGAGAGGACACAGGCACCCCAATGTTTACCCCCTCTCTGTTTAAAAGATCCTCAACTAGGATATAACTTAAATGTCTCTGGAGGGAAAAAATGGGTAGAGATGTGGTACTTAGGTAGAGTGGAATATTATTCAGCCTGGAAATCAATGAAATATGGCCAGTTGTAACAACTCCGGAGGAGTTACGTATGATCTTTCTAAGTGACAGAATTCAAAAAGAAAAAGACACATATCATAAGATATCACTTAAAGGTGGAATCCAAAATGGCTACACATGAAATAAATTACAAAACAAAAACATAGTCAAATATGTAGAAAACACGCATAAGGCTGCTAAACGGGAAAGGTGGGGAGGGGTGAGGCATCACCCAGGAGGTTGAAATTAGCAAAGATACCATTCCAAATACCAAACTGATAATCAACAAGGCCTACACGGTAGCTAAAAGAACTGCACTCAGCACACTCAAGTCACCGGAAAAGAATATATACGACTGGTAAGAATCTGAAAAAGAATTTACTGATGTCTCTCTGTACGTGAATCAAGTGGATGTACAGCAGCAAGAAACAGAGCTTTGAAAATCAGCTGTAACCAATATAGTAATAAATTGAAAAAAATAAACGACAGAGAGACAGAGAAAACCTCTTACAACTTTTCCTCAGGGCCGGTGATGCAACATGGATTGAACACATCTAGACCCACAGCAGGATGAGACATAAGGCTGGAAACTGTTTGCGCTAAGAGAAATGTGAGGTTGGGTGAGGAAATGCACACCTTTTAAAGTAATACTACCTGGTACCCATTCAATGGGTCCCAAATATGCAGGTTCAAGGGATCTTCCTACAGCTAAAACATGCATGGAAAACCCAGAGGACTGTACACCATGTGATCAGGAGATGTGTCTAAAATGCAGCTCATTTATCCTCTCCTGGTGCTCCTGTTCACCATTCCAGCCACGTTACTTAGAATCTCCCCACTTGGAGAATCAGCACATTTCAACTTGTGTTTCACACATTTTGCAAATTGTGAGGAGGATGAACGGGGAACCAATGAGAGAATAGTTGTAGGGGTTTGGACGGGCACATATCACTCTAATTTCCCATTAAGAATAAGAATTGAAAAAAGGCTCAGCCCGCCTCGCCCGAGCCAAAATAGGGCCTGAAGCAATCCTGCGGGTTTGAGGCCAGCTCACAAAAGAGCAACTTAAAAAATGGAGCTCAGGGTCACTGCAATTCACAAACCTGCAGAGTTATAAATGAAAACTAACGTCCAAAAATATGTTGAGGTAAGGCAAAGAAGAGGATCTGAATGCAAGACAGAATTGCAAGAAACAGATTTCAAGAGATAGATTGGACTCGTCTTTAAAGCACATGAAAAGCGGCAGAATTTCGACAATGATGCAGTTGGCCCAAAAGGGCGTATGCGTTTTTTCCTGATTATATCCAGGAAAAAACGCATACGCACTTTATGGGCAACGAAGCAAGCAAGCAATGCAAATGTGCACAACAAAGAAGTCTCATTTCCCACTGGTCAAAAGGGCCATCCTAAAAAATTGTAAAAACCAGAAATGCAGGACAGGCCATGGAGAACAGGGAGCCTTTATACGCTGATGGGTAGTGTGTGAACTGCCGAGAGCCACTCTGGAGAAGTGTATGGTGGTTCCTAAATCATCTAAAAAACAGAGCTACGGAGCATAGGACACTTCCAATCATGGGAGTATATCTAGGGAAATCTAAAAATTAACAAGACACAAGCACACCACAGTTTAGGGCTACTCTGTTTACAAGAACCTCAACTTCAGTATACCTTAAATATCCCAGGAAAGAGAACAATGGATAAAGAAGATGTGGTACTTATGTACAATGGAATATCTCTTCACCATGAAATCAATGTAATAAGGCTAGTAGAAGGATAAAGAGTGGATTTAGGTCCGATAATACTACTTGAAATAAGTCAAACAGAAAAAGAAACATATCATAAGATATCACTTATAGAGGGAGGGTAAATATGGCTGCACAAGAAATGAATTACAGAACAGAACAGTGTCTCACATTTAGAAAACACACTTATTTCAGCTTAAGGGGAAAGGAGAGGTGGGGTGATGCATAAAACCAGAGTTTGAAATTAGCACAGATACCGTTCAATAAACCAAATAGATATTAGACAAGATCTACACCTTGCTCAATGAACTGGCCTCAACACACCCTATACACCGCAGAGAAATATATCTGAGTAATAAGAATCTTAAAACCCATGTATTGATATATCTCCATAAGGGAATCAAGTGTGTGCAGAGTGGCACAAACACAGCAGTGAAAATGAGCTAAACCCCATTATAGAAATAAATTTTAAAAACAAAACGCAGAAACAATGAAAGAGAGAAAAATTCTTACAAAATTCGCTCAGGGGCTGTGATGCAACCTGGATTGACCACATATAAACCCACAGCTGGATAAGACATAAGGCTGGACACTTGGGGCTGAGAGGATTGATGAGCTTTGGTGAGCAACTGCCAAAAGTTTAATGCAATACTTCATGCTACTCATTCCAAGGGTCCCAACACTCCAGGTTGAAGGGAATCTTCCTACAGCTAAACCATGCTTGGGAAACCCAGCGACTGGTATACCATATGATCGGGAAAGGTTTCTAAAACGCACCTCATTTTTCCTCTCCTGGGGCTCCGGATCGACATTCCAGCCGCTTTACCAAAAATATCCCCACATGGAGAGTCAATGCCTTTAAGTTCTGGTATCGCACAGTCTGCAGTTAGTGCGGAGGATGAATGGGAAGAGGGGGAACCAGTGAGAAACTAGCTGTAGCGGTTTCAATGGGCACATGTCACTCTAAATTCACATCAGTAAGAAGAATAAACCAAAGGCACAGCAAGGTGCCCCAGAAGAAGAATAGGGCCTGAAGGAATCCTGTGGTTATGAGGCAAGATCACAAAAATAAGAGCTGAAAAATGGAGCTAAGGGCCACTGCAATTCAAAAACTTGCAGAGTTATAAAGGCCAACTATTTTCAAAAAATATATTGAGGTAAGGCTATGAAGAGGCATTGAAAGCAAGGCAGAATTGCAGGAAAACGATTTCAGGAGGTAGACTGGAATTGCATTTAAAGCATAGGAAAAGAGGCAGAACGTCCACAATGATGCACTTGGCCAAAAAGGGTGTATGCCTTTTTTCCTGAATTTATTCAGGAAAAAAGGCATACGCCCTTTTTGGCCAACCAAGCAAGCTTGCAAAGGAAATCTGCACTACAATGAAGTCTCACTTCCCCCTGGTCAAAAGGGCCATCTGAAAAAAGTGTAAAATCCAGAAAGGCAGGACAGGCCATGGAGAACTGGGAGCCTTGTTATGCTGATGGGCGGGATGTGTATGGTGTTTCCTGAAACATCTAAAAAACAAAGCAACAGAGCCTAGGGCACTTCCACTTATGGTCCTATAGCTTAGGGAAATTAAAATCAAAAAGACACAGCCACCCCAAAATTTGGGACGCCTCTGTTTACAAGAACCTCGTTAACCGTACAAGTTCAATATCAAAGAAAGTGAAAAATGGATAAAGAACTTGTGGTACTTACGTACAATGCAGTATCACTCAGTAATGAAATCTATGTCATCAGGCCCGTAGCAGCATAATGAGTGGATTCAGGTACGATGATTCTAACTGAAATAAGACACACAGAAAAAGAAACATCATAAGATATCACTAATACACGGAATGTAAACTTGGCTACACAGGAACTGAATACCAAAACAGAACAGGGTCTCAAATTTAGAAAACCAACTTATGCTTGCTTAAGGGGAAAGGTGAGTTGGGGTGCTGCATAAAACCAGAGATTGAAATGAACACAGATAAAGTTCCTTAAGCCAAATATGGAATAGACAAGAGCTACTCCTTGCTCAACGAAATGGACTCAACACCCCATATTAAACGCCTAAGAATGTACCTGAGTAGTAAGTATCTTAAAACCTATGGATTGCTATGTCTCCAAAAGAGAATCAAGCATGTGTACAGGGGCATAAACGCAGCAGTGATAGGATTGGAGAGGTTCAGTGAGCAAATGAAGACCCTTTGAAGTCATATTGCATGGTACCCATTCCACGGGTCTCAACTCTCCAGGTTTAAGGTATTCTTCCTTCAGCTAAAACATGCATGTGGAACCCAGAGTATGATCAACCGTGTGAACGGGAGACATGTTCAAATATGTCTCAGTTTTCCTCCCCTGGTACTCGGGTGCAACATTCCAGACGCTTTACTAACACTCTCCCCACTTGGAGAGTCAGCGCCTTTAAACTCCTGTTTGGCCTAGTTTGCAATTTCTGCGGAAGATGAACAGAAATAGGGAGAACCAATGAGAGACTAGCTGGAGGTGTCTGGACGGGCAAATTTAACTCTCATTTCCCACCAGGAAGAGGAAATAACCAAAGGCTCAGCATGCCGTGCCGGAACCAGATTAGGGCCTGAAGACATCCTGCGGTGTTGCAGCCAGCTCACAAGAAAGCGAGTTGAAGAAAGGAGCTCAGGGGCACTGTAATTCACAAAACTGCAGAGTTATAAATGACAGCTATCGTCCAAAAATATACTGAAGTAAGGCTGCCAAGAGGACTTGAAAGCGGGGCAGAATTGCAGGAAACCGATTTCAGGAGGTAGACTGGAATTGCATTGAAAGCATAGGAAAAGAGGCAGAACGTCCACAATGATGCACTTGGCCAAAAAGGGCGTATGCGTTTTTTCCTGAATATATTCAGGAAAAAACGCATACGCCCTTTTTGGCCAACCAAGCAAGCTTGCAAAGGAAATCTGCACTACAATGAAGTCTCACTTCCCCCCGGTCAAAAGGGCCATCTGAGAAAAGTGTAAAATCCAGAAAGGCAGGACAGGCCATGGAGAACTGGGAGCCTTGTTATGCTGATGGGCGGGATGTAAATTGCCAACAGACACTCGGGAGAAGTGTATGGTGTTTCCTGAAACATCTAAAAAACAAAGCAACAGAGCCTAGGGCACTTCCACTTATGGTCCTATAGCTTAGGGAAATTAAAATCAAAAAGACACAGCCACCCCACAGTTTGGGACAGCTCTGTTTACAAGAACCTCGTTTACGGTACAAGTTCAATATCGCAGAAAGTGAAAAATGGATAAAGAAGTTGTGGTACTTATGTACAATGCAAAATCACTCAGCCATGAAATCTATGTCATCAGGCCCATAGCAGCATAATGAGTGGATTCAGGTATGATGATTCTAACTGAAATATGTCACACAGAAAAAGAAACATCATAAGATATCACTAATACACGGAATGTGAACTTGGCTACACATGAACTGAATTACAAAACAGAACAGGGTCTCAAGTTTAGAAAACCAACTTATGCTTCCTTAAGGGGGAAAGTGAGTTGTGGTGCTGCATAAAACCAGAGTTTGATATTAGCACAGATACCATTCAATAAGCCAAATATGTAATAGAGAAGACCTACCCCTTGCTCAACAAAATGGACTCAACAATGAGGTATCACCTCACACCTGATAGAATGGGCATCATGAGAAAATCTACAAACAAAAATGCTGGAAAGGGTGTGGAGAAAAGGAACCCTCTTCCACTATTGTTGGGAATATAAATTGATACAGTCACTACGGAGAACAATATGGAGTTTCTTAAGAAACTAACAATAGAATTACCATATGATACAGCAATCCCAGTACTGGACATATACCCAGACAAAACCATAAATCAAAACGAGACATTCACCGCAATGTTCATTGCATCACTATTTACAATATCGAGGTAATGGAAGCAACCTAAATGCCCACAGACAGACGAATGCATAAAGCTGTGGTACATATATAAAATGGAATATTACTAAGCCATGAAAAGGAATGAAATTGGGTCATTTGTAGAGACGTCGATGGATCTAGAGACTGTCATACAGAGTGAAGTAAGTCAGAAAGAGAAAAACAAATCTTGTATATTCATGCATATATGTGGAACCTAGAAAAACTGTACAGATTAACCATTTTGCAAGGCATAAATAGAGCAACAGATGTAGACAACAAATGTATGGACAACAAGGGGGGAAAGCTGTTGGGGGGGTGGTGGTGGGAGGAGTTGAGAGACTGGGATTGGCATGTATACATTTATATGTATAAAATAGATAACCAATAAGAACCTGCTGTATAAAAATATAAAATAAAATTCAAAATTAAAAAGAAATAAAATTTAAAAAATAAAACAGAAAAAACAATTATTCCCTTCACATACATGTATTTATATGAATAAATTATTTCCATGCTTATATCTGTAAATACAAAAAAGAGGAATAAAATCTACCTTGAACCAAAAACAAAAAAGAGAAAAAAAACACAGAACCCACCAGTTCCACAGAGGAAAACCGTATCAGGGCACTTGCTCCAGTTGTAAACAATTCTGAAGTTGGCCAGTGGTGGGGAATCGTCTCCCATTCAGCCAGCAGCCCCCACGCAACAAGCGTCCTCATTGCAAAGCTGGGGCACCGTGCCGAGGCATCTGTGAGTAAACGTGAGCTGAGCCCCAGGCCAGTTGCTGCTGAACTATTCCCACCCGTCCCAGGTAAAACACCTGAATATATACAAGGACTTGAAAGCCTAGAGGAAGGGCCATAGAGCCACACGAGTGACAGCATGCCGGCCGACTTGGTGCCTGCAGGCCAGCCAGGATGGTCCTGGCCCTGGGTGCTCTTCTGGAAGATTTCCATTTCCCTGACTGAGATACCCGTCCTGTCCCTGCCCCCACTGCTTTTTTCCTTCCTCACCTCTGCCCAGGGAGAAATTCCAGCAGCAGGTATGGGTGACACATCCTCTTCTTTAGCAGGTGGCAGCCTGGCAACTGCTGCAGAAAGTCCAGCAGAGCCCCACTCACACTGGGCCACCCACAAAGCCGTGGCCTCTCACTCCCTCCCACCAGCCCAGCCCCGAGACTGCTGACAGGGCAGAGAAAATGGCGTCAGGCACGGCTGCAGGGGCTCTTGCTGCCTGGAGTGGTATTTATATTGATCTCAACCCAGGCACACCTGGGGAGGGCTGGCCCGCACGGTAAGGCTGCCCAGGTCAGCCAATCATCACCCCTCAGGGGCTCACAGTTGCAGAAAATGGAACTTGCTGAACCGGCCAGGTCCAAGGAACAGGTGTGGGCTCCTGAGAGTCAGGATAGACAAGGGGCTGCAGCTTTGGCTTGTT
This sequence comes from Pseudorca crassidens, assembly GCF_039906515.1. NCBI lineage: Eukaryota > Metazoa > Chordata > Mammalia > Artiodactyla > Delphinidae > Pseudorca > Pseudorca crassidens. Next base: position 867,589 of record NW_027136308.1, read on the forward strand.
TTCTAATCATTTTATCTGGCCCATGAGTGGGAGACAACTTCAAGAAAACCCTCTCCTTATGAGAGGAACCCAGGAGTCAGGGAGAGGAGGGGTGGGTGGTGGTTGGAGACAGAGGCCTGGTGCCCCGGGTGCAGTGGAAGTCTCTGGAAGACCAGGTGGAGGGAGGCCGCACAGAGTGACGCCCAGGGTCACAGACCTGTCGCAGCTGCTGTTTGTTAGTTCAAGTCCTGCTCTGAGGTGCTCTGTGCCAGCTCTGAGCGACAGGTGAGCTGGGGGTGCTCTGCAATGAGGGCTATGTGCACGGTTCCTGTGTGCCCAGCCCTGCCATGGTACCTGCAAGGGTAGCTCTGTATCCTGGGAAGGGCCTGACCACGAGAGCCCCGTGGGCTGGGGTGGGGGTGGGGTACCTGCCCAGGTGAGCTCCATATTCTGGGATTGGTCTGACCACGAGAGCCCCATGGGCTGCTGGGGACCTGGTAAAGGATGTCAGGACAGTCAGTGAAGCCACCGAGGATATACCTCCAGTTGCTCCTAATTCCTACACCCTGCTGGTCATTCTACCAACCACCAGGACATGGTATTCTGTATTAGTCTTCAATGATGCCTTCTTTTGTATTCCATTAGTCCCAGAGTCACAAGAAATTTTGGCTTGTGAGTGGCAGGACTCAACATACAACTAAAACAATACTTCCGGGCCGTCTTGCCCCAAGGGTGCAAAAATTCCCACACCATCTTTGGGGAAAGCTTAGCTAAAGACCTAAAAGTTCTACCTCTGGAAAAGGAAACCCTCCTTCAGTACGCAGACGACATTCTGATCGCCAGCCCTACTAAGGAGGCCTCTGAACTACCAAGCCAATAAAGGATAGAAGTTGTCCAAGAAAAAGCTCAAATATCACAGACTGCGGTGACCTGCCTGGGCTTCATTCTCACAGAAGGTCGGAGAAGCCCATCCCAGGAAAGGGAAGAAACCATTTGCAGCCTTACCCCTTTCTAAAACTAGAAGACAGCTTAGGGGTTCCTGGGGAGGCCAGGGTTTGCTGCTTCTGGATCCCTAACTACAGTCTACTAGCTGGGCCTCTATATGAAACACTGAAAGGAAAAGATGATGATCCTTTTGAATAGAATCCAGAAGTGGCCTTTCAAGAATGGAAAGAGCAGTCAATTCAGACCCTTGCCCTGGAACTCCCTAATTTAGCTAAACCCTTTGACCTTTACATTCCCGGTGAAAGGTGAATCGCCATTGGAGAATTAGTGCAAAAACTGGGACCACTTGAAATGGAACAATGCAAGAATGCCATCCAGGTAGGATAAACTACGGTCACCAAGGGGCTTGGCCCACTGCCGCATCTGGCCAAGATACTGGCGGTATCTAAAAACCTGGAAATCAGCAGCCCAAAAGGCCACCTCCTTCCTAAGGGAAAAGGACCCCACGTGGTGATCCTAACCACCAACGATGCCCTGAAGTTGCAGGGTTCGCTCCGTGGGCACACCGACCTCGAGTGAGGAGGCCCTCCAACTCCAACATCCAGAGAGATAACCGGGGGCAACAGGGCACCATGACGACTCGTGTGAACATCACTTGACCTGGAGTTTCTCTCATAAAACAATAAGAGTGTGTCCCAAAAGAGTAGACTACTGCTTGCAGGACTTACTGCACCCAGAGGGGAGCTAATAATCTTGGCGGGGGAACCGTATATCACACTGTCACCATAGAAAAGCCTACAGACACCGTGATGATGGTGGCCAATAAGACCGGCTGGACTCCTGTTTACTTCAAAAGGCTGTTGACTCAGTGGTCATCATGGTCCTTGATCACCACTGACCCTGGACTGTCTGGGAGTTGAGCGGGCAGGGCTCTGACACCTGGTGCTGTTTGTACGTTAATTCAGGGGCCTAATTGAAGAAAGCGCAGACTACTGGTCAGAGCATCTAGGCTGGCAGAAACGGTCAGCCTAAGGTGGCCGAACAAATGTGGGGCGGGGTGAAACCGGCCCCCACAGCGTCTCTGCACATCTCTTTCCTGGACCCTTAAAGGTCATTAGAATCTATAACACTTCCAATGCTGGTGCTCAGGTGGACGAGCAGGGAGGCAGGGGGCCTGGGGACAATCAACGTCACCTGGAGGCTGCTGGGGAGAAGCTCTGACCCTCGCCCCCGGGTATTAGGGCTCCCAACTCAGCACTCAGCAGTTACAGAAGAAGTGTCTGCACCCTCAGCACTCCAAGAATGAGGAACGGGACAAAAGGCAGAGGAGGGGTTTGTCCCCAGCAAAGCCCATTAAAAATCCCTGGGAGATAAAAATAGAATCTGGGCAATAAAGTCAAGTCTAACCTTTTTTATCCTTTGTGCTTTGTCTAATTTCACGTGCTCCTAGGGTCCCGCATGCAGAGGTTCCACACCCGGCACTTCAGACCAGATTTCCTAGTGCAGAATGGCTGGGTCGACACCTCAGCTCCTGGGGCCCAGTGCAGACTCCGCGATATAGAGCCTGAGCTGCAGCCAACCTGGCCCTCGAGAGCTCCGCCCCCTCCCTCCCACTGACTCTGACAGGATCTCTACACAGCAGCCCAGCCCACAGCCCACGGGGTAGTGCATGCTCTCACCTCTCCATTCTCTGATCAAAATATAAAGTTTCCTTTGCTTGTGAACCAAACTCAGTCTCGATCTGTTGGCCCCAATGACACTGGGCAGGGGGACACTTGTTGGGGTCCACTCTGGAGGATCAGTAACAGAAATTGAGACTATTGTAACCTCAATGAACAGATGTGTGAGCCAAACTGTAGTTAACATAGAACAGTGTATAAGGCTCGGGTAAAATAAGATGTTTCTAACACTTCCATTTGATATTTCCATCACTTTATTATAAGCAAGTTCAGTGAAAAGGTTTGTCTTATTTGTCAGGTCAATATTAGAGAAACGAAGTGATTTCTTTCCAAGGATGTACATCTAATAATCTTGGTTAAAGCTTCAATCTTGTTTTAAATGCTTTTCCATTGAAAATGATACCTCTCTTTCAGCTCCCCCATTTCTGAGAAGTATAAAATCTTATAATTTATTATTACCAAAGGGGAAAGGTGGGAGGAGGGATAAATTAACAGTTTGGGATTAACACATACACACTGCTATGTATAAAATAGATCATCAACAAGGAACTACTGTATAGCACAGGGAACTACACTCAACATTTTGCAATAACCTATAAGGGGAAATAATCTGAAAAAGAATAGATATTTTTATTGACATCATCTATCAATGACAGTTAAAGTGTAACCTAAGGGAAGCTGGTGGTGAGTGCTTCTGACCCTGAAGACTTCAATCATCTAAAGTTTGGACTCTGCCTACTTCCCAAGGCCCTTAATGAACATATGTGTAGCCGTAGCTTAAAAAATTCCCCAGTTTGGGTTTCGGGGAGACACTGATTTTGAAAAAGCCCTGGTGTTCTCCTTACATGAATGGGACTCTTCCTACTGCTAAAACATGTCTGTCACACCCAGAGGATGGTATACCGTCTGATCGGGAAGAGTTTGGAAAAGGCATCTCATCTCCTCATCTCCTGGTGCTCGGGTTCACCCCTCCAGCGTCTTTACTAACAGTCTCCCCACTTGGAGATGTCAGCACTGTCAACATCCTGTTGCGTACAGTTTGGAATTTGTCCAGAGGATGAAGCGGAAGGATGAGGAACAATGAGAGACAAGTCCTAGGTGTTCAGACAGGCACATGTCACTCTAATTTCCAATCAGGAAGACGAATTGACCAAAGGCTAGGGTTGCCCATGGAAACAGTATAGGGCTTGAGGAAATCCCGCTGCTTTGTGGCCAGTTCCCATAAACACAAGTTGAACAATGGAACTCAGGGGCAGTAAAATTCACAAAACTGCAGAGTTGAAAATATCCATCACTGAAAAATGTCTTGAGGAAAGTCAGAGAAAAGGACTTGTAAGCAAGGGAGAATGGCAGGAAAGGGATTTGAGGAGGTAGAAAGGACTCGCCATTAAGCACAAGAAAAGGAGCTGAACATTGCCAACATTGCAGTTGGCCAAAAAGGGTGTATGCGTTTTTTTCTGTATATATTCAAGAAAAGGGCATACACTTTTTTAGCCAACCAAACAGGTGGGCACTGGAAGTCAATACTACAAAAGATATCACTTCGCATCAGTCAGAAGAGCCATCCTCATAAAGCGTAAACAACAGAAATGCAGGACAGGGCAAGGAGAAGAGGGAGCCCTGTGAGACTTATAGTGGAAATGTATATTGCCAACGGCCATTCTGGAGAAGTGTATTGTGTTTACTAAAGCATCTAAAAAATGAGCTACAGAGCATAGGGCACTTGCACTCATGGGCGTATATCTTGAGAAAAACAAAAATCGAGAGGACACAGGCACCCCAATGTTTACCCCCTCTCTGTTTAAAAGATCCTCAACTAGGGTATAACTTAAATGTCTCTGGAGGGAAAAAATGGGTAGAGATGTGGTACTTAGGTAGAGTGGAATATTATTCAGCCTGGAAATCAATGAAATATGGCCAGTTGTAACAACTCCGGAGGAGTTACGTATGATCTTTCTAAGTGACAGAATTCAAAAAGAAAAAGACACATATCATAAGATATCACTTAAAGGTGGAATCCAAAATGGCTACACATGAAATAAATTACAAAACAAAAACATAGTCAAATATGTAGAAAACACGCATAAGGCTGCTAAACGGGAAAGGTGGGGAGGGGTGAGGCATCACCCAGGAGGTTGAAATTAGCAAAGATACCATTCCAAATACCAAACTGATAATCAACAAGGCCTACACGGTAGCTAAAAGAACTGCACTCAGCACACTCAAGTCACCGGAAAAGAATATATACGACTGGTAAGAATCTGAAAAAGAATTTACTGATGTCTCTCTGTACGTGAATCAAGTGGATGTACAGCAGCAAGAAACAGAGCTTTGAAAATCAGCTGTAACCAATATAGTAATAAATTGAAAAAAATAAACGACAGAGAGACAGAGAAAACCTCTTACAACTTTTCCTCAGGGCCGGTGATGCAACATGGATTGAACACATCTAGACCCACAGCAGGATGAGACATAAGGCTGGAAACTGTTTGCGCTAAGAGAAATGTGAGGTTGGGTGAGGAAATGCACACCTTTTAAAGTAATACTACCTGGTACCCATTCAATGGGTCCCAAATATGCAGGTTCAAGGGATCTTCCTACAGCTAAAACATGCATGGAAAACCCAGAGGACTGTACACCATGTGATCAGGAGATGTGTCTAAAATGCAGCTCATTTATCCTCTCCTGGTGCTCCTGTTCACCATTCCAGCCACGTTACTTAGAATCTCCCCACTTGGAGAATCAGCACATTTCAACTTGTGTTTCACACATTTTGCAAATTGTGAGGAGGATGAACGGGGAACCAATGAGAGAATAGTTGTAGGGGTTTGGACGGGCACATATCACTCTAATTTCCCATTAAGAATAAGAATTGAAAAAAGGCTCAGCCCGCCTCGCCCGAGCCAAAATAGGGCCTGAAGCAATCCTGCGGGTTTGAGGCCAGCTCACAAAAGAGCAACTTAAAAAATGGAGCTCAGGGTCACTGCAATTCACAAACCTGCAGAGTTATAAATGAAAACTAACGTCCAAAAATATGTTGAGGTAAGGCAAAGAAGAGGATCTGAATGCAAGACAGAATTGCAAGAAACAGATTTCAAGAGATAGATTGGACTCGTCTTTAAAGCACATGAAAAGCGGCAGAATTTCGACAATGATGCAGTTGGCCCAAAAGGGCGTATGCGTTTTTTCCTGATTATATCCAGGAAAAAACGCATACGCACTTTATGGGCAACGAAGCAAGCAAGCAATGCAAATGTGCACAACAAAGAAGTCTCATTTCCCACTGGTCAAAAGGGCCATCTTAAAAAATTGTAAAAACCAGAAATGCAGGACAGGCCATGGAGAACAGGGAGCCTTTATACGCTGATGGGTAGTGTGTGAACTGCCGAGAGCCACTCTGGAGAAGTGTATGGTGGTTCCTAAATCATCTAAAAAACAGAGCTACGGAGCATAGGACACTTCCAATCATGGGAGTATATCTAGGGAAATCTAAAAATTAACAAGACACAAGCACACCACAGTTTAGGGCTACTCTGTTTACAAGAACCTCAACTTCAGTATACCTTAAATATCCCAGGAAAGAGAACAATGGATAAAGAAGATGTGGTACTTATGTACAATGGAATATCTCTTCACCATGAAATCAATGTAATAAGGCTAGTAGAAGGATAAAGAGTGGATTTAGGTCCGATAATACTACTTGAAATAAGTCAAACAGAAAAAGAAACATATCATAAGATATCACTTATAGAGGGAGGGTAAATATGGCTGCACAAGAAATGAATTACAGAACAGAACAGTGTCTCACATTTAGAAAACACACTTATTTCAGCTTAAGGGGAAAGGAGAGGTGGGGTGATGCATAAAACCAGAGTTTGAAATTAGCACAGATACCGTTCAATAAACCAAATAGATATTAGACAAGATCTACACCTTGCTCAATGAACTGGCCTCAACACACCCTATACACCGCAGAGAAATATATCTGAGTAATAAGAATCTTAAAACCCATGTATTGATATATCTCCATAAGGGAATCAAGTGTGTGCAGAGTGGCACAAACACAGCAGTGAAAATGAGCTAAACCCCATTATAGAAATAAATTTTAAAAACAAAACGCAGAAACAATGAAAGAGAGAAAAATTCTTACAAAATTCGCTCAGGGGCTGTGATGCAACCTGGATTGACCACATATAAACCCACAGCTGGATAAGACATAAGGCTGGACACTTGGGGCTGAGAGGATTGATGAGCTTTGGTGAGCAACTGCCAAAAGTTTAATGCAATACTTCATGCTACTCATTCCAAGGGTCCCAACACTCCAGGTTGAAGGGAATCTTCCTACAGCTAAACCATGCTTGGGAAACCCAGCGACTGGTATACCATATGATCGGGAAAGGTTTCTAAAACGCACCTCATTTTTCCTCTCCTGGGGCTCCGGATCGACATTCCAGCCGCTTTACCAAAAATATCCCCACATGGAGAGTCAATGCCTTTAAGTTCTGGTATCGCACAGTCTGCAGTTAGTGCGGAGGATGAATGGGAAGAGGGGGAACCAGTGAGAAACTAGCTGTAGCGGTTTCAATGGGCACATGTCACTCTAAATTCACATCAGTAAGAAGAATAAACCAAAGGCACAGCAAGGTGCCCCAGAAGAAGAATAGGGCCTGAAGGAATCCTGTGGTTATGAGGCAAGATCACAAAAATAAGAGCTGAAAAATGGAGCTAAGGGCCACTGCAATTCAAAAACTTGCAGAGTTATAAAGGCCAACTATTTTCAAAATATATATTGAGGTAAGGCTATGAAGAGGCATTGAAAGCAAGGCAGAATTGCAGGAAAACGATTTCAGGAGGTAGACTGGAATTGCATTTAAAGCATAGGAAAAGAGGCAGAACGTCCACAATGATGCACTTGGCCAAAAAGGGTGTATGCCTTTTTTCCTGAATTTATTCAGGAAAAAAGGCATACGCCCTTTTTGGCCAACCAAGCAAGCTTGCAAAGGAAATCTGCACTACAATGAAGTCTCACTTCCCCCTGGTCAAAAGGGCCATCTGAAAAAAGTGTAAAATCCAGAAAGGCAGGACAGGCCATGGAGAACTGGGAGCCTTGTTATGCTGATGGGCGGGATGTGTATGGTGTTTCCTGAAACATCTAAAAAACAAAGCAACAGAGCCTAGGGCACTTCCACTTATGGTCCTATAGCTTAGGGAAATTAAAATCAAAAAGACACAGCCACCCCAAAATTTGGGACGCCTCTGTTTACAAGAACCTCGTTAACCGTACAAGTTCAATATCAAAGAAAGTGAAAAATGGATAAAGAACTTGTGGTACTTACGTACAATGCAGTATCACTCAGTAATGAAATCTATGTCATCAGGCCCGTAGCAGCATAATGAGTGGATTCAGGTACGATGATTCTAACTGAAATAAGACACACAGAAAAAGAAACATCATAAGATATCACTAATACACGGAATGTAAACTTGGCTACACAGGAACTGAATACCAAAACAGAACAGGGTCTCAAATTTAGAAAACCAACTTATGCTTGCTTAAGGGGAAAGTGAGTTGGGGTGCTGCATAAAACCAGAGATTGAAATGAACACAGATAAAGTTCCTTAAGCCAAATATGGAATAGACAAGAGCTACTCCTTGCTCAACGAAATGGACTCAACACCCCATATTAAACGCCTAAGAATGTACCTGAGTAGTAAGTATCTTAAAACCTATGGATTGCTATGTCTCCAAAAGAGAATCAAGCATGTGTACAGGGGCATAAACGCAGCAGTGATAGGATTGGAGAGGTTCAGTGAGCAAATGAAGACCCTTTGAAGTCATATTGCATGGTACCCATTCCACGGGTCTCAACTCTCCAGGTTTAAGGTATTCTTCCTTCAGCTAAAACATGCATGTGGAACCCAGAGTATGATCAACCGTGTGAACGGGAGACATGTTCAAATATGTCTCAGTTTTCCTCCCCTGGTACTCGGGTGCAACATTCCAGACGCTTTACTAACACTCTCCCCACTTGGAGAGTCAGCGCCTTTAAACTCCTGTTTGGCCTAGTTTGCAATTTCTGCGGAAGATGAACAGAAATAGGGAGAACCAATGAGAGACTAGCTGGAGGTGTCTGGACGGGCAAATTTAACTCTCATTTCCCACCAGGAAGAGGAAATAACCAAAGGCTCAGCATGCCGTGCCGGAACCAGATTAGGGCCTGAAGACATCCTGCGGTGTTGCAGCCAGCTCACAAGAAAGCGAGTTGAAGAAAGGAGCTCAGGGGCACTGTAATTCACAAAACTGCAGAGTTATAAATGACAGCTATCGTCCAAAAATATACTGAAGTAAGGCTGCCAAGAGGACTTGAAAGCGGGGCAGAATTGCAGGAAACCGATTTCAGGAGGTAGACTGGAATTGCATTGAAAGCATAGGAAAAGAGGCAGAACGTCCACAATGATGCACTTGGCCAAAAAGGGCGTATGCGTTTTTTCCTGAATATATTCAGGAAAAAAGGCATACGCCCTTTTTGGCCAACCAAGCAAACTTGCAAAGGAAATCTGCACTACAATGAAGTCTCACTTCCCCCCGGTCAAAAGGGCCATCTGAAAAAAGTGTAAAATCCAGAAAGGCAGGACAGGCCATGGAGAACTGGGAGCCTTGTTATGCTGATGGGCGGGATGTAAATTGCCAACAGACACTCGGGAGAAGTGTATGGTGTTTCCTGAAACATCTAAAAAACAAAGCAACAGAGCCTAGGGCACTTCCACTTATGGTCCTATAGCTTAGGGAAATTAAAATCAAAAAGACACAGCCACCCCAAACATTGGGACGCCTCTGTTTACAAGAACCTCGTTTACAGTACAAGTTCAACATCGCAGAAAGTGAAAAATGGATAAAGAAGTTGTGGTATTTACTTACAAAGCAATATCACTCAGCAATGAAATCTATGTCATCAGGCCCTTAGCAGCACAATGAGTGGATTAAGGTATGATGATTCTAACTGAAATAAGTCACACAGAAAAAGAAACATCATAAGATATCAGTAATACACGGAATGTAAACTTGGCTCCACAGGAACTGAATTACAGAACAGAACAGGGTCTCAAATTAAGAAAACCAACTTATGCTTGCTTAAGGGGAAAGGTGAGTTGGGGTGCTGCATAAAACCAGAGATTGAAATGAGCACAGATAAAGTTCCTTAAGCCAAATATGGAATAGACAAGAGCTACTCCTTGCTCAACGAAATGGACTCAACACCGCATATTAAAAGCCTAAGAATGTACCTGACTAGTAAGTATCTTAAAACCTATGGATTGCTATGTCTCCGAAAGAGAATCAAGCATGTGTACAGGGGTATAAACGCAGCAGTGATAGGATTGGAGAGGTTCGGTGAGCAAATGAAGACCCTTTGAAGTCATATTGCATGGTACCCATTCCACGGGTTTCAACTACCCAGGTTTAAGGTATTCTTCCTTCAGCTAAAACATGCATGTGGAACCTAGAGTATGATCAACCAGGTGATCGGGAGACGTGTTCAAATATGTCTCAGTTTTCGTACCCTGGTACTCGGGTGCAACATTCCATACGCTTTACTAACACTCTCCCGACTTCGAGAGTCAGTCCCTTTAACCTCCTGTTTGGCCCAGTTTGCAATTTCTGCGGAAGATGAACAGGAATAGCGAGAACCAATGAGAGACTAGCTGGAGGTGTCTGGACGGGCAAATTTAACTCTCATTTCCCACCAGGAAGAGGAATTAACCAAAGGCTCAGCGTGCCGTGCCGGAACCAGATTAGGGCCTGAAGCCATCCTGCGGTGTTGCGGCCAGCTCAAAAGAAAGCGAGTTGAAGAAAGGAGCTCAGGGGCACTGTAATTCACAAACCTGCAGAGTTATAAATGACAGCAATCGTCCAAATATATACTGAAGTAAGGCTGCCAAGAGGACTTGAAAGCGGGTCAGAATTGCAGGAAACCGATTTCAGGAGGTAGACTGGAATTGCATTGAAAGCATAGGAAAAGAGGCAGAACGTCCACAATGATGCACTTGGCCAAAAAGGGCGTATGCGTTTTTTCCTGAATATATTCAGGAAAAAAGGCATACGTCCTTTTTGGCCAACCAAGCAAACTTGCAAAGGAAATCTGCACTACAATGAAGTCTCACTTCCCCCCGGTCAAAAGGGCCATCTGAAAAAAGTGTAAAATCCAGAAAGGCAGGACAGGCCATGGAGAACTGGGAGCCTTGTTATGCTGATGGGCGGGATGTAAATTGCCAACAGACACTCGGGAGAAGTGTATGGTGTTTCCTGAAACATCTAAAAAACAAAGCAACAGAGCCTAGGGCACTTCCACTTATGGTCCTATAGCTTAGGGAAATTAAAATCAAAAAGACACAGCCACCCCAAACATTGGGACGCCTCTGTTTACAAGAACCTCGTTTACAGTACAAGTTCAACATCGCAGAAAGTGAAAAATGGATAAAGAAGTTGTGGTATTTACTTACAAAGCAATATCACTCAGCAATGAAATCTATGTCATCAGGCCCTTAGCAGCACAATCAGTGGATTCAGGTATGATGATTCTAACTGAAATAAGTCACACAGAAAAAGAAACATCATAAGATATCAGTAATACACGGAATGTAAACTTGGCTCCACAGGAACTGAATTACAGAACAGAACAGGGTCTCAAATTTAGAAAACCAACTTATGCTTGCTTAAGGGTAAAGGTGAGTTGGGGTGCTGCATAAAACCAGAGATTGAAATGAGCACAGATAAAGTTCCTTAAGCCAAATATGGAATAGACAAGAGCTACTCCTTGCTCAACGAAATGGACTCAACACCGCATATTAAACGCCTAAGAATGTACCTGACTAGTAAGTATCTTAAAACCTATGGATTGCTATGTCTCCGAAAGAGAATCAAGCATGTGTACAGGGGCATAAACGCAGCAGTGATAGGATTGGAGAGGTTCGGTGAGCAAATGAAGACCCTTTGAAGTCATATTGCATGGTACCCATTCCACGGGTTTCAACTACCCAGGTTTAAGGTATTCTTCCTTCAGCTAAAACATGCATGTGGAACCTAGAGTATGATCAACCATGTGATCGGGAGACGTGTTCAAATATGTCTCAGTTTTCGTACCCTGGTACTCGGGTGCAACATTCCAGACGCTTTACTAACACCCTCCCGACTTGGAGAGTCAGTCCCTTTAACCTCCTGTTTGGCCCAGTTTGCAATTTCTGCGGAAGATGAACAGGAATAGCGAGAACCAATGAGAGACTAGCTGGAGGTGTCTGGACAGGCAAATTTAACTCTCATTTCCCACCAGGAAGAGGAATTAACCAAAGGCTCAGCGTGCCGTGCCGGAACCAGATTAGGGCCTGAAGCCATCCTGCGGTGTTGCGGCCAGCTCAAAAGAAAGCGAGTTGAAGAAAGGAGCTCAGGGGCACTGTAATTCACAAACCTGCAGAGTTATAAATGACAGCAATCGTCCAAAAATATACTGAAGTAAGGCTGCCAAGAGGACTTGAAAGCGGGGCAGAATTGCAGGAAACCGATTTCAGGAGGTAGACTGGAATTGCATTGAAAGCATAGGAAAAGAGGCAGAACGTCCACAATGATGCACTTGGCCAAAAAGGGCGTATGCGTTTTTTCCTGAATATATTCAGGAAAAAAGGCATATGCCCTTTTCGGCCAACCAAGCAAACTTGCAAAGGAAATCTGCACTACAATGAAGTCTCACTTCCCCCCGGTCAAAAGGGCCATCTGATAAAAGTGTAAAATCCAGAAAGGCAGGACAGGCCATGGAGAACTGGGAGCCTTGTTATGCTGATGGGCGGGATGTAAATTGCCAACAGACACTCGGGAGAAGTGTATGGTGTTTCCTGAAACATCTAAAAAACAAAGCAACAGAGCCTAGGGCACTTCCACTTATGGTCCTATAGCTTAGGGAAATTAAAATCAAAAAGACACAGCCACCCCAAACATTGGGACGCCTCTGTTTACAAGAACCTCGTTTACAGTACAAGTTCAACATCGCAGAAAGTGAAAAATGGATAAAGAAGTTGTGGTATTTACTTACAAAGCAATATCACTCAGCAATGAAATCTATGTCATCAGGCCCTTAGCAGCACAATGAGTGGATTCAGGTATGATGATTCTAACTGAAATAAGTCACACAGAAAAAGAAACATCATAAGATATCAGTAATACACGGAATGTAAACTTGGCTCCACAGGAACTGAATTACAGAACAGAACAGGGTCTCAAATTTAGAAAACCAACTTATGCTTGCTTAAGGGTAAAGGTGAGTTGGGGTGCTGCATAAAACCAGAGATTGAAATGAGCACAGATAAAGTTCCTTAAGCCAAATATGGAATAGACAAGAGCTACTCCTTGCTCAATGAAATGGACTCAACACCGCATATTAAACGCCTAAGAATGTACCTGACTAGTAAGTATCTTAAAACCTATGGATTGCTATGTCTCCGAAAGAGAATCAAGCATGTGTACAGGGGCATAAACGCAGCAGTGATAGGATTGGAGAGGTTCGGTGAGCAAATGAAGACCCTTTGAAGTCATATTGCATGGTACCCATTCCACGGGTTTCAACTACCCAGGTTTAAGGTATTCTTCCTTCAGCTAAAACATGCATGTGGAACCTAGAGTATGATCAACCATGTGATCGGGAGACGTGTTCAAATATGTCTCAGTTTTCGTACCCTGGTACTCGGGTGCAACATTCCAGACGCTTTACTAACACCCTCCCGACTTGGAGAGTCAGTACCTTTAACCTCCTGTTTGGCCCAGTTTGCAATTTCTGCGGAAGATGAACAGGAATAGCGAGAACCAATGAGAGACTAGCTGGAGGTGTCTGGACGGGCAAATTTAACTCTCATTTCCCACCAGGAAGAGGAATTAACCAAAGGCTCAGCGTGCCGTGCCGGAACCAGATTAGGGCCTGAAGCCATCCTGCGGTGTTGCGGCCAGGTCACAAGAAAGCGAGTTGAAGAAAGGAGCTCAGGGGCACTGTAATTCACAAACCTGCAGACTTATAAATGTCAGCTATCGTCCAAAAATATACTGAAGTAAGGCTGCCAAGAGGACTTGAAAGCGGGGCAGAATTGCAGGAACCCGATTTCAGGAGGTAGACTGGAATTGCATTGAAAGCATAGGAAAAGAGGCAGAACGTCCACAATGATGCACTTGGCCAAAAAGGGCGTATGCGTTTTTTCCTGAATATATTCAGGAAAAAACGCATACGCCCTTTTTGGCCAACCAAGCAAGCTTGCAAAGGAAATCTGCACTACAATGAAGTCTCCCTTCCCCCCGGTCAAAAGGGCCATCTGAAAAAAGTGTAAAATCCAGAAAGGCAGGACAGGCCATGGAGAACTGGGAGCCTTGTTATGCTGATGGGTGGGATGTAAATTGCCAACAGACACTCGGGAGAAGTGTATGGTGTTTCCTGAAACATCTAAAAAACAAAGCAACAGAGCCTAGGGCACTTCCACTTATGGTCCTATAGCTTAGGGAAATTAAAATCAAAAAGACACAGCCACCCCAAAGTTTGGGACGCCTCTGTTTACAAGAACCTCGTTTACAGTACAAGTTCAACATCGCAGAAAGTGAAAAATGGATAAAGAAGTTGTGGTATTTACTTACAAAGCAATATCACTCAGCAATGAAATCTATGTCATCAGGCCCTTAGCAGCACAATGAGTGGATTCAGGTATGATGATTCTAACTGAAATAAGTCACACAGAAAAAGAAACATCATAAGATATCAGTAATACACGGAATGTAAACTTGGCTCCACAGGAACTGAATTACAGAACAGAACAGGGTCTCAAATTTAGAAAACCAACTTATGCTTGCTTAAGGGTAAAGGTGAGTTGGGGTGCTGCATAAAACCAGAGATTGAAATGAGCACAGATAAAGTTCCTTAAGCCAAATATGGAATAGACAAGAGCTACTCCTTGCTCAACGAAATGGACTCAACACCGCATATTAAATGCCTAAGAATGTACCTGACTAGTAAGTATCTTAAAACCTATGGATTGCTATGTCTCCGAAAGAGAATCAAGCATGTGTACAGGGGCATAAACGCAGCAGTGATAGGATTGGAGAGGTTCGGTGAGCAAATGAAGACCCTTTGATGTCATATTGCATGGTACCCATTCCACGGGTTTCAACTACCCAGGTTTAAGGTATTCTTCCTTCAGGTAAAACATGCATGTGGAACCTAGAGTATGATCAACCATGTGATCGGGAGACGTGTTCAAATATGTCTCAGTTTTCGTACCCTGGTACTCGGGTGCAACATTCCAGACGCTTTACTAACACCCTCCCGACTTGGAGAGTCAGTCCCTTTAACCTCCTGTTTGGCCCAGTTTGCAATTTCTGCGGAAGATGAACAGGAATAGCGAGAACCAATGAGAGACTAGCTGGAGGTGTCTGGACGGGCAAATTTAACTCTCATTTCCCACCAGGAAGAGGAATTAACCAAAGGCTCAGCGTGCCGTGCCGGAACCAGATTAGGGCCTGAAGCCATCCTGCGGTGTTGCGGCCAGCTCAAAAGAAAGCGAGTTGAAGAAAGGAGCTCAGGGGCACTGTAATTCACAAACCTGCAGAGTTATAAATGACAGCAATCGTCCAAATATATACTGAAGTAAGGATGCCAAGAGGACTTGAAAGCGGGGCAGAATTGCAGGAAACCGATTTCAGGAGGTAGACTGGAATTGCATTGAAAGCATAGGAAAAGAGGCAGAACGTCCACAATGATGCACTTGGCCAAAAAGGGCGTATGCGTTTTTTCCTGAATATATTCAGGAAAAAACGCATACGCCCTTTTTGGCCAACCAAGCAAGCTTGCAAAGGAAATCTGCACTACAATGAAGTCTCACTTCCCCCCGGTCAAAAGGGCCATCTGAAAAAAGTGTAAAATCCAGAAAGGCAGGACAGGCCATGGAGAACTGGGAGCCTTGTTATGCTGATGGGCGGGATGTAAATTGCCAACAGACACTCGGGAGAAGTGTATGGTGTTTCCTGAAACATCTAAAAAACAAAGCAACAGAGCCTAGGGCACTTCCACTTATGGTCCTATAGCTTAGGGAAATTAAAATCAAAAAGACACAGCCACCCCAAACATTGGGACGCCTCTGTTTACAAGAACCTCGTTTACAGTACAAGTTCAACATCGCAGAAAGTGAAAAATGGATAAAGAAGTTGTGGTATTTACTTACAAAGCAATATCACTCAGCAATGAAATCTATGTCATCAGGCCCTTAGCAGCACAATGAGTGGATTCAGGTATGATGATTCTAACTGAAATAAGTCACACAGAAAAAGAAACATCATAAGATATCAGTAATACACGGAATGTAAACTTGGCTCCACAGGAACTGAATTACAGAACAGAACAGGGTCTCAAATTTAGAAAACCAACTTATGCTTGCTTAAGGGTAAAGGTGAGTTGGGGTGCTGCATAAAACCAGAGATTGAAATGAGCACAGATAAAGTTCCTTAAGCCAAATATGGAATAGACAAGAGCTACTCCTTGCTCAACGAAATGGACTCAACACCGCATATTAAACGCCTAAGAATGTACCTGACTAGTAAGTATCTTAAAACCTATGGATTGCTATGTCTCCGAAAGAGAATCAAGCATGTGTACAGGGGCATAAACGCAGCAGTGATAGGATTGGAGAGGTTCGGTGAGCAAATGAAGACCCTTTGAAGTCATATTGCATGGTACCCATTCCACGGGTTTCAACTACCCAGGTTTAAGGTATTCTTCCTTCAGCTAAAACATGCATGTGGAACCTAGAGTATGATCAACCATGTGATCGGGAGACGTGTTCAAATATGTCTCAGTTTTCGTACCCTGGTACTCGGGTGCAACATTCCAGACGCTTTACTAACACCCTCCCGACTTGGAGAGTCAGTCCCTTTAACCTCCTGTTTGGCCCAGTTTGCAATTTCTGCGGAAGATGAACAGGAATAGCGAGAACCAATGAGAGACTAGCTGGAGGTGTCTGGACAGGCAAATTTAACTCTCATTTCCCACCAGGAAGAGGAATTAACCAAAGGCTCAGCGTGCCGTGCCGGAACAAGATTAGGGCCTGAAGCCATCCTGCGGTGTTGCGGCCAGCTCAAAAGAAAGCGAGTTGAAGAAAGGAGCTCAGGGGCACTGTAATTCACAAACCTGCAGAGTTATAAATGACAGCAATCGTCCAAAAATATACTGAAGTAAGGCTGCCAAGAGGACTTGAAAGCGGGGCAGAATTGCAGGAAACCGATTTCAGGAGGTAGACTGGAATTGCATTGAAAGCATAGGAAAAGAGGCAGAACGTCCACAATGATGCACTTGGCCAAAAAGGGCGTATGCGTTTTTTCCTGAATATATTCAGGAAAAAAGGCATATGCCCTTTTCGGCCAACCAAGCAAACTTGCAAAGGAAATCTGCACTACAATGAAGTCTCACTTCCCCCCGGTCAAAAGGGCCATCTGATAAAAGTGTAAAATCCAGAAAGGCAGGACAGGCCATGGAGAACTGGGAGCCTTGTTATGCTGATGGGCGGGATGTAAATTGCCAACAGACACTCGGGAGAAGTGTATGGTGTTTCCTGAAACATCTAAAAAACAAAGCAACAGAGCCTAGGGCACTTCCACTTATGGTCCTATAGCTTAGGGAAATTAAAATCAAAAAGACACAGCCACCCCAAAGTTTGGGACGCCTCTGTTTACAAGAACCTCGTTTACAGTACAAGTTCAACATCGCAGAAAGTGAAAAATGGATAAAGAAGTTGTGGTATTTACTTACAAAGCAATATCACTCAGCAATGAAATCTATGTCATCAGGCCCTTAGCAGCACAATGAGTGGATTCAGGTATGATGATTCTAACTGAAATAAGTCACACAGAAAAAGAAACATCATAAGATATCAGTAATACACGGAATGTAAACTTGGCTACACAGGAACTGAATTACAGAACAGAACAGGGTCTCAAATTTAGAAAACCAACTTATGCTTGCTTAAGGGTAAAGGTGAGTTGGGGTGCTGCATAAAACCAGAGATTGAAATGAGCACAGATAAAGTTCCTTAAGCCAAATATGGAATAGACAAGAGCTACCTCTTGCTCAACGAAATGGACTCAACACCGCATATTAAATGCCTAAGAATGTACCTGACTAGTAAGTATCTTAAAACCTATGGATTGCTATGTCTCCGAAAGAGAATCAAGCATGTGTACAGGGGCATAAACGCAGCAGTGATAGGATTGGAGAGGTTCGGTGAGCAAATGAAGACCCTTTGAAGTCATATTGCATGGTACCCATTCCACGGGTTTCAACTACCCAGGTTTAAGGTATTCTTCCTTCAGCTAAAACATGCATGTGGAACCTAGAGTATGATCAACCATGTGATCGGGAGACGTGTTCAAATATGTCTCAGTTTTCGTACCCTGGTACTCGGGTGCAACATTCCAGACGCTTTACTAACACCCTCCCGACTTGGAGAGTCAGTCCCTTTAACCTCCTGTTTGGCCCAGTTTGCAATTTCTGCGGAAGATGAACAGGAATAGCGAGAACCAATGAGAGACTAGCTGGAGGTGTCTGGACGGGCAAATTTAACTCTCATTTCCCACCAGGAAGAGGAATTAACCAAAGGCTCAGCGTGCCGTGCCGGAACCAGATTAGGGCCTGAAGCCATCCTGCGGTGTTGCGGCCAGCTCAAAAGAAAGCGAGTTGAAGAAAGGAGCTCAGGGGCACTGTAATTCACAAACCTGCAGAGTTATAAATGACAGCTATCGTCCAAAAATATACTGAAGTAAGGCTGCCAAGAGGACTTGAAAGCGGGGCAGAATTGCAGGAAACCGATTTCAGGAGGTAGACTGGAATTGCATTGAAAGCATAGGAAAAGAGGCAGAACGTCCACAATGATGCACTTGGCCAAAAAGGGCGTATGCGTTTTTTCCTGAATATATTCAGGAAAAAACGCATACGCCCTTTTTGGCCAACCAAGCAAGCTTGCAAAGGAAATCTGCACTACAATGAAGTCTCACTTCCCCCCGGTCAAAAGGGCCATCTGAAAAAAGTGTAAAATCCAGAAAGGCAGGACAGGCCATGGAGAACTGGGAGCCTTGTTATGCTGATGGGCGGGATGTAAATTGCCAACAGACACTCGGGAGAAGTGTATGGTGTTTCCTGAAACATCTAAAAAACAAAGCAACAGAGCCTAGGGCACTTCCACTTATGGTCCTATAGCTTAGGGAAATTAAAATCAAAAAGACACAGCCACCCCAAAGTTTGGGACGCCTCTGTTTACAAGAACCTCGTTTACAGTACAAGTTCAACATCGCAGAAAGTGAAAAATGGATAAAGAAGTTGTGGTATTTACTTACAAAGCAATATCACTCAGCAATGAAATCTATGTCATCAGGCCCTTAGCAGCACAATGAGTGGATTCAGGTATGATGATTCTAACTGAAATAAGTCACACAGAAAAAGAAACATCATAAGATATCAGTAATACACGGAATGTAAACTTGGCTACACAGGAACTGAATTACAGAACAGAACAGGGTCTCAAATTTAGAAAACCAACTTATGCTTGCTTAAGGGTAAAGGTGAGTTGGGGTGCTGCATAAAACCATAGATTGAAATGAGCACAGATAAAGTTCCTTAAGCCAAATATGGAATAGACAAGAGCTACTCCTTGCTCAACGAAATGGACTCAACACCGCATATTAAATGCCTAAGAATGTACCTGACTAGTAAGTATCTTAAAACCTATGGATTGCTATGTCTCCGAAAGAGAATCAAGCATGTGTACAGGGGCATAAACGCAGCAGTGATAGGATTGGAGAGGTTCGGTGAGCAAATGAAGACCCTTTGAAGTCATATTGCATGGTACCCATTCCACGGGTTTCAACTACCCAGGTTTAATGTATTCTTCCTTCAGCTAAAACATGCATGTGGAACCTAGAGTATGATCAACCATGTGATCGGGAGACGTGTTCAAATATGTCTCAGTTTTCGTACCCTGGTACTCGGGTGCAACATTCCAGACGCTTTACTAACACCCTCCCGACTTGGAGAGTCAGTCCCTTTAACCTCCTGTTTGGCCCAGTTTGCAATTTCTGCGGAAGATGAACAGGAATAGCGAGAACCAATGAGAGACTAGCTGGAGGTGTCTGGACGGGCAAATTTAACTCTCATTTCCCACCAGGAAGAGGAATTAACCAAAGGCTCAGCGTGCCGTGCCGGAACCAGATTAGGGCCTGAAGCCATCCTGCGGTGTTGCGGCCAGCTCAAAAGAAAGCGAGTTGAAGAAAGGAGCTCAGGGGCACTGTAATTCACAAACCTGCAGAGTTATAAATGACAGCTATCGTCCAAAAATATACTGAAGTAAGGCTGCCAAGAGGACTTGAAAGCGGGGCAGAATTGCAGGAAACCGATTTCAGGAGGTAGACTGGAATTGCATTGAAAGCATAGGAAAAGAGGCAGAACGTCCACAATGATGCACTTGGCCAAAAAGGGCGTATGCGTTTTCTCCTGAATATATTCAGGAAAAAACGCATACGCCCTTTTTGGCCAACCAAGCAAGCTTGCAAAGGAAATCTGCACTACAATGAAGTCTCACTTCCCCCCGGTCAAAAGGGCCATCTGAAAAAAGTGTAAAATCCAGAAAGGCAGGACAGGCCATGGAGAACTGGGAGCCTTGTTATGCTGATGGGCGGGATGTAAATTGCCAACAGACACTCGGGAGAAGTGTATGGTGTTTCCTGAAACATCTAAAAAACAAAGCAACAGAGCCTAGGGCACTTCCACTTATGGTCCTATAGCTTAGGGAAATTAAAATCAAAAAGACACAGCCACCCCAAAGTATGGGACGCCTCTGTTTACAAGAACCTCGTTTACAGTACAAGTTCAACATCGCAGAAAGTGAAAAATGGATAAAGAAGTTGTGGTATTTACTTACAAAGCAATATCACTCAGCAATGAAATCTATGTCATCAGGCCCGTAGCAGCACAATGAGTGGATTCAGGTATGATGATTCTAACTGAAATAAGTCACACAGAAAAAGAAACATCATAAGATATCAGTAATACACGGAATGTAAACTTGGCTACACAGGAACTGAATTACAGAACAGAACAGGGTCTCAAATTTAGAAAACCAACTTATGCTTGCTTAAGGGTAAAGGTGAGTTGGGGTGCTGCATAAAACCATAGATTGAAATGAGCACAGATAAAGTTCCTTAAGCCAAATATGGAATAGACAAGAGCTACTCCTTGCTCAACGAAATGGACTCAACACCGCATATTAAATGCCTAAGAATGTACCTGACTAGTAAGTATCTTAAAACCTATGGATTGCTATGTCTCCGAAAGAGAATCAAGCATGTGTACAGGGGCATAAACGCAGCAGTGATAGGATTGGAGAGGTTCGGTGAGCAAATGAAGACCCTTTGAAGTCATATTGCATGGTACCCATTCCACGGGTTTCAACTACCCAGGTTTAATGTATTCTTCCTTCAGCTAAAACATGCATGTGGAACCTAGAGTATGATCAACCATGTGATCGGGAGACGTGTTCAAATATGTCTCAGTTTTCGTACCCTGGTACTCGGGTGCAACATTCCAGACGCTTTACTAACACCCTCCCGACTTGGAGAGTCAGTCCCTTTAACCTCCTGTTTGGCCCAGTTTGCAATTTCTGCGGAAGATGAACAGGAATAGCGAGAACCAATGAGAGACTAGCTGGAGGTGTCTGGACGGGCAAATTTAACTCTCATTTCCCACCAGGAAGAGGAATTAACCAAAGGCTCAGCGTGCCGTGCCGGAACCAGATTAGGGCCTGAAGCCATCCTGCGGTGTTGCGGCCAGCTCAAAAGAAAGCGAGTTGAAGAAAGGAGCTCAGGGGCACTGTAATTCACAAACCTGCAGAGTTATAAATGACAGCTATCGTCCAAAAATATACTGAAGTAAGGCTGCCAAGAGGACTTGAAAGCGGGGCAGAATTGCAGGAAACCGATTTCAGGAGGTAGACTGGAATTGCATTGAAAGCATAGGAAAAGAGGCAGAACGTCCACAATGATGCACTTGGCCAAAAAGGGCGTATGCGTTTTCTCCTGAATATATTCAGGAAAAAACGCATACGCCCTTTTTGGCCAACCAAGCAAGCTTGCAAAGGAAATCTGCACTACAATGAAGTCTCACTTCCCCCCGGTCAAAAGGGCCATCTGAAAAAAGTGTAAAATCCAGAAAGGCAGGACAGGCCATGGAGAACTGGGAGCCTTGTTATGCTGATGGGCGGGATGTAAATTGCCAACAGACACTCGGGAGAAGTGTATGGTGTTTCCTGAAACATCTAAAAAACAAAGCAACAGAGCCTAGGGCACTTCCACTTATGGTCCTATAGCTTAGGGAAATTAAAATCAAAAAGACACAGCCACCCCAAAGTTTAGGACGCCTCTGTTTACAAGAACCTCGTTTACAGTACAAGTTCAACATCGCAGAAAGTGAAAAATGGATAAAGAAGTTGTGGTATTTACTTACAAAGCAATATCACTCAGCAATGAAATCTATGTCATCAGGCCCGTAGCAGCACAATGAGTGGATTCAGGTATGATGATTCTAACTGAAATAAGTCACACAGAAAAAGAAACATCATAAGATATCAGTAATACACGGAATGTAAACTTGGCTACACAGGAACTGAATTACAGAACAGAACAGGGTCTCAAATTTAGAAAACCAACTTATGCTTGCTTAAGGGGAAAGGTGAGTTGGGGTGCTGCATAAAACCAGAGATTGAAATGAGCACAGATAAAGTTCCTTAAGCCAAATATGGAATAGACAAGAGCTACCTCTTGCTCAACGAAATGGACTCAACACCGCATATTAAATGCCTAAGAATGTACCTGACTAGTAAGTATCTTAAAACCTATGGATTGCTATGTCTCCGAAAGAGAATCAAGCATGTGTACAGGGTATAAACGCAGCAGTGATAGGATTGGAGAGGTTCGGTGAGCAAATGAAGACCCTTTGAAGTCATATTGCATGGTACCCATTCCACGGGTTTCAACTACCCAGGTTTAAGGTATTCTTCCTTCAGCTAAAACATGCATGTGGAACCTAGAGTATGATCAACCATGTGATCGGGAGACGTGTTCAAATATGTCTCAGTTTTCGTACCCTGGTACTCGGGTGCAACATTCCAGACGCTTTACTAACACCCTCCCGACTTGGAGAGTCAGTCCCTTTAACCTCCTGTTTGGCCCAGTTTGCAATTTCTGCGGAAGATGAACAGGAATAGCGAGAACCAATGAGAGACTAGCTGGAGGTGTCTGGACGGGCAAATTTAACTCTCATTTCCCACCAGGAAGAGGAATTAACCAAAGGCTCAGCGTGCCGTGCCGGAACCAGATTAGGGCCTGAAGCCATCCTGCGGTGTTGCGGCCAGCTCAAAAGAAAGCGAGTTGAAGAAAGGAGCTCAGGGGCACTGTAATTCACAAACCTGCAGAGTTATAAATGACAGCTATCGTCCAAAAATATACTGAAGTAAGGCTGCCAAGAGGACTTGAAAGCGGGGCAGAATTGCAGGAAACCGATTTCAGGAGGTAGACTGGAATTGCATTGAAAGCATAGGAAAAGAGGCAGAACGTCCACAATGATGCACTTGGCCAAAAAGGGCGTATGCGTTTTTTCCTGAATATATTCAGGAAAAAACGCATACGCCCTTTTTGGCCAACCAAGCAAGCTTGCAAAGGAAATCTGCACTACAATGAAGTCTCACTTCCCCCCGGTCAAAAGGGCCATCTGAAAAAAGTGTAAAATCCAGAAAGGCAGGACAGGCCATGGAGAACTGGGAGCCTTGTTATGCTGATGGGCGGGATGTAAATTGCCAACAGACACTCGGGAGAAGTGTATGGTGTTTCCTGAAACATCTAAAAAACAAAGCAACAGAGCCTAGGGCACTTCCACTTATGGTCCTATAGCTTAGGGAAATTAAAATCAAAAAGACACAGCCACCCCAAAGTATGGGACGCCTCTGTTTACAAGAACCTCGTTTACAGTACAAGTTCAACATCGCAGAAAGTGAAAAATGGATAAAGAAGTTGTGGTATTTACTTACAAAGCAATATCACTCAGCAATGAAATCTATGTCATCAGGCCCGTAGCAGCACAATGAGTGGATTCAGGTATGATGATTCTAACTGAAATAAGTCACACAGAAAAAGAAACATCATAAGATATCAGTAATACACGGAATGTAAACTTGGCTACACAGGAACTGAATTACAGAACAGAACAGGGTCTCAAATTTAGAAAACCAACTTATGCTTGCTTAAGGGGAAAGGTGAGTTGGGGTGCTGCATAAAACCAGAGATTGAAATGAGCACAGATAAAGTTCCTTAAGCCAAATATGGAATAGACAAGAGCTACCTCTTGCTCAACGAAATGGACTCAACACCGCATATTAAATGCCTAAGAATGTACCTGACTAGTAAGTATCTTAAAACCTATGGATTGCTATGTCTCCGAAAGAGAATCAAGCATGTGTACAGGGGCATAAACGCAGCAGTGATAGGATTGGAGAGGTTCGGTGAGCAAATGAAGACCCTTTGAAGTCATATTGCATGGTACCCATTCCACGGGTTTCAACTACCCAGGTTTAAGGTATTCTTCCTTCAGCTAAAACATGCATGTGGAACCTAGAGTATGATCAACCATGTGATCGGGAGACGTGTTCAAATATGTCTCAGTTTTCGTACCCTGGTACTCGGGTGCAACATTCCAGACGCTTTACTAACACCCTCCCGACTTGGAGAGTCAGTCCCTTTAACCTCCTGTTTGGCCCAGTTTGCAATTTCTGCGGAAGATGAACAGGAATAGCGAGAACCAATGAGAGACTAGCTGGAGGTGTCTGGACGGGCAAATTTAACTCTCATTTCCCACCAGGAAGAGGAATTAACCAAAGGCTCAGCGTGCCGTGCCGGAACCAGATTAGGGCCTGAAGCCATCCTGCGGTGTTGCGGCCAGCTCAAAAGAAAGCGAGTTGAAGAAAGGAGCTCAGGGGCACTGTAATTCACAAACCTGCAGAGTTATAAATGACAGCTATCGTCCAAAAATATACTGAAGTAAGGCTGCCAAGAGGACTTGAAAGCGGGGCAGAATTGCAGGAAACCGATTTCAGGAGGTAGACTGGAATTGCATTGAAAGCATAGGAAAAGAGGCAGAACGTCCACAATGATGCACTTGGCCAAAAAGGGCGTATGCGTTTTTTCCTGAATATATTCAGGAAAAAACGCATACGCCCTTTTTGGCCAACCAAGCAAGCTTGCAAAGGAAATCTGCACTACAATGAAGTCTCACTTCCCCCCGGTCAAAAGGGCCATCTGAAAAAAGTGTAAAATCCAGAAAGGCAGGACAGGCCATGGAGAACTGGGAGCCTTGTTATGCTGATGGGCGGGATGTAAATTGCCAACAGACACTCGGGAGAAGTGTATGGTGTTTCCTGAAACATCTAAAAAACAAAGCAACAGAGCCTAGGGCACTTCCACTTATGGTCCTATAGCTTAGGGAAATTAAAATCAAAAAGACACAGCCACCCCAAACATTGGGACGCCTCTGTTTACAAGAACCTCGTTTACAGTACAAGTTCAACATCGCAGAAAGTGAAAAATGGATAAAGAAGTTGTGGTATTTACTTACAAAGCAATATCACTCAGCAATGAAATCTATGTCATCAGGCCCTTAGCAGCACAATGAGTGGATTCAGGTATGATGATTCTAACTGAAATAAGTCACACAGAAAAAGAAACATCATAAGATATCAGTAATACACGGAATGTAAACTTGGCTACACAGGAACTGAATTACAGAACAGAACAGGGTCTCAAATTTGGAAAACCAACTTATGCTTGCTTAAGGGGAAAGGTGAGTTGGGGTGCTGCATAAAACCAGAGATTGAAATGAACACAGATAAAGTTCCTTAAGCCAAATATGGAATAGACAAGAGCTACTCCTTGCTCAACGAAATGGACTCAACACCGCATATTAAATGCCTAAGAATGTACCTGACTAGTAAGTATCTTAAAACCTATGGATTGCTATGTCTCCGAAAGAGAATCAAGCATGTGTACAGGGGCATAAACGCAGCAGTGATAGGATTGGAGAGGTTCGGTGAGCAAATGAAGACCCTTTGAAGTCATATTGCATGGTACCCATTCCACGGGTTTCAACTACCCAGGTTTAAGGTATTCTTCCTTCAGCTAAAACATGCATGTGGAACCTAGAGTATGATCAACCATGTGATCGGGAGACGTGTTCAAATATGTCTCAGTTTTCGTACCCTGGTACTCGGGTGCAACATTCCAGACGCTTTACTAACACCCTCCCGACTTGGAGAGTCAGTCCCTTTAACCTCCTGTTTGGCCCAGTTTGCAATTTCTGCGGAAGATGAACAGGAATAGCGAGAACCAATGAGAGACTAGCTGGAGGTGTCTGGACGGGCAAATTTAACTCTCATTTCCCACCAGGAAGAGGAATTAACCAAAGGCTCAGCGTGCCGTGCCGGAACCAGATTAGGGCCTGAAGCCATCCTGCGGTGTTGCGGCCAGCTCAAAAGAAAGCGAGTTGAAGAAAGGAGCTCAGGGGCACTGTAATTCACAAACCTGCAGAGTTATAAATGACAGCTATCGTCCAAAAATATACTGAAGTAAGGCTGCCAAGAGGACTTGAAAGCGGGGCAGAATTGCAGGAAACCGATTTCAGGAGGCAGACTGGAATTGCATTGAAAGCATAGGAAAAGAGGCAGAACGTCCACAATGATGCACTTGGCCAAAAAGGGCGTATGCGTTTTTTCCTGAATATATTCAGGAAAAAACGCATACGCCCTTTTTGGCCAACCAAGCAAGCTTGCAAAGGAAATCTGCACTACAATGAAGTCTCACTTCCCCCCGGTCAAAAGGGCCATCTGAAAAAAGTGTAAAATCCAGAAAGGCAGGACAGGCCATGGAGAACTGGGAGCCTTGTTATGCTGATGGGCGGGATGTAAATTGCCAACAGACACTCGGGAGAAGTGTATGGTGTTTCCTGAAACATCTAAAAAACAAAGCAACAGAGCCTAGGGCACTTCCACTTATGGTCCTATAGCTTAGGGAAATTAAAATCAAAAAGACACAGCCACCCCAAACATTGGGACGCCTCTGTTTACAAGAACCTCGTTTACAGTACAAGTTCAACATCGCAGAAAGTGAAAAATGGATAAAGAAGTTGTGGTATTTACTTACAAAGCAATATCACTCAGCAATGAAATCTATGTCATCAGGCCCTTAGCAGCACAATGAGTGGATTCAGGTATGATGATTCTAACTGAAATAAGTCACACAGAAAAAGAAACATCATAAGATATCAGTAATACACGGAATGTAAACTTGGCTACACAGGAACTGAATTACAGAACAGAACAGGGTCTCAAATTTGGAAAACCAACTTATGCTTGCTTAAGGGGAAAGGTGAGTTGGGGTGCTGCATAAAACCAGAGATTGAAATGAACACAGATAAAGTTCCTTAAGCCAAATATGGAATAGACAAGAGCTACTCCTTGCTCAACGAAATGGACTCAACACCGCATATTAAATGCCTAAGAATGTACCTGACTAGTAAGTATCTTAAAACCTATGGATTGCTATGTCTCCGAAAGAGAATCAAGCATGTGTACAGGGGCATAAACGCAGCAGTGATAGGATTGGAGAGGTTCGGTGAGCAAATGAAGACCCTTTGAAGTCATATTGCATGGTACCCATTCCACGGGTTTCAACTACCCAGGTTTAAGGTATTCTTCCTTCAGCTAAAACATGCATGTGGAACCTAGAGTATGATCAACCATGTGATCGGGAGACGTGTTCAAATATGTCTCAGTTTTTGTACCCTGGTACTCGGGTGCAACATTCCAGATGCTTTACTAACACCCTCCCGACTTGGAGAGTCAGTCCCTTTAACCTCCTGTTTGGCCCAGTTTGCAATTTCTGCGGAAGATGAACAGGAATAGCGAGAACCAATGAGAGACTAGCTGGAGGTGTCTGGACGGGCAAATTTAACTCTCATTTCCCACCAGGAAGAGGAATTAACCAAAGGCTCAGCGTGCCGTGCCGGAACCAGATTAGGGCCTGAAGCCATCCTGCGGTGTTGCGGCCAGGTCACAAGAAAGCGAGTTGAAGAAAGGAGCTCAGGGGCACTGTAATTCACAAACCTGCAGAGTTATAAATGACAGCTATCGTCCAAAAATATACTGAAGTAAGGCTGCCAAGAGGACTTGAAAGCGGGGCAGAATTGCAGGAAACCGATTTCAGGAGGTAGACTGGAATTGCATTGAAAGCATAGGAAAAGAGGCAGAACGTCCACAATGATGCACTTGGCCAAAAAGGGCGTATGCGTTTTTTCCTGAATATATTCAGGAAAAAACGCATACGCCCTTTTTGGCCAACCAAGCAAGCTTGCAAAGGAAATCTGCACTACAATGAAGTCTCACTTCCCCCCGGTCAAAAGGGCCATCTGAAAAAAGTGTAAAATCCAGAAAGACAGGACAGGCCATGGAGAACTGGGAGCCTTGTTATGCTGATGGGCGGGATGTAAATTGCCAACAGACACTCGGGAGAAGTGTATGGTGTTTCCTGAAACATCTAAAAAACAAAGCAACAGAGCCTAGGGCACTTCCACTTATGGTCCTATAGCTTAGGGAAATTAAAATCAAAAAGACACAGCCACCCCAAAGTTTGGGACGCCTCTGTTTACAAGAATCTCGTTTACAGTACAAGTTCAACATCGCAGAAAGTGAAAAATGGATAAAGAAGTTGTGGTATTTACTTACAAAGCAATATCACTCAGCAATGAAATCTATGTCATCAGGCCCTTAGCAGCACAATGAGTGGATTCAGGTATGATGATTCTAACTGAAATAAGTCACACAGAAAAAGAAACATCATAAGATATCAGTAATACACGGAATGTAAACTTGGCTACACAGGAACTGAATTACAGAACAGAACAGGGTCTCAAATTTAGAAAACCAACTTATGCTTGCTTAAGGGGAAAGGTGAGTTGGGGTGCTGCATAAAACCAGAGATTGAAATGAACACAGATAAAGTTCCTTAAGCCAAATATGGAATAGACAAGAGCTACTCCTTGCTCAACGAAATGGACTCAACACCGCATATTAAATGCCTAAGAATGTACCTGACTAGTAAGTATCTTAAAACCTATGGATTGCTATGTCTCCGAAAGAGAATCAAGCATGTGTACAGGGGCATAAACGCAGCAGTGATAGGATTGGAGAGGTTCGGTGAGCAAATGAAGACCCTTTGAAGTCATATTGCATGGTACCCATTCCACGGGTTTCAACTACCCAGGTTTAAGGTATTCTTCCTTCAGGTAAAACATGCATGTGGAACCTAGAGTCTGATCAACCATGTGATCGGGAGACGTGTTCAAATATGTCTCAGTTTTCGTACCCTGGTACTCGGGTGCAACATTCCAGACGCTTTACTAACACCCTCCCGACTTGGAGAGTCAGTCCCTTTAACCTCCTGTTTGGCCCAGTTTGCAATTTCTGCGGAAGATGAACAGGAATAGCGAGAACCAATGAGAGACTAGCTGGAGGTGTCTGGACGGGCAAATTTAACTCTCATTTCCCACCAGGAAGAGGAATTAACCAAAGGCTCAGCGTGCCGTGCCGGAACCAGATTAGGGCCTGAAGCCATCCTGCGGTGTTGCGGCCAGCTCAAAAGAAAGCGAGTTGAAGAAAGGAGCTCAGGGGCACTGTAATTCACAAACCTGCAGAGTTATAAATGACAGCTATCGTCCAAAAATATACTGAAGTAAGGCTGCCAAGAGGACTTGAAAGCGGGGCAGAATTGCAGGAAACCGATTTCAGGAGGTAGACTGGAATTGCATTGAAAGCATAGGAAAAGAGGCAGAACGTCCACAATGATGCACTTGGCCAAAAAGGGCGTATGCGTTTTTTCCTGAATATATTCAGGAAAAAACGCATACGCCCTTTTTGGCCAACCAAGCAAGCTTGCAAAGGAAATCTGCACTACAATGAAGTCTCACTTCCCCCCGGTCAAAAGGGCCATCTGAAAAAAGTGTAAAATCCAGAAAGACAGGACAGGCCATGGAGAACTGGGAGCCTTGTTATGCTGATGGGCGGGATGTAAATTGCCAACAGACACTCGGGAGAAGTGTATGGTGTTTCCTGAAACATCTAAAAAACAAAGCAACAGAGCCTAGGGCACTTCCCCTTATGGTCCTATAGCTTAGGGAAATTAAAATAAAAAAGACACAGCCACCCCAAAGTTTGGAACGCCTCTGTTTACAAGAACCTCGTTTACAGTACAAGTTCAACATCGCAGAAAGTGAAAAATGGATAAAGAAGTTGTGGTATTTACTTACAAAGCAATATCACTCAGCAATGAAATCTATGTCATCAGGCCCTTAGCAGCACAATGAGTGGATTCAGGTATGATGATTCTAACTGAAATAAGTCACACAGAAAAAGAAACATCATAAGATATCAGTAATACACGGAATGTAAACTTGGCTACACAGGAACTGAATTACAGAACAGAACAGGGTCTCAAATTTAGAAAACCAACTTATGCTTGCTTAAGGGTAAAGGTGAGTTGGGGTGCTGCATAAAACCAGAGATTGAAATGAGCACAGATAAAGTTCCTTAAGCCAAATATGGAATAGACAAGAGCTACTCCTTGCTCAACGAAATGGACTCAACACCGCATATTAAATGCCTAAGAATGTACCTGACTAGTAAGTATCTTAAAACCTATGGATTGCTATGTCTCCGAAAGAGAATCAAGCATGTGTACAGGGGCATAAACGCAGCAATGATAGGATTGGAGAGGTTCGGTGAGCAAATGAAGACCCTTTGAAGTCATATTGCATGGTACCCATTCCACGGGTTTCAACTACCCAGGTTTAAGGTATTCTTCCTTCAGCTAAAACATGCATGTGGAACCTAGAGTATGATCAACCATGTGATAAGGAGACGTGTTCAAATATGTCTCAGTTTTCGTACCCTGGTACTCGGGTGCAACATTCCAGACGCTTTACTAACACCCTCCCGACTTGGAGAGTCAGTCCCTTTAACCTCCTGTTTGGCCCAGTTTGCAATTTCTGCGGAAGATGAACAGGAATAGCGAGAACCAATGAGAGACAAGCTGGAGGTGTCTGGACGGGCAAATTTAACTCTCATTTCCCACCAGGAAGAGGAATTAACCAAAGGCTCAGCGTGCCGTGCCGGAACCAGATTAGGGCCTGAAGCCATCCTGCGGTGTTGCGGCCAGGTCAAAAGAAAGCGAGTTGAAGAAAGGAGCTCAGGGGCACTGTAATTCACAAACCTGCAGAGTTATAAATGACAGCTATCGTCCAAAAATATACTGAAGTAAGGCTGCCAAGAGGACTTGAAAGCGGGGCAGAATTGCAGGAAACCGATTTCAGGAGGTAGACTGGAATTGCATTGAAAGCATAGGAAAAGAGGCAGAACGTCCACAATGATGCACTTGGCCAAAAAGGGCGTATGCGTTTTTTCCTGAATATATTCAGGAAAAAACGCACACGCCCTTTTTGGCCAACCAAGCAAGCTTGCAAAGGAAATCTGCACTACAATGAAGTCTCACTTCCCCCCGGTCAAAAGGGCCATCTGAAAAAAGTGTAAAATCCAGAAAGACAGGACAGGCCATGGAGAACTGGGAGCCTTGTTATGCTGATGGGCGGGATGTAAATTGCCAACAGACACTCGGGAGAAGTGTATGGTGTTTCCTGAAACATCTAAAAAACAAAGCAACAGAGCCTAGGGCACTTCCACTTATGGTCCTATAGCTTAGGGAAATTAAAATCAAAAAGACACAGCCACCCCAAAGTTTGGGACGCCTCTGTTTACAAGAACCTCGTTTACAGTACAAGTTCAACATCGCAGAAAGTGAAAAATGGATAAAGAAGTTGTGGTATTTACTTACAAAGCAATATCACTCAGCAATGAAATCTATGTCATCAGGCCCTTAGCAGCACAATGAGTGGATTCAGGTTTGACGATTCTAACTGAAATAAGTCACACAGAAAAAGAAACATCATAAGATATCAGTAATACACGGAATGTAAACTTGGCTACACAGGAACTGAATTACAGAACAGAACAGGGTCTCAAATTTAGAAAACCAACTTATGCTTGCTTAAGGGGAAAGGTGAGTTGGGGTGCTGCATAAAACCAGAGATTGAAATGAGCACAGATAAAGTTCCTTAAGCCAAATATGGAATAGACAAGAGCTACTCCTTGCTCAACGAAATGGACTAAACACCGCATATTAAATGCCTAAGAATGTACCTGACTAGTAAGTATCTTAAAACCTATGGATTGCTATGTCTCCGAAAGAGAATCAAGCATGTGTACAGGGGCATAAACGCAGCAATGATAGGATTGGAGAGGTTCGGTGAGCAAATGAAGACCCTTTGAAGTCATATTGCATGGTACCCATTCCACGGGTTTCAAATACCCAGGTTTAAGGTATTCTTCCTTCAGCTAAAACATGCATGTGGAACCTAGAGTATGATCAACCATGTGATCGGGAGACGTGTTCAAATATGTCTCAGTTTTCGTACCCTGGTACTCGGGTGTAACATTCCAGACGCTTTACTAACACCCTCCCGACTTGGAGAGTCAGTCCCTTTAACCTCCTGTTTGGCCCAGTTTGCAATTTCTGCGGAAGATGAACAGGAATAGCGAGAACCAATGAGAGACTAGCTGGAGGTGTCTGGACGGGCAAATTTAACTCTCATTTCCCACCAGGAAGAGGAATTAACCAAAGGCTCAGCGTGCCGTGCCGGAACCAGATTAGGGCCTGAAGCTATCCTGCAGTGTTGCGGCCAGCTCAAAAGAAAGCGAGTTGAAGAAAGGAGCTCAGGGGCACTGTAATTCACAAACCTGCAGAGTTATAAATGACAGCTATCGTCCAAAAATATACTGAAGTAAGGCTGCCAAGAGGACTTGAAAGCGGGGCAGAATTGCAGGAAACCGATTTCAGGAGGCAGACTGGAATTGCATTGAAAGCATAGGAAAAGAGGCAGAACGTCCACAATGATGCACTTGGCCAAAAAGTGCGTATGCGTTTTTTCCTGAATATATTCAGGAAAAAACGCATACGCCCTTTTTGGCCAACCAAGCAAGCTTGCAAAGGAAATCTGCACTACAATGAAGTCTCACTTCCCCCCGGTCAAAAGGGCCATCTGAAAAAAGTGTAAAATCGAGAAAGACAGGACACGCAATGGAGAACTGGGAGCCTTGTTATGCTGATGGGCGGGATGTAAATTGCCAACAGACACTCGGGAGAAGTGTATGGTGTTTCCTGAAACATCTAAAAAACAAAGCAACAGAGCCTAGGGCACTTCCACTTATGGTCCTATAGCTTAGGGAAATTAAAATCAAAAAGACACAGCCACCCCAAAGTTTGGGACGCCTCTGTTTACAAGAACCTCGTTTACAGTACAAGTTCAACATCGCAGAAAGTGAAAAATGGATAAAGAAGTTGTGGTATTTACTTACAAAGCAATATCACTCAGCAATGAAATCTATGTCATCAGGCCCTTAGCAGCACAATGAGTGGATTCAGGTATGATGATTCTAACTGAAATAAGTCACACAGAAAAAGAAACATCATAAGATATCAGTAATACACGGAATGTAAACTTGGCTACACAGGAACTGAATTCCAAAACAGAACAGGGTCTCAAATTTAGAAAACCAACTTATGCTTGCTTAAGGGTAAAGGTGAGTTGGGGTGCTGCATAAAACCATAGATTGAAATGAGCACAGATAAAGTTCCTTAAGCCAAATATGGAATAGACAAGATCTACTCCTTGCTCAACGAAATGGACTCAACACCGCATATTAAACGCCTAAGAATGTACCTGACTAGTAAGTATCTTAAAACCTATGGATTGCTATGTCTCCGAAAGAGAATCAAGCATGTGTACAGGGGCATAAACGCAGCAGTGATAGGATTGGAGAGGTTCGGTGAGCAAATGAAGACCCTTTGAAGTCATATTGCATGGTACCCATTCCACGGGTTTCAACTACCCAGGTTTAAGGTATTCTTCCTTCAGCTAAAACATGCATGTGGAACCTAGAGTATGATCAACCATGTGATAAGGAGACGTGTTCAAATATGTCTCAGTTTTCGTACCCTGGTACTCGGGTGCAACATTCCAGACGCTTTACTAACACCCTCCCGACTTGGAGAGTCAGTCCCTTTAACCTCCTGTTTGGCCCAGTTTGCAATTTCTGCGGAAGATGAACAGGAATAGCGAGAACCAATGAGAGAATAGCTGGAGGTGTCTGGACGGGCAAATTTAACTCTCATTTCCCACCAGGAAGAGGAATTAACCAAAGGCTCAGCATGCCGTGCCGGAACCAGATTAGGGCCTGAAGCCATCCTGCGGTGTTGCGGCCAGGTCATAAGAAAGCGAGTTGAAGAAAGGAGCTCAGGGGCACTGTAATTCACAAACCTGCAGAGTTATAAATGACAGCTATCGTCCAAAAACATACTGAAGTAAGGCTGCAAAGAGGACTTGAAAGCGGGGCAGAATTGCAGGAAACCGATTTCAGGAGGTAGACTGGAATTGCATTGAAAGCATAGGAAAAGAGGCAGAACGTCCACAATGATGCACTTGGCCAAAAAGGGCGTATGCGTTTTTTCCTGAATATATTCAGGAAAAAACGCATACGCCCTTTTTGACCAACCAAGCAAACTTGCAAAGGAAATCTGCACTACAATGAAGTCTCACTTCCCCCCGGTCAAAAGGGCCATCTGAAAAAAGTGTAAAATCCAGAAAGGCAGGACAGGCCATGGAGAACTGGGAGCCTTGTTATGCTGATGGGCGGGATGTAAATTGCCAACAGACACTCGGGAGAAGTGTATGGTGTTTCCTGAAACATCTAAAAAATAAAGCAACAGAGCCTAGGGCACTTCCACTTATGGTCCTATAGCTTAGGGAAATTAAAATCAAAAAGACACAGCCACCCCAAAGTTTGGGACGCCTCTGTTTACAAGAACCGCGTTTACCGTACAAGTTCAATATCACAGAAAGTGAAAAATGGATAAAGAACTTGTGGTAACTACGTACAATGCAGTATCACTCAGCAATGAAATCTATGTCATCAGGCCCGTAGCAGCATAATGAGTGGATTCAGGTACGATTATTCTAACTGAAATAAGTCACACAGAAAAAGAAACATCATAAGATATCACTAATGCACGGAATGTAAACTTGGCTACACAGGAACTGAATTCCAAAACAGAACAGGGTCTCAAATTTAGAAAACCAACTTATGCTTGCTTAAGGGGAAAGGTGAGTTGGGGTGCTGAATAAAACAAGAGATTGAAATGAGCACAGATAAATTTTCTTAAGCCAAATATGGAATAGACAAGAGCTACTCCTTGCTCAACGAAATGGACTCAACACCCCATATTAAACGCCTAAGAATGTACCTGACTAGTAAGTATCTTAAAACCTATGGATTGCTATGTCTCCGAAAGAGAATCAAGCGTGTGTACAGGGGCATAAACGCAGCAGTGATAGGATTGGAGAGGTTCGGTGAGCAAATGAAGACCCTTTGAAGTCATATTGCATGGTACCCATTCCACGGGTTTCAACTACCCAGGTTTAAGGTATTCTTCCTTCAGCTAAAACATGCATGTGGAACCTAGAGTATGATCAACCATGTGATCGGGAGACGTGTTCAAATATGTCTCAGTTTTCGTACCCTGGTACTCGGGTGCAACATTCCAGACGCTTTCCTAACACCCTCCCGACTTGGAGAGTCAGTCCCTTTAACCTCCTGTTTGGCCCAATTTGCAATTTCTGCGGAAGATGAACAGGAATAGCGAGAACCAATGAGAGACTAGCTGGAGGTGTCTGGACGGGCAAATTTAACTCTCATTTCCCACCAGGAAGAGGAATTAACCAAAGGCTCAGCGTGCCGTGACGGAACCAGATTAGGGCCTGAAGCCATCCTGCGGTGTTGTGGCCAGCTCAAAAGAAAGCGAGTTGAAGAAAGGAGCTCAGGGGCACTGTAATTCACAAACCTGCAGAGTTATAAATGACAGCTATCGTCCAAAAATATACTGAAGTAAGGCTGCCAAGAGGACTTGAAAGCGGGGCAGAATTGCAGGAAACCGATTTCAGGAGGTAGACTGGAATTGCATTGAAAGCATAGGAAAAGAGGCAGAACGTCCACAATGATGCACTTGGCCAAAAAGGGCGTATGCGTTTTTTCCTGAATATATTCAGGAAAAAACGCATACGCTCTTTTTGGCCAACCAAGCAAACTTGCAAAGGAAATCTGCACTACAATGAAGTCTCACTTCCCCCCGGTCAAAAGGGCCATCTGAAAAAAGTGTAAAATCCAGAAAGGCAGGACAGGCCATGGAGAACTAGGAGCCTTGTTATGCTGATGGGCGGGGTGTAAATTGCCAACAGACACTCGGGAGAAGTGTATGGTGTTTCTTGAAACATCTAAAAAACAAAGCAACAGAGCCTAGGGCACTTCCACTTATGGTCCTATAGCTTAGGGAAATTAAAATCAAAAAGACACAGCCACCCCAAAGTTTGGGACGCCTCTGTTTACAAGAACCTCGTTTACAGTACAAGTACAACATCGCAGACAGTGAAAAATGGATAAAGAAGTTGTGGTACTTACGTACAATGCAATATCACTCAGCAATGAAATCTATGTCATCAGGCCCGTAGCAGCATAATGAGTGGATTCAGTTATGATGATTCTAACTGAAATAAGTCACACAGAAAAAGAAACATCATAAGATATCACTAATACACGGAGTGTAAACTTGGCTACACAGGAACTGAATTACAAAACAGAACAGGGTCTCAAATTTAGAAAACCAACTTATGCTTGCTTAAGGGGAAAGGTGAGTTGGGGTGCTGCATAAAACCAGACATTGAAATGAGCACAGATAAAGTTCCTTAAGCCAAATATGAAATAGACAAGAGCTACTCCTTGCTCAACGAAATGGACTCAACACCCCATATTAAACGCCTAAGAATGTACCTGACTAGTAAGTATCTTAAAACCTATGGATTGCTATATCTCCAAAAGAGAATCAAGCGTGTGTCCAGGGGCATAAATGCAGCAGTGATAGGATTGGAGAGGTTCGGTGAGCAAACGAAGACCCTTTGAAGTCATATTGCATGGTACCCATTCCACGGTTCTCAACTCTCCAGGTTTCAGGGATTCTTCCTTCAGCTAAAACATGCATGTGGAACCCAGAGGATTATCCACCGTGTGATCGGGAGAAGTGTTCAAATATGTCTCAGATTTCGTCCCCTGGTACTCGGGTGCAACATTCCAGACGCTTTCCTAACACCCTCCCGACTTGGAGAGTCAGTCCCTTTAACCTCCTGTTTGGCCCAGTTTGCAATTTCTGCGGAAGATGAACAGGAATAGCGAGAACCAATGAGAGACTAGCTGGAGGTGTCTGGACGGGCAAATTTAACTCTCATTTCCCACCAGGAAGAGGAATTAACCAAAGGCTCAGCGTGCCGTGACGGAACCAGATTAGGGCCTGAAGCCATCCTGCGGTGTTGTGGCCAGCTCAAAAGAAAGCGAGTTGAAGAAAGGAGCTCAGGGGCACTGTAATTCACAAACCTGCAGAGTTATAAATGACAGCTATCGTCCAAAAATATACTGAAGTAAGGCTGCCAAGAGGACTTGAAAGCGGGGCAGAATTGCAGGAAACCGATTTCAGGAGGTAGACTGGAATTGCATTGAAAGCATAGGAAAAGAGGCAGAACGTCCACAATGATGCACTTGGCCAAAAAGGGCGTATGCGTTTTTTCCTGAATATATTCAGGAAAAAACGCATATGCCCTTTTTGGCCAACCAAGCAAACTTGCAAAGGAAATCTGCACTACAATGAAGTCTCACTTCCCCCCGGTCAAAAGGGCCATCTGAAAAAAGTGTAAAATCCAGAAAGGCAGGACAGGCCATGGAGAACTAGGAGCCTTGTTATGCTGATGGGCGGGGTGTAAATTGCCAACAGACACTCGGGAGAAGTGTATGGTGTTTCTTGAAACATCTAAAAAACAAAGCAACAGAGCCTAGGGCACTTCCACTTATGGTCCTATAGCTTAGGGAAATTAAAATCAAAAAGACACAGCCACCCCAAAGTTTGGGACGCCTCTGATTACAAGAACCTCGTTTACAGTACAAGTACAACATCGCAGACAGTGAAAAATGGATAAAGAAGTTGTGGTACTTACGTACAATGCAATATCACTCAGCAATGAAATCTATGTCATCAGGCCCGTAGCAGCATAATGAGTGGATTCAGTTATGATGATTCTAACTGAAATAAGTCACACAGAAAAAGAAACATCATAAGATATCACTAATACACGGAGTGTAAACTTGGCTACACAGGAACTGAATTACAAAACAGAACAGGGTCTCAAATTTAGAAAACCAACTTATGCTTGCTTAAGGGGAAAGGTGAGTTGGGGTGCTGCATAAAACCAGACATTGAAATGAGCACAGATAAAGTTCCTTAAGCCAAATATGGAATAGACAAGAGCTACTCCTTGCTCAACGAAATGGACTCAACACCCCATATTAAACGCCTAAGAATGTACCTGACTAGTAAGTATCTTAAAACCTATGGATTGCTATATCTCCAAAAGAGAATCAAGCGTGTGTCCAGGGGCATAAATGCAGCAATGATAGGATTGGAGAGGTTCGGTGAGCAAATGAAGACCCTTTGAAGTCATATTGCATGGTACCCATTCCACGGTTCTCAACTCTCCAGGTTTCAGGGATTCTTCCTTCAGCTAAAACATGCATGTGGAACCCAGAGGATTATCCACCGTGTGATCGGGAGAAGTGTTCAAATATGTCTCAGATTTCGTCCCCTGGTACTCGGGTGCAACATTCCAGACGCTTTACTAACACTCTCCCGACTTGGAGAGTCAGTGCCTTTAACCTCCTGTTTGGCCCAGTTTGCAATTTCTGCGGAAGATGAACAGGAATAGTGAGAACCAATGAGAGACTAGCTGGAGGTGTCTGGACGGGCAAATTTAACTCTCATTTCCCACCAGGAAGAGGAATTAACCAAAGGCTCAGCATGTCGTGCCGGAACCAGATTAGGGCCTGAAGCAATCCTGCGGGGTTGCGGCCAGCTCACAAGAAAGCGAGTAGAAGAAAGGAGCTCAGGGGCACTGTAATTCACAAACCTGCAGAGTTATAAATAACAGCTATTGTCCAAAAATATACTGAAGTAAGGCTGCCAAGAGGACTTGAAAGCGGGGCAGAATTGCAGGAAACCGATTTCAGGAGGTAGACTGGAATTGCATTGAAAGCATAGGAAAAGAGGCAGAACGTCCACAATGATGCACTTGGCCAAAAAGGGCGTATGCGTTTTTTCCTGAATATATTCAGGAAAAAACGCATACGCCCTTTTTGGCCAACCAAGCAAGCTTGCAAAGTAAATCTGCACTACAATGAAGTCTCACTTCCCCCCGGTCAAAAGGGCCATCTGAAAAAAGTGTAAAATCCAGAAAGGCAGGACAGGCCATGGAGAACTGGGAGCCTTGTTATGCTGATGGGCGGGATGTAAATTGCCAACAGACACTCGGGAGAAGTGTATGGTGTTTCCTGAAACATCTAAAAAACAAAGCAACAGAGCCTAGGGCACTTCCACTTATGGTCCTATAGCTTAGGGAAATTAAAATCAAAAAGACACAGCCACCCCAAAGTTTGGGACGCCTCTGTTTACAAGAACCTCATTTACCGTACAAGTTCAATATCACAGAAAGTGAAAAATGGATAAAGAAGTTGTGGTATTTACTTACAAAGCAATATCACTCAGCAATGAAATCTATGTCATCAGGCCCTTAGCAGCACAATGAGTGGATTCAGGTATGATGATTCTAACTGAAATAAGTCACACAGAAAAAGAAACATCATAAGATATCACTAATACACGGAATGTAAACTTGGCTACACAGGAACTGAATTACAAAACAGAACAGTGTCTCAAATTTAGAAAACCAACTTATGCTTGCTTAAGGGGAAAGGTGAGTTGGGGTGCTGCATAAAACCAGACATTGAAATGAGCACAGATAAACTTCCTTAAGCCAAATATGTAATAGACAAGAGCTACTCCTTGCTCAACGAAATGGACTCAACACCCCATATTAAATGCCTAAGAATGTACCTGACTAGTAATTATCTTAAAACCTATGGATTGCTATGTCTCCGAAAGGGAATCAAGCGTGTGTACAGGGGCATAAATGCAGCAGTGATAGGATTGGAGAGGTTTGGTGAGCAAATGAAGACCCTTTGAAATCATATTGCATGGTACTAATTCCACGGGTCTCAACTCTCCAGGTTTCAGGGATTCTTCCTTCAGCTAAAACATGCATGTGGAACCCAGAGTATGATCAACCATGTGAGCGGGAGACGTGTTCAAATATGTCTCAGTTTTCGTCCCCTGGTACTCGGGTGCAACATTCCAGACGCTTTACTAACACTCTCCCGACTTGGAGAGTCAGTGCCTTTAACCTCCTGTTTGGCCCTGTTTTCAATTTCAGTGGAAGATGAACAGGAATAGGGAGAACCAATGAGAGACAAGCTGGAGGTTTCTGGACGGGCAAATTTAACTCTCATTTCCCACCAAGGACAGGAATTAACCAAAGGCTCAGCGTGCCGTGCCGGAACCAGATTAGGGCCTGAAGCAATCCTGCGGTGTTGCGGCCAGCTCACAAGAAAGCGAGATGAAGAACGGAGCTCAGGGGCACAGGAATTCACAAACCTGCAGAGTTATAAATGACAGCAATCGTCCAAAAATATACTGAAGTAAGGCTGCCAAGAGGACTTGAAAGCGGGGCAGAATTGCAGGAAACCGATTTCAGGAGGTAGACTGGAATTGCATTTTAAGCATAGGAAAAGAGGCAGAACGTCCACAATGATGCACTTGGCCAAAAAGGGCGTATGCGTTTTTTCCTGAATCAGGAAAAAACGCATACGCACTTTTTAGCCAACCAAGCAAGCTTGCAAAGGAAATCTGCACTACAATGAAGTCTCACTTCCCCCCGGTCAGAAGGGCCATCTGAAAAAAGTGTAAAATCCAGAAAGGCAGGACAGGCCATGGAGAACTGGGAGCCTTGTTATGCTGATGGGCGGGATGTAAATTGCCAACAGACACTCGGGAGAAGTGTATGGTGTTTCCTGAAACATCTAAAAAACAAAGCAACAGAGCCTAGGGCACTTCCACTTATGGTCCTATAGCTTAGGGAAATTAAAATCAAAAAGACACAGCCACCCCACAGTTTGGGACAGCTCTGTTTACAAGAACCTCGTTTACGGTACAAGTTCAATATCGCAGAAAGTGAAAAATGGATAAAGAAGTTGTGGTACTTATGTACAATGCAAAATCACTGAGCCATGAAATCTATGTCATCAGGCCCGTAGCAGCATAATGAGTGGATTCAGGTATGATGATTCTAACTGAAATATGTCACACAGAAAAAGAAACATCATAAGATATCACTAATACATGGAATGTGAACTTGGCTACACATGAACTGAATTACAAAACAGAACAGGGTCTCAAGTTTAGAAAACCAACTTATGCTTCCTTAAGGGGGAAAGTGAGTTGGGGTGCTGCATAAAACCAGAGTTTGAAATTAGCACAGATACCATTCAATAAGCCAAATATGTAATAGACAAGACCTACCCCTTGCTCAACAAAATGGACTCAACAATGAGGTATCACCTCACACCTGATAGAATGGGCATCATGAGAAAATCTACAAACAAAAATGCTGGAAAGGGTGTGGAGAAAAGGAACCCTCTTCCACTATTGTTGGGAATATAAATTGATACAGTCACTACGGAGAACAATATGGAGTTTCTTAAGAAACTAACAATAGAATTACCATATGATACAGCAATCCCAGTACTGGACATATACCCAGACAAAACCATAAATCAAAACGAGACATTCACCGCAATGTTCATTGCATCACTATTTACAATATCGAGGTAATGGAAGCAACCTAAATGCCCACAGACAGACGAATGCATAAAGCTGTGGTACATATATAAAATGGAATATTACTAAGCCATGAAAAGGAATGAAATTGGGTCATTTGTAGAGACGTCGATGGATCTAGAGACTGTCATACAGAGTGAAGTAAGTCAGAAAGAGAAAAACAAATCTTGTATATTCATGCATATATGTGGAACCTAGAAAAACTGTACAGATTAACCATTTTGCAAGGCATAAATAGAGCAACAGATGTAGACAACAAATGTATGGACAACAAGGGGGGAAAGCTGTTGGGGGGGTGGTGGTGGGAGGAGTTGAGAGACTGGGATTGGCATGTATACATTTATATGTATAAAATAGATAACCAATAAGAACCTGCTGTATAAAAATATAAAATAAAATTCAAAATTAAAAAGAAATAAAATTTAAAAAATAAAACAGAAAAAACAATTATTCCCTTCACATACATGTATTTATATGAATAAATTATTTCCATGCTTATATCTGTAAATACAAAAAAGAGGAATAAAATCTACCTTGAACCAAAAACGAAAAAGAGAAAAAAAACACAGAACCCACCAGTTCCACAGAGGAAAACCGTATCAGGGCACTTGCTCCAGTTGTAAACAATTCTGAAGTTGGCCAGTGGTGGGGAATCGTCTCCCATTCAGCCAGCAGCCCCCACGCAACAAGCGTCCTCATTGCAAAGCTGGGGCACCGTGCCGAGGCATCTGTGAGTAAACGTGAGCTGAGCCCCAGGCCAGTTGCTGCTGAACTATTCCCACCCGTCCCAGGTAAAACACCTGAATATATACAAGGACTTGAAAGCCTAGAGGAAGGGCCATAGAGCCACACGAGTGACAGCATGCCGGCCGACTTGGTGCCTGCAGGCCAGCCAGGATGGTCCTGGCCCTGGGTGCTCTTCTGGAAGATTTCCATTTCCCTGACTGAGATACCCGTCCTGTCCCTGCCCCCACTGCTTTTTTCCTTCCTCACCTCTGCCCAGGGAGAAATTCCAGCAGCAGGTATGGGTGACACATCCTCTTCTTTAGCAGGTGGCAGCCTGGCAACTGCTGCAGAAAGTCCAGCAGAGCCCCACTCACACTGGGCCACCCACAAAGCCGTGGCCTCTCACTCCCTCCCACCAGCCCAGCCCCGAGACTGCTGACAGGGCAGAGAAAATGGCGTCAGGCACGGCTGCAGGGGCTCTTGCTGCCTGGAGTGGTATTTATATTGATCTCAACCCAGGCACACCTGGGGAGGGCTGGCCCGCACGGTAAGGCTGCCCAGGTCAGCCAATCATCACCCCTCAGGGGCTCACAGTTGCAGAAAATGGAACTTGCTGAACCGGCCAGGTCCAAGGAACAGGTGTGGGCTCCTGAGAGTCAGGATAGACAAGGGGCTGCAGCTTTGGCTTGTTTTCTAATCATTTTATCTGGCCCATGAGTG
This sequence comes from Pseudorca crassidens, assembly GCF_039906515.1. Taxonomy (NCBI): domain Eukaryota; kingdom Metazoa; phylum Chordata; class Mammalia; order Artiodactyla; family Delphinidae; genus Pseudorca; species Pseudorca crassidens. Next base: position 910,780 of record NW_027136308.1, read on the forward strand.
GGAGACAACTTCAAGAAAACCCTCTCCTTATGAGAGGAACCCAGGAGTCAGGGAGAGGAGGGGTGGGTGGTGGTTGGAGACAGAGGCCTGGTGCCCCGGGTGCAGTGGAAGTCTCTGGAAGACCAGGTGGAGGGAGGCCGCACAGAGTGACGCCCAGGGTCACAGACCTGTCGCAGCTGCTGTTTGTTAGTTCAAGTCCTGCTCTGAGGTGCTCTGTGCCAGCTCTGAGCGACAGGTGAGCTGGGGGTGCTCTGCAATGAGGGCTATGTGCACGGTTCCTGTGTGCCCAGCCCTGCCATGGTACCTGCAAGGGTAGCTCTGTATCCTGGGAAGGGCCTGACCACGAGAGCCCCGTGGGCTGGGGTGGGGGTGGGGTACCTGCCCAGGTGAGCTCCATATTCTGGGATTGGTCTGACCACGAGAGCCCCATGGGCTGCTGGGGACCTGGTAAAGGATGTCAGGACAGTCAGTGAAGCCACCGAGGATATACCTCCAGTTGCTCCTAATTCCTACACCCTGCTGGTCATTCTACCAACCACCAGGACATGGTATTCTGTATTAGTCTTCAATGATGCCTTCTTTTGTATTCCATTAGTCCCAGAGTCACAAGAAATTTTGGCTTGTGAGTGGCAGGACTCAACATACAACTAAAACAATACTTCCGGGCCGTCTTGCCCCAAGGGTGCAAAAATTCCCACACCATCTTTGGGGAAAGCTTAGCTAAAGACCTAAAAGTTCTACCTCTGGAAAAGGAAACCCTCCTTCAGTACGCAGACGACATTCTGATCGCCAGCCCTACTAAGGAGGCCTCTGAACTACCAAGCCAATAAAGGATAGAAGTTGTCCAAGAAAAAGCTCAAATATCACAGACTGCGGTGACCTGCCTGGGCTTCATTCTCACAGAAGGTCGGAGAAGCCCATCCCAGGAAAGGGAAGAAACCATTTGCAGCCTTACCCCTTTCTAAAACTAGAAGACAGCTTAGGGGTTCCTGGGGAGGCCAGGGTTTGCTGCTTCTGGATCCCTAACTACAGTCTACTAGCTGGGCCTCTATATGAAACACTGAAAGGAAAAGATGATGATCCTTTTGAATAGAATCCAGAAGTGGCCTTTCAAGAATGGAAAGAGCAGTCAATTCAGACCCTTGCCCTGGAACTCCCTAATTTAGCTAAACCCTTTGACCTTTACATTCCCGGTGAAAGGTGAATCGCCATTGGAGAATTAGTGCAAAAACTGGGACCACTTGAAATGGAACAATGCAAGAATGCCATCCAGGTAGGATAAACTACGGTCACCAAGGGGCTTGGCCCACTGCCGCATCTGGCCAAGATACTGGCGGTATCTAAAAACCTGGAAATCAGCAGCCCAAAAGGCCACCTCCTTCCTAAGGGAAAAGGACCCCACGTGGTGATCCTAACCACCAACGATGCCCTGAAGTTGCAGGGTTCGCTCCGTGGGCACACCGACCTCGAGTGAGGAGGCCCTCCAACTCCAACATCCAGAGAGATAACCGGGGGCAACAGGGCACCATGACGACTCGTGTGAACATCACTTGACCTGGAGTTTCTCTCATAAAACAATAAGAGTGTGTCCCAAAAGAGTAGACTACTGCTTGCAGGACTTACTGCACCCAGAGGGGAGCTAATAATCTTGGCGGGGGAACCGTATATCACACTGTCACCATAGAAAAGCCTACAGACACCGTGATGATGGTGGCCAATAAGACCGGCTGGACTCCTGTTTACTTCAAAAGGCTGTTGACTCAGTGGTCATCATGGTCCTTGATCACCACTGACCCTGGACTGTCTGGGAGTTGAGCGGGCAGGGCTCTGACACCTGGTGCTGTTTGTACGTTAATTCAGGGGCCTAATTGAAGAAAGCGCAGACTACTGGTCAGAGCATCTAGGCTGGCAGAAACGGTCAGCCTAAGGTGGCCGAACAAATGTGGGGCGGGGTGAAACCGGCCCCCACAGCGTCTCTGCACATCTCTTTCCTGGACCCTTAAAGGTCATTAGAATCTATAACACTTCCAATGCTGGTGCTCAGGTGGACGAGCAGGGAGGCAGGGGGCCTGGGGACAATCAACGTCACCTGGAGGCTGCTGGGGAGAAGCTCTGACCCTCGCCCCCGGGTATTAGGGCTCCCAACTCAGCACTCAGCAGTTACAGAAGAAGTGTCTGCACCCTCAGCACTCCAAGAATGAGGAACGGGACAAAAGGCAGAGGAGGGGTTTGTCCCCAGCAAAGCCCATTAAAAACCCCTGGGAGATAAAAATAGAATCTGGGCAATAAAGTCAAGTCTAACCTTTTTTATCCTTTGTGCTTTGTCTAATTTCACGTGCTCCTAGGGTCCCGCATGCAGAGGTTCCACACCCGGCACTTCAGACCAGATTTCCTAGTGCAGAATGGCTGGGTCGACACCTCAGCTCCTGGGGCCCAGTGCAGACTCCGCGATATAGAGCCTGAGCTGCAGCCAACCTGGCCCTCGAGAGCTCCGCCCCCTCCCTCCCACTGACTCTGACAGGATCTCTACACAGCAGCCCAGCCCACAGCCCACGGGGTAGTGCATGCTCTCACCTCTCCATTCTCTGATCAAAATATAAAGTTTCCTTTGCTTGTGAACCAAACTCAGTCTCGATCTGTTGGCCCCAATGACACTGGGCAGGGGGACACTTGTTGGGGTCCACTCTGGAGGGTCAGTAACAGAAATTGAGACTATTGTAACCTCAATGAACAGATGTGTGAGCCAAACTGTAGTTAACATAGAACAGTGTATAAGGCTCGGGTAAAATAAGATGTTTCTAACACTTCCATTTGATATTTCCATCACTTTATTATAAGCAAGTTCAGTGAAAAGGTTTGTCTTATTTGTCAGGTCAATATTAGAGAAACGAAGTGATTTCTTTCCAAGGATGTACATCTAATAATCTTGGTTAAAGCTTCAATCTTGTTTTAAATGCTTTTCCATTGAAAATGATACCTCTCTTTCAGCTCCCCCATTTCTGAGAAGTATAAAATCTTATAATTTATTATTACCAAAGGGGAAAGGTGGGAGGAGGGATAAATTAACAGTTTGGGATTAACACATACACACTGCTATGTATAAAATAGATCATCAACAAGGAACTACTGTATAGCACAGGGAACTACACTCAACATTTTGCAATAACCTATAAGGGGAAATAATCTGAAAAAGAATAGATATTTTTATTGACATCATCTATCAATGACAGTTAAAGTGTAACCTAAGGGAAGCTGGTGGTGAGTGCTTCTGACCCTGAAGACTTCAATCATCTAAAGTTTGGACTCTGCCTACTTCCCAAGGCCCTTAATGAACATATGTGTAGCCGTAGCTTAAAAAATTCCCCAGTTTGGGTTTCGGGGAGACACTGATTTTGAAAAAGCCCTGGTGTTCTCCTTACATGAATGGGACTCTTCCTACTGCTAAAACATGTCTGTCACACCCAGAGGATGGTATACCGTCTGATCGGGAAGAGTTTGGAAAAGGCATCTCATCTCCTCATCTCCTGGTGCTCGGGTTCACCCCTCCAGCGTCTTTACTAACAGTCTCCCCACTTGGAGATGTCAGCACTGTCAACATCCTGTTGCGTACAGTTTGGAATTTGTCCAGAGGATGAAGCGGAAGGATGAGGAACAATGAGAGACAAGTCCTAGGTGTTCAGACAGGCACATGTCACTCTAATTTCCAATCAGGAAGACGAATTGACCAAAGGCTAGGGTTGCCCATGGAAACAGTATAGGGCTTGAGGAAATCCCGCTGCTTTGTGGCCAGTTCCCATAAACACAAGTTGAACAATGGAACTCAGGGGCAGTAAAATTCACAAAACTGCAGAGTTGAAAATATCCATCACTGAAAAATGTCTTGAGGAAAGTCAGAGAAAAGGACTTGTAAGCAAGGGAGAATGGCAGGAAAGGGATTTGAGGAGGTAGAAAGGACTCGCCATTAAGCACAAGAAAAGGAGCTGAACATTGCCAACATTGCAGTTGGCCAAAAAGGGTGTATGCGTTTTTTTCTGTATATATTCAAGAAAAGGGCATACACTTTTTTAGCCAACCAAACAGGTGGGCACTGGAAGTCAATACTACAAAAGATATCACTTCGCATCAGTCAGAAGAGCCATCCTCATAAAGCGTAAACAACAGAAATGCAGGACAGGGCAAGGAGAAGAGGGAGCCCTGTGAGACTTATAGTGGAAATGTATATTGCCAACGGCCATTCTGGAGAAGTGTATTGTGTTTACTAAAGCATCTAAAAAATGAGCTACAGAGCATAGGGCACTTGCACTCATGGGCGTATATCTTGAGAAAAACAAAAATCGAGAGGACACAGGCACCCCAATGTTTACCCCCTCTCTGTTTAAAAGATCCTCAACTAGGGTATAACTTAAATGTCTCTGGAGGGAAAAAATGGGTAGAGATGTGGTACTTAGGTAGAGTGGAATATTATTCAGCCTGGAAATCAATGAAATATGGCCAGTTGTAACAACTCCGGAGGAGTTACGTATGATCTTTCTAAGTGACAGAATTCAAAAAGAAAAAGACACATATCATAAGATATCACTTAAAGGTGGAATCCAAAATGGCTACACATGAAATAAATTACAAAACAAAAACATAGTCAAATATGTAGAAAACACGCATAAGGCTGCTAAACGGGAAAGGTGGGGAGGGGTGAGGCATCACCCAGGAGGTTGAAATTAGCAAAGATACCATTCCAAATACCAAACTGATAATCAACAAGGCCTACACGGTAGCTAAAAGAACTGCACTCAGCACACTCAAGTCACCGGAAAAGAATATATACGACTGGTAAGAATCTGAAAAAGAATTTACTGATGTCTCTCTGTACGTGAATCAAGTGGATGTACAGCAGCAAGAAACAGAGCTTTGAAAATCAGCTGTAACCAATATAGTAATAAATTGAAAAAAATAAACGACAGAGAGACAGAGAAAACCTCTTACAACTTTTCCTCAGGGCCGGTGATGCAACATGGATTGAACACATCTAGACCCACAGCAGGATGAGACATAAGGCTGGAAACTGTTTGCGCTAAGAGAAATGTGAGGTTGGGTGAGGAAATGCACACCTTTTAAAGTAATACTACCTGGTACCCATTCAATGGGTCCCAAATATGCAGGTTCAAGGGATCTTCCTACAGCTAAAACATGCATGGAAAACCCAGAGGACTGTACACCATGTGATCAGGAGATGTGTCTAAAATGCAGCTCATTTATCCTCTCCTGGTGCTCCTGTTCACCATTCCAGCCACGTTACTTAGAATCTCCCCACTTGGAGAATCAGCACATTTCAACTTGTGTTTCACACATTTTGCAAATTGTGAGGAGGATGAACGGGGAACCAATGAGAGAATAGTTGTAGGGGTTTGGACGGGCACATATCACTCTAATTTCCCATTAAGAATAAGAATTGAAAAAAGGCTCAGCCCGCCTCGCCCGAGCCAAAATAGGGCCTGAAGCAATCCTGCGGGTTTGAGGCCAGCTCACAAAAGAGCAACTTAAAAAATGGAGCTCAGGGTCACTGCAATTCACAAACCTGCAGAGTTATAAATGAAAACTAACGTCCAAAAATATGTTGAGGTAAGGCAAAGAAGAGGATCTGAATGCAAGACAGAATTGCAAGAAACAGATTTCAAGAGATAGATTGGACTCGTCTTTAAAGCACATGAAAAGCGGCAGAATTTCGACAATGATGCAGTTGGCCCAAAAGGGCGTATGCGTTTTTTCCTGATTATATCCAGGAAAAAACGCATACGCACTTTATGGGCAACGAAGCAAGCAAGCAATGCAAATGTGCACAACAAAGAAGTCTCATTTCCCACTGGTCAAAAGGGCCATCTTAAAAAATTGTAAAAACCAGAAATGCAGGACAGGCCATGGAGAACAGGGAGCCTTTATACGCTGATGGGTAGTGTGTGAACTGCCGAGAGCCACTCTGGAGAAGTGTATGGTGGTTCCTAAATCATCTAAAAAACAGAGCTACGGAGCATAGGACACTTCCAATCATGGGAGTATATCTAGGGAAATCTAAAAATTAACAAGACACAAGCACACCACAGTTTAGGGCTACTCTGTTTACAAGAACCTCAACTTCAGTATACCTTAAATATCCCAGGAAAGAGAACAATGGATAAAGAAGATGTGGTACTTATGTACAATGGAATATCTCTTCACCATGAAATCAATGTAATAAGGCTAGTAGAAGGATAAAGAGTGGATTTAGGTCCGATAATACTACTTGAAATAAGTCAAACAGAAAAAGAAACATATCATAAGATATCACTTATAGAGGGAGGGTAAATATGGCTGCACAAGAAATGAATTACAGAACAGAACAGTGTCTCACATTTAGAAAACACACTTATTTCAGCTTAAGGGGAAAGGAGAGGTGGGGTGATGCATAAAACCAGAGTTTGAAATTAGCACAGATACCGTTCAATAAACCAAATAGATATTAGACAAGATCTACACCTTGCTCAATGAACTGGCCTCAACACACCCTATACACCGCAGAGAAATATATCTGAGTAATAAGAATCTTAAAACCCATGTATTGATATATCTCCATAAGGGAATCAAGTGTGTGCAGAGTGGCACAAACACAGCAGTGAAAATGAGCTAAACCCCATTATAGAAATAAATTTTAAAAACAAAACGCAGAAACAATGAAAGAGAGAAAAATTCTTACAAAATTCGCTCAGGGGCTGTGATGCAACCTGGATTGACCACATATAAACCCACAGCTGGATAAGACATAAGGCTGGACACTTGGGGCTGAGAGGATTGATGAGCTTTGGTGAGCAACTGCCAAAAGTTTAATGCAATACTTCATGCTACTCATTCCAAGGGTCCCAACACTCCAGGTTGAAGGGAATCTTCCTACAGCTAAACCATGCTTGGGAAACCCAGCGACTGGTATACCATATGATCGGGAAAGGTTTCTAAAACGCACCTCATTTTTCCTCTCCTGGGGCTCCGGATCGACATTCCAGCCGCTTTACCAAAAATATCCCCACATGGAGAGTCAATGCCTTTAAGTTCTGGTATCGCACAGTCTGCAGTTAGTGCGGAGGATGAATGGGAAGAGGGGGAACCAGTGAGAAACTAGCTGTAGCGGTTTCAATGGGCACATGTCACTCTAAATTCACATCAGTAAGAAGAATAAACCAAAGGCACAGCAAGGTGCCCCAGAAGAAGAATAGGGCCTGAAGGAATCCTGTGGTTATGAGGCAAGATCACAAAAATAAGAGCTGAAAAATGGAGCTAAGGGCCACTGCAATTCAAAAACTTGCAGAGTTATAAAGGCCAACTATTTTCAAAATATATATTGAGGTAAGGCTATGAAGAGGCATTGAAAGCAAGGCAGAATTGCAGGAAAACGATTTCAGGAGGTAGACTGGAATTGCATTTAAAGCATAGGAAAAGAGGCAGAACGTCCACAATGATGCACTTGGCCAAAAAGGGTGTATGCCTTTTTTCCTGAATTTATTCAGGAAAAAAGGCATACGCCCTTTTTGGCCAACCAAGCAAGCTTGCAAAGGAAATCTGCACTACAATGAAGTCTCACTTCCCCCTGGTCAAAAGGGCCATCTGAAAAAAGTGTAAAATCCAGAAAGGCAGGACAGGCCATGGAGAACTGGGAGCCTTGTTATGCTGATGGGCGGGATGTGTATGGTGTTTCCTGAAACATCTAAAAAACAAAGCAACAGAGCCTAGGGCACTTCCACTTATGGTCCTATAGCTTAGGGAAATTAAAATCAAAAAGACACAGCCACCCCAAAATTTGGGACGCCTCTGTTTACAAGAACCTCGTTAACCGTACAAGTTCAATATCAAAGAAAGTGAAAAATGGATAAAGAACTTGTGGTACTTACGTACAATGCAGTATCACTCAGTAATGAAATCTATGTCATCAGGCCCGTAGCAGCATAATGAGTGGATTCAGGTACGATGATTCTAACTGAAATAAGACACACAGAAAAAGAAACATCATAAGATATCACTAATACACGGAATGTAAACTTGGCTACACAGGAACTGAATACCAAAACAGAACAGGGTCTCAAATTTAGAAAACCAACTTATGCTTGCTTAAGGGGAAAGTGAGTTGGGGTGCTGCATAAAACCAGAGATTGAAATGAACACAGATAAAGTTCCTTAAGCCAAATATGGAATAGACAAGAGCTACTCCTTGCTCAACGAAATGGACTCAACACCCCATATTAAACGCCTAAGAATGTACCTGAGTAGTAAGTATCTTAAAACCTATGGATTGCTATGTCTCCAAAAGAGAATCAAGCATGTGTACAGGGGCATAAACGCAGCAGTGATAGGATTGGAGAGGTTCAGTGAGCAAATGAAGACCCTTTGAAGTCATATTGCATGGTACCCATTCCACGGGTCTCAACTCTCCAGGTTTAAGGTATTCTTCCTTCAGCTAAAACATGCATGTGGAACCCAGAGTATGATCAACCGTGTGAACGGGAGACATGTTCAAATATGTCTCAGTTTTCCTCCCCTGGTACTCGGGTGCAACATTCCAGACGCTTTACTAACACTCTCCCCACTTGGAGAGTCAGCGCCTTTAAACTCCTGTTTGGCCTAGTTTGCAATTTCTGCGGAAGATGAACAGAAATAGGGAGAACCAATGAGAGACTAGCTGGAGGTGTCTGGACGGGCAAATTTAACTCTCATTTCCCACCAGGAAGAGGAAATAACCAAAGGCTCAGCATGCCGTGCCGGAACCAGATTAGGGCCTGAAGACATCCTGCGGTGTTGCAGCCAGCTCACAAGAAAGCGAGTTGAAGAAAGGAGCTCAGGGGCACTGTAATTCACAAAACTGCAGAGTTATAAATGACAGCTATCGTCCAAAAATATACTGAAGTAAGGCTGCCAAGAGGACTTGAAAGCGGGGCAGAATTGCAGGAAACCGATTTCAGGAGGTAGACTGGAATTGCATTGAAAGCATAGGAAAAGAGGCAGAACGTCCACAATGATGCACTTGGCCAAAAAGGGCGTATGCGTTTTTTCCTGAATATATTCAGGAAAAAAGGCATACGCCCTTTTTGGCCAACCAAGCAAACTTGCAAAGGAAATCTGCACTACAATGAAGTCTCACTTCCCCCCGGTCAAAAGGGCCATCTGAAAAAAGTGTAAAATCCAGAAAGGCAGGACAGGCCATGGAGAACTGGGAGCCTTGTTATGCTGATGGGCGGGATGTAAATTGCCAACAGACACTCGGGAGAAGTGTATGGTGTTTCCTGAAACATCTAAAAAACAAAGCAACAGAGCCTAGGGCACTTCCACTTATGGTCCTATAGCTTAGGGAAATTAAAATCAAAAAGACACAGCCACCCCAAACATTGGGACGCCTCTGTTTACAAGAACCTCGTTTACAGTACAAGTTCAACATCGCAGAAAGTGAAAAATGGATAAAGAAGTTGTGGTATTTACTTACAAAGCAATATCACTCAGCAATGAAATCTATGTCATCAGGCCCTTAGCAGCACAATCAGTGGATTCAGGTATGATGATTCTAACTGAAATAAGTCACACAGAAAAAGAAACATCATAAGATATCAGTAATACACGGAATGTAAACTTGGCTCCACAGGAACTGAATTACAGAACAGAACAGGGTCTCAAATTTAGAAAACCAACTTATGCTTGCTTAAGGGTAAAGGTGAGTTGGGGTGCTGCATAAAACCAGAGATTGAAATGAGCACAGATAAAGTTCCTTAAGCCAAATATGGAATAGACAAGAGCTACTCCTTGCTCAACGAAATGGACTCAACACCGCATATTAAACGCCTAAGAATGTACCTGACTAGTAAGTATCTTAAAACCTATGGATTGCTATGTCTCCGAAAGAGAATCAAGCATGTGTACAGGGGCATAAACGCAGCAGTGATAGGATTGGAGAGGTTCGGTGAGCAAATGAAGACCCTTTGAAGTCATATTGCATGGTACCCATTCCACGGGTTTCAACTACCCAGGTTTAAGGTATTCTTCCTTCAGCTAAAACATGCATGTGGAACCTAGAGTATGATCAACCATGTGATCGGGAGACGTGTTCAAATATGTCTCAGTTTTCGTACCCTGGTACTCGGGTGCAACATTCCAGACGCTTTACTAACACCCTCCCGACTTGGAGAGTCAGTCCCTTTAACCTCCTGTTTGGCCCAGTTTGCAATTTCTGCGGAAGATGAACAGGAATAGCGAGAACCAATGAGAGACTAGCTGGAGGTGTCTGGACAGGCAAATTTAACTCTCATTTCCCACCAGGAAGAGGAATTAACCAAAGGCTCAGCGTGCCGTGCCGGAACCAGATTAGGGCCTGAAGCCATCCTGCGGTGTTGCGGCCAGCTCAAAAGAAAGCGAGTTGAAGAAAGGAGCTCAGGGGCACTGTAATTCACAAACCTGCAGAGTTATAAATGACAGCAATCGTCCAAAAATATACTGAAGTAAGGCTGCCAAGAGGACTTGAAAGCGGGGCAGAATTGCAGGAAACCGATTTCAGGAGGTAGACTGGAATTGCATTGAAAGCATAGGAAAAGAGGCAGAACGTCCACAATGATGCACTTGGCCAAAAAGGGCGTATGCGTTTTTTCCTGAATATATTCAGGAAAAAAGGCATATGCCCTTTTCGGCCAACCAAGCAAACTTGCAAAGGAAATCTGCACTACAATGAAGTCTCACTTCCCCCCGGTCAAAAGGGCCATCTGATAAAAGTGTAAAATCCAGAAAGGCAGGACAGGCCATGGAGAACTGGGAGCCTTGTTATGCTGATGGGCGGGATGTAAATTGCCAACAGACACTCGGGAGAAGTGTATGGTGTTTCCTGAAACATCTAAAAAACAAAGCAACAGAGCCTAGGGCACTTCCACTTATGGTCCTATAGCTTAGGGAAATTAAAATCAAAAAGACACAGCCACCCCAAACATTGGGACGCCTCTGTTTACAAGAACCTCGTTTACAGTACAAGTTCAACATCGCAGAAAGTGAAAAATGGATAAAGAAGTTGTGGTATTTACTTACAAAGCAATATCACTCAGCAATGAAATCTATGTCATCAGGCCCTTAGCAGCACAATGAGTGGATTCAGGTATGATGATTCTAACTGAAATAAGTCACACAGAAAAAGAAACATCATAAGATATCAGTAATACACGGAATGTAAACTTGGCTCCACAGGAACTGAATTACAGAACAGAACAGGGTCTCAAATTTAGAAAACCAACTTATGCTTGCTTAAGGGTAAAGGTGAGTTGGGGTGCTGCATAAAACCAGAGATTGAAATGAGCACAGATAAAGTTCCTTAAGCCAAATATGGAATAGACAAGAGCTACTCCTTGCTCAATGAAATGGACTCAACACCGCATATTAAACGCCTAAGAATGTACCTGACTAGTAAGTATCTTAAAACCTATGGATTGCTATGTCTCCGAAAGAGAATCAAGCATGTGTACAGGGGCATAAACGCAGCAGTGATAGGATTGGAGAGGTTCGGTGAGCAAATGAAGACCCTTTGAAGTCATATTGCATGGTACCCATTCCACGGGTTTCAACTACCCAGGTTTAAGGTATTCTTCCTTCAGCTAAAACATGCATGTGGAACCTAGAGTATGATCAACCATGTGATCGGGAGACGTGTTCAAATATGTCTCAGTTTTCGTACCCTGGTACTCGGGTGCAACATTCCAGACGCTTTACTAACACCCTCCCGACTTGGAGAGTCAGTACCTTTAACCTCCTGTTTGGCCCAGTTTGCAATTTCTGCGGAAGATGAACAGGAATAGCGAGAACCAATGAGAGACTAGCTGGAGGTGTCTGGACGGGCAAATTTAACTCTCATTTCCCACCAGGAAGAGGAATTAACCAAAGGCTCAGCGTGCCGTGCCGGAACCAGATTAGGGCCTGAAGCCATCCTGCGGTGTTGCGGCCAGGTCACAAGAAAGCGAGTTGAAGAAAGGAGCTCAGGGGCACTGTAATTCACAAACCTGCAGACTTATAAATGTCAGCTATCGTCCAAAAATATACTGAAGTAAGGCTGCCAAGAGGACTTGAAAGCGGGGCAGAATTGCAGGAACCCGATTTCAGGAGGTAGACTGGAATTGCATTGAAAGCATAGGAAAAGAGGCAGAACGTCCACAATGATGCACTTGGCCAAAAAGGGCGTATGCGTTTTTTCCTGAATATATTCAGGAAAAAACGCATACGCCCTTTTTGGCCAACCAAGCAAGCTTGCAAAGGAAATCTGCACTACAATGAAGTCTCCCTTCCCCCCGGTCAAAAGGGCCATCTGAAAAAAGTGTAAAATCCAGAAAGGCAGGACAGGCCATGGAGAACTGGGAGCCTTGTTATGCTGATGGGTGGGATGTAAATTGCCAACAGACACTCGGGAGAAGTGTATGGTGTTTCCTGAAACATCTAAAAAACAAAGCAACAGAGCCTAGGGCACTTCCACTTATGGTCCTATAGCTTAGGGAAATTAAAATCAAAAAGACACAGCCACCCCAAAGTTTGGGACGCCTCTGTTTACAAGAACCTCGTTTACAGTACAAGTTCAACATCGCAGAAAGTGAAAAATGGATAAAGAAGTTGTGGTATTTACTTACAAAGCAATATCACTCAGCAATGAAATCTATGTCATCAGGCCCTTAGCAGCACAATGAGTGGATTCAGGTATGATGATTCTAACTGAAATAAGTCACACAGAAAAAGAAACATCATAAGATATCAGTAATACACGGAATGTAAACTTGGCTCCACAGGAACTGAATTACAGAACAGAACAGGGTCTCAAATTTAGAAAACCAACTTATGCTTGCTTAAGGGTAAAGGTGAGTTGGGGTGCTGCATAAAACCAGAGATTGAAATGAGCACAGATAAAGTTCCTTAAGCCAAATATGGAATAGACAAGAGCTACTCCTTGCTCAACGAAATGGACTCAACACCGCATATTAAATGCCTAAGAATGTACCTGACTAGTAAGTATCTTAAAACCTATGGATTGCTATGTCTCCGAAAGAGAATCAAGCATGTGTACAGGGGCATAAACGCAGCAGTGATAGGATTGGAGAGGTTCGGTGAGCAAATGAAGACCCTTTGATGTCATATTGCATGGTACCCATTCCACGGGTTTCAACTACCCAGGTTTAAGGTATTCTTCCTTCAGGTAAAACATGCATGTGGAACCTAGAGTATGATCAACCATGTGATCGGGAGACGTGTTCAAATATGTCTCAGTTTTCGTACCCTGGTACTCGGGTGCAACATTCCAGACGCTTTACTAACACCCTCCCGACTTGGAGAGTCAGTCCCTTTAACCTCCTGTTTGGCCCAGTTTGCAATTTCTGCGGAAGATGAACAGGAATAGCGAGAACCAATGAGAGACTAGCTGGAGGTGTCTGGACGGGCAAATTTAACTCTCATTTCCCACCAGGAAGAGGAATTAACCAAAGGCTCAGCGTGCCGTGCCGGAACCAGATTAGGGCCTGAAGCCATCCTGCGGTGTTGCGGCCAGCTCAAAAGAAAGCGAGTTGAAGAAAGGAGCTCAGGGGCACTGTAATTCACAAACCTGCAGAGTTATAAATGACAGCAATCGTCCAAATATATACTGAAGTAAGGATGCCAAGAGGACTTGAAAGCGGGGCAGAATTGCAGGAAACCGATTTCAGGAGGTAGACTGGAATTGCATTGAAAGCATAGGAAAAGAGGCAGAACGTCCACAATGATGCACTTGGCCAAAAAGGGCGTATGCGTTTTTTCCTGAATATATTCAGGAAAAAACGCATACGCCCTTTTTGGCCAACCAAGCAAGCTTGCAAAGGAAATCTGCACTACAATGAAGTCTCACTTCCCCCCGGTCAAAAGGGCCATCTGAAAAAAGTGTAAAATCCAGAAAGGCAGGACAGGCCATGGAGAACTGGGAGCCTTGTTATGCTGATGGGCGGGATGTAAATTGCCAACAGACACTCGGGAGAAGTGTATGGTGTTTCCTGAAACATCTAAAAAACAAAGCAACAGAGCCTAGGGCACTTCCACTTATGGTCCTATAGCTTAGGGAAATTAAAATCAAAAAGACACAGCCACCCCAAACATTGGGACGCCTCTGTTTACAAGAACCTCGTTTACAGTACAAGTTCAACATCGCAGAAAGTGAAAAATGGATAAAGAAGTTGTGGTATTTACTTACAAAGCAATATCACTCAGCAATGAAATCTATGTCATCAGGCCCTTAGCAGCACAATGAGTGGATTCAGGTATGATGATTCTAACTGAAATAAGTCACACAGAAAAAGAAACATCATAAGATATCAGTAATACACGGAATGTAAACTTGGCTCCACAGGAACTGAATTACAGAACAGAACAGGGTCTCAAATTTAGAAAACCAACTTATGCTTGCTTAAGGGTAAAGGTGAGTTGGGGTGCTGCATAAAACCAGAGATTGAAATGAGCACAGATAAAGTTCCTTAAGCCAAATATGGAATAGACAAGAGCTACTCCTTGCTCAACGAAATGGACTCAACACCGCATATTAAACGCCTAAGAATGTACCTGACTAGTAAGTATCTTAAAACCTATGGATTGCTATGTCTCCGAAAGAGAATCAAGCATGTGTACAGGGGCATAAACGCAGCAGTGATAGGATTGGAGAGGTTCGGTGAGCAAATGAAGACCCTTTGAAGTCATATTGCATGGTACCCATTCCACGGGTTTCAACTACCCAGGTTTAAGGTATTCTTCCTTCAGCTAAAACATGCATGTGGAACCTAGAGTATGATCAACCATGTGATCGGGAGACGTGTTCAAATATGTCTCAGTTTTCGTACCCTGGTACTCGGGTGCAACATTCCAGACGCTTTACTAACACCCTCCCGACTTGGAGAGTCAGTCCCTTTAACCTCCTGTTTGGCCCAGTTTGCAATTTCTGCGGAAGATGAACAGGAATAGCGAGAACCAATGAGAGACTAGCTGGAGGTGTCTGGACAGGCAAATTTAACTCTCATTTCCCACCAGGAAGAGGAATTAACCAAAGGCTCAGCGTGCCGTGCCGGAACAAGATTAGGGCCTGAAGCCATCCTGCGGTGTTGCGGCCAGCTCAAAAGAAAGCGAGTTGAAGAAAGGAGCTCAGGGGCACTGTAATTCACAAACCTGCAGAGTTATAAATGACAGCAATCGTCCAAAAATATACTGAAGTAAGGCTGCCAAGAGGACTTGAAAGCGGGGCAGAATTGCAGGAAACCGATTTCAGGAGGTAGACTGGAATTGCATTGAAAGCATAGGAAAAGAGGCAGAACGTCCACAATGATGCACTTGGCCAAAAAGGGCGTATGCGTTTTTTCCTGAATATATTCAGGAAAAAAGGCATATGCCCTTTTCGGCCAACCAAGCAAACTTGCAAAGGAAATCTGCACTACAATGAAGTCTCACTTCCCCCCGGTCAAAAGGGCCATCTGATAAAAGTGTAAAATCCAGAAAGGCAGGACAGGCCATGGAGAACTGGGAGCCTTGTTATGCTGATGGGCGGGATGTAAATTGCCAACAGACACTCGGGAGAAGTGTATGGTGTTTCCTGAAACATCTAAAAAACAAAGCAACAGAGCCTAGGGCACTTCCACTTATGGTCCTATAGCTTAGGGAAATTAAAATCAAAAAGACACAGCCACCCCAAAGTTTGGGACGCCTCTGTTTACAAGAACCTCGTTTACAGTACAAGTTCAACATCGCAGAAAGTGAAAAATGGATAAAGAAGTTGTGGTATTTACTTACAAAGCAATATCACTCAGCAATGAAATCTATGTCATCAGGCCCTTAGCAGCACAATGAGTGGATTCAGGTATGATGATTCTAACTGAAATAAGTCACACAGAAAAAGAAACATCATAAGATATCAGTAATACACGGAATGTAAACTTGGCTACACAGGAACTGAATTACAGAACAGAACAGGGTCTCAAATTTAGAAAACCAACTTATGCTTGCTTAAGGGTAAAGGTGAGTTGGGGTGCTGCATAAAACCAGAGATTGAAATGAGCACAGATAAAGTTCCTTAAGCCAAATATGGAATAGACAAGAGCTACCTCTTGCTCAACGAAATGGACTCAACACCGCATATTAAATGCCTAAGAATGTACCTGACTAGTAAGTATCTTAAAACCTATGGATTGCTATGTCTCCGAAAGAGAATCAAGCATGTGTACAGGGGCATAAACGCAGCAGTGATAGGATTGGAGAGGTTCGGTGAGCAAATGAAGACCCTTTGAAGTCATATTGCATGGTACCCATTCCACGGGTTTCAACTACCCAGGTTTAAGGTATTCTTCCTTCAGCTAAAACATGCATGTGGAACCTAGAGTATGATCAACCATGTGATCGGGAGACGTGTTCAAATATGTCTCAGTTTTCGTACCCTGGTACTCGGGTGCAACATTCCAGACGCTTTACTAACACCCTCCCGACTTGGAGAGTCAGTCCCTTTAACCTCCTGTTTGGCCCAGTTTGCAATTTCTGCGGAAGATGAACAGGAATAGTGAGAACCAATGAGAGACTAGCTGGAGGTGTCTGGACGGGCAAATTTAACTCTCATTTCCCACCAGGAAGAGGAATTAACCAAAGGCTCAGCGTGCCGTGCCGGAACCAGATTAGGGCCTGAAGCCATCCTGCGGTGTTGCGGCCAGCTCAAAAGAAAGCGAGTTGAAGAAAGGAGCTCAGGGGCACTGTAATTCACAAACCTGCAGAGTTATAAATGACAGCTATCGTCCAAAAATATACTGAAGTAAGGCTGCCAAGAGGACTTGAAAGCGGGGCAGAATTGCAGGAAACCGATTTCAGGAGGTAGACTGGAATTGCATTGAAAGCATAGGAAAAGAGGCAGAACGTCCACAATGATGCACTTGGCCAAAAAGGGCGTATGCGTTTTTTCCTGAATATATTCAGGAAAAAACGCATACGCCCTTTTTGGCCAACCAAGCAAGCTTGCAAAGGAAATCTGCACTACAATGAAGTCTCACTTCCCCCCGGTCAAAAGGGCCATCTGAAAAAAGTGTAAAATCCAGAAAGGCAGGACAGGCCATGGAGAACTGGGAGCCTTGTTATGCTGATGGGCGGGATGTAAATTGCCAACAGACACTCGGGAGAAGTGTATGGTGTTTCCTGAAACATCTAAAAAACAAAGCAACAGAGCCTAGGGCACTTCCACTTATGGTCCTATAGCTTAGGGAAATTAAAATCAAAAAGACACAGCCACCCCAAAGTTTGGGACGCCTCTGTTTACAAGAACCTCGTTTACAGTACAAGTTCAACATCGCAGAAAGTGAAAAATGGATAAAGAAGTTGTGGTATTTACTTACAAAGCAATATCACTCAGCAATGAAATCTATGTCATCAGGCCCTTAGCAGCACAATGAGTGGATTCAGGTATGATGATTCTAACTGAAATAAGTCACACAGAAAAAGAAACATCATAAGATATCAGTAATACACGGAATGTAAACTTGGCTACACAGGAACTGAATTACAGAACAGAACAGGGTCTCAAATTTAGAAAACCAACTTATGCTTGCTTAAGGGTAAAGGTGAGTTGGGGTGCTGCATAAAACCATAGATTGAAATGAGCACAGATAAAGTTCCTTAAGCCAAATATGGAATAGACAAGAGCTACTCCTTGCTCAACGAAATGGACTCAACACCGCATATTAAATGCCTAAGAATGTACCTGACTAGTAAGTATCTTAAAACCTATGGATTGCTATGTCTCCGAAAGAGAATCAAGCATGTGTACAGGGGCATAAACGCAGCAGTGATAGGATTGGAGAGGTTCGGTGAGCAAATGAAGACCCTTTGAAGTCATATTGCATGGTACCCATTCCACGGGTTTCAACTACCCAGGTTTAATGTATTCTTCCTTCAGCTAAAACATGCATGTGGAACCTAGAGTATGATCAACCATGTGATCGGGAGACGTGTTCAAATATGTCTCAGTTTTCGTACCCTGGTACTCGGGTGCAACATTCCAGACGCTTTACTAACACCCTCCCGACTTGGAGAGTCAGTCCCTTTAACCTCCTGTTTGGCCCAGTTTGCAATTTCTGCGGAAGATGAACAGGAATAGCGAGAACCAATGAGAGACTAGCTGGAGGTGTCTGGACGGGCAAATTTAACTCTCATTTCCCACCAGGAAGAGGAATTAACCAAAGGCTCAGCGTGCCGTGCCGGAACCAGATTAGGGCCTGAAGCCATCCTGCGGTGTTGCGGCCAGCTCAAAAGAAAGCGAGTTGAAGAAAGGAGCTCAGGGGCACTGTAATTCACAAACCTGCAGAGTTATAAATGACAGCTATCGTCCAAAAATATACTGAAGTAAGGCTGCCAAGAGGACTTGAAAGCGGGGCAGAATTGCAGGAAACCGATTTCAGGAGGTAGACTGGAATTGCATTGAAAGCATAGGAAAAGAGGCAGAACGTCCACAATGATGCACTTGGCCAAAAAGGGCGTATGCGTTTTCTCCTGAATATATTCAGGAAAAAACGCATACGCCCTTTTTGGCCAACCAAGCAAGCTTGCAAAGGAAATCTGCACTACAATGAAGTCTCACTTCCCCCCGGTCAAAAGGGCCATCTGAAAAAAGTGTAAAATCCAGAAAGGCAGGACAGGCCATGGAGAACTGGGAGCCTTGTTATGCTGATGGGCGGGATGTAAATTGCCAACAGACACTCGGGAGAAGTGTATGGTGTTTCCTGAAACATCTAAAAAACAAAGCAACAGAGCCTAGGGCACTTCCACTTATGGTCCTATAGCTTAGGGAAATTAAAATCAAAAAGACACAGCCACCCCAAAGTATGGGACGCCTCTGTTTACAAGAACCTCGTTTACAGTACAAGTTCAACATCGCAGAAAGTGAAAAATGGATAAAGAAGTTGTGGTATTTACTTACAAAGCAATATCACTCAGCAATGAAATCTATGTCATCAGGCCCGTAGCAGCACAATGAGTGGATTCAGGTATGATGATTCTAACTGAAATAAGTCACACAGAAAAAGAAACATCATAAGATATCAGTAATACACGGAATGTAAACTTGGCTACACAGGAACTGAATTACAGAACAGAACAGGGTCTCAAATTTAGAAAACCAACTTATGCTTGCTTAAGGGTAAAGGTGAGTTGGGGTGCTGCATAAAACCATAGATTGAAATGAGCACAGATAAAGTTCCTTAAGCCAAATATGGAATAGACAAGAGCTACTCCTTGCTCAACGAAATGGACTCAACACCGCATATTAAATGCCTAAGAATGTACCTGACTAGTAAGTATCTTAAAACCTATGGATTGCTATGTCTCCGAAAGAGAATCAAGCATGTGTACAGGGGCATAAACGCAGCAGTGATAGGATTGGAGAGGTTCGGTGAGCAAATGAAGACCCTTTGAAGTCATATTGCATGGTACCCATTCCACGGGTTTCAACTACCCAGGTTTAATGTATTCTTCCTTCAGCTAAAACATGCATGTGGAACCTAGAGTATGATCAACCATGTGATCGGGAGACGTGTTCAAATATGTCTCAGTTTTCGTACCCTGGTACTCGGGTGCAACATTCCAGACGCTTTACTAACACCCTCCCGACTTGGAGAGTCAGTCCCTTTAACCTCCTGTTTGGCCCAGTTTGCAATTTCTGTGGAAGATGAACAGGAATAGCGAGAACCAATGAGAGACTAGCTGGAGGTGTCTGGACGGGCAAATTTAACTCTCATTTCCCACCAGGAAGAGGAATTAACCAAAGGCTCAGCGTGCCGTGCCGGAACCAGATTAGGGCCTGAAGCCATCCTGCGGTGTTGCGGCCAGCTCAAAAGAAAGCGAGTTGAAGAAAGGAGCTCAGGGGCACTGTAATTCACAAACCTGCAGAGTTATAAATGACAGCTATCGTCCAAAAATATACTGAAGTAAGGCTGCCAAGAGGACTTGAAAGCGGGGCAGAATTGCAGGAAACCGATTTCAGGAGGTAGACTGGAATTGCATTGAAAGCATAGGAAAAGAGGCAGAACGTCCACAATGATGCACTTGGCCAAAAAGGGCGTATGCGTTTTCTCCTGAATATATTCAGGAAAAAACGCATACGCCCTTTTTGGCCAACCAAGCAAGCTTGCAAAGGAAATCTGCACTACAATGAAGTCTCACTTCCCCCCGGTCAAAAGGGCCATCTGAAAAAAGTGTAAAATCCAGAAAGGCAGGACAGGCCATGGAGAACTGGGAGCCTTGTTATGCTGATGGGCGGGATGTAAATTGCCAACAGACACTCGGGAGAAGTGTATGGTGTTTCCTGAAACATCTAAAAAACAAAGCAACAGAGCCTAGGGCACTTCCACTTATGGTCCTATAGCTTAGGGAAATTAAAATCAAAAAGACACAGCCACCCCAAAGTTTAGGACGCCTCTGTTTACAAGAACCTCGTTTACAGTACAAGTTCAACATCGCAGAAAGTGAAAAATGGATAAAGAAGTTGTGGTATTTACTTACAAAGCAATATCACTCAGCAATGAAATCTATGTCATCAGGCCCGTAGCAGCACAATGAGTGGATTCAGGTATGATGATTCTAACTGAAATAAGTCACACAGAAAAAGAAACATCATAAGATATCAGTAATACACGGAATGTAAACTTGGCTACACAGGAACTGAATTACAGAACAGAACAGGGTCTCAAATTTAGAAAACCAACTTATGCTTGCTTAAGGGGAAAGGTGAGTTGGGGTGCTGCATAAAACCAGAGATTGAAATGAGCACAGATAAAGTTCCTTAAGCCAAATATGGAATAGACAAGAGCTACCTCTTGCTCAACGAAATGGACTCAACACCGCATATTAAATGCCTAAGAATGTACCTGACTAGTAAGTATCTTAAAACCTATGGATTGCTATGTCTCCGAAAGAGAATCAAGCATGTGTACAGGGTATAAACGCAGCAGTGATAGGATTGGAGAGGTTCGGTGAGCAAATGAAGACCCTTTGAAGTCATATTGCATGGTACCCATTCCACGGGTTTCAACTACCCAGGTTTAAGGTATTCTTCCTTCAGCTAAAACATGCATGTGGAACCTAGAGTATGATCAACCATGTGATCGGGAGACGTGTTCAAATATGTCTCAGTTTTCGTACCCTGGTACTCGGGTGCAACATTCCAGACGCTTTACTAACACCCTCCCGACTTGGAGAGTCAGTCCCTTTAACCTCCTGTTTGGCCCAGTTTGCAATTTCTGCGGAAGATGAACAGGAATAGCGAGAACCAATGAGAGACTAGCTGGAGGTGTCTGGACGGGCAAATTTAACTCTCATTTCCCACCAGGAAGAGGAATTAACCAAAGGCTCAGCGTGCCGTGCCGGAACCAGATTAGGGCCTGAAGCCATCCTGCGGTGTTGCGGCCAGCTCAAAAGAAAGCGAGTTGAAGAAAGGAGCTCAGGGGCACTGTAATTCACAAACCTGCAGAGTTATAAATGACAGCTATCGTCCAAAAATATACTGAAGTAAGGCTGCCAAGAGGACTTGAAAGCGGGGCAGAATTGCAGGAAACCGATTTCAGGAGGTAGACTGGAATTGCATTGAAAGCATAGGAAAAGAGGCAGAACGTCCACAATGATGCACTTGGCCAAAAAGGGCGTATGCGTTTTTTCCTGAATATATTCAGGAAAAAACGCATACGCCCTTTTTGGCCAACCAAGCAAGCTTGCAAAGGAAATCTGCACTACAATGAAGTCTCACTTCCCCCCGGTCAAAAGGGCCATCTGAAAAAAGTGTAAAATCCAGAAAGGCAGGACAGGCCATGGAGAACTGGGAGCCTTGTTATGCTGATGGGCGGGATGTAAATTGCCAACAGACACTCGGGAGAAGTGTATGGTGTTTCCTGAAACATCTAAAAAACAAAGCAACAGAGCCTAGGGCACTTCCACTTATGGTCCTATAGCTTAGGGAAATTAAAATCAAAAAGACACAGCCACCCCAAAGTATGGGACGCCTCTGTTTACAAGAACCTCGTTTACAGTACAAGTTCAACATCGCAGAAAGTGAAAAATGGATAAAGAAGTTGTGGTATTTACTTACAAAGCAATATCACTCAGCAATGAAATCTATGTCATCAGGCCCGTAGCAGCACAATGAGTGGATTCAGGTATGATGATTCTAACTGAAATAAGTCACACAGAAAAAGAAACATCATAAGATATCAGTAATACACGGAATGTAAACTTGGCTACACAGGAACTGAATTACAGAACAGAACAGGGTCTCAAATTTAGAAAACCAACTTATGCTTGCTTAAGGGTAAAGGTGAGTTGGGGTGCTGCATAAAACCATAGATTGAAATGAGCACAGATAAAGTTCCTTAAGCCAAATATGGAATAGACAAGAGCTACTCCTTGCTCAACGAAATGGACTCAACACCGCATATTAAATGCCTAAGAATGTACCTGACTAGTAAGTATCTTAAAACCTATGGATTGCTATGTCTCCGAAAGAGAATCAAGCATGTGTACAGGGGCATAAACGCAGCAGTGATAGGATTGGAGAGGTTCGGTGAGCAAATGAAGACCCTTTGAAGTCATATTGCATGGTACCCATTCCACGGGTTTCAACTACCCAGGTTTAATGTATTCTTCCTTCAGCTAAAACATGCATGTGGAACCTAGAGTATGATCAACCATGTGATCGGGAGACGTGTTCAAATATGTCTCAGTTTTCGTACCCTGGTACTCGGGTGCAACATTCCAGACGCTTTACTAACACCCTCCCGACTTGGAGAGTCAGTCCCTTTAACCTCCTGTTTGGCCCAGTTTGCAATTTCTGCGGAAGATGAACAGGAATAGCGAGAACCAATGAGAGACTAGCTGGAGGTGTCTGGACGGGCAAATTTAACTCTCATTTCCCACCAGGAAGAGGAATTAACCAAAGGCTCAGCGTGCCGTGCCGGAACCAGATTAGGGCCTGAAGCCATCCTGCGGTGTTGCGGCCAGCTCAAAAGAAAGCGAGTTGAAGAAAGGAGCTCAGGGGCACTGTAATTCACAAACCTGCAGAGTTATAAATGACAGCTATCGTCCAAAAATATACTGAAGTAAGGCTGCCAAGAGGACTTGAAAGCGGGGCAGAATTGCAGGAAACCGATTTCAGGAGGTAGACTGGAATTGCATTGAAAGCATAGGAAAAGAGGCAGAACGTCCACAATGATGCACTTGGCCAAAAAGGGCGTATGCGTTTTCTCCTGAATATATTCAGGAAAAAACGCATACGCCCTTTTTGGCCAACCAAGCAAGCTTGCAAAGGAAATCTGCACTACAATGAAGTCTCACTTCCCCCCGGTCAAAAGGGCCATCTGAAAAAAGTGTAAAATCCAGAAAGGCAGGACAGGCCATGGAGAACTGGGAGCCTTGTTATGCTGATGGGCGGGATGTAAATTGCCAACAGACACTCGGGAGAAGTGTATGGTGTTTCCTGAAACATCTAAAAAACAAAGCAACAGAGCCTAGGGCACTTCCACTTATGGTCCTATAGCTTAGGGAAATTAAAATCAAAAAGACACAGCCACCCCAAAGTTTAGGACGCCTCTGTTTACAAGAACCTCATTTACAGTACAAGTTCAACATCGCAGAAAGTGAAAAATGGATAAAGAAGTTGTGGTATTTACTTACAAAGCAATATCACTCAGCAATGAAATCTATGTCATCAGGCCCGTAGCAGCACAATGAGTGGATTCAGGTATGATGATTCTAACTGAAATAAGTCACACAGAAAAAGAAACATCATAAGATATCAGTAATACACGGAATGTAAACTTGGCTACACAGGAACTGAATTACAGAACAGAACAGGGTCTCAAATTTAGAAAACCAACTTATGCTTGCTTAAGGGGAAAGGTGAGTTGGGGTGCTGCATAAAACCAGAGATTGAAATGAGCACAGATAAAGTTCCTTAAGCCAAATATGGAATAGACAAGAGCTACCTCTTGCTCAACGAAATGGACTCAACACCGCATATTAAATGCCTAAGAATGTACCTGACTAGTAAGTATCTTAAAACCTATGGATTGCTATGTCTCCGAAAGAGAATCAAGCATGTGTACAGGGGCATAAACGCAGCAGTGATAGGATTGGAGAGGTTCGGTGAGCAAATGAAGACCCTTTGAAGTCATATTGCATGGTACCCATTCCACGGGTTTCAACTACCCAGGTTTAAGGTATTCTTCCTTCAGCTAAAACATGCATGTGGAACCTAGAGTATGATCAACCATGTGATCGGGAGACGTGTTCAAATATGTCTCAGTTTTCGTACCCTGGTACTCGGGTGCAACATTCCAGACGCTTTACTAACACCCTCCCGACTTGGAGAGTCAGTCCCTTTAACCTCCTGTTTGGCCCAGTTTGCAATTTCTGCGGAAGATGAACAGGAATAGCGAGAACCAATGAGAGACTAGCTGGAGGTGTCTGGACGGGCAAATTTAACTCTCATTTCCCACCAGGAAGAGGAATTAACCAAAGGCTCAGCGTGCCGTGCCGGAACCAGATTAGGGCCTGAAGCCATCCTGCGGTGTTGCGGCCAGCTCAAAAGAAAGCGAGTTGAAGAAAGGAGCTCAGGGGCACTGTAATTCACAAACCTGCAGAGTTATAAATGACAGCTATCGTCCAAAAATATACTGAAGTAAGGCTGCCAAGAGGACTTGAAAGCGGGGCAGAATTGCAGGAAACCGATTTCAGGAGGTAGACTGGAATTGCATTGAAAGCATAGGAAAAGAGGCAGAACGTCCACAATGATGCACTTGGCCAAAAAGGGCGTATGCGTTTTTTCCTGAATATATTCAGGAAAAAACGCATACGCCCTTTTTGGCCAACCAAGCAAGCTTGCAAAGGAAATCTGCACTACAATGAAGTCTCACTTCCCCCCGGTCAAAAGGGCCATCTGAAAAAAGTGTAAAATCCAGAAAGGCAGGACAGGCCATGGAGAACTGGGAGCCTTGTTATGCTGATGGGCGGGATGTAAATTGCCAACAGACACTCGGGAGAAGTGTATGGTGTTTCCTGAAACATCTAAAAAACAAAGCAACAGAGCCTAGGGCACTTCCACTTATGGTCCTATAGCTTAGGGAAATTAAAATCAAAAAGACACAGCCACCCCAAACATTGGGACGCCTCTGTTTACAAGAACCTCGTTTACAGTACAAGTTCAACATCGCAGAAAGTGAAAAATGGATAAAGAAGTTGTGGTATTTACTTACAAAGCAATATCACTCAGCAATGAAATCTATGTCATCAGGCCCTTAGCAGCACAATGAGTGGATTCAGGTATGATGATTCTAACTGAAATAAGTCACACAGAAAAAGAAACATCATAAGATATCAGTAATACACGGAATGTAAACTTGGCTACACAGGAACTGAATTACAGAACAGAACAGGGTCTCAAATTTGGAAAACCAACTTATGCTTGCTTAAGGGGAAAGGTGAGTTGGGGTGCTGCATAAAACCAGAGATTGAAATGAACACAGATAAAGTTCCTTAAGCCAAATATGGAATAGACAAGAGCTACTCCTTGCTCAACGAAATGGACTCAACACCGCATATTAAATGCCTAAGAATGTACCTGACTAGTAAGTATCTTAAAACCTATGGATTGCTATGTCTCCGAAAGAGAATCAAGCATGTGTACAGGGGCATAAACGCAGCAGTGATAGGATTGGAGAGGTTCGGTGAGCAAATGAAGACCCTTTGAAGTCATATTGCATGGTACCCATTCCACGGGTTTCAACTACCCAGGTTTAAGGTATTCTTCCTTCAGCTAAAACATGCATGTGGAACCTAGAGTATGATCAACCATGTGATCGGGAGACGTGTTCAAATATGTCTCAGTTTTCGTACCCTGGTACTCGGGTGCAACATTCCAGACGCTTTACTAACACCCTCCCGACTTGGAGAGTCAGTCCCTTTAACCTCCTGTTTGGCCCAGTTTGCAATTTCTGCGGAAGATGAACAGGAATAGCGAGAACCAATGAGAGACTAGCTGGAGGTGTCTGGACGGGCAAATTTAACTCTCATTTCCCACCAGGAAGAGGAATTAACCAAAGGCTCAGCGTGCCGTGCCGGAACCAGATTAGGGCCTGAAGCCATCCTGCGGTGTTGCGGCCAGCTCAAAAGAAAGCGAGTTGAAGAAAGGAGCTCAGGGGCACTGTAATTCACAAACCTGCAGAGTTATAAATGACAGCTATCGTCCAAAAATATACTGAAGTAAGGCTGCCAAGAGGACTTGAAAGCGGGGCAGAATTGCAGGAAACCGATTTCAGGAGGCAGACTGGAATTGCATTGAAAGCATAGGAAAAGAGGCAGAACGTCCACAATGATGCACTTGGCCAAAAAGGGCGTATGCGTTTTTTCCTGAATATATTCAGGAAAAAACGCATACGCCCTTTTTGGCCAACCAAGCAAGCTTGCAAAGGAAATCTGCACTACAATGAAGTCTCACTTCCCCCCGGTCAAAAGGGCCATCTGAAAAAAGTGTAAAATCCAGAAA
This sequence comes from Pseudorca crassidens, assembly GCF_039906515.1. Lineage (NCBI taxonomy): Eukaryota > Metazoa > Chordata > Mammalia > Artiodactyla > Delphinidae > Pseudorca > Pseudorca crassidens. The sequence continues at coordinate 937,361 of NW_027136308.1, forward strand.
GGCAGGACAGGCCATGGAGAACTGGGAGCCTTGTTATGCTGATGGGCGGGATGTAAATTGCCAACAGACACTCGGGAGAAGTGTATGGTGTTTCCTGAAACATCTAAAAAACAAAGCAACAGAGCCTAGGGCACTTCCACTTATGGTCCTATAGCTTAGGGAAATTAAAATCAAAAAGACACAGCCACCCCAAACATTGGGACGCCTCTGTTTACAAGAACCTCGTTTACAGTACAAGTTCAACATCGCAGAAAGTGAAAAATGGATAAAGAAGTTGTGGTATTTACTTACAAAGCAATATCACTCAGCAATGAAATCTATGTCATCAGGCCCTTAGCAGCACAATGAGTGGATTCAGGTATGATGATTCTAACTGAAATAAGTCACACAGAAAAAGAAACATCATAAGATATCAGTAATACACGGAATGTAAACTTGGCTACACAGGAACTGAATTACAGAACAGAACAGGGTCTCAAATTTGGAAAACCAACTTATGCTTGCTTAAGGGGAAAGGTGAGTTGGGGTGCTGCATAAAACCAGAGATTGAAATGAACACAGATAAAGTTCCTTAAGCCAAATATGGAATAGACAAGAGCTACCTCTTGCTCAACGAAATGGACTCAACACCGCATATTAAATGCCTAAGAATGTACCTGACTAGTAAGTATCTTAAAACCTATGGATTGCTATGTCTCCGAAAGAGAATCAAGCATGTGTACAGGGGCATAAACGCAGCAGTGATAGGATTGGAGAGGTTCGGTGAGCAAATGAAGACCCTTTGAAGTCATATTGCATGGTACCCATTCCACGGGTTTCAACTACCCAGGTTTAAGGTATTCTTCCTTCAGCTAAAACATGCATGTGGAACCTAGAGTATGATCAACCATGTGATCGGGAGACGTGTTCAAATATGTCTCAGTTTTTGTACCCTGGTACTCGGGTGCAACATTCCAGATGCTTTACTAACACCCTCCCGACTTGGAGAGTCAGTCCCTTTAACCTCCTGTTTGGCCCAGTTTGCAATTTCTGCGGAAGATGAACAGGAATAGCGAGAACCAATGAGAGACTAGCTGGAGGTGTCTGGACGGGCAAATTTAACTCTCATTTCCCACCAGGAAGAGGAATTAACCAAAGGCTCAGCGTGCCGTGCCGGAACCAGATTAGGGCCTGAAGCCATCCTGCGGTGTTGCGGCCAGGTCACAAGAAAGCGAGTTGAAGAAAGGAGCTCAGGGGCACTGTAATTCACAAACCTGCAGAGTTATAAATGACAGCTATCGTCCAAAAATATACTGAAGTAAGGCTGCCAAGAGGACTTGAAAGCGGGGCAGAATTGCAGGAAACCGATTTCAGGAGGTAGACTGGAATTGCATTGAAAGCATAGGAAAAGAGGCAGAACGTCCACAATGATGCACTTGGCCAAAAAGGGCGTATGCGTTTTTTCCTGAATATATTCAGGAAAAAACGCATACGCCCTTTTTGGCCAACCAAGCAAGCTTGCAAAGGAAATCTGCACTACAATGAAGTCTCACTTCCCCCCGGTCAAAAGGGCCATCTGAAAAAAGTGTAAAATCCAGAAAGACAGGACAGGCCATGGAGAACTGGGAGCCTTGTTATGCTGATGGGCGGGATGTAAATTGCCAACAGACACTCGGGAGAAGTGTATGGTGTTTCCTGAAACATCTAAAAAACAAAGCAACAGAGCCTAGGGCACTTCCACTTATGGTCCTATAGCTTAGGGAAATTAAAATCAAAAAGACACAGCCACCCCAAAGTTTGGGACGCCTCTGTTTACAAGAATCTCGTTTACAGTACAAGTTCAACATCGCAGAAAGTGAAAAATGGATAAAGAAGTTGTGGTATTTACTTACAAAGCAATATCACTCAGCAATGAAATCTATGTCATCAGGCCCTTAGCAGCACAATGAGTGGATTCAGGTATGATGATTCTAACTGAAATAAGTCACACAGAAAAAGAAACATCATAAGATATCAGTAATACACGGAATGTAAACTTGGCTACACAGGAACTGAATTACAGAACAGAACAGGGTCTCAAATTTAGAAAACCAACTTATGCTTGCTTAAGGGGAAAGGTGAGTTGGGGTGCTGCATAAAACCAGAGATTGAAATGAACACAGATAAAGTTCCTTAAGCCAAATATGGAATAGACAAGAGCTACTCCTTGCTCAACGAAATGGACTCAACACCGCATATTAAATGCCTAAGAATGTACCTGACTAGTAAGTATCTTAAAACCTATGGATTGCTATGTCTCCGAAAGAGAATCAAGCATGTGTACAGGGGCATAAACGCAGCAGTGATAGGATTGGAGAGGTTCGGTGAGCAAATGAAGACCCTTTGAAGTCATATTGCATGGTACCCATTCCACGGGTTTCAACTACCCAGGTTTAAGGTATTCTTCCTTCAGGTAAAACATGCATGTGGAACCTAGAGTCTGATCAACCATGTGATCGGGAGACGTGTTCAAATATGTCTCAGTTTTCGTACCCTGGTACTCGGGTGCAACATTCCAGACGCTTTACTAACACCCTCCCGACTTGGAGAGTCAGTCCCTTTAACCTCCTGTTTGGCCCAGTTTGCAATTTCTGCGGAAGATGAACAGGAATAGCGAGAACCAATGAGAGACTAGCTGGAGGTGTCTGGACGGGCAAATTTAACTCTCATTTCCCACCAGGAAGAGGAATTAACCAAAGGCTCAGCGTGCCGTGCCGGAACCAGATTAGGGCCTGAAGCCATCCTGCGGTGTTGCGGCCAGCTCAAAAGAAAGCGAGTTGAAGAAAGGAGCTCAGGGGCACTGTAATTCACAAACCTGCAGAGTTATAAATGACAGCTATCGTCCAAAAATATACTGAAGTAAGGCTGCCAAGAGGACTTGAAAGCGGGGCAGAATTGCAGGAAACTGATTTCAGGAGGTAGACTGGAATTGCATTGAAAGCATAGGAAAAGAGGCAGAACGTCCACAATGATGCACTTGGCCAAAAAGGGCGTATGCGTTTTTTCCTGAATATATTCAGGAAAAAACGCATACGCCCTTTTTGGCCAACCAAGCAAGCTTGCAAAGGAAATCTGCACTACAATGAAGTCTCACTTCCCCCCGGTCAAAAGGGCCATCTGAAAAAAGTGTAAAATCCAGAAAGACAGGACAGGCCATGGAGAACTGGGAGCCTTGTTATGCTGATGGGCGGGATGTAAATTGCCAACAGACACTCGGGAGAAGTGTATGGTGTTTCCTGAAACATCTAAAAAACAAAGCAACAGAGCCTAGGGCACTTCCCCTTATGGTCCTATAGCTTAGGGAAATTAAAATAAAAAAGACACAGCCACCCCAAAGTTTGGAACGCCTCTGTTTACAAGAACCTCGTTTACAGTACAAGTTCAACATCGCAGAAAGTGAAAAATGGATAAAGAAGTTGTGGTATTTACTTACAAAGCAATATCACTCAGCAATGAAATCTATGTCATCAGGCCCTTAGCAGCACAATGAGTGGATTCAGGTATGATGATTCTAACTGAAATAAGTCACACAGAAAAAGAAACATCATAAGATATCAGTAATACACGGAATGTAAACTTGGCTACACAGGAACTGAATTACAGAACAGAACAGGGTCTCAAATTTAGAAAACCAACTTATGCTTGCTTAAGGGTAAAGGTGAGTTGGGGTGCTGCATAAAACCAGAGATTGAAATGAGCACAGATAAAGTTCCTTAAGCCAAATATGGAATAGACAAGAGCTACTCCTTGCTCAACGAAATGGACTCAACACCGCATATTAAATGCCTAAGAATGTACCTGACTAGTAAGTATCTTAAAACCTATGGATTGCTATGTCTCCGAAAGAGAATCAAGCATGTGTACAGGGGCATAAACGCAGCAATGATAGGATTGGAGAGGTTCGGTGAGCAAATGAAGACCCTTTGAAGTCATATTGCATGGTACCCATTCCACGGGTTTCAACTACCCAGGTTTAAGGTATTCTTCCTTCAGCTAAAACATGCATGTGGAACCTAGAGTATGATCAACCATGTGATAAGGAGACGTGTTCAAATATGTCTCAGTTTTCGTACCCTGGTACTCGGGTGCAACATTCCAGACGCTTTACTAACACCCTCCCGACTTGGAGAGTCAGTCCCTTTAACCTCCTGTTTGGCCCAGTTTGCAATTTCTGCGGAAGATGAACAGGAATAGCGAGAACCAATGAGAGACAAGCTGGAGGTGTCTGGACGGGCAAATTTAACTCTCATTTCCCACCAGGAAGAGGAATTAACCAAAGGCTCAGCGTGCCGTGCCGGAACCAGATTAGGGCCTGAAGCCATCCTGCGGTGTTGCGGCCAGGTCAAAAGAAAGCGAGTTGAAGAAAGGAGCTCAGGGGCACTGTAATTCACAAACCTGCAGAGTTATAAATGACAGCTATCGTCCAAAAATATACTGAAGTAAGGCTGCCAAGAGGACTTGAAAGCGGGGCAGAATTGCAGGAAACCGATTTCAGGAGGTAGACTGGAATTGCATTGAAAGCATAGGAAAAGAGGCAGAACGTCCACAATGATGCACTTGGCCAAAAAGGGCGTATGCGTTTTTTCCTGAATATATTCAGGAAAAAACGCACACGCCCTTTTTGGCCAACCAAGCAAGCTTGCAAAGGAAATCTGCACTACAATGAAGTCTCACTTCCCCCCGGTCAAAAGGGCCATCTGAAAAAAGTGTAAAATCCAGAAAGACAGGACAGGCCATGGAGAACTGGGAGCCTTGTTATGCTGATGGGCGGGATGTAAATTGCCAACAGACACTCGGGAGAAGTGTATGGTGTTTCCTGAAACATCTAAAAAACAAAGCAACAGAGCCTAGGGCACTTCCACTTATGGTCCTATAGCTTAGGGAAATTAAAATCAAAAAGACACAGCCACCCCAAAGTTTGGGACGCCTCTGTTTACAAGAACCTCGTTTACAGTACAAGTTCAACATCGCAGAAAGTGAAAAATGGATAAAGAAGTTGTGGTATTTACTTACAAAGCAATATCACTCAGCAATGAAATCTATGTCATCAGGCCCTTAGCAGCACAATGAGTGGATTCAGGTTTGACGATTCTAACTGAAATAAGTCACACAGAAAAAGAAACATCATAAGATATCAGTAATACACGGAATGTAAACTTGGCTACACAGGAACTGAATTACAGAACAGAACAGGGTCTCAAATTTAGAAAACCAACTTATGCTTGCTTAAGGGGAAAGGTGAGTTGGGGTGCTGCATAAAACCAGAGATTGAAATGAGCACAGATAAAGTTCCTTAAGCCAAATATGGAATAGACAAGAGCTACTCCTTGCTCAACGAAATGGACTAAACACCGCATATTAAATGCCTAAGAATGTACCTGACTAGTAAGTATCTTAAAACCTATGGATTGCTATGTCTCCGAAAGAGAATCAAGCATGTGTACAGGGGCATAAACGCAGCAATGATAGGATTGGAGAGGTTCGGTGAGCAAATGAAGACCCTTTGAAGTCATATTGCATGGTACCCATTCCACGGGTTTCAAATACCCAGGTTTAAGGTATTCTTCCTTCAGCTAAAACATGCATGTGGAACCTAGAGTATGATCAACCATGTGATCGGGAGACGTGTTCAAATATGTCTCAGTTTTCGTACCCTGGTACTCGGGTGTAACATTCCAGACGCTTTACTAACACCCTCCCGACTTGGAGAGTCAGTCCCTTTAACCTCCTGTTTGGCCCAGTTTGCAATTTCTGCGGAAGATGAACAGGAATAGCGAGAACCAATGAGAGACTAGCTGGAGGTGTCTGGACGGGCAAATTTAACTCTCATTTCCCACCAGGAAGAGGAATTAACCAAAGGCTCAGCGTGCCGTGCCGGAACCAGATTAGGGCCTGAAGCTATCCTGCAGTGTTGCGGCCAGCTCAAAAGAAAGCGAGTTGAAGAAAGGAGCTCAGGGGCACTGTAATTCACAAACCTGCAGAGTTATAAATGACAGCTATCGTCCAAAAATATACTGAAGTAAGGCTGCCAAGAGGACTTGAAAGCGGGGCAGAATTGCAGGAAACCGATTTCAGGAGGCAGACTGGAATTGCATTGAAAGCATAGGAAAAGAGGCAGAACGTCCACAATGATGCACTTGGCCAAAAAGTGCGTATGCGTTTTTTCCTGAATATATTCAGGAAAAAACGCATACGCCCTTTTTGGCCAACCAAGCAAGCTTGCAAAGGAAATCTGCACTACAATGAAGTCTCACTTCCCCCCGGTCAAAAGGGCCATCTGAAAAAAGTGTAAAATCGAGAAAGACAGGACACGCAATGGAGAACTGGGAGCCTTGTTATGCTGATGGGCGGGATGTAAATTGCCAACAGACACTCGGGAGAAGTGTATGGTGTTTCCTGAAACATCTAAAAAACAAAGCAACAGAGCCTAGGGCACTTCCACTTATGGTCCTATAGCTTAGGGAAATTAAAATCAAAAAGACACAGCCACCCCAAAGTTTGGGACGCCTCTGTTTACAAGAACCTCGTTTACAGTACAAGTTCAACATCGCAGAAAGTGAAAAATGGATAAAGAAGTTGTGGTATTTACTTACAAAGCAATATCACTCAGCAATGAAATCTATGTCATCAGGCCCTTAGCAGCACAATGAGTGGATTCAGGTATGATGATTCTAACTGAAATAAGTCACACAGAAAAAGAAACATCATAAGATATCAGTAATACACGGAATGTAAACTTGGCTACACAGGAACTGAATTCCAAAACAGAACAGGGTCTCAAATTTAGAAAACCAACTTATGCTTGCTTAAGGGTAAAGGTGAGTTGGGGTGCTGCATAAAACCATAGATTGAAATGAGCACAGATAAAGTTCCTTAAGCCAAATATGGAATAGACAAGATCTACTCCTTGCTCAACGAAATGGACTCAACACCGCATATTAAACGCCTAAGAATGTACCTGACTAGTAAGTATCTTAAAACCTATGGATTGCTATGTCTCCGAAAGAGAATCAAGCATGTGTACAGGGGCATAAACGCAGCAGTGATAGGATTGGAGAGGTTCGGTGAGCAAATGAAGACCCTTTGAAGTCATATTGCATGGTACCCATTCCACGGGTTTCAACTTCCCAGGTTTAAGGTATTCTTCCTTCAGCTAAAACATGCATGTGGAACCTAGAGTATGATCAACCATGTGATAAGGAGACGTGTTCAAATATGTCTCAGTTTTCGTACCCTGGTACTCGGGTGCAACATTCCAGACGCTTTACTAACACCCTCCCGACTTGGAGAGTCAGTCCCTTTAACCTCCTGTTTGGCCCAGTTTGCAATTTCTGCGGAAGATGAACAGGAATAGCGAGAACCAATGAGAGAATAGCTGGAGGTGTCTGGACGGGCAAATTTAACTCTCATTTCCCACCAGGAAGAGGAATTAACCAAAGGCTCAGCATGCCGTGCCGGAACCAGATTAGGGCCTGAAGCCATCCTGCGGTGTTGCGGCCAGGTCATAAGAAAGCGAGTTGAAGAAAGGAGCTCAGGGGCACTGTAATTCACAAACCTGCAGAGTTATAAATGACAGCTATCGTCCAAAAACATACTGAAGTAAGGCTGCAAAGAGGACTTGAAAGCGGGGCAGAATTGCAGGAAACCGATTTCAGGAGGTAGACTGGAATTGCATTGAAAGCATAGGAAAAGAGGCAGAACGTCCACAATGATGCACTTGGCCAAAAAGGGCGTATGCGTTTTTTCCTGAATATATTCAGGAAAAAACGCATACGCCCTTTTTGACCAACCAAGCAAACTTGCAAAGGAAATCTGCACTACAATGAAGTCTCACTTCCCCCCGGTCAAAAGGGCCATCTGAAAAAAGTGTAAAATCCAGAAAGGCAGGACAGGCCATGGAGAACTGGGAGCCTTGTTATGCTGATGGGCGGGATGTAAATTGCCAACAGACACTCGGGAGAAGTGTATGGTGTTTCCTGAAACATCTAAAAAATAAAGCAACAGAGCCTAGGGCACTTCCACTTATGGTCCTATAGCTTAGGGAAATTAAAATCAAAAAGACACAGCCACCCCAAAGTTTGGGACGCCTCTGTTTACAAGAACCGCGTTTACCGTACAAGTTCAATATCACAGAAAGTGAAAAATGGATAAAGAACTTGTGGTAACTACGTACAATGCAGTATCACTCAGCAATGAAATCTATGTCATCAGGCCCGTAGCAGCATAATGAGTGGATTCAGGTACGATTATTCTAACTGAAATAAGTCACACAGAAAAAGAAACATCATAAGATATCACTAATGCACGGAATGTAAACTTGGCTACACAGGAACTGAATTCCAAAACAGAACAGGGTCTCAAATTTAGAAAACCAACTTATGCTTGCTTAAGGGGAAAGGTGAGTTGGGGTGCTGAATAAAACAAGAGATTGAAATGAGCACAGATAAATTTTCTTAAGCCAAATATGGAATAGACAAGAGCTACTCCTTGCTCAACGAAATGGACTCAACACCCCATATTAAACGCCTAAGAATGTACCTGACTAGTAAGTATCTTAAAACCTATGGATTGCTATGTCTCCGAAAGAGAATCAAGCGTGTGTACAGGGGCATAAACGCAGCAGTGATAGGATTGGAGAGGTTCGGTGAGCAAATGAAGACCCTTTGAAGTCATATTGCATGGTACCCATTCCACGGGTTTCAACTACCCAGGTTTAAGGTATTCTTCCTTCAGCTAAAACATGCATGTGGAACCTAGAGTATGATCAACCATGTGATCGGGAGACGTGTTCAAATATGTCTCAGTTTTCGTACCCTGGTACTCGGGTGCAACATTCCAGACGCTTTCCTAACACCCTCCCGACTTGGAGAGTCAGTCCCTTTAACCTCCTGTTTGGCCCAATTTGCAATTTCTGCGGAAGATGAACAGGAATAGCGAGAACCAATGAGAGACTAGCTGGAGGTGTCTGGACGGGCAAATTTAACTCTCATTTCCCACCAGGAAGAGGAATTAACCAAAGGCTCAGCGTGCCGTGACGGAACCAGATTAGGGCCTGAAGCCATCCTGCGGTGTTGTGGCCAGCTCAAAAGAAAGCGAGTTGAAGAAAGGAGCTCAGGGGCACTGTAATTCACAAACCTGCAGAGTTATAAATGACAGCTATCGTCCAAAAATATACTGAAGTAAGGCTGCCAAGAGGACTTGAAAGCGGGGCAGAATTGCAGGAAACCGATTTCAGGAGGTAGACTGGAATTGCATTGAAAGCATAGGAAAAGAGGCAGAACGTCCACAATGATGCACTTGGCCAAAAAGGGCGTATGCGTTTTTTCCTGAATATATTCAGGAAAAAACGCATACGCTCTTTTTGGCCAACCAAGCAAACTTGCAAAGGAAATCTGCACTACAATGAAGTCTCACTTCCCCCCGGTCAAAAGGGCCATCTGAAAAAAGTGTAAAATCCAGAAAGGCAGGACAGGCCATGGAGAACTAGGAGCCTTGTTATGCTGATGGGCGGGGTGTAAATTGCCAACAGACACTCGGGAGAAGTGTATGGTGTTTCTTGAAACATCTAAAAAACAAAGCAACAGAGCCTAGGGCACTTCCACTTATGGTCCTATAGCTTAGGGAAATTAAAATCAAAAAGACACAGCCACCCCAAAGTTTGGGACGCCTCTGTTTACAAGAACCTCGTTTACAGTACAAGTACAACATCGCAGACAGTGAAAAATGGATAAAGAAGTTGTGGTACTTACGTACAATGCAATATCACTCAGCAATGAAATCTATGTCATCAGGCCCGTAGCAGCATAATGAGTGGATTCAGTTATGATGATTCTAACTGAAATAAGTCACACAGAAAAAGAAACATCATAAGATATCACTAATACACGGAGTGTAAACTTGGCTACACAGGAACTGAATTACAAAACAGAACAGGGTCTCAAATTTAGAAAACCAACTTATGCTTGCTTAAGGGGAAAGGTGAGTTGGGGTGCTGCATAAAACCAGACATTGAAATGAGCACAGATAAAGTTCCTTAAGCCAAATATGAAATAGACAAGAGCTACTCCTTGCTCAACGAAATGGACTCAACACCCCATATTAAACGCCTAAGAATGTACCTGACTAGTAAGTATCTTAAAACCTATGGATTGCTATATCTCCAAAAGAGAATCAAGCGTGTGTCCAGGGGCATAAATGCAGCAGTGATAGGATTGGAGAGGTTCGGTGAGCAAACGAAGACCCTTTGAAGTCATATTGCATGGTACCCATTCCACGGTTCTCAACTCTCCAGGTTTCAGGGATTCTTCCTTCAGCTAAAACATGCATGTGGAACCCAGAGGATTATCCACCGTGTGATCGGGAGAAGTGTTCAAATATGTCTCAGATTTCGTCCCCTGGTACTCGGGTGCAACATTCCAGACGCTTTCCTAACACCCTCCCGACTTGGAGAGTCAGTCCCTTTAACCTCCTGTTTGGCCCAGTTTGCAATTTCTGCGGAAGATGAACAGGAATAGCGAGAACCAATGAGAGACTAGCTGGAGGTGTCTGGACGGGCAAATTTAACTCTCATTTCCCACCAGGAAGAGGAATTAACCAAAGGCTCAGCGTGCCGTGACGGAACCAGATTAGGGCCTGAAGCCATCCTGCGGTGTTGTGGCCAGCTCAAAAGAAAGCGAGTTGAAGAAAGGAGCTCAGGGGCACTGTAATTCACAAACCTGCAGAGTTATAAATGACAGCTATCGTCCAAAAATATACTGAAGTAAGGCTGCCAAGAGGACTTGAAAGCGGGGCAGAATTGCAGGAAACCGATTTCAGGAGGTAGACTGGAATTGCATTGAAAGCATAGGAAAAGAGGCAGAACGTCCACAATGATGCACTTGGCCAAAAAGGGCGTATGCGTTTTTTCCTGAATATATTCAGGAAAAAACGCATATGCCCTTTTTGGCCAACCAAGCAAACTTGCAAAGGAAATCTGCACTACAATGAAGTCTCACTTCCCCCCGGTCAAAAGGGCCATCTGAAAAAAGTGTAAAATCCAGAAAGGCAGGACAGGCCATGGAGAACTAGGAGCCTTGTTATGCTGATGGGCGGGGTGTAAATTGCCAACAGACACTCGGGAGAAGTGTATGGTGTTTCTTGAAACATCTAAAAAACAAAGCAACAGAGCCTAGGGCACTTCCACTTATGGTCCTATAGCTTAGGGAAATTAAAATCAAAAAGACACAGCCACCCCAAAGTTTGGGACGCCTCTGATTACAAGAACCTCGTTTACAGTACAAGTACAACATCGCAGACAGTGAAAAATGGATAAAGAAGTTGTGGTACTTACGTACAATGCAATATCACTCAGCAATGAAATCTATGTCATCAGGCCCGTAGCAGCATAATGAGTGGATTCAGTTATGATGATTCTAACTGAAATAAGTCACACAGAAAAAGAAACATCATAAGATATCACTAATACACGGAGTGTAAACTTGGCTACACAGGAACTGAATTACAAAACAGAACAGGGTCTCAAATTTAGAAAACCAACTTATGCTTGCTTAAGGGGAAAGGTGAGTTGGGGTGCTGCATAAAACCAGACATTGAAATGAGCACAGATAAAGTTCCTTAAGCCAAATATGGAATAGACAAGAGCTACTCCTTGCTCAACGAAATGGACTCAACACCCCATATTAAACGCCTAAGAATGTACCTGACTAGTAAGTATCTTAAAACCTATGGATTGCTATATCTCCAAAAGAGAATCAAGCGTGTGTCCAGGGGCATAAATGCAGCAATGATAGGATTGGAGAGGTTCGGTGAGCAAATGAAGACCCTTTGAAGTCATATTGCATGGTACCCATTCCACGGTTCTCAACTCTCCAGGTTTCAGGGATTCTTCCTTCAGCTAAAACATGCATGTGGAACCCAGAGGATTATCCACCGTGTGATCGGGAGAAGTGTTCAAATATGTCTCAGATTTCGTCCCCTGGTACTCGGGTGCAACATTCCAGACGCTTTACTAACACTCTCCCGACTTGGAGAGTCAGTGCCTTTAACCTCCTGTTTGGCCCAGTTTGCAATTTCTGCGGAAGATGAACAGGAATAGTGAGAACCAATGAGAGACTAGCTGGAGGTGTCTGGACGGGCAAATTTAACTCTCATTTCCCACCAGGAAGAGGAATTAACCAAAGGCTCAGCATGTCGTGCCGGAACCAGATTAGGGCCTGAAGCAATCCTGCGGGGTTGCGGCCAGCTCACAAGAAAGCGAGTAGAAGAAAGGAGCTCAGGGGCACTGTAATTCACAAACCTGCAGAGTTATAAATAACAGCTATTGTCCAAAAATATACTGAAGTAAGGCTGCCAAGAGGACTTGAAAGCGGGGCAGAATTGCAGGAAACCGATTTCAGGAGGTAGACTGGAATTGCATTGAAAGCATAGGAAAAGAGGCAGAACGTCCACAATGATGCACTTGGCCAAAAAGGGCGTATGCGTTTTTTCCTGAATATATTCAGGAAAAAACGCATACGCCCTTTTTGGCCAACCAAGCAAGCTTGCAAAGTAAATCTGCACTACAATGAAGTCTCACTTCCCCCCGGTCAAAAGGGCCATCTGAAAAAAGTGTAAAATCCAGAAAGGCAGGACAGGCCATGGAGAACTGGGAGCCTTGTTATGCTGATGGGCGGGATGTAAATTGCCAACAGACACTCGGGAGAAGTGTATGGTGTTTCCTGAAACATCTAAAAAACAAAGCAACAGAGCCTAGGGCACTTCCACTTATGGTCCTATAGCTTAGGGAAATTAAAATCAAAAAGACACAGCCACCCCAAAGTTTGGGACGCCTCTGTTTACAAGAACCTCATTTACCGTACAAGTTCAATATCACAGAAAGTGAAAAATGGATAAAGAAGTTGTGGTATTTACTTACAAAGCAATATCACTCAGCAATGAAATCTATGTCATCAGGCCCTTAGCAGCACAATGAGTGGATTCAGGTATGATGATTCTAACTGAAATAAGTCACACAGAAAAAGAAACATCATAAGATATCACTAATACACGGAATGTAAACTTGGCTACACAGGAACTGAATTACAAAACAGAACAGTGTCTCAAATTTAGAAAACCAACTTATGCTTGCTTAAGGGGAAAGGTGAGTTGGGGTGCTGCATAAAACCAGACATTGAAATGAGCACAGATAAACTTCCTTAAGCCAAATATGTAATAGACAAGAGCTACTCCTTGCTCAACGAAATGGACTCAACACCCCATATTAAATGCCTAAGAATGTACCTGACTAGTAATTATCTTAAAACCTATGGATTGCTATGTCTCCGAAAGGGAATCAAGCGTGTGTACAGGGGCATAAATGCAGCAGTGATAGGATTGGAGAGGTTTGGTGAGCAAATGAAGACCCTTTGAAATCATATTGCATGGTACTAATTCCACGGGTCTCAACTCTCCAGGTTTCAGGGATTCTTCCTTCAGCTAAAACATGCATGTGGAACCCAGAGTATGATCAACCATGTGAGCGGGAGACGTGTTCAAATATGTCTCAGTTTTCGTCCCCTGGTACTCGGGTGCAACATTCCAGACGCTTTACTAACACTCTCCCGACTTGGAGAGTCAGTGCCTTTAACCTCCTGTTTGGCCCTGTTTTCAATTTCAGTGGAAGATGAACAGGAATAGGGAGAACCAATGAGAGACAAGCTGGAGGTTTCTGGACGGGCAAATTTAACTCTCATTTCCCACCAAGGACAGGAATTAACCAAAGGCTCAGCGTGCCGTGCCGGAACCAGATTAGGGCCTGAAGCAATCCTGCGGTGTTGCGGCCAGCTCACAAGAAAGCGAGATGAAGAACGGAGCTCAGGGGCACAGGAATTCACAAACCTGCAGAGTTATAAATGACAGCAATCGTCCAAAAATATACTGAAGTAAGGCTGCCAAGAGGACTTGAAAGCGGGGCAGAATTGCAGGAAACCGATTTCAGGAGGTAGACTGGAATTGCATTTTAAGCATAGGAAAAGAGGCAGAACGTCCACAATGATGCACTTGGCCAAAAAGGGCGTATGCGTTTTTTCCTGAATCAGGAAAAAACGCATACGCACTTTTTAGCCAACCAAGCAAGCTTGCAAAGGAAATCTGCACTACAATGAAGTCTCACTTCCCCCCGGTCAGAAGGGCCATCTGAAAAAAGTGTAAAATCCAGAAAGGCAGGACAGGCCATGGAGAACTGGGAGCCTTGTTATGCTGATGGGCGGGATGTAAATTGCCAACAGACACTCGGGAGAAGTGTATGGTGTTTCCTGAAACATCTAAAAAACAAAGCAACAGAGCCTAGGGCACTTCCACTTATGGTCCTATAGCTTAGGGAAATTAAAATCAAAAAGACACAGCCACCCCACAGTTTGGGACAGCTCTGTTTACAAGAACCTCGTTTACGGTACAAGTTCAATATCGCAGAAAGTGAAAAATGGATAAAGAAGTTGTGGTACTTATGTACAATGCAAAATCACTGAGCCATGAAATCTATGTCATCAGGCCCGTAGCAGCATAATGAGTGGATTCAGGTATGATGATTCTAACTGAAATATGTCACACAGAAAAAGAAACATCATAAGATATCACTAATACATGGAATGTGAACTTGGCTACACATGAACTGAATTACAAAACAGAACAGGGTCTCAAGTTTAGAAAACCAACTTATGCTTCCTTAAGGGGGAAAGTGAGTTGGGGTGCTGCATAAAACCAGAGTTTGAAATTAGCACAGATACCATTCAATAAGCCAAATATGTAATAGACAAGACCTACCCCTTGCTCAACAAAATGGACTCAACAATGAGGTATCACCTCACACCTGATAGAATGGGCATCATGAGAAAATCTACAAACAAAAATGCTGGAAAGGGTGTGGAGAAAAGGAACCCTCTTCCACTATTGTTGGGAATATAAATTGATACAGTCACTACGGAGAACAATATGGAGTTTCTTAAGAAACTAACAATAGAATTACCATATGATACAGCAATCCCAGTACTGGACATATACCCAGACAAAACCATAAATCAAAACGAGACATTCACCGCAATGTTCATTGCATCACTATTTACAATATCGAGGTAATGGAAGCAACCTAAATGCCCACAGACAGACGAATGCATAAAGCTGTGGTACATATATAAAATGGAATATTACTAAGCCATGAAAAGGAATGAAATTGGGTCATTTGTAGAGACGTCGATGGATCTAGAGACTGTCATACAGAGTGAAGTAAGTCAGAAAGAGAAAAACAAATCTTGTATATTCATGCATATATGTGGAACCTAGAAAAACTGTACAGATTAACCATTTTGCAAGGCATAAATAGAGCAACAGATGTAGACAACAAATGTATGGACAACAAGGGGGGAAAGCTGTTGGGGGGGTGGTGGTGGGAGGAGTTGAGAGACTGGGATTGGCATGTATACATTTATATGTATAAAATAGATAACCAATAAGAACCTGCTGTATAAAAATATAAAATAAAATTCAAAATTAAAAAGAAATAAAATTTAAAAAATAAAACAGAAAAAACAATTATTCCCTTCACATACATGTATTTATATGAATAAATTATTTCCATGCTTATATCTGTAAATACAAAAAAGAGGAATAAAATCTACCTTGAACCAAAAACGAAAAAGAGAAAAAAAACACAGAACCCACCAGTTCCACAGAGGAAAACCGTATCAGGGCACTTGCTCCAGTTGTAAACAATTCTGAAGTTGGCCAGTGGTGGGGAATCGTCTCCCATTCAGCCAGCAGCCCCCACGCAACAAGCGTCCTCATTGCAAAGCTGGGGCACCGTGCCGAGGCATCTGTGAGTAAACGTGAGCTGAGCCCCAGGCCAGTTGCTGCTGAACTATTCCCACCCGTCCCAGGTAAAACACCTGAATATATACAAGGACTTGAAAGCCTAGAGGAAGGGCCATAGAGCCACACGAGTGACAGCATGCCGGCCGACTTGGTGCCTGCAGGCCAGCCAGGATGGTCCTGGCCCTGGGTGCTCTTCTGGAAGATTTCCATTTCCCTGACTGAGATACCCGTCCTGTCCCTGCCCCCACTGCTTTTTTCCTTCCTCACCTCTGCCCAGGGAGAAATTCCAGCAGCAGGTATGGGTGACACATCCTCTTCTTTAGCAGGTGGCAGCCTGGCAACTGCTGCAGAAAGTCCAGCAGAGCCCCACTCACACTGGGCCACCCACAAAGCCGTGGCCTCTCACTCCCTCCCACCAGCCCAGCCCCGAGACTGCTGACAGGGCAGAGAAAATGGCGTCAGGCACGGCTGCAGGGGCTCTTGCTGCCTGGAGTGGTATTTATATTGATCTCAACCCAGGCACACCTGGGGAGGGCTGGCCCGCACGGTAAGGCTGCCCAGGTCAGCCAATCATCACCCCTCAGGGGCTCACAGTTGCAGAAAATGGAACTTGCTGAACCGGCCAGGTCCAAGGAACAGGTGTGGGCTCCTGAGAGTCAGGATAGACAAGGGGCTGCAGCTTTGGCTTGTTTTCTAATCATTTTATCTGGCCCATGAGTGGGAGACAACTTCAAGAAAACCCTCTCCTTATGAGAGGAACCCAGGAGTCAGGGAGAGGAGGGGTGGGTGGTGGTTGGAGACAGAGGCCTGGTGCCCCGGGTGCAGTGGAAGTCTCTGGAAGACCAGGTGGAGGGAGGCCGCACAGAGTGATGCCCAGGGTCACAGACCTGTCGCAGCTGCTGTTTGTTAGTTCAAGTCCTGCTCTGAGGTGCTCTGTGCCAGCTCTGAGCGACAGGTGAGCTGGGGGTGCTCTGCAATGAGGGCTATGTGCACGGTTCCTGTGTGCCCAGCCCTGCCATGGTACCTGCAAGGGTAGCTCTGTATCCTGGGAAGGGCCTGACCACGAGAGCCCCGTGGGCTGGGGTGGGGGTGGGGTACCTGCCCAGGTGAGCTCCATATTCTGGGATTGGTCTGACCACGAGAGCCCCATGGGCTGCTGGGGACCTGGTAAAGGATGTCAGGACAGTCAGTGAAGCCACCGAGGATATACCTCCAGTTGCTCCTAATTCCTACACCCTGCTGGTCATTCTACCAACCACCAGGACATGGTATTCTGTATTAGTCTTCAATGATGCCTTCTTTTGTATTCCATTAGTCCCAGAGTCACAAGAAATTTTGGCTTGTGAGTGGCAGGACTCAACATACAACTAAAACAATACTTCCGGGCCGTCTTGCCCCAAGGGTGCAAAAATTCCCACACCATCTTTGGGGAAAGCTTAGCTAAAGACCTAAAAGTTCTACCTCTGGAAAAGGAAACCCTCCTTCAGTACGCAGACGACATTCTGATCGCCAGCCCTACTAAGGAGGCCTCTGAACTACCAAGCCAATAAAGGATAGAAGTTGTCCAAGAAAAAGCTCAAATATCACAGACTGCAGTGACCTGCCTGGGCTTCATTCTCACAGAAGGTCGGAGAAGCCCATCCCAGGAAAGGGAAGAAACCATTTGCAGCCTTACCCCTTTCTAAAACTAGAAGACAGCTTAGGGGTTCCTGGGGAGGCCAGGGTTTGCTGCTTCTGGATCCCTAACTACAGTCTACTAGCTGGGCCTCTATATGAAACACTGAAAGGAAAAGATGATGATCCTTTTGAATAGAATCCAGAAGTGGCCTTTCAAGAATGGAAAGAGCAGTCAATTCAGACCCTTGCCCTGGAACTCGCTAATTTAGCTAAACCCTTTGACCTTTACATTCCCGGTGAAAGGTGAATCGCCATTGGAGAATTAGTGCAAAAACTGGGACCACTTGAAATGGAACAATGCAAGAATGCCATCCAGGTAGGATAAACTACGGTCACCAAGGGGCTTGGCCCACTGCCGCATCTGGCCAAGATACTGGCGGTATCTAAAAACCTGGAAATCAGCAGCCCAAAAGGCCACCTCCTTCCTAAGGGAAAAGGACCCCACGTGGTGATCCTAACCACCAACGATGCCCTGAAGTTGCAGGGTTCGCTCCGTGGGCACACCGACCTCGAGTGAGGAGGCCCTCCAACTCCAACATCCAGAGAGATAACCGGGGGCAACAGGGCACCATGACGACTCGTGTGAACATCACTTGACCTGGAGTTTCTCTCATAAAACAATAAGAGTGTGTCCCAAAAGAGTAGACTACTGCTTGCAGGACTTACTGCACCCAGAGGGGAGCTAATAATCTTGGCGGGGGAACCGTATATCACACTGTCACCATAGAAAAGCCTACAGACACCGTGATGATGGTGGCCAATAAGACCGGCTGGACTCCTGTTTACTTCAAAAGGCTGTTGACTCAGTGGTCATCATGGTCCTTGATCACCACTGACCCTGGACTGTCTGGGAGTTGAGCGGGCAGGGCTCTGACACCTGGTGCTGTTTGTACGTTAATTCAGGGGCCTAATTGAAGAAAGCGCAGACTACTGGTCAGAGCATCTAGGCTGGCAGAAACGGTCAGCCTAAGGTGGCCGAACAAATGTGGGGCGGGGTGAAACCGGCCCCCACAGCGTCTCTGCACATCTCTTTCCTGGACCCTTAAAGGTCATTAGAATCTATAACACTTCCAATGCTGGTGCTCAGGTGGACGAGCAGGGAGGCAGGGGGCCTGGGGACAATCAACGTCACCTGGAGGCTGCTGGGGAGAAGCTCTGACCCTCGCCCCCGGGTATTAGGGCTCCCAACTCAGCACTCAGCAGTTACAGAAGAAGTGTCTGCACCCTCAGCACTCCAAGAATGAGGAACGGGACAAAAGGCAGAGGAGGGGTTTGTCCCCAGCAAAGCCCATTAAAAACCCCTGGGAGATAAAAATAGAATCTGGGCAATAAAGTCAAGTCTAACCTTTTTTATCCTTTGTGCTTTGTCTAATTTCACGTGCTCCTAGGGTCCCGCATGCAGAGGTTCCACACCCGGCACTTCAGACCAGATTTCCTAGTGCAGAATGGCTGGGTCGACACCTCAGCTCCTGGGGCCCAGTGCAGACTCCGCGATATAGAGCCTGAGCTGCAGCCAACCTGGCCCTCGAGAGCTCCGCCCCCTCCCTCCCACTGACTCTGACAGGATCTCTACACAGCAGCCCAGCCCACAGCCCACGGGGTAGTGCATGCTCTCACCTCTCCATTCTCTGATCAAAATATAAAGTTTCCTTTGCTTGTGAACCAAACTCAGTCTCGATCTGTTGGCCCCAATGACACTGGGCAGGGGGACACTTGTTGGGGTCCACTCTGGAGGGTCAGTAACAGAAATTGAGACTATTGTAACCTCAATGAACAGATGTGTGAGCCAAACTGTAGTTAACATAGAACAGTGTATAAGGCTCGGGTAAAATAAGATGTTTCTAACACTTCCATTTGATATTTCCATCACTTTATTATAAGCAAGTTCAGTGAAAAGGTTTGTCTTATTTGTCAGGTCAATATTAGAGAAACGAAGTGATTTCTTTCCAAGGATGTACATCTAATAATCTTGGTTAAAGCTTCAATCTTGTTTTAAATGCTTTTCCATTGAAAATGATACCTCTCTTTCAGCTCCCCCATTTCTGAGAAGTATAAAATCTTATAATTTATTATTACCAAAGGGGAAAGGTGGGAGGAGGGATAAATTAACAGTTTGGGATTAACACATACACACTGCTATGTATAAAATAGATCATCAACAAGGAACTACTGTATAGCACAGGGAACTACACTCAACATTTTGCAATAACCTATAAGGGGAAATAATCTGAAAAAGAATAGATATTTTTATTGACATCATCTATCAATGACAGTTAAAGTGTAACCTAAGGGAAGCTGGTGGTGAGTGCTTCTGACCCTGAAGACTTCAATCATCTAAAGTTTGGACTCTGCCTACTTCCCAAGGCCCTTAATGAACATATGTGTAGCCGTAGCTTAAAAAATTCCCCAGTTTGGGTTTCGGGGAGACACTGATTTTGAAAAAGCCCTGGTGTTCTCCTTACATGAATGGGACTCTTCCTACTGCTAAAACATGTCTGTCACACCCAGAGGATGGTATACCGTCTGATCGGGAAGAGTTTGGAAAAGGCATCTCATCTCCTCATCTCCTGGTGCTCGGGTTCACCCCTCCAGCGTCTTTACTAACAGTCTCCCCACTTGGAGATGTCAGCACTGTCAACATCCTGTTGCGTACAGTTTGGAATTTGTCCAGAGGATGAAGCGGAAGGATGAGGAACAATGAGAGACAAGTCCTAGGTGTTCAGACAGGCACATGTCACTCTAATTTCCAATCAGGAAGACGAATTGACCAAAGGCTAGGGTTGCCCATGGAAACAGTATAGGGCTTGAGGAAATCCCGCTGCTTTGTGGCCAGTTCCCATAAACACAAGTTGAACAATGGAACTCAGGGGCAGTAAAATTCACAAAACTGCAGAGTTGAAAATATCCATCACTGAAAAATGTCTTGAGGAAAGTCAGAGAAAAGGACTTGTAAGCAAGGGAGAATGGCAGGAAAGGGATTTGAGGAGGTAGAAAGGACTCGCCATTAAGCACAAGAAAAGGAGCTGAACATTGCCAACATTGCAGTTGGCCAAAAAGGGTGTATGCGTTTTTTTCTGTATATATTCAAGAAAAGGGCATACACTTTTTTAGCCAACCAAACAGGTGGGCACTGGAAGTCAATACTACAAAAGATATCACTTCGCATCAGTCAGAAGAGCCATCCTCATAAAGCGTAAACAACAGAAATGCAGGACAGGGCAAGGAGAAGAGGGAGCCCTGTGAGACTTATAGTGGAAATGTATATTGCCAACGGCCATTCTGGAGAAGTGTATTGTGTTTACTAAAGCATCTAAAAAATGAGCTACAGAGCATAGGGCACTTGCACTCATGGGCGTATATCTTGAGAAAAACAAAAATCGAGAGGACACAGGCACCCCAATGTTTACCCCCTCTCTGTTTAAAAGATCCTCAACTAGGATATAACTTAAATGTCTCTGGAGGGAAAAAATGGGTAGAGATGTGGTACTTAGGTAGAGTGGAATATTATTCAGCCTGGAAATCAATGAAATATGGCCAGTTGTAACAACTCCGGAGGAGTTACGTATGATCTTTCTAAGTGACAGAATTCAAAAAGAAAAAGACACATATCATAAGATATCACTTAAAGGTGGAATCCAAAATGGCTACACATGAAATAAATTACAAAACAAAAACATAGTCAAATATGTAGAAAACACGCATAAGGCTGCTAAACGGGAAAGGTGGGGAGGGGTGAGGCATCACCCAGGAGGTTGAAATTAGCAAAGATACCATTCCAAATACCAAACTGATAATCAACAAGGCCTACACGGTAGCTAAAAGAACTGCACTCAGCACACTCAAGTCACCGGAAAAGAATATATACGACTGGTAAGAATCTGAAAAAGAATTTACTGATGTCTCTCTGTACGTGAATCAAGTGGATGTACAGCAGCAAGAAACAGAGCTTTGAAAATCAGCTGTAACCAATATAGTAATAAATTGAAAAAAATAAACGACAGAGAGACAGAGAAAACCTCTTACAACTTTTCCTCAGGGCCGGTGATGCAACATGGATTGAACACATCTAGACCCACAGCAGGATGAGACATAAGGCTGGAAACTGTTTGCGCTAAGAGAAATGTGAGGTTGGGTGAGGAAATGCACACCCTTTAAAGTAATACTACCTGGTACCCATTCAATGGGTCCCAAATATGCAGGTTCAAGGGATCTTCCTACAGCTAAAACATGCATGGAAAACCCAGAGGACTGTACACCATGTGATCAGGAGATGTGTCTAAAATGCAGCTCATTTATCCTCTCCTGGTGCTCCTGTTCACCATTCCAGCCACGTTACTTAGAATCTCCCCACTTGGAGAATCAGCACATTTCAACTTCTGTTTCACACATTTTGCAAATTGTGAGGAGGATGAATGGGGAACCAATGAGAGAATAGTTGTAGGGGTTTGGACGGGCACATATCACTCTAATTTCCCATTAAGAATAAGAATTGAAAAAAGGCTCAGCCCGCCTCGCCCGAGCCAAAATAGGGCCTGAAGCAATCCTGCGGGTTTGAGGCCAGCTCACAAAAGAGCAACTTAAAAAATGGAGCTCAGGGTCACTGCAATTCACAAACCTGCAGAGTTATAAATGAAAACTAACGTCCAAAAATATGTTGAGGTAAGGCAAAGAAGAGGATCTGAATGCAAGACAGAATTGCAAGAAACAGATTTCAAGAGATAGATTGGACTCGTCTTTAAAGCACATGAAAAGCGGCAGAATTTCGACAATGATGCAGTTGGCCCAAAAGGGCGTATGCGTTTTTTCCTGATTATATCCAGGAAAAAACGCATACGCACTTTATGGGCAACGAAGCAAGCAAGCAATGCAAATGTGCACAACAAAGAAGTCTCATTTCCCACTGGTCAAAAGGGCCATCCTAAAAAATTGTAAAAACCAGAAATGCAGGACAGGCCATGGAGAACAGGGAGCCTTTATACGCTGATGGGTAGTGTGTGAACTGCCGAGAGCCACTCTGGAGAAGTGTATGGTGGTTCCTAAATCATCTAAAAAACAGAGCTACAGAGCATAGGACACTTCCAATCATGGGAGTATATCTAGGGAAATCTAAAAATTAACAAGACACAAGCACACCACAGTTTAGGGCTACTCTGTTTACAAGAACCTCAACTTCAGTATACCTTAAATATCCCAGGAAAGAGAACAATGGATAAAGAAGATGTGGTACTTATGTACAATGGAATATCTCTTCACCATGAAATCAATGTAATAAGGCTAGTAGAAGGATAAAGAGTGGATTTAGGTCCGATAATACTACTTGAAATAAGTCAAACAGAAAAAGAAACATATCATAAGATATCACTTATAGAGGGAGGGTAAATATGGCTGCACAAGAAATGAATTACAGAACAGAACAGTGTCTCACATTTAGAAAACACACTTATTTCAGCTTAAGGGGAAAGGAGAGGTGGGGTGATGCATAAAACCAGAGTTTGAAATTAGCACAGATACCGTTCAATAAACCAAATAGATATTAGACAAGATCTACACCTTGCTCAATGAACTGGCCTCAACACACCCTATACACCGCAGAGAAATATATCTGAGTAATAAGAATCTTAAAACCCATGTATTGATATATCTCCATAAGGGAATCAAGTGTGTGCAGAGTGGCACAAACACAGCAGTGAAAATGAGCTAAACCCCATTATAGAAATAAATTTTAAAAACAAAACGCAGAAACAATGAAAGAGAGAAAAATTCTTACAAAATTCGCTCAGGGGCTGTGATGCAACCTGGATTGACCACATATAAACCCACAGCTGGATAAGACATAAGGCTGGACACTTGGGGCTGAGAGGATTGATGAGCTTTGGTGAGCAACTGCCAAAAGTTTAATGCAATACTTCATGCTACTCATTCCAAGGGTCCCAACACTCCAGGTTGAAGGGAATCTTCCTACAGCTAAACCATGCTTGGGAAACCCAGCGACTGGTATACCATATGATCGGGAAAGGTTTCTAAAACGCACCTCATTTTTCCTCTCCTGGGGCTCCGGATCGACATTCCAGCCGCTTTACCAAAAATATCCCCACATGGAGAGTCAATGCCTTTAAGTTCTGGTATCGCACAGTCTGCAGTTAGTGCGGAGGATGAATGGGAAGAGGGGGAACCAGTGAGAAACTAGCTGTAGCGGTTTCAATGGGCACATGTCACTCTAAATTCACATCAGTAAGAAGAATAAACCAAAGGCACAGCAAGGTGCCCCAGAAGAAGAATAGGGCCTGAAGGAATCCTGTGGTTATGAGGCAAGATCACAAAAATAAGAGCTGAAAAATGGAGCTAAGGGCCACTGCAATTCAAAAACTTGCAGAGTTATAAAGGCCAACTATTTTCAAAAAATATATTGAGGTAAGGCTATGAAGAGGCATTGAAAGCAAGGCAGAATTGCAGGAAAACGATTTCAGGAGGTAGACTGGAATTGCATTTAAAGCATAGGAAAAGAGGCAGAACGTCCACAATGATGCACTTGGCCAAAAAGGGTGTATGCCTTTCTTCCTGAATTTATTCAGGAAAAAAGGCATACGCCCTTTTTGGCCAACCAAGCAAGCTTGCAAAGGAAATCTGCACTACAATGAAGTCTCACTTCCCCCTGGTCAAAAGGGCCATCTGAAAAAAGTGTAAAATCCAGAAAGGCAGGACAGGCCATGGAGAACTGGGAGCCTTGTTATGCTGATGGGCGGGATGTGTATGGTGTTTCCTGAAACATCTAAAAAACAAAGCAACAGAGCCTAGGGCACTTCCACTTATGGTCCTATAGCTTAGGGAAATTAAAATCAAAAAGACACAGCCACCCCAAAATTTGGGACGCCTCTGTTTACAAGAACCTCGTTAACCATACAAGTTCAATATCAAAGAAAGTGAAAAATGGATAAAGAACTTGTGGTACTTACGTACAATGCAGTATCACTCAGTAATGAAATCTATGTCATCAGGCCCGTAGCAGCATAATGAGTGGATTCAGGTACGATGATTCTAACTGAAATAAGACACACAGAAAAAGAAACATCATAAGATATCACTAATACACGGAATGTAAACTTGGCTACACAGGAACTGAATACCAAAACAGAACAGGGTCTCAAATTTAGAAAACCAACTTATGCTTGCTTAAGGGGAAAGGTGAGTTGGGGTGCTGCATAAAACCAGAGATTGAAATGAACACAGATAAAGTTCCTTAAGCCAAATATGGAATAGACAAGAGCTACTCCTTGCTCAACGAAATGGACTCAACACCCCATATTAAACGCCTAAGAATGTACCTGACTAGTAAGTATCTTAAAACCTATGGATTGCTATGTCTCCAAAAGAGAATCAAGCATGTGTACAGGGGCATAAACGCAGCAGTGATAGGATTGGAGAGGTTCAGTGAGCAAATGAAGACCCTTTGAAGTCATATTGCATGGTACCCATTCCACGGGTCTCAACTCTCCAGGTTTAAGGTATTCTTCCTTCAGCTAAAACATGCATGTGGAACCCAGAGTATGATCAACCGTGTGAACGGGAGACATGTTCAAATATGTCTCAGTTTTCCTCCCCTGGTACTCGGGTGCAACATTCCAGACGCTTTACTAACACTCTCCCCACTTGGAGAGTCAGCGCCTTTAAACTCCTGTTTGGCCTAGTTTGCAATTTCTGCGGAAGATGAACAGAAATAGGGAGAACCAATGAGAGACTAGCTGGAGGTGTCTGGACGGGCAAATTTAACTCTCATTTCCCACCAGGAAGAGGAAATAACCAAAGGCTCAGCATGCCGTGCCGGAACCAGATTAGGGCCTGAAGACATCCTGCGGTGTTGCAGCCAGCTCACAAGAAAGCGAGTTGAAGAAAGGAGCTCAGGGGCACTGTAATTCACAAACCTGCAGAGTTATAAATGACAGCTATCGTCCAAAAATATACTGAAGTAAGGCTGCCAAGAGGACTTGAAAGCGGGGCAGAATTGCAGGAAACCGATTTCAGGAGGTAGACTGGAATTGCATTGAAAGCATAGGAAAAGAGGCAGAACGTCCACAATGATGCACTTGGCCAAAAAGGGCGTATGCGTTTTTTCCTGAATATATTCAGGAAAAAACGCATACGCCCTTTTTGGCCAACCAAGCAAGCTTGCAAAGGAAATCTGCACTACAATGAAGTCTCACTTCCCCCCGGTCAAAAGGGCCATCTGAAAAAAGTGTAAAATCCAGAAAGGCAGGACAGGCCATGGAGAACTGGGAGCCTTGTTATGCTGATGGGCGGGATGTAAATTGCCAACAGACACTCGGGAGAAGTGTATGGTGTTTCCTGAAACATCTAAAAAACAAAGCAACAGAGCCTAGGGCACTTCCACTTATGGTCCTATAGCTTAGGGAAATTAAAATCAAAAAGACACAGCCACCCCAAACATTGGGACGCCTCTGTTTACAAGAACCTCGTTTACAGTACAAGTTCAACATCGCAGAAAGTGAAAAATGGATAAAGAAGTTGTGGTATTTACTTACAAAGCAATATCACTCAGCAATGAAATCTATGTCATCAGGCCCTTAGCAGCACAATGAGTGGATTCAGGTATGATGATTCTAACTGAAATAAGTCACACAGAAAAAGAAACATCATAAGATATCAGTAATACACGGAATGTAAACTTGGCTCCACAGGAACTGAATTACAGAACAGAACAGGGTCTCAAATTTAGAAAACCAACTTATGCTTGCTTAAGGGTAAAGGTGAGTTGGGGTGCTGCATAAAACCAGAGATTGAAATGAGCACAGATAAAGTTCCTTAAGCCAAATATGGAATAGACAAGAGCTACTCCTTGCTCAACGAAATGGACTCAACACCGCATATTAAACGCCTAAGAATGTACCTGACTAGTAAGTATCTTAAAACCTATGGATTGCTATGTCTCCAAAAGAGAATCAAGCATGTGTACAGGGGTATAAACGCAGCAGTGATAGGATTGGAGAGGTTCGGTGAGCAAATGAAGACCCTTTGAAGTCATATTGCATGGTACCCATTCCACGGGTTTCAACTACCCAGGTTTAAGGTATTCTTCCTTCAGCTAAAACATGCATGTGGAACCTAGAGTATGATCAACCATGTGATCAGGAGACGTGTTCAAATATGTCTCAGTTTTCGTACCCTGGTACTCGGGTGCAACATTCCAGACGCTTTACTAACACCCTCCCGACTTGGAGAGTCAGTCCCTTTAACCTCCTGTTTGGCCCAGTTTGCAATTTCTGCGGAAGATGAACAGGAATAGCGAGAACCAATGAGAGACTAGCTGGAGGTGTCTGGACGGGCAAATTTAACTCTCATTTCCCACCAGGAAGAGGAATTAACCAAAGGCTCAGCGTGCCGTGCCGGAACCAGATTAGGGCCTGAAGCCATCCTGCGGTGTTGCGGCCAGCTCAAAAGAAAGCGAGTTGAAGAAAGGAGCTCAGGGGCACTGTAATTCACAAACCTGCAGAGTTATAAATGACAGCTATCGTCCAAAAATATACTGAAGTAAGGCTGCCAAGAGGACTTGAAAGCGGGGCAGAATTGCAGGAAACCGATTTCAGGAGGTAGACTGGAATTGCATTGAAAGCATAGGAAAAGAGGCAGAACGTCCACAATGATGCACTTGGCCAAAAAGGGCGTATGCGTTTTTTCCTGAATATATTCAGGAAAAAACGCATACGCCCTTTTTGGCCAACCAAGCAAGCTTGCAAAGGAAATCTGCACTACAATGAAGTCTCACTTCCCCCCGGTCAAAAGGGCCATCTGAAAAAAGTGTAAAATCCAGAAAGGCAGGACAGGCCATGGAGAACTGGGAGCCTTGTTATGCTGATGGGCGGGATGTAAATTGCCAACAGACACTCGGGAGAAGTGTATGGTGTTTCCTGAAACATCTAAAAAACAAAGCAACAGAGCCTAGGGCACTTCCACTTATGGTCCTATAGCTTAGGGAAATTAAAATCAAAAAGACACAGCCACCCCAAACATTGGGACGCCTCTGTTTACAAGAACCTCGTTTACAGTACAAGTTCAACATTGCAGAAAGTGAAAAATGGATAAAGAAGTTGTGGTATTTACTTACAAAGCAATATCACTCAGCAATGAAATCTATGTCATCAGGCCCTTAGCAGCACAATGAGTGGATTCAGGTATGATGATTCTAACTGAAATAAGTCACACAGAAAAAGAAACATCATAAGATATCAGTAATACACGGAATGTAAACTTGGCTACACAGGAACTGAATTACAGAACAGAACAGGGTCTCAAATTTAGAAAACCAACTTATGCTTGCTTAAGGGTAAAGGTGAGTTGGGGTGCTGCATAAAACCATAGATTGAAATGAGCACAGATAAAGTTCCTTAAGCCAAATATGGAATAGACAAGAGCTACTCCTTGCTCAACGAAATGGACTCAACACCGCATATTAAATGCCTAAGAATGTACCTGACTAGTAAGTATCTTAAAACCTATGGATTGCTATGTCTCCGAAAGAGAATCAAGCATGTGTACAGGGGCATAAACGCAGCAGTGATAGGATTGGAGAGGTTCGGTGAGCAAATGAAGACCCTTTGAAGTCATATTGCATGGTACCCATTCCACGGGTTTCAACTACCCAGGTTTAAGGTATTCTTCCTTCAGCTAAAACATGCATGTGGAACCTAGAGTATGATCAACCATGTGATCGGGAGACGTGTTCAAATATGTCTCAGTTTTCGTACCCTGGTACTCGGGTGCAACATTCCAGACGCTTTACTAACACCCTCCCGACTTGGAGAGTCAGTCCCTTTAACCTCCTGTTTGGCCCAGTTTGCAATTTCTGCGGAAGATGAACAGGAATAGCGAGAACCAATGAGAGACTAGCTGGAGGTGTCTGGACGGGCAAATTTAACTCTCATTTCCCACCAGGAAGAGGAATTAACCAAAGGCTCAGCATGCCGTGCCGGAACCAGATTAGGGCCTGAAGCCATCCTGCGGTGTTGCGGCCAGCTCAAAAGAAAGCGAGTTGAAGAAAGGAGCTCAGGGGCACTGTAATTCACAAACCTGCAGAGTTATAAATGACAGCTATCGTCCAAAAATATACTGAAGTAAGGCTGCCAAGAGGACTTGAAAGCGGGGCAGAATTGCAGGAAACCGATTTCAGGAGGTAGACTGGAATTGCATTGAAAGCATAGGAAAAGAGGCAGAACGTCCACAATGATGCACTTGGCCAAAAAGGGCGTATGCGTTTTTTCCTGAATATATTCAGGAAAAAACGCATACGCCCTTTTTGGCCAACCAAGCAAGCTTGCAAAGGAAATCTGCACTACAATGAAGTCTCACTTCCCCCCGGTCAAAAGGGCCATCTGAAAAAAGTGTAAAATCCAGAAAGGCAGGACAGGCCATGGAGAACTGGGAGCCTTGTTATGCTGATGGGCGGGATGTAAATTGCCAGCAGACACTCGGGAGAAGTGTATGGTGTTTCCTGAAACATCTACAAAACAAAGCAACAGAGCCTAGGGCACTTCCACTTATGGTCCTATAGCTTAGGGAAATTAAAATCAAAAAGACACAGCCACCCCAAAGTTTGGGACGCCTCTGTTTACAAGAACCTCGTTTACAGTACAAGTTCAACATCGCAGAAAGTGAAAAATGGATAAAGAAGTTGTGGTATTTACTTACAAAGCAATATCACTCAGCAATGAAATCTATGTCATCAGGCCCTTAGCAGCACAATGAGTGGATTCAGGTATGATGATTCTAACTGAAATAAGTCACACAGAAAAAGAAACATCATAAGATATCAGTAATACACGGAATGTAAACTTGGCTACACAGGAACTGAATTACAGAACAGAACAGGGTCTCAAATTTAGAAAACCAACTTATGCTTTCTTAAGGGTAAAGGTGAGTTGGGGTGCTGCATAAAACCAGAGATTGAAATGAGCACAGATAAAGTTCCTTAAGCCAAATATGGAATAGACAAGAGCTACCTCTTGCTCAACGAAATGGACTCAACACCGCATATTAAACGCCTAAGAATGTACCTGACTAGTAAGTATCTTAAAACCTATGGATTGCTATGTCTCCAAAAGAGAATCAAGCATGTGTACAGGGGCATAAATGCAGCAGTGATAGGATTGGAGAGGTTCGGTGAGCAAATGAAGACCCTTTGAAGTCATATTGCATGGTACCCATTCCACGGGTTTCAACTACCCAGGTTTAAGGTATTCTTCCTTCAGCTAAAACATGCATGTGGAACCTAGAGTATGATCAACCATGTGATCGGGAGACGTGTTCAAATATGTCTCAGTTTTCGTACCCTGGTACTCGGGTGCAACATTCCAGACGCTTTACTAACACCCTCCCGACTTGGAGAGTCAGTCCCTTTAACCTCCTGTTTGGCCCAGTTTGCAATTTCTGCGGAAGATGAACAGGAATAGCGAGAACCAATGAGAGACTAGCTGGAGGTGTCTGGACGGGCAAATTTAACTCTCATTTCCCACCAGGAAGAGGAATTAACCAAAGGCTCAGCGTGCCGTGCCGGAACCAGATTAGGGCCTGAAGCCATCCTGCGGTGTTGCGGCCAGCTCAAAAGAAAGCGAGTTGAAGAAAGGAGCTCAGGGGCACTGTAATTCACAAACCTGCAGAGTTATAAATGACAGCTATCGTCCAAAAATATACTGAAGTAAGGCTGCCAAGAGGACTTGAAAGCGGGGCAGAATTGCAGGAAACCGATTTCAGGAGGCAGACTGGAATTGCATTGAAAGCATAGGAAAAGAGGCAGAACGTCCACAATGATGCACTTGGCCAAAAAGCGCGTATGCGTTTTTTCCTGAATATATTCAGGAAAAAACGCATACGCGCTTTTTGGCCAACCAAGCAAGCTTGCAAAGGAAATCTGCACTACAATGAAGTCTCACTTCCCCCCGGTCAAAAGGGCCATCTGAAAAAAGTGTAAAATCCAGAAAGGCAGGACAGGCCATGGAGAACTGGGAGCCTTGTTATGCTGATGGGCGGGATGTAAATTGCCAACAGACACTCGGGAGAAGTGTATGGTGTTTCCTGAAACATCTAAAAAACAAAGCAACAGAGCCTAGGGCACTTCCACTTATGGTCCTATAGCTTAGGGAAATTAAAATCAAAAAGACACAGCCACCCCAAACATTGGGACGCCTCTGTTTACAAGAACCTCGTTTACAGTACAAGTTCAACATCGCAGAAAGTGAAAAATGCATAAAGAAGTTGTGGTATTTACTTACAAAGCAATATCACTCAGCAATGAAATCTATGTCATCAGGCCCTTAGCAGCACAATGAGTGGATTCAGGTATGATGATTCTAACTGAAATAAGTCACACAGAAAAAGAAACATCATAAGATATCAGTAATACACGGAATGTAAACTTGGCTACACAGGAACTGAATTACAGAACAGAACAGGGTCTCAAATTTAGAAAACCAACTTATGCTTGCTTAAGGGTAAAGGTGAGTTGGGGTGCTGCATAAAACCATAGATTGAAATGAGCACAGATAAAGTTCCTTAAGCCAAATATGGAATAGACAAGAGCTACTCCTTGCTCAACGAAATGGACTCAACACCCCATATTAAATGCCTAAGAATGTACCTGACTAGTAATTATCTTAAAACCTATGGATTGCTATGTCTCCGAAAGGGAATCAAGCGTGTGTACAGGGGCATAAATGCAGCAGTGATAGGATTGGAGAGGTTTGGTGAGCAAATGAAGACCCTTTGAAATCATATTGCATGGTACTAATTCCACGGGTCTCAACTCTCCAGGTTTCAGGGATTCTTCCTTCAGCTAAAACATGCATGTGGAACCCAGAGTATGATCAACCATGTGAGCGGGAGACGTGTTCAAATATGTCTCAGTTTTCGTCCCCTGGTACTCGGGTGCAACATTCCAGACGCTTTACTAACACTCTCCCGACTTGGAGAGTCAGTGCCTTTAACCTCCTGTTTGGCCCTGTTTTCAATTTCAGTGGAAGATGAACAGGAATAGGGAGAACCAATGAGAGACAAGCTGGAGGTTTCTGGACGGGCAAATTTAACTCTCATTTCCCACCAAGGACAGGAATTAACCAAAGGCTCAGCGTGCCGTGCCGGAACCAGATTAGGGCCTGAAGCAATCCTGCGGTGTTGCGGCCAGCTCACAAGAAAGCGAGATGAAGAACGGAGCTCAGGGGCACAGGAATTCACAAACCTGCAGAGTTATAAATGACAGCAATCGTCCAAAAATATACTGAAGTAAGGCTGCCAAGAGGACTTGAAAGCGGGGCAGAATTGCAGGAAACCGATTTCAGGAGGTAGACTGGAATTGCATTTTAAGCATAGGAAAAGAGGCAGAACGTCCACAATGATGCACTTGGCCAAAAAGGGCGTATGCGTTTTTTCCTGAATCAGGAAAAAACGCATACGCACTTTTTAGCCAACCAAGCAAGCTTGCAAAGGAAATCTGCACTACAATGAAGTCTCACTTCCCCCCGGTCAGAAGGGCCATCTGAAAAAAGTGTAAAATCCAGAAAGGCAGGACAGGCCATGGAGAACTGGGAGCCTTGTTATGCTGATGGGCGGGATGTAAATTGCCAACAGACACTCGGGAGAAGTGTATGGTGTTTCCTGAAACATCTAAAAAACAAAGCAACAGAGCCTAGGGCACTTCCACTTATGGTCCTATAGCTTAGGGAAATTAAAATCAAAAAGACACAGCCACCCCACAGTTTGGGACAGCTCTGTTTACAAGAACCTCGTTTACGGTACAAGTTCAATATCGCAGAAAGTGAAAAATGGATAAAGAAGTTGTGGTACTTATGTACAATGCAAAATCACTGAGCCATGAAATCTATGTCATCAGGCCCGTAGCAGCATAATGAGTGGATTCAGGTATGATGATTCTAACTGAAATATGTCACACAGAAAAAGAAACATCATAAGATATCACTAATACATGGAATGTGAACTTGGCTACACATGAACTGAATTACAAAACAGAACAGGGTCTCAAGTTTAGAAAACCAACTTATGCTTCCTTAAGGGGGAAAGTGAGTTGGGGTGCTGCATAAAACCAGAGTTTGAAATTAGCACAGATACCATTCAATAAGCCAAATATGTAATAGACAAGACCTACCCCTTGCTCAACAAAATGGACTCAACAATGAGGTATCACCTCACACCTGATAGAATGGGCATCATGAGAAAATCTACAAACAAAAATGCTGGAAAGGGTGTGGAGAAAAGGAACCCTCTTCCACTATTGTTGGGAATATAAATTGATACAGTCACTACGGAGAACAATATGGAGTTTCTTAAGAAACTAACAATAGAATTACCATATGATACAGCAATCCCAGTACTGGACATATACCCAGACAAAACCATAAATCAAAACGAGACATTCACCGCAATGTTCATTGCATCACTATTTACAATATCGAGGTAATGGAAGCAACCTAAATGCCCACAGACAGACGAATGCATAAAGCTGTGGTACATATATAAAATGGAATATTACTAAGCCATGAAAAGGAATGAAATTGGGTCATTTGTAGAGACGTCGATGGATCTAGAGACTGTCATACAGAGTGAAGTAAGTCAGAAAGAGAAAAACAAATCTTGTATATTCATGCATATATGTGGAACCTAGAAAAACTGTACAGATTAACCATTTTGCAAGGCATAAATAGAGCAACAGATGTAGACAACAAATGTATGGACAACAAGGGGGGAAGCTGTTGGGGGGGTGGTGGTGGGAGGAGTTGAGAGACTGGGATTGGCATGTATACATTTATATGTATAAAATAGATAACCAATAAGAACCTGCTGTATAAAAATATAAAATAAAATTCAAAATTAAAAAGAAATAAAATTTAAAAAATAAAACAGAAAAAACAATTATTCCCTTCACATACATGTATTTATATGAATAAATTATTTCCATGCTTATATCTGTAAATACAAAAAAGAGGAATAAAATCTACCTTGAACCAAAAACGAAAAAGAGAAAAAAAACACAGAACCCACCAGTTCCACAGAGGAAAACCGTATCAGGGCACTTGCTCCAGTTGTAAACAATTCTGAAGTTGGCCAGTGGTGGGGAATCGTCTCCCATTCAGCCAGCAGCCCCCACGCAACAAGCGTCCTCATTGCAAAGCTGGGGCACCGTGCCGAGGCATCTGTGAGTAAACGTGAGCTGAGCCCCAGGCCAGTTGCTGCTGAACTATTCCCACCCGTCCCAGGTAAAACACCTGAATATATACAAGGACTTGAAAGCCTAGAGGAAGGGCCATAGAGCCACACGAGTGACAGCATGCCGGCCGACTTGGTGCCTGCAGGCCAGCCAGGATGGTCCTGGCCCTGGGTGCTCTTCTGGAAGATTTCCATTTCCCTGACTGAGATACCCGTCCTGTCCCTGCCCCCACTGCTTTTTTCCTTCCTCACCTCTGCCCAGGGAGAAATTCCAGCAGCAGGTATGGGTGACACATCCTCTTCTTTAGCAGGTGGCAGCCTGGCAACTGCTGCAGAAAGTCCAGCAGAGCCCCACTCACACTGGGCCACCCACAAAGCCGTGGCCTCTCACTCCCTCCCACCAGCCCAGCCCCGAGACTGCTGACAGGGCAGAGAAAATGGCGTCAGGCACGGCTGCAGGGGCTCTTGCTGCCTGGAGTGGTATTTATATTGATCTCAACCCAGGCACACCTGGGGAGGGCTGGCCCGCACGGTAAGGCTGCCCAGGTCAGCCAATCATCACCCCTCAGGGGCTCACAGTTGCAGAAAATGGAACTTGCTGAACCGGCCAGGTCCAAGGAACAGGTGTGGGCTCCTGAGAGTCAGGATAGACAAGGGGCTGCAGCTTTGGCTTGTTTTCTAATCATTTTATCTGGCCCATGAGTGGGAGACAACTTCAAGAAAACCCTCTCCTTATGAGAGGAACCCAGGAGTCAGGGAGAGGAGGGGTGGGTGGTGGTTGGAGACAGAGGCCTGGTGCCCCGGGTGCAGTGGAAGTCTCTGGAAGACCAGGTGGAGGGAGGCCGCACAGAGTGATGCCCAGGGTCACAGACCTGTCGCAGCTGCTGTTTGTTAGTTCAAGTCCTGCTCTGAGGTGCTCTGTGCCAGCTCTGAGCGACAGGTGAGCTGGGGGTGCTCTGCAATGAGGGCTATGTGCACGGTTCCTGTGTGCCCAGCCCTGCCATGGTACCTGCAAGGGTAGCTCTGTATCCTGGGAAGGGCCTGACCACGAGAGCCCCGTGGGCTGGGGTGGGGGTGGGGTACCTGCCCAGGTGAGCTCCATATTCTGGGATTGGTCTGACCACGAGAGCCCCATGGGCTGCTGGGGACCTGGTAAAGGATGTCAGGACAGTCAGTGAAGCCACCGAGGATATACCTCCAGTTGCTCCTAATTCCTACACCCTGCTGGTCATTCTACCAACCACCAGGACATGGTATTCTGTATTAGTCTTCAATGATGCCTTCTTTTGTATTCCATTAGTCCCAGAGTCACAAGAAATTTTGGCTTGTGAGTGGCAGGACTCAACATACAACTAAAACAATACTTCCGGGCCGTCTTGCCCCAAGGGTGCAAAAATTCCCACACCATCTTTGGGGAAAGCTTAGCTAAAGACCTAAAAGTTCTACCTCTGGAAAAGGAAACCCTCCTTCAGTACGCAGACGACATTCTGATCGCCAGCCCTACTAAGGAGGCCTCTGAACTACCAAGCCAATAAAGGATAGAAGTTGTCCAAGAAAAAGCTCAAATATCACAGACTGCAGTGACCTGCCTGGGCTTCATTCTCACAGAAGGTCGGAGAAGCCCATCCCAGGAAAGGGAAGAAACCATTTGCAGCCTTACCCCTTTCTAAAACTAGAAGACAGCTTAGGGGTTCCTGGGGAGGCCAGGGTTTGCTGCTTCTGGATCCCTAACTACAGTCTACTAGCTGGGCCTCTATATGAAACACTGAAAGGAAAAGATGATGATCCTTTTGAATAGAATCCAGAAGTGGCCTTTCAAGAATGGAAAGAGCAGTCAATTCAGACCCTTGCCCTGGAACTCGCTAATTTAGCTAAACCCTTTGACCTTTACATTCCCGGTGAAAGGTGAATCGCCATTGGAGAATTAGTGCAAAAACTGGGACCACTTGAAATGGAACAATGCAAGAATGCCATCCAGGTAGGATAAACTACGGTCACCAAGGGGCTTGGCCCACTGCCGCATCTGGCCAAGATACTGGCGGTATCTAAAAACCTGGAAATCAGCAGCCCAAAAGGCCACCTCCTTCCTAAGGGAAAAGGACCCCACGTGGTGATCCTAACCACCAACGATGCCCTGAAGTTGCAGGGTTCGCTCCGTGGGCACACCGACCTCGAGTGAGGAGGCCCTCCAACTCCAACATCCAGAGAGATAACCGGGGGCAACAGGGCACCATGACGACTCGTGTGAACATCACTTGACCTGGAGTTTCTCTCATAAAACAATAAGAGTGTGTCCCAAAAGAGTAGACTACTGCTTGCAGGACTTACTGCACCCAGAGGGGAGCTAATAATCTTGGCGGGGGAACCGTATATCACACTGTCACCATAGAAAAGCCTACAGACACCGTGATGATGGTGGCCAATAAGACCGGCTGGACTCCTGTTTACTTCAAAAGGCTGTTGACTCAGTGGTCATCATGGTCCTTGATCACCACTGACCCTGGACTGTCTGGGAGTTGAGCGGGCAGGGCTCTGACACCTGGTGCTGTTTGTACGTTAATTCAGGGGCCTAATTGAAGAAAGCGCAGACTACTGGTCAGAGCATCTAGGCTGGCAGAAACGGTCAGCCTAAGGTGGCCGAACAAATGTGGGGCGGGGTGAAACCGGCCCCCACAGCGTCTCTGCACATCTCTTTCCTGGACCCTTAAAGGTCATTAGAATCTATAACACTTCCAATGCTGGTGCTCAGGTGGACGAGCAGGGAGGCAGGGGGCCTGGGGACAATCAACGTCACCTGGAGGCTGCTGGGGAGAAGCTCTGACCCTCGCCCCCGGGTATTAGGGCTCCCAACTCAGCACTCAGCAGTTACAGAAGAAGTGTCTGCACCCTCAGCACTCCAAGAATGAGGAACGGGACAAAAGGCAGAGGAGGGGTTTGTCCCCAGCAAAGCCCATTAAAAACCCCTGGGAGATAAAAATAGAATCTGGGCAATAAAGTCAAGTCTAACCTTTTTTATCCTTTGTGCTTTGTCTAATTTCACGTGCTCCTAGGGTCCCGCATGCAGAGGTTCCACACCCGGCACTTCAGACCAGATTTCCTAGTGCAGAATGGCTGGGTCGACACCTCAGCTCCTGGGGCCCAGTGCAGACTCCGCGATATAGAGCCTGAGCTGCAGCCAACCTGGCCCTCGAGAGCTCCGCCCCCTCCCTCCCACTGACTCTGACAGGATCTCTACACAGCAGCCCAGCCCACAGCCCACGGGGTAGTGCATGCTCTCACCTCTCCATTCTCTGATCAAAATATAAAGTTTCCTTTGCTTGTGAACCAAACTCAGTCTCGATCTGTTGGCCCCAATGACACTGGGCAGGGGGACACTTGTTGGGGTCCACTCTGGAGGGTCAGTAACAGAAATTGAGACTATTGTAACCTCAATGAACAGATGTGTGAGCCAAACTGTAGTTAACATAGAACAGTGTATAAGGCTCGGGTAAAATAAGATGTTTCTAACACTTCCATTTGATATTTCCATCACTTTATTATAAGCAAGTTCAGTGAAAAGGTTTGTCTTATTTGTCAGGTCAATATTAGAGAAACGAAGTGATTTCTTTCCAAGGATGTACATCTAATAATCTTGGTTAAAGCTTCAATCTTGTTTTAAATGCTTTTCCATTGAAAATGATACCTCTCTTTCAGCTCCCCCATTTCTGAGAAGTATAAAATCTTATAATTTATTATTACCAAAGGGGAAAGGTGGGAGGAGGGATAAATTAACAGTTTGGGATTAACACATACACACTGCTATGTATAAAATAGATCATCAACAAGGAACTACTGTATAGCACAGGGAACTACACTCAACATTTTGCAATAACCTATAAGGGGAAATAATCTGAAAAAGAATAGATATTTTTATTGACATCATCTATCAATGACAGTTAAAGTGTAACCTAAGGGAAGCTGGTGGTGAGTGCTTCTGACCCTGAAGACTTCAATCATATAAAGTTTGGACTCTGCCTACTTCCCAAGGCCCTTAATGAACATATGTGTAGCCGTAGCTTAAAAAATTCCCCAGTTTGGGTTTCGGGGAGACACTGATTTTGAAAAAGCCCTGGTGTTCTCCTTACATGAATGGGACTCTTCCTACTGCTAAAACATGTCTGTCACACCCAGAGGATGGTATACCGTCTGATCGGGAAGAGTTTGGAAAAGGCATCTCCTCTCCTCATCTCCTGGTGCTCGGGTTCACCCCTCCAGCGTCTTTACTAACAGTCTCCCCACTTGGAGATGTCAGCACTGTCAACATTCTGTTGCGTACAGTTTGGAATTTGTCCAGAGGATGAAGCGGAAGGATGAGGAACAATGAGAGACAAGTCCTAGGTGTTCAGACAGGCACATGTCACTCTAATTTCCAATCAGGAAGACGAATTGACCAAAGGCTAGGGTTGCCCATGGAAACAGTATAGGGCTTGAGGAAATCCCGCTGCTTTGTGGCCAGTTCCCATAAACACAAGTTGAACAATGGAACTCAGGGGCAGTAAAATTCACGAAACTGCAGAGTTGAAAATATCCATCACTGAAAAATGTCTTGAGGAAAGTCAGAGAAAAGGACTTGTAAGCAAGGGAGAATGGCAGGAAAGGGATTTGAGGAGGTAGAAAGGACTCGCCATTAAGCACAAGAAAAGGAGCTGAACATTGCCAACATTGCAGTTGGCCAAAAAGGGTGTATGCGTTTTTTTCTGTATATATTCAAGAAAAGGGCATACACTTTTTTAGCCAACCAAACAGGTGGGCACTGGAAGTCAATACTACAAAAGATATCACTTCGCATCAGTCAGAAGAGCCATCCTCATAAAGCGTAAACAACAGAAATGCAGGACAGGGCAAGGAGAAGAGGGAGCCCTGTGAGACTTATAGTGGAAATGTATATTGCCAACGGCCATTCTGGAGAAGTGTATTGTGTTTACTAAAGCATCTAAAAAATGAGCTACAGAGCATAGGGCACTTGCACTCATGGGCGTATATCTTGAGAAAAACAAAAATCGAGAGGACACAGGCACCCCAATGTTTACCCCCTCTCTGTTTAAAAGATCCTCAACTAGGATATAACTTAAATGTCTCTGGAGGGAAAAAATGGGTAGAGATGTGGTACTTAGGTAGAGTGGAATATTATTCAGCCTGGAAATCAATGAAATATGGCCAGTTGTAACAACTCCGGAGGAGTTACGTATGATCTTTCTAAGTGACAGAATTCAAAAAGAAAAAGACACATATCATAAGATATCACTTAAAGGTGGAATCCAAAATGGCTACACATGAAATAAATTACAAAACAAAAACATAGTCAAATATGTAGAAAACACGCATAAGGCTGCTAAACGGGAAAGGTGGGGAGGGGTGAGGCATCACCCAGGAGGTTGAAATTAGCAAAGATACCATTCCAAATACCAAACTGATAATCAACAAGGCCTACACGGTAGCTAAAAGAACTGCACTCAGCACACTCAAGTCACCGGAAAAGAATATATACAACTGGTAAGAATCTGAAAAAGAATTTACTGATGTCTCTCTGTACGTGAATCAAGTGGATGTACAGCAGCAAGAAACAGAGCTTTGAAAATCAGCTGTAACCAATATAGTAATAAATTGAAAAAAATAAACGACAGAGAGACAGAGAAAACCTCTTACAACTTTTCCTCAGGGCCGGTGATGCAACATGGATTGAACACATCTAGACCCACAGCAGGATGAGACATAAGGCTGGAAACTGTTTGCGCTAAGAGAAATGTGAGGTTGGGTGAGGAAATGCACACCCTTTAAAGTAATACTACCTGGTACCCATTCAATGGGTCCCAAATATGCAGGTTCAAGGGATCTTCCTACAGCTAAAACATGCATGGAAAACCCAGAGGACTGTACACCATGTGATCGGGAGATGTGTCTAAAATGCAGCTCATTTATCCTCTCCTGGTGCTCCTATTCACCATTCCAGCCACGTTACTTAGAATCTCCCCACTTGGAGAATCAGCACATTTCAACTTCTGTTTCACACATTTTGCAAATTGTGAGGAGGATGAACGGGGAACCAATGAGAGAATAGTTGTAGGGGTTTGGACGGGCACATATCACTCTAATTTCCCATTAAGAATAAGAATTGAAAAAAGGCTCAGCCCGCCTCGCCCGAGCCAAAATAGGGCCTGAAGCAATCCTGCGGGTTTGAGGCCAGCTCACAAAAGAGCAACTTAAAAAATGGAGCTCAGGGTCACTGCAATTCACAAACCTGCAGAGTTATAAATGAAAACTAACGTCCAAAAATATGTTGAGGTAAGGCAAAGAAGAGGATCTGAATGCAAGACAGAATTGCAAGAAACAGATTTCAAGAGATAGATTGGACTCGTCTTTAAAGCACATGAAAAGCGGCAGAATTTCGACAATGATGCAGTTGGCCCAAAAGGGCGTATGCGTTTTTTCCTGATTATATCCAGGAAAAAACGCATACGCACTTTATGGGCAACGAAGCAAGCAAGCAATGCAAATGTGCACAACAAAGAAGTCTCATTTCCCACTGGTCAAAAGGGCCATCCTAAAAAATTGTAAAAACCAGAAATGCAGGACAGGCCATGGAGAACAGGGAGCCTTTATACGCTGATGGGTAGTGTGTGAACTGCCGAGAGCCACTCTGGAGAAGTGTATGGTGGTTCCTAAATCATCTAAAAAACAGAGCTACAGAGCATAGGACACTTCCAATCATGGGAGTATATCTAGGGAAATCTAAAAATTAACAAGACACAAGCACACCACAGTTTAGGGCTACTCTGTTTACAAGAACCTCAACTTCAGTATACCTTAAATATCCCAGGAAAGAGAACAATGGATAAAGAAGATGTGGTACTTATGTACAATGGAATATCTCTTCACCATGAAATCAATGTAATAAGGCTAGTAGAAGGATAAAGAGTGGATTTAGGTCCGATAATACTACTTGAAATAAGTCAAACAGAAAAAGAAACATATCATAAGATATCACTTATAGAGGGAGGGTAAATATGGCTGCACAAGAAATGAATTACAGAACAGAACAGTGTCTCACATTTAGAAAACACACTTATTTCAGCTTAAGGGGAAAGGAGAGGTGGGGTGATGCATAAAACCAGAGTTTGAAATTAGCACAGATACCGTTCAATAAACCAAATAGATATTAGACAAGATCTACACCTTGCTCAATGAACTGGCCTCAACACACCCTATACACCGCAGAGAAATATATCTGAGTAATAAGAATCTTAAAACCCATGTATTGATATATCTCCATAAGGGAATCAAGTGTGTGCAGAGTGGCACAAACACAGCAGTGAAAATGAGCTAAACCCCATTATAGAAATAAATTTTAAAAACAAAACGCAGAAACAATGAAAGAGAGAAAAATTCTTACAAAATTCGCTCAGGGGCTGTGATGCAACCTGGATTGACCACATATAAACCCACAGCTGGATAAGACATAAGGCTGGACACTTGGGGCTGAGAGGATTGATGAGCTTTGGTGAGCAACTGCCAAAAGTTTAATGCAATACTTCATGCTACTCATTCCAAGGGTCCCAACACTCCAGGTTGAAGGGAATCTTCCTACAGCTAAACCATGCTTGGGAAACCCAGCGACTGGTATACCATATGATCGGGAAAGGTTTCTAAAACGCACCTCATTTTTCCTCTCCTGGGGCTCCGGATCGACATTCCAGCCGCTTTACCAAAAATATCCCCACATGGAGAGTCAATGCCTTTAAGTTCTGGTATCGCACAGTCTGCAGTTAGTGCGGAGGATGAATGGGAAGAGGGGGAACCAGTGAGAAACTAGCTGTAGCGGTTTCAATGGGCACATGTCACTCTAAATTCACATCAGTAAGAAGAATAAACCAAAGGCACAGCAAGGTGCCCCAGAAGAAGAATAGGGCCTGAAGGAATCCTGTGGTTATGAGGCAAGATCACAAAAATAAGAGCTGAAAAATGGAGCTAAGGGCCACTGCAATTCAAAAACTTGCAGAGTTATAAAGGCCAACTATTTTCAAAAAATATATTGAGGTAAGGCTATGAAGAGGCATTGAAAGCAAGGCAGAATTGCAGGAAAACGATTTCAGGAGGTAGACTGGAATTGCATTTAAAGCATAGGAAAAGAGGCAGAACGTCCACAATGATGCACTTGGCCAAAAAGGGTGTATGCCTTTCTTCCTGAATTTATTCAGGAAAAAAGGCATACGCCCTTTTTGGCCAACCAAGCAAGCTTGCAAAGGAAATCTGCACTACAATGAAGTCTCACTTCCCCCTGGTCAAAAGGGCCATCTGAAAAAAGTGTAAAATCCAGAAAGGCAGGACAGGCCATGGAGAACTGGGAGCCTTGTTATGCTGATGGGCGGGATGTGTATGGTGTTTCCTGAAACATCTAAAAAACAAAGCAACAGAGCCTAGGGCACTTCCACTTATGGTCCTATAGCTTAGGGAAATTAAAATCAAAAAGACACAGCCACCCCAAAATTTGGGACGCCTCTGTTTACAAGAACCTCGTTAACCATACAAGTTCAATATCAAAGAAAGTGAAAAATGGATAAAGAACTTGTGGTACTTACGTACAATGCAGTATCACTCAGTAATGAAATCTATGTCATCAGGCCCGTAGCAGCATAATGAGTGGATTCAGGTACGATGATTCTAACTGAAATAAGACACACAGAAAAAGAAACATCATAAGATATCACTAATACACGGAATGTAAACTTGGCTACACAGGAACTGAATACCAAAACAGAACAGGGTCTCAAATTTAGAAAACCAACTTATGCTTGCTTAAGGGGAAAGGTGAGTTGGGGTGCTGCATAAAACCAGAGATTGAAATGAACACAGATAAAGTTCCTTAAGCCAAATATGGAATAGACAAGAGCTACTCCTTGCTCAACGAAATGGACTCAACACCCCATATTAAACGCCTAAGAATGTACCTGACTAGTAAGTATCTTAAAACCTATGGATTGCTATGTCTCCAAAAGAGAATCAAGCATGTGTACAGGGGCATAAACGCAGCAGTGATAGGATTGGAGAGGTTCAGTGAGCAAATGAAGACCCTTTGAAGTCATATTGCATGGTACCCATTCCACGGGTCTCAACTCTCCAGGTTTAAGGTATTCTTCCTTCAGCTAAAACATGCATGTGGAACCCAGAGTATGATCAACCGTGTGAACGGGAGACATGTTCAAATATGTCTCAGTTTTCCTCCCCTGGTACTCGGGTGCAACATTCCAGACGCTTTACTAACACTCTCCCCACTTGGAGAGTCAGCGCCTTTAAACTCCTGTTTGGCCTAGTTTGCAATTTCTGCGGAAGATGAACAGAAATAGGGAGAACCAATGAGAGACTAGCTGGAGGTGTCTGGACGGGCAAATTTAACTCTCTTTTCCCACCAGGAAGAGGAAATAACCAAAGGCTCAGCATGCCGTGCCGGAACCAGATTAGGGCCTGAAGACATCCTGCGGTGTTGCAGCCAGCTCACAAGAAAGCGAGTTGAAGAAAGGAGCTCAGGGGCACTGTAATTCACAAACCTGCAGAGTTATAAATGACAGCTATCGTC
Organism: Pseudorca crassidens; assembly: GCF_039906515.1. NCBI lineage: Eukaryota > Metazoa > Chordata > Mammalia > Artiodactyla > Delphinidae > Pseudorca > Pseudorca crassidens. Next base: position 980,730 of record NW_027136308.1, read on the forward strand.
CAAAAATATACTGAAGTAAGGCTGCCAAGAGGACTTGAAAGCGGGGCAGAATTGCAGGAAACCGATTTCAGGAGGTAGACTGGAATTGCATTGAAAGCATAGGAAAAGAGGCAGAACGTCCACAATGATGCACTTGGCCAAAAAGGGCGTATGCGTTTTTTCCTGAATATATTCAGGAAAAAACGCATACGCCCTTTTTGGCCAACCAAGCAAGCTTGCAAAGGAAATCTGCACTACAATGAAGTCTCACTTCCCCCCGGTCAAAAGGGCCATCTGAAAAAAGTGTAAAATCCAGAAAGGCAGGACAGGCCATGGAGAACTGGGAGCCTTGTTATGCTGATGGGCGGGATGTAAATTGCCAACAGACACTCGGGAGAAGTGTATGGTGTTTCCTGAAACATCTAAAAAACAAAGCAACAGAGCCTAGGGCACTTCCACTTATGGTCCTATAGCTTAGGGAAATTAAAATCAAAAAGACACAGCCACCCCAAACATTGGGACGCCTCTGTTTACAAGAACCTCGTTTACAGTACAAGTTCAACATCGCAGAAAGTGAAAAATGGATAAAGAAGTTGTGGTATTTACTTACAAAGCAATATCACTCAGCAATGAAATCTATGTCATCAGGCCCTTAGCAGCACAATGAGTGGATTCAGGTATGATGATTCTAACTGAAATAAGTCACACAGAAAAAGAAACATCATAAGATATCAGTAATACACGGAATGTAAACTTGGCTCCACAGGAACTGAATTACAGAACAGAACAGGGTCTCAAATTTAGAAAACCAACTTATGCTTGCTTAAGGGTAAAGGTGAGTTGGGGTGCTGCATAAAACCAGAGATTGAAATGAGCACAGATAAAGTTCCTTAAGCCAAATATGGAATAGACAAGAGCTACTCCTTGCTCAACGAAATGGACTCAACACCGCATATTAAACGCCTAAGAATGTACCTGACTAGTAAGTATCTTAAAACCTATGGATTGCTATGTCTCCAAAAGAGAATCAAGCATGTGTACAGGGGTATAAACGCAGCAGTGATAGGATTGGAGAGGTTCGGTGAGCAAATGAAGACCCTTTGAAGTCATATTGCATGGTACCCATTCCACGGGTTTCAACTACCCAGGTTTAAGGTATTCTTCCTTCAGCTAAAACATGCATGTGGAACCTAGAGTATGATCAACCATGTGATCAGGAGACGTGTTCAAATATGTCTCAGTTTTCGTACCCTGGTACTCGGGTGCAACATTCCAGACGCTTTACTAACACCCTCCCGACTTGGAGAGTCAGTCCCTTTAACCTCCTGTTTGGCCCAGTTTGCAATTTCTGCGGAAGATGAACAGGAATAGCGAGAACCAATGAGAGACTAGCTGGAGGTGTCTGGACGGGCAAATTTAACTCTCATTTCCCACCAGGAAGAGGAATTAACCAAAGGCTCAGCGTGCCGTGCCGGAACCAGATTAGGGCCTGAAGCCATCCTGCGGTGTTGCGGCCAGCTCAAAAGAAAGCGAGTTGAAGAAAGGAGCTCAGGGGCACTGTAATTCACAAACCTGCAGAGTTATAAATGACAGCTATCGTCCAAAAATATACTGAAGTAAGGCTGCCAAGAGGACTTGAAAGCGGGGCAGAATTGCAGGAAACCGATTTCAGGAGGTAGACTGGAATTGCATTGAAAGCATAGGAAAAGAGGCAGAACGTCCACAATGATGCACTTGGCCAAAAAGGGCGTATGCGTTTTTTCCTGAATATATTCAGGAAAAAACGCATACGCCCTTTTTGGCCAACCAAGCAAGCTTGCAAAGGAAATCTGCACTACAATGAAGTCTCACTTCCCCCCGGTCAAAAGGGCCATCTGAAAAAAGTGTAAAATCCAGAAAGGCAGGACAGGCCATGGAGAACTGGGAGCCTTGTTATGCTGATGGGCGGGATGTAAATTGCCAACAGACACTCGGGAGAAGTGTATGGTGTTTCCTGAAACATCTAAAAAACAAAGCAACAGAGCCTAGGGCACTTCCACTTATGGTCCTATAGCTTAGGGAAATTAAAATCAAAAAGACACAGCCACCCCAAACATTGGGACGCCTCTGTTTACAAGAACCTCGTTTACAGTACAAGTTCAACATTGCAGAAAGTGAAAAATGGATAAAGAAGTTGTGGTATTTACTTACAAAGCAATATCACTCAGCAATGAAATCTATGTCATCAGGCCCTTAGCAGCACAATGAGTGGATTCAGGTATGATGATTCTAACTGAAATAAGTCACACAGAAAAAGAAACATCATAAGATATCAGTAATACACGGAATGTAAACTTGGCTACACAGGAACTGAATTACAGAACAGAACAGGGTCTCAAATTTAGAAAACCAACTTATGCTTGCTTAAGGGTAAAGGTGAGTTGGGGTGCTGCATAAAACCATAGATTGAAATGAGCACAGATAAAGTTCCTTAAGCCAAATATGGAATAGACAAGAGCTACTCCTTGCTCAACGAAATGGACTCAACACCGCATATTAAATGCCTAAGAATGTACCTGACTAGTAAGTATCTTAAAACCTATGGATTGCTATGTCTCCGAAAGAGAATCAAGCATGTGTACAGGGGCATAAACGCAGCAGTGATAGGATTGGAGAGGTTCGGTGAGCAAATGAAGACCCTTTGAAGTCATATTGCATGGTACCCATTCCACGGGTTTCAACTACCCAGGTTTAAGGTATTCTTCCTTCAGCTAAAACATGCATGTGGAACCTAGAGTATGATCAACCATGTGATCGGGAGACGTGTTCAAATATGTCTCAGTTTTCGTACCCTGGTACTCGGGTGCAACATTCCAGACGCTTTACTAACACCCTCCCGACTTGGAGAGTCAGTCCCTTTAACCTCCTGTTTGGCCCAGTTTGCAATTTCTGCGGAAGATGAACAGGAATAGCGAGAACCAATGAGAGACTAGCTGGAGGTGTCTGGACGGGCAAATTTAACTCTCATTTCCCACCAGGAAGAGGAATTAACCAAAGGCTCAGCATGCCGTGCCGGAACCAGATTAGGGCCTGAAGCCATCCTGCGGTGTTGCGGCCAGCTCAAAAGAAAGCGAGTTGAAGAAAGGAGCTCAGGGGCACTGTAATTCACAAACCTGCAGAGTTATAAATGACAGCTATCGTCCAAAAATATACTGAAGTAAGGCTGCCAAGAGGACTTGAAAGCGGGGCAGAATTGCAGGAAACCGATTTCAGGAGGTAGACTGGAATTGCATTGAAAGCATAGGAAAAGAGGCAGAACGTCCACAATGATGCACTTGGCCAAAAAGGGCGTATGCGTTTTTTCCTGAATATATTCAGGAAAAAACGCATACGCCCTTTTTGGCCAACCAAGCAAGCTTGCAAAGGAAATCTGCACTACAATGAAGTCTCACTTCCCCCCGGTCAAAAGGGCCATCTGAAAAAAGTGTAAAATCCAGAAAGGCAGGACAGGCCATGGAGAACTGGGAGCCTTGTTATGCTGATGGGCGGGATGTAAATTGCCAGCAGACACTCGGGAGAAGTGTATGGTGTTTCCTGAAACATCTACAAAACAAAGCAACAGAGCCTAGGGCACTTCCACTTATGGTCCTATAGCTTAGGGAAATTAAAATCAAAAAGACACAGCCACCCCAAAGTTTGGGACGCCTCTGTTTACAAGAACCTCGTTTACAGTACAAGTTCAACATCGCAGAAAGTGAAAAATGGATAAAGAAGTTGTGGTATTTACTTACAAAGCAATATCACTCAGCAATGAAATCTATGTCATCAGGCCCTTAGCAGCACAATGAGTGGATTCAGGTATGATGATTCTAACTGAAATAAGTCACACAGAAAAAGAAACATCATAAGATATCAGTAATACACGGAATGTAAACTTGGCTACACAGGAACTGAATTACAGAACAGAACAGGGTCTCAAATTTAGAAAACCAACTTATGCTTTCTTAAGGGTAAAGGTGAGTTGGGGTGCTGCATAAAACCAGAGATTGAAATGAGCACAGATAAAGTTCCTTAAGCCAAATATGGAATAGACAAGAGCTACCTCTTGCTCAACGAAATGGACTCAACACCGCATATTAAACGCCTAAGAATGTACCTGACTAGTAAGTATCTTAAAACCTATGGATTGCTATGTCTCCAAAAGAGAATCAAGCATGTGTACAGGGGCATAAATGCAGCAGTGATAGGATTGGAGAGGTTCGGTGAGCAAATGAAGACCCTTTGAAGTCATATTGCATGGTACCCATTCCACGGGTTTCAACTACCCAGGTTTAAGGTATTCTTCCTTCAGCTAAAACATGCATGTGGAACCTAGAGTATGATCAACCATGTGATCGGGAGACGTGTTCAAATATGTCTCAGTTTTCGTACCCTGGTACTCGGGTGCAACATTCCAGACGCTTTACTAACACCCTCCCGACTTGGAGAGTCAGTCCCTTTAACCTCCTGTTTGGCCCAGTTTGCAATTTCTGCGGAAGATGAACAGGAATAGCGAGAACCAATGAGAGACTAGCTGGAGGTGTCTGGACGGGCAAATTTAACTCTCATTTCCCACCAGGAAGAGGAATTAACCAAAGGCTCAGCGTGCCGTGCCGGAACCAGATTAGGGCCTGAAGCCATCCTGCGGTGTTGCGGCCAGCTCAAAAGAAAGCGAGTTGAAGAAAGGAGCTCAGGGGCACTGTAATTCACAAACCTGCAGAGTTATAAATGACAGCTATCGTCCAAAAATATACTGAAGTAAGGCTGCCAAGAGGACTTGAAAGCGGGGCAGAATTGCAGGAAACCGATTTCAGGAGGCAGACTGGAATTGCATTGAAAGCATAGGAAAAGAGGCAGAACGTCCACAATGATGCACTTGGCCAAAAAGGGCGTATGCGTTTTTTCCTGAATATATTCAGGAAAAAACGCATACGCGCTTTTTGGCCAACCAAGCAAGCTTGCAAAGGAAATCTGCACTACAATGAAGTCTCACTTCCCCCCGGTCAAAAGGGCCATCTGAAAAAAGTGTAAAATCCAGAAAGGCAGGACAGGCCATGGAGAACTGGGAGCCTTGTTATGCTGATGGGCGGGATGTAAATTGCCAACAGACACTCGGGAGAAGTGTATGGTGTTTCCTGAAACATCTAAAAAACAAAGCAACAGAGCCTAGGGCACTTCCACTTATGGTCCTATAGCTTAGGGAAATTAAAATCAAAAAGACACAGCCACCCCAAACATTGGGACGCCTCTGTTTACAAGAACCTCGTTTACAGTACAAGTTCAACATCGCAGAAAGTGAAAAATGGATAAAGAAGTTGTGGTATTTACTTACAAAGCAATATCACTCAGCAATGAAATCTATGTCATCAGGCCCTTAGCAGCACAATGAGTGGATTCAGGTATGATGATTCTAACTGAAATAAGTCACACAGAAAAAGAAACATCATAAGATATCAGTAATACACGGAATGTAAACTTGGCTACACAGGAACTGAATTACAGAACAGAACAGGGTCTCAAATTTGGAAAACCAACTTATGCTTGCTTAAGGGGAAAGGTGAGTTGGGGTGCTGCATAAAACCAGAGATTGAAATGAACACAGATAAAGTTCCTTAAGCCAAATATGGAATAGACAAGAGCTACTCCTTGCTCAACGAAATGGACTCAACACCGCATATTAAATGCCTAAGAATGTACCTGACTAGTAAGTATCTTAAAACCTATGGATTGCTATGTCTCCGAAAGAGAATCAAGCATGTGTACAGGGGCATAAACGCAGCAGTGATAGGATTGGAGAGGTTCGGTGAGCAAATGAAGACCCTTTGAAGTCATATTGCATGGTACCCATTCCACGGGTTTCAACTACCCAGGTTTAAGGTATTCTTCCTTCAGCTAAAACATGCATGTGGAACCTAGAGTCTGATCAACCATGTGATCGGGAGACGTGTTCAAATATGTCTCAGTTTTCGTACCCTGGTACTCGGGTGCAACATTCCAGATGCTTTACTAACACCCTCCCGACTTGGAGAGTCAGTCCCTTTAACCTCCTGTTTGGCCCAGTTTGCAATTTCTGCGGAAGATGAACAGGAATAGCGAGAACCAATGAGAGACTAGCTGGATGTGTCTGGACGGGCAAATTTAACTCTCATTTCCCACCAGGAAGAGGAATTAACCAAAGGCTCAGCGTGCCGTGCCGGAACCAGATTAGGGCCTGAAGCCATCCTGCGGTGTTGCGGCCAGCTCAAAAGAAAGCGAGTTGAAGAAAGGAGCTCAGGGGCACTGTAATTCACAAACCTGCAGAGTTATAAATGACAGCAATCGTCCAAAAATATACTGAAGTAAGGCTGCCAAGAGGACTTGAAAGCGGGGCAGAATTGCAGGAAACCGATTTCAGGAGGTAGACTGGAATTGCATTGAAAGCATAGGAAAAGAGGCAGAACGTCCACAATGATGCACTTGGCCAAAAAGGGCGTATGCGTTTTTTCCTGAATATATTCAGGAAAAAAGGCATACGCCCTTTTTGGCCAACCAAGCAAACTTGCAAAGGAAATCTGCACTACAATGAAGTCTCACTTCCCCCCGGTCAAAAGGGCCATCTGAAAAAAGTGTAAAATCCAGAAAGGCAGGACAGGCCATGGAGAACTGGGAGCCTTGTTATGCTGATGGGCGGGATGTAAATTGCCAACAGACACTCGGGAGAAGTGTATGGTGTTTCCTGAAACATCTAAAAAACAAAGCAACAGAGCCTAGGGCACTTCCACTTATGGTCCTATAGATTAGGGAAATTAAAATCAAAAAGACACAGCCACCCCAAACATTGGGACGCCTCTGTTTACAAGAACCTCGTTTACAGTACAAGTTCAACATCGCAGAAAGTGAAAAATGGATAAAGAAGTTGTGGTATTTACTTACAAAGCAATATCACTCAGCAATGAAATCTATGTCATCAGGCCCTTAGCAGCACAATGAGTGGATTCAGGTATGATGATTCTAACTGAAATAAGTCACACAGAAAAAGAAACATCATAAGATATCAGTAATACACGGAATGTAAACTTGGCTCCACAGGAACTGAATTACAGAACAGAACAGGGTCTCAAATTTAGAAAACCAACTTATGCTTGCTTAAGGGTAAAGGTGAGTTGGGGTGCTGCATAAAACCAGAGATTGAAATGAGCACAGATAAAGTTCCTTAAGCCAAATATGGAATAGACAAGAGCTACTCCTTGCTCAACGAAATGGACTCAACACTGCATATTAAACGCCTAAGAATGTACCTGACTAGTAAGTATCTTAAAACCTATGGATTGCTATGTCTCCGAAAGAGAATCAAGCATGTGTACAGGGGTATAAACGCAGCAGTGATAGGATTGGAGAGGTTCGGTGAGCAAATGAAGACCCTTTGAAGTCATATTGCATGGTACCCATTCCACGGGTTTCAACTACCCAGGTTTAAGGTATTCTTCCTTCAGCTAAAACATGCATGTGGAACCTAGAGTATGATCAACCATGTGATCGGGAGACGTGTTCAAATATGTCTCAGTTTTCGTACCCTGGTACTCGGGTGCAACATTCCAGACGCTTTACTAACACCCTCCCGACTTGGAGAGTCAGTCCCTTTAACCTCCTGTTTGGCCCAGTTTGCAATTTCTGCGGAAGATGAACAGGAATAGCGAGAACCAATGAGAGACTAGCTGGAGGTGTCTGGACGGGCAAATTTAACTCTCATTTCCCACCAGGAAGAGGAATTAACCAAAGGCTCATCATGCCGTGCCGGAACCAGATTAGGGCCTGAAGCCATCCTGCGGTGTTGCGGCCAGCTCAAAAGAAAGCGAGTTGAAGAAAGGAGCTCAGGGGCACTGTAATTCACAAACCTGCAGAGTTATAAATGACAGCTATCGTCCAAAAATATACTGAAGTAAGGCTGCCAAGAGGACTTGAAAGCGGGGCAGAATTGCAGGAAACCGATTTCAGGAGGTAGACTGGAATTGCATTGAAAGCATAGGAAAAGAGGCAGAACGTCCACAATGATGCACTTGGCCAAAAAGGGCGTATGCGTTTTTTCCTGAATATATTCAGGAAAAAACGCATACGCCCTTTTTGGCCAACCAAGCAAGCTTGCAAAGGAAATCTGCACTACAATGAAGTCTCACTTCCCCCCGGTCAAAAGGGCCATCTGAAAAAAGTGTAAAATCCAGAAAGGCAGGACAGGCCATGGAGAACTGGGAGCCTTGTTATGCTGATGGGCGGGATGTAAATTGCCAGCAGACACTTGGGAGAAGTGTATGGTGTTTCCTGAAACATCTACAAAACAAAGCAACAGAGCCTAGGGCACTTCCACTTATGGTCCTATAGCTTAGGGAAATTAAAATCAAAAAGACACAGCCACCCCAAAGTTTGGGACGCCTCTGTTTACAAGAACCTCGTTTACAGTACAAGTTCAACATCGCAGAAAGTGAAAAATGGATAAAGAAGTTGTGGTATTTACTTACAAAGCAATATCACTCAGCAATGAAATCTATGTCATCAGGCCCTTAGCAGCACAATGAGTGGATTCAGGTATGATGATTCTAACTGAAATAAGTCACACAGAAAAAGAAACATCATAAGATATCAGTAATACACGGAATGTAAACTTGGCTACACAGGAACTGAATTACAGAACAGAACAGGGTCTCAAATTTAGAAAACCAACTTATGCTTTCTTAAGGGTAAAGGTGAGTTAGGGTGCTGCATAAAACCAGAGATTGAAATGAGCACAGATAAAGTTCCTTAAGCCAAATATGGAATAGACAAGAGCTACCTCTTGCTCAACGAAATGGACTCAACACCGCATATTAAACGCCTAAGAATGTACCTGACTAGTAAGTATCTTAAAACCTATGGATTGCTATGTCTCCAAAAGAGAATCAAGCATGTGTACAGGGGCATAAATGCAGCAGTGATAGGATTGGAGAGGTTCGGTGAGCAAATGAAGACCCTTTGAAGTCATATTGCATGGTACCCATTCCACGGGTTTCAACTACCCAGGTTTAAGGTATTCTTCCTTCAGCTAAAACATGCATGTGGAACCTAGAGTATGATCAACCATGTGATCGGGAGACGTGTTCAAATATGTCTCAGTTTTCGTACCCTGGTACTCGGGTGCAACATTCCAGACGCTTTACTAACACCCTCCCGACTTGGAGAGTCAGTCCCTTTAACCTCCTGTTTGGCCCAGTTTGCAATTTCTGCGGAAGATGAACAGGAATAGCGAGAACCAATGAGAGACTAGCTGGAGGTGTCTGGACGGGCAAATTTAACTCTCATTTCCCACCAGGAAGAGGAATTAACCAAAGGCTCATCATGCCGTGCCGGAACCAGATTAGGGCCTGAAGCCATCCTGCGGTGTTGCGGCCAGCTCAAAAGAAAGCGAGTTGAAGAAAGGAGCTCAGGGGCACTGTAATTCACAAACCTGCAGAGTTATAAATGACAGCTATCGTCCAAAAATATACTGAAGTAAGGCTGCCAAGAGGACTTGAAAGCGGGGCAGAATTGCAGGAAACCGATTTCAGGAGGTAGACTGGAATTGCATTGAAAGCATAGGAAAAGAGGCAGAACGTCCACAATGATGCACTTGGCCAAAAAGGGCGTATGCGTTTTTTCCTGAATATATTCAGGAAAAAACGCATACGCCCTTTTTGGCCAACCAAGCAAGCTTGCAAAGGAAATCTGCACTACAATGAAGTCTCACTTCCCCCCGGTCAAAAGGGCCATCTGAAAAAAGTGTAAAATCCAGAAAGGCAGGACAGGCCATGGAGAACTGGGAGCCTTGTTATGCTGATGGGCGGGATGTAAATTGCCAGCAGACACTCGGGAGAAGTGTATGGTGTTTCCTGAAACATCTACAAAACAAAGCAACAGAGCCTAGGGCACTTCCACTTATGGTCCTATAGCTTAGGGAAATTAAAATCAAAAAGACACAGCCACCCCAAAGTTTGGGACGCCTCTGTTTACAAGAACCTCGTTTACAGTACAAGTTCAACATCGCAGAAAGTGAAAAATGGATAAAGAAGTTGTGGTATTTACTTACAAAGCAATATCACTCAGCAATGAAATCTATGTCATCAGGCCCTTAGCAGCACAATGAGTGGATTCAGGTATGATGATTCTAACTGAAATAAGTCACACAGAAAAAGAAACATCATAAGATATCAGTAATACACGGAATGTAAACTTGGCTACACAGGAACTGAATTACAGAACAGAACAGGGTCTCAAATTTAGAAAACCAACTTATGCTTGCTTAAGGGGAAAGGTGAGTTGGGGTGCTGCATAAAACCAGAGATTGAAATGAGCACAGATAAAGTTCCTTAAGCCAAATATGGAATAGACAAGAGCTACCTCTTGCTCAACGAAATGGACTCAACACCGCATATTAAACGCCTAAGAATGTACCTGACTAGTAAGTATCTTAAAACCTATGGATTGCTATGTCTCCAAAAGAGAATCAAGCATGTGTACAGGGGCATAAATGCAGCAGTGATAGGATTGGAGAGGTTCGGTGAGCAAATGAAGACCCTTTGAAGTCATATTGCATGGTACCCATTCCACGGGTTTCAACTACCCAGGTTTAAGGTATTCTTCCTTCAGCTAAAACATGCATGTGGAACCTAGAGTATGATCAACCATGTGATCGGGAGACGTGTTCAAATATGTCTCAGTTTTCGTACCCTGGTACTCGGGTGCAACATTCCAGACGCTTTACTAACACCCTCCCGACTTGGAGAGTCAGTCCCTTTAACCTCCTGTTTGGCCCAGTTTGCAATTTCTGCGGAAGATGAACAGGAATAGCGAGAACCAATGAGAGACTAGCTGGAGGTGTCTGGACGGGCAAATTTAACTCTCATTTCCCACCAGGAAGAGGAATTAACCAAAGGCTCAGCGTGCCGTGCCGGAACCAGATTAGGGCCTGAAGCCATCCTGCGGTGTTGCGGCCAGCTCAAAAGAAAGCGAGTTGAAGAAAGGAGCTCAGGGGCACTGTAATTCACAAACCTGCAGAGTTATAAATGACAGCTATCGTCCAAAAATATACTGAAGTAAGGCTGCCAAGAGGACTTGAAAGCGGGGCAGAATTGCAGGAAACCGATTTCAGGAGGCAGACTGGAATTGCATTGAAAGCATAGGAAAAGAGGCAGAACGTCCACAATGATGCACTTGGCCAAAAAGGGCGTATGCGTTTTTTCCTGAATATATTCAGGAAAAAACGCATACGCCCTTTTTGGCCAACCAAGCAAGCTTGCAAAGGAAATCTGCACTACAATGAAGTCTCACTTCCCCCCGGTCAAAAGGGCCATCTGAAAAAAGTGTAAAATCCAGAAAGGCAGGACAGGCCATGGAGAACTGGGAGCCTTGTTATGCTGATGGGCGGGATGTAAATTGCCAACAGACACTCGGGAGAAGTGTATGGTGTTTCCTGAAACATCTAAAAAACAAAGCAACAGAGCCTAGGGCACTTCCACTTATGGTCCTATAGCTTAGGGAAATTAAAATCAAAAAGACACAGCCACCCCAAACATTGGGACGCCTCTGTTTACAAGAACCTCGTTTACAGTACAAGTTCAACATCGCAGAAAGTGAAAAATGGATAAAGAAGTTGTGGTATTTACTTACAAAGCAATATCACTCAGCAATGAAATCTATGTCATCAGGCCCTTAGCAGCACAATGAGTGGATTCAGGTATGATGATTCTAACTGAAATAAGTCACACAGAAAAAGAAACATCATAAGATATCAGTAATACACGGAATGTAAACTTGGCTACACAGGAACTGAATTACAGAACAGAACAGGGTCTCAAATTTGGAAAACCAACTTATGCTTGCTTAAGGGGAAAGGTGAGTTGGGGTGCTGCATAAAACCAGAGATTGAAATGAACACAGATAAAGTTCCTTAAGCCAAATATGGAATAGACAAGAGCTACTCCTTGCTCAACGAAATGGACTCAACACCGCATATTAAATGCCTAAGAATGTACCTGACTAGTAAGTATCTTAAAACCTATGGATTGCTATGTCTCCGAAAGAGAATCAAGCATGTGTACAGGGGCATAAACGCAGCAGTGATAGGATTGGAGAGGTTCGGTGAGCAAATGAAGACCCTTTGAAGTCATATTGCATGGTACCCATTCCACGGGTTTCAACTACCCAGGTTTAAGGTATTCTTCCTTCAGCTAAAACATGCATGTGGAACCTAGAGTCTGATCAACCATGTGATCGGGAGACGTGTTCAAATATGTCTCAGTTTTCGTACCCTGGTACTCGGGTGCAACATTCCAGATGCTTTACTAACACCCTCCCGACTTGGAGAGTCAGTCCCTTTAACCTCCTGTTTGGCCCAGTTTGCAATTTCTGCGGAAGATGAACAGGAATAGCGAGAACCAATGAGAGACTAGCTGGATGTGTCTGGACGGGCAAATTTAACTCTCATTTCCCACCAGGAAGAGGAATTAACCAAAGGCTCAGCGTGCCGTGCCGGAACCAGATTAGGGCCTGAAGCCATCCTGCGGTGTTGCGGCCAGCTCAAAAGAAAGCGAGTTGAAGAAAGGAGCTCAGGGGCACTGTAATTCACAAACCTGCAGAGTTATAAATGACAGCAATCGTCCAAAAATATACTGAAGTAAGGCTGCCAAGAGGACTTGAAAGCGGGGCAGAATTGCAGGAAACCGATTTCAGGAGGTAGACTGGAATTGCATTGAAAGCATAGGAAAAGAGGCAGAACGTCCACAATGATGCACTTGGCCAAAAAGGGCGTATGCGTTTTTTCCTGAATATATTCAGGAAAAAAGGCATACGCCCTTTTTGGCCAACCAAGCAAGCTTGCAAAGGAAATCTGCACTACAATGAAGTCTCACTTCCCCCCGGTCAAAAGGGCCATCTGAAAAAAGTGTAAAATCCAGAAAGGCAGGACAGGCCATGGAGAACTGGGAGCCTTGTTATGCTGATGGGCGGGATGTAAATTGCCAACAGACACTCGGGAGAAGTGTATGGTGTTTCCTGAAACATCTAAAAAACAAAGCAACAGAGCCTAGGGCACTTCCACTTATGGTCCTATAGATTAGGGAAATTAAAATCAAAGACACAGCCACCCCAAACATTGGGACGCCTCTGTTTACAAGAACCTCGTTTACAGTACAAGTTCAACATCGCAGAAAGTGAAAAATGGATAAAGAAGTTGTGGTATTTACTTACAAAGCAATATCACTCAGCAATGAAATCTATGTCATCAGGCCCTTAGCAGCACAATGAGTGGATTCAGGTATGATGATTCTAACTGAAATAAGTCACACAGAAAAAGAAACATCATAAGATATCAGTAATACACGGAATGTAAACTTGGCTCCACAGGAACTGAATTACAGAACAGAACAGGGTCTCAAATTTAGAAAACCAACTTATGCTTGCTTAAGGGTAAAGGTGAGTTGGGGTGCTGCATAAAACCAGAGATTGAAATGAGCACAGATAAAGTTCCTTAAGCCAAATATGGAATAGACAAGAGCTACTCCTTGCTCAACGAAATGGACTCAACACCGCATATTAAACGCCTAAGAATGTACCTGACTAGTAAGTATCTTAAAACCTATGGATTGCTATGTCTCCGAAAGAGAATCAAGCATGTGTACAGGGGTATAAACGCAGCAGTGATAGGATTGGAGAGGTTCGGTGAGCAAATGAAGACCCTTTGAAGTCATATTGCATGGTACCCATTCCACGGGTTTCAATTACCCAGGTTTAAGGTATTCTTCCTTCAGCTAAAACATGCATGTGGAACCTAGAGTATGATCAACCATGTGATCAGGAGACGTGTTCAAATATGTCTCAGTTTTCGTACCCTGGTACTCGGGTGCAACATTCCAGACGCTTTACTAACACCCTCCCGACTTGGAGAGTCAGTCCCTTTAACCTCCTGTTTGGCCCAGTTTGCAATTTCTGCGGAAGATGAACAGGAATAGCGAGAACCAATGAGAGACTAGCTGGAGGTGTCTGGACGGGCAAATTTAACTCTCATTTCCCACCAGGAAGAGGAATTAACCAAAGGCTCAGCGTGCCATGCCGGAACCAGATTAGGGCCTGAAGCCATCCTGCGGTGTTGCGGCCAGCTCAAAAGAAAGCGAGTTGAAGAAAGGAGCTCAGGGGCACTGTAATTCACAAACCTGCAGAGTTATAAATGACAGCTATCGTCCAAAAATATACTGAAGTAAGGCTGCCAAGAGGACTTGAAAGCGGGGCAGAATTGCAGGAAACCGATTTCAGGAGGTAGACTGGAATTGCATTGAAAGCATAGGAAAAGAGGCAGAACGTCCACAATGATGCACTTGGCCAAAAAGGGCGTATGCGTTTTTTCCTGAATATATTCAGGAAAAAACGCATACGCCCTTTTTGGCCAACCAAGCAAGCTTGCAAAGGAAATCTGCACTACAATGAAGTCTCACTTCCCCCCGGTCAAAAGGGCCATCTGAAAAAAGTGTAAAATCCAGAAAGGCAGGACAGGCCATGGAGAACTGGGAGCCTTGTTATGCTGATGGGCGGGATGTAAATTGCCAACAGACACTCGGGAGAAGTGTATGGTGTTTCCTGAAACATCTAAAAAACAAAGCAACAGAGCCTAGGGCACTTCCACTTATGGTCCTATAGCTTAGGGAAATTAAAATCAAAAAGACACAGCCACCCCAAAGTTTGGGACGCCTCTGTTTACAAGAACCTCGTTTACAGTACAAGTTCAACATCGCAGAAAGTGAAAAATGGATAAAGAAGTTGTGGTATTTACTTACAAAGCAATATCACTCAGCAATGAAATCTATGTCATCAGGCCCTTAGCAGCACAATGAGTGGATTCAGGTATGATGATTCTAACTGAAATAAGTCACACAGAAAAAGAAACATCATAAGATATCAGTAATACACGGAATGTAAACTTGGCTACACAGGAACTGAATTACAGAACAGAACAGGGTCTCAAATTTAGAAAACCAACTTATGCTTTCTTAAGGGTAAAGGTGAGTTGGGGTGCTGCATAAAACCAGAGATTGAAATGAGCACAGATAAAGTTCCTTAAGCCAAATATGGAATAGACAAGAGCTACCTCTTGCTCAACGAAATGGACTCAACACCGCATATTAAACGCCTAAGAATGTACCTGACTAGTAAGTATCTTAAAACCTATGGATTGCTATGTCTCCAAAAGAGAATCAAGCATGTGTACAGGGGCATAAATGCAGCAGTGATAGGATTGGAGAGGTTCGGTGAGCAAATGAAGACCCTTTGAAGTCATATTGCATGGTACCCATTCCACGGGTTTCAACTACCCAGGTTTAAGGTATTCTTCCTTCAGCTAAAACATGCATGTGGAACCTAGAGTATGATCAACCATGTGATCGGGAGACGTGTTCAAATATGTCTCAGTTTTCGTACCCTGGTACTCGGGTGCAACATTCCAGACGCTTTACTAACACCCTCCCGACTTGGAGAGTCAGTCCCTTTAACCTCCTGTTTGGCCCAGTTTGCAATTTCTGCGGAAGATGAACAGGAATAGCGAGAACCAATGAGAGACTAGCTGGAGGTGTCTGGACGGGCAAATTTAACTCTCATTTCCCACCAGGAAGAGGAATTAACCAAAGGCTCAGCGTGCCGTGCCGGAACCAGATTAGGGCCTGAAGCCATCCTGCGGTGTTGCGGCCAGCTCAAAAGAAAGCGAGTTGAAGAAAGGAGCTCAGGGGCACTGTAATTCACAAACCTGCAGAGTTATAAATGACAGCTATCGTCCAAAAATATACTGAAGTAAGGCTGCCAAGAGGACTTGAAAGCGGGGCAGAATTGCAGGAAACCGATTTCAGGAGGCAGACTGGAATTGCATTGAAAGCATAGGAAAAGAGGCAGAACGTCCACAATGATGCACTTGGCCAAAAAGGGCGTATGCGTTTTTTCCTGAATATATTCAGGAAAAAACGCATACGCCCTTTTTGGCCAACCAAGCAAGCTTGCAAAGGAAATCTGCACTACAATGAAGTCTCACTTCCCCCCGGTCAAAAGGGCCATCTGAAAAAAGTGTAAAATCCAGAAAGGCAGGACAGGCCATGGAGAACTGGGAGCCTTGTTATGCTGATGGGCGGGATGTAAATTGCCAACAGACACTCGGGAGAAGTGTATGGTGTTTCCTGAAACATCTAAAAAACAAAGCAACAGAGCCTAGGGCACTTCCACTTATGGTCCTATAGCTTAGGGAAATTAAAATCAAAAAGACACAGCCACCCCAAACATTGGGACGCCTCTGTTTACAAGAACCTCGTTTACAGTACAAGTTCAACATCGCAGAAAGTGAAAAATGGATAAAGAAGTTGTGGTATTTACTTACAAAGCAATATCACTCAGCAATGAAATCTATGTCATCAGGCCCTTAGCAGCACAATGAGTGGATTCAGGTATGATGATTCTAACTGAAATAAGTCACACAGAAAAAGAAACATCATAAGATATCAGTAATACACGGAATGTAAACTTGGCTACACAGGAACTGAATTACAGAACAGAACAGGGTCTCAAATTTGGAAAACCAACTTATGCTTGCTTAAGGGGAAAGGTGAGTTGGGGTGCTGCATAAAACCAGAGATTGAAATGAACACAGATAAAGTTCCTTAAGCCAAATATGGAATAGACAAGAGCTACTCCTTGCTCAACGAAATGGACTCAACACCGCATATTAAATGCCTAAGAATGTACCTGACTAGTAAGTATCTTAAAACCTATGGATTGCTATGTCTCCGAAAGAGAATCAAGCATGTGTACAGGGGCATAAACGCAGCAGTGATAGGATTGGAGAGGTTCGGTGAGCAAATGAAGACCCTTTGAAGTCATATTGCATGGTACCCATTCCACGGGTTTCAACTACCCAGGTTTAAGGTATTCTTCCTTCAGCTAAAACATGCATGTGGAACCTAGAGTCTGATCAACCATGTGATCGGGAGACGTGTTCAAATATGTCTCAGTTTTCGTACCCTGGTACTCGGGTGCAACATTCCAGATGCTTTACTAACACCCTCCCGACTTGGAGAGTCAGTCCCTTTAACCTCCTGTTTGGCCCAGTTTGCAATTTCTGCGGAAGATGAACAGGAATAGCGAGAACCAATGAGAGACTAGCTGGATGTGTCTGGACGGGCAAATTTAACTCTCATTTCCCACCAGGAAGAGGAATTAACCAAAGGCTCAGCGTGCCGTGCCGGAACCAGATTAGGGCCTGAAGCCATCCTGCGGTGTTGCGGCCAGCTCAAAAGAAAGCGAGTTGAAGAAAGGAGCTCAGGGGCACTGTAATTCACAAACCTGCAGAGTTATAAATGACAGCAATCGTCCAAAAATATACTGAAGTAAGGCTGCCAAGAGGACTTGAAAGCGGGGCAGAATTGCAGGAAACCGATTTCAGGAGGTAGACTGGAATTGCATTGAAAGCATAGGAAAAGAGGCAGAACGTCCACAATGATGCACTTGGCCAAAAAGGGCGTATGCGTTTTTTCCTGAATATATTCAGGAAAAAAGGCATACGCCCTTTTTGGCCAACCAAGCAAACTTGCAAAGGAAATCTGCACTACAATGAAGTCTCACTTCCCCCCGGTCAAAAGGGCCATCTGAAAAAAGTGTAAAATCCAGAAAGGCAGGACAGGCCATGGAGAACTGGGAGCCTTGTTATGCTGATGGGCGGGATGTAAATTGCCAACAGACACTCGGGAGAAGTGTATGGTGTTTCCTGAAACATCTAAAAAACAAAGCAACAGAGCCTAGGGCACTTCCACTTATGGTCCTATAGATTAGGGAAATTAAAATCAAAGACACAGCCACCCCAAACATTGGGACGCCTCTGTTTACAAGAACCTCGTTTACAGTACAAGTTCAACATCGCAGAAAGTGAAAAATGGATAAAGAAGTTGTGGTATTTACTTACAAAGCAATATCACTCAGCAATGAAATCTATGTCATCAGGCCCTTAGCAGCACAATGAGTGGATTCAGGTATGATGATTCTAACTGAAATAAGTCACACAGAAAAAGAAACATCATAAGATATCAGTAATACACGGAATGTAAACTTGGCTCCACAGGAACTGAATTACAGAACAGAACAGGGTCTCAAATTTAGAAAACCAACTTATGCTTGCTTAAGGGTAAAGGTGAGTTGGGGTGCTGCATAAAACCAGAGATTGAAATGAGCACAGATAAAGTTCCTTAAGCCAAATATGGAATAGACAAGAGCTACTCCTTGCTCAACGAAATGGACTCAACACCGCATATTAAACGCCTAAGAATGTACCTGACTAGTAAGTATCTTAAAACCTATGGATTGCTATGTCTCCGAAAGAGAATCAAGCATGTGTACAGGGGTATAAACGCAGCAGTGATAGGATTGGAGAGGTTCGGTGAGCAAATGAAGACCCTTTGAAGTCATATTGCATGGTACCCATTCCACGGGTTTCAATTACCCAGGTTTAAGGTATTCTTCCTTCAGCTAAAACATGCATGTGGAACCTAGAGTATGATCAACCATGTGATCAGGAGACGTGTTCAAATATGTCTCAGTTTTCGTACCCTGGTACTCGGGTGCAACATTCCAGACGCTTTACTAACACCCTCCCGACTTGGAGAGTCAGTCCCTTTAACCTCCTGTTTGGCCCAGTTTGCAATTTCTGCGGAAGATGAACAGGAATAGCGAGAACCAATGAGAGACTAGCTGGAGGTGTCTGGACGGGCAAATTTAACTCTCATTTCCCACCAGGAAGAGGAATTAACCAAAGGCTCAGCGTGCCGTGCCGGAACCAGATTAGGGCCTGAAGCCATCCTGCGGTGTTGCGGCCAGCTCAAAAGAAAGCGAGTTGAAGAAAGGAGCTCAGGGGCACTGTAATTCACAAACCTGCAGAGTTATAAATGACAGCTATCGTCCAAAAATATACTGAAGTAAGGCTGCCAAGAGGACTTGAAAGCGGGGCAGAATTGCAGGAAACCGATTTCAGGAGGTAGACTGGAATTGCATTGAAAGCATAGGAAAAGAGGCAGAACGTCCACAATGATGCACTTGGCCAAAAAGGGCGTATGCGTTTTTTCCTGAATATATTCAGGAAAAAACGCATACGCCCTTTTTGGCCAACCAAGCAAGCTTGCAAAGGAAATCTGCACTACAATGAAGTCTCACTTCCCCCCGGTCAAAAGGGCCATCTGAAAAAAGTGTAAAATCCAGAAAGGCAGGACAGGCCATGGAGAACTGGGAGCCTTGTTATGCTGATGGGCGGGATGTAAATTGCCAACAGACACTCGGGAGAAGTGTATGGTGTTTCCTGAAACATCTAAAAAACAAAGCAACAGAGCCTAGGGCACTTCCACTTATGGTCCTATAGCTTAGGGAAATTAAAATCAAAAAGACACAGCCACCCCAAAGTTTGGGACGCCTCTGTTTACAAGAACCTCGTTTACAGTACAAGTTCAACATCGCAGAAAGTGAAAAATGGATAAAGAAGTTGTGGTATTTACTTACAAAGCAATATCACTCAGCAATGAAATCTATGTCATCAGGCCCTTAGCAGCACAATGAGTGGATTCAGGTATGATGATTCTAACTGAAATAAGTCACACAGAAAAAGAAACATCATAAGATATCAGTAATACACGGAATGTAAACTTGGCTACACAGGAACTGAATTACAGAACAGAACAGGGTCTCAAATTTAGAAAACCAACTTATGCTTTCTTAAGGGTAAAGGTGAGTTGGGGTGCTGCATAAAACCAGAGATTGAAATGAGCACAGATAAAGTTCCTTAAGCCAAATATGGAATAGACAAGAGCTACCTCTTGCTCAACGAAATGGACTCAACACCGCATATTAAACGCCTAAGAATGTACCTGACTAGTAAGTATCTTAAAACCTATGGATTGCTATGTCTCCAAAAGAGAATCAAGCATGTGTACAGGGGCATAAACGCAGCAGTGATAGGATTGGAGAGGTTCGGTGAGCAAATGAAGACCCTTTGAAGTCATATTGCATGGTACCCATTCCACGGGTTTCAACTACCCAGGTTTAAGGTATTCTTCCTTCAGCTAAAACATGCATGTGGAACCTAGAGTATGATCAACCATGTGATCGGGAGACGTGTTCAAATATGTCTCAGTTTTCGTACCCTGGTACTCGGGTGCAACATTCCAGACGCTTTACTAACACCCTCCCGACTTGGAGAGTCAGTCCCTTTAACCTCCTGTTTGGCCCAGTTTGCAATTTCTGCGGAAGATGAACAGGAATAGCGAGAACCAATGAGAGACTAGCTGGAAGGTGTCTGGACGGGCAAATTTAACTCTCATTTCCCACCAGGAAGAGGAATTAACCAAAGGCTCAGCGTGCCGTGCCGGAACCAGATTAGGGCCTGAAGCCATCCTGCGGTGTTGCGGCCAGCTCAAAAGAAAGCGAGTTGAAGAAAGGAGCTCAGGGGCACTGTAATTCACAAACCTGCAGAGTTATAAATGACAGCTATCGTCCAAAAATATACTGAAGTAAGGCTGCCAAGAGGACTTGAAAGCGGGGCAGAATTGCAGGAAACCGATTTCAGGAGGCAGACTGGAATTGCATTGAAAGCATAGGAAAAGAGGCAGAACGTCCACAATGATGCACTTGGCCAAAAAGGGCGTATGCGTTTTTTCCTGAATATATTCAGGAAAAAACGCATACGCCCTTTTTGGCCAACCAAGCAAGCTTGCAAAGGAAATCTGCACTACAATGAAGTCTCACTTCCCCCCGGTCAAAAGGGCCATCTGAAAAAAGTGTAAAATCCAGAAAGGCAGGACAGGCCATGGAGAACTGGGAGCCTTGTTATGCTGATGGGCGGGATGTAAATTGCCAACAGACACTCGGGAGAAGTGTATGGTGTTTCCTGAAACATCTAAAAAACAAAGCAACAGAGCCTAGGGCACTTCCACTTATGGTCCTATAGCTTAGGGAAATTAAAATCAAAAAGACACAGCCACCCCAAAGTTTGGGACGCCTCTGTTTACAAGAACCTCATTTACCGTACAAGTTCAACATCGCAGAAAGTGAAAAATGGATAAAGAAGTTGTGGTATTTACTTACAAAGCAATATCACTCAGCAATGAAATCTATGTCATCAGGCCCTTAGCAGCACAATGAGTGGATTCAGGTATGATGATTCTAACTGAAATAAGTCACACAGAAAAAGAAACATCATAAGATATCAGTAATACACGGAATGTAAACTTGGCTCCACAGGAACTGAATTACAGAACAGAACAGGGTCTCAAATTTAGAAAACCAACTTATGCTTGCTTAAGGGGAAAGGTGAGTTGGGGTGCTGCATAAAACCAGAGATTGAAATGAGCACAGATAAAGTTCCTTAAGCCAAATATGGAATAGACAAGAGCTACTCCTTGCTCAACGAAATGGACTCAACACCGCATATTAAATGCCTAAGAATGTACCTGACTAGTAAGTATCTTAAAACCTATAGATTGCTATGTCTCCGAAAGAGAATCAAGCATGTGTACAGGGGCATAAACGCAGCAGTGATAGGATTGGAGAGGTTCGGTGAGCAAATGAAGACCCTTTGAAGTCATATTGCATGGTACCCATTCCACGGGTTTCAACTACCCAGGTTTAAGGTATTCTTCCTTCAGCTAAAACATGCATGTGGAACCTAGAGTATGATCAACCATGTGATCGGGAGACGTGTTCAAATATGTCTCAGTTTTCGTACCCTGGTACTCGGGTGCAACATTCCAGACGCTTTACTAACACCCTCCCGACTTGGAGAGTCAGTCCCTTTAACCTCCTGTTTGGCCCAGTTTGCAATTTCTGCGGAAGATGAACAGGAATAGCGAGAACCAATGAGAGACTAGCTGGAGGTGTCTGGACGGGCAAATTTAACTCTCATTTCCCACCAGGAAGAGGAATTAACCAAAGGCTCAGCGTGCCGTGCCGGAACCAGATTAGGGCCTGAAGCCATCCTGCGGTGTTGCGGCCAGCTCAAAAGAAAGCGAGTTGAAGAAAGGAGCTCAGGGGCACTGTAATTCACAAACCTGCAGAGTTATAAATGACAGCTATCGTCCAAAAATATACTGAAGTAAGGCTGCCAAGAGGACTTGAAAGCGGGGCAGAATTGCAGGAAACCGATTTCAGGAGGTAGACTGGAATTGCATTGAAAGCATAGGAAAAGAGGCAGAACGTCCACAATGATGCACTTGGCCAAAAAGGGCGTATGCGTTTTTTCCTGAATATATTCAGGAAAAAACGCATACGCCCTTTTTGGCCAACCAAGCAAGCTTGCAAAGGAAATCTGCACTACAATGAAGTCTCACTTCCCCCCGGTCAAAAGGGCCATCTGAAAAAAGTGTAAAATCCAGAAAGACAGGACAGGCCATGGAGAACTGGGAGCCTTGTTATGCTGATGGGTGGGATGTAAATTGCCAACAGACACTCGGGAGAAGTGTATGGTGTTTCCTGAAACATCTAAAAAACAAAGCAACAGAGCCTAGGGCACTTCCACTTATGGTCCTATAGCTTAGGGAAATTAAAATCAAAAAGACACAGCCACCCCAAAGTTTGGGACGCCTCTGTTTACAAGAACCTCGTTTACAGTACAAGTTCAACATCGCAGAAAGTGAAAAATGGATAAAGAAGTTGTGGTGTTTACTTACAAAACAATATCACTCAGCAATGAAATCTATGTCATCAGGCCCTTAGCAGCACAATGAGTGGATTCAGGTATGATGATTCTAACTGAAATAAGTCACACAGAAAAAGAAACATCATAAGATATCAGTAATACACGGA
The DNA here is from genome assembly GCF_039906515.1 of Pseudorca crassidens. Classification (NCBI taxonomy): domain Eukaryota; kingdom Metazoa; phylum Chordata; class Mammalia; order Artiodactyla; family Delphinidae; genus Pseudorca; species Pseudorca crassidens. The sequence goes on from NW_027136308.1 coordinate 1,003,572, forward strand.
ATGTAAACTTGGCTACACAGGAACTGAATTACAGAACAGAACAGGGTCTCAAATTTAGAAAACCAACTTATGCTTGCTTAAGGGGAAAGGTGAGTTGGGGTGCTGCATAAAACCAGAGATTGAAATGAGCACAGATAAAGTTCCTTAAGCCAAATATGGAATAGACAAGAGCTACTCCTTGCTCAACGAAATGGACTCAACACCGCATATTAAATGCCTAAGAATGTACCTGACTAGTAAGTATCTTAAAACCTATGGATTGCTATGTCTCCGAATGAGAATCAAGCATGTGTACAGGGGCATAAACGCAGCAGTGATAGGATTGGAGAGGTTCGGTGAGCAAATGAAGACCCTTTGAAGTCATATTGCATGGTACCCATTCCACGGGTTTCAACTACCCAGGTTTAAGGTATTCTTCCTTCAGCTAAAACATGCATGTGGAACCTAGAGTATGATCAACCATGTGATCGGGAGACGTGTTCAAATATGTCTCAGTTTTCGTACCCTGGTACTCGGGTGCAACATTCCAGACGCTTTACTAACACCCTCCCGACTTGGAGAGTCAGTCCCTTTAACCTCCTGTTTGGCCCAGTTTGTAATTTCTGCGGAAGATGAACAGGAATAGCGAGAACCAATGAGAGACTAGCTGGAGGTGTCTGGACGGGCAAATTTAACTCTCATTTCCCACCAGGAAGAGGAATTAACCAAAGGCTCAGCGTGCCGTGCCGGAACCAGATTAGGGCCTGAAGCCATCCTGCGGTGTTGAGGCCAGCTCAAAAGAAAGTGAGTTGAAGAAAGGAGCTCAGGGGCACTGTAATTCACAAACCTGCAGAGTTATAAATGACAGCAATCGTCCAAAAATATACTGAAGTAAGGCTGCCAAGAGGAGTTGAAAGCGGGGCAGAATTGCAGGAAACCGATTTCAGGAGGTAGACTGGAATTGCATTGAAAGCATAGGAAAAGAGGCAGAACGTCCACAATGATGCACTTGGCCAAAAAGGGCGTATGCGTTTTTTCCTGAATATATTCAGGAAAAAAGGCATACGCCCTTTTTGGCCAACCAAGCAAACTTGCAAAGGAAATCTGCACTACAATGAAGTCTCACTTCCCCCCGGTCAAAAGGGCCATCTGAAAAAAGTGTAAAATCCAGAAAGGCAGGACAGGCCATGGAGAACTGGGAGCCTTGTTATGCTGATGGGCGGGATGTAAATTGCCAACAGACACTCGGGAGAAGTGTATGGTGTTTCCTGAAACATCTAAAAAACAAAGCAACAGAGCCTAGGGCACTTCCACTTATGGTCCTATAGCTTAGGGAAATTAAAATCAAAAAGACACAGCCACCCCAAAGTTTGGGACGCCTCTGTTTACAAGAACCTCATTTACCGTACAAGTTCAACATCGCAGAAAGTGAAAAATGGATAAAGAAGTTGTGGTATTTACTTACAAAGCAATATCACTCAGCAATGAAATCTATGTCATCAGGCCCTTAGCAGCACAATGAGTGGATTCAGGTATGATGATTCTAACTGAAATAAGTCACACAGAAAAAGAAACATCATAAGATATCAGTAATACACGGAATGTAAACTTGGCTCCACAGGAACTGAATTACAGAACAGAACAGTGTCTCAAATTTAGAAAACCAACTTATGCTTGCTTAAGGGGAAAGGTGAGTTGGGGTGCTGCATAAAACCAGAGATTGAAATGAGCACAGATAAAGTTCCTTAAGCCAAATATGGAATAGACAAGAGCTACTCCTTGCTCAACGAAATGGACTCAACACCGCATATTAAATGCCTAAGAATGTACCTGACTAGTAAGTATCTTAAAACCTATAGATTGCTATGTCTCCGAAAGAGAATCAAGCATGTGTACAGGGGCATAAACGCAGCAGTGATAGGATTGGAGAGGTTCGGTGAGCAAATGAAGACCCTTTGAAGTCATATTGCATGGTACCCATTCCACGGGTTTCAACTACCCAGGTTTAAGGTATTCTTCCTTCAGCTAAAACATGCATGTGGAACCTAGAGTATGATCAACCATGTGATCGGGAGACGTGTTCAAATATGTCTCAGTTTTCGTACCCTGGTACTCGGGTGCAACATTCCAGACGCTTTACTAACACCCTCCCGACTTGGAGAGTCAGTCCCTTTAACCTCCTGTTTGGCCCAGTTTGCAATTTCTGCGGAAGATGAACAGGAATAGCGAGAACCAATGAGAGACTAGCTGGAGGTGTCTGGACGGGCAAATTTAACTCTCATTTCCCACCAGGAAGAGGAATTAACCAAAGGCTCAGCGTGCCGTGCCGGAACCAGATTAGGGCCTGAAGCCATCCTGCGGTGTTGCGGCCAGCTCAAAAGAAAGCGAGTTGAAGAAAGGAGCTCAGGGGCACTGTAATTCACAAACCTGCAGAGTTATAAATGACAGCTATCGTCCAAAAATATACTGAAGTAAGGCTGCCAAGAGGACTTGAAAGCGGGGCAGAATTGCAGGAAACCGATTTCAGGAGGTAGACTGGAATTGCATTGAAAGCATAGGAAAAGAGGCAGAACGTCCACAATGATGCACTTGGCCAAAAAGGGCGTATGCGTTTTTTCCTGAATATATTCAGGAAAAAACGCATACGCCCTTTTTGGCCAACCAAGCAAGCTTGCAAAGGAAATCTGCACTACAATGAAGTCTCACTTCCCCCCGGTCAAAAGGGCCATCTGAAAAAAGTGTAAAATCCAGAAAGACAGGACAGGCCATGGAGAACTGGGAGCCTTGTTATGCTGATGGGTGGGATGTAAATTGCCAACAGACACTCGGGAGAAGTGTATGGTGTTTCCTGAAACATCTAAAAAACAAAGCAACAGAGCCTAGGGCACTTCCACTTATGGTCCTATAGCTTAGGGAAATTAAAATCAAAAAGACACAGCCACCCCAAAGTTTGGGACGCCTCTGTTTACAAGAACCTCGTTTACAGTACAAGTTCAACATCGCAGAAAGTGAAAAATGGATAAAGAAGTTGTGGTGTTTACTTACAAAACAATATCACTCAGCAATGAAATCTATGTCATCAGGCCCTTAGCAGCACAATGAGTGGATTCAGGTATGATGATTCTAACTGAAATAAGTCACACAGAAAAAGAAACATCATAAGATATCAGTAATACACGGAATGTAAACTTGGCTACACAGGAACTGAATTACAGAACAGAACAGGGTCTCAAATTTAGAAAACCAACTTATGCTTGCTTAAGGGGAAAGGTGAGTTGGGGTGCTGCATAAAACCAGAGATTGAAATGAGCACAGATAAAGTTCCTTAAGCCAAATATGGAATAGACAAGAGCTACTCCTTGCTCAACGAAATGGACTCAACACCGCATATTAAATGCCTAAGAATGTACCTGACTAGTAAGTATCTTAAAACCTATGGATTGCTATGTCTCCGAATGAGAATCAAGCATGTGTACAGGGGCATAAACGCAGCAGTGATAGGATTGGAGAGGTTCGGTGAGCAAATGAAGACCCTTTGAAGTCATATTGCATGGTACCCATTCCACGGGTTTCAACTACCCAGGTTTAAGGTATTCTTCCTTCAGCTAAAACATGCATGTGGAACCTAGAGTATGATCAACCATGTGATTGGGAGACGTGTTCAAATATGTCTCAGTTTTCGTACCCTGGTACTCGGGTGCAACATTCCAGACGCTTTACTAACACCCTCCCGACTTGGAGAGTCAGTCCCTTTAACCTCCTGTTTGGCCCAGTTTGTAATTTCTGCGGAAGATGAACAGGAATAGCGAGAACCAATGAGAGACTAGCTGGAGGTGTCTGGACGGGCAAATTTAACTCTCATTTCCCACCAGGAAGAGGAATTAACCAAAGGCTCAGCGTGCCGTGCCGGAACCAGATTAGGGCCTGAAGCCATCCTGCGGTGTTGAGGCCAGCTCAAAAGAAAGCGAGTTGAAGAAAGGAGCTCAGGGGCACTGTAATTCACAAACCTGCAGAGTTATAAATGACAGCAATCGTCCAAAAATATACTGAAGTAAGGCTGCCAAGAGGACTTGAAAGCGGGGCAGAATTGCAGGAAACCGATTTCAGGAGGTAGACTGGAATTGCATTGAAAGCATAGGAAAAGAGGCAGAACGTCCACAATGATGCACTTGGCCAAAAAGGGCGTATGCGTTTTTTCCTGAATATATTCAGGAAAAAAGGCATACGCCCTTTTTGGCCAACCAAGCAAACTTGCAAAGGAAATCTGCACTACAATGAAGTCTCACTTCCCCCCGGTCAAAAGGGCCATCTGAAAAAAGTGTAAAATCCAGAAAGGCAGGACAGGCCATGGAGAACTGGGAGCCTTGTTATGCTGATGGGCGGGATGTAAATTGCCAACAGACACTCGGGAGAAGTGTATGGTGTTTCCTGAAACATCTAAAAAACAAAGCAACAGAGCCTAGGGCACTTCCACTTATGGTCCTATAGATTAGGGAAATTAAAATCAAAAAGACACAGCCACCCCAAACATTGGGACGCCTCTGTTTACAAGAACCTCGTTTACAGTACAAGTTCAACATCGCAGAAAGTGAAAAATGGATAAAGAAGTTGTGGTATTTACTTACAAAGCAATATCACTCAGCAATGAAATCTATGTCATCAGGCCCTTAGCAGCACAATGAGTGGATTCAGGTATGATGATTCTAACTGAAATAAGTCACACAGAAAAAGAAACATCATAAGATATCAGTAATACACGGAATGTAAACTTGGCTCCACAGGAACTGAATTACAGAACAGAACAGGGTCTCAAATTTAGAAAACCAACTTATGCTTGCTTAAGGGGAAAGGTGAGTTGGGGTGCTGCATAAAACCAGAGATTGAAATGAGCACAGATAAAGTTCCTTAAGCCAAATATGGAATAGACAAGAGCTACTCCTTGCTCAACGAAATGGACTCAACACCGCATATTAAACGCCTAAGAATGTACCTGACTAGTAAGTATCTTAAAACCTATGGATTGCTATGTCTCCGAAAGAGAATCAAGCATGTGTACAGGGGTATAAACGCAGCAGTGATAGGATTGGAGAGGTTCGGTGAGCAAATGAAGACCCTTTGAAGTCATATTGCATGGTACCCATTCCACGGGTTTCAATTACCCAGGTTTAAGGTATTCTTCCTTCAGCTAAAACATGCATGTGGAACCTAGAGTATGATCAACCATGTGATCAGGAGACGTGTTCAAATATGTCTCAGTTTTCGTACCCTGGTACTCGGGTGCAACATTCCAGACGCTTTACTAACACCCTCCCGACTTGGAGAGTCAGTCCCTTTAACCTCCTGTTTGGCCCAGTTTGCAATTTCTGCGGAAGATGAACAGGAATAGCGAGAACCAATGAGAGACTAGCTGGAGGTGTCTGGACGGGCAAATTTAACTCTCATTTCCCACCAGGAAGAGGAATTAACCAAAGGCTCAGCGTGCCGTGCCGGAACCAGATTAGGGCCTGAAGCCATCCTGCGGTGTTGCGGCCAGCTCAAAAGAAAGCGAGTTGAAGAAAGGAGCTCAGGGGCACTGTAATTCACAAACCTGCAGAGTTATAAATGACAGCTATCGTCCAAAAATATACTGAAGTAAGGCTGCCAAGAGGACTTGAAAGCGGGGCAGAATTGCAGGAAACCGATTTCAGGAGGTAGACTGGAATTGCATTGAAAGCATAGGAAAAGAGGCAGAACGTCCACAATGATGCACTTGGCCAAAAAGGGCGTATGCGTTTTTTCCTGAATATATTCAGGAAAAAACGCATACGCACTTTTTGGCCAACCAAGCAAGCTTGCAAAGGAAATCTGCACTACAATGAAGTCTCACTTCCCCCTGGTCAAAAGGGCCATCTGAAAAAAGTGTAAAATCCAGAAAGGCAGGACAGGCCATGGAGAACTGGGAGCCTTGTTATGCTGATGGGCGGGATGTAAATTGCCAACAGACACTCGGGAGAAGTGTATGGTGTTTCCTGAAACATCTAAAAAACAAAGCAACAGAGCCTAGGGCACTTCCACTTATGGTCCTATAGCTTAGGGAAATTAAAATCAAAAAGACACAGCCACCCCAAAGTTTGGGACGCCTCTGTTTACAAGAACCTCGTTTACAGTACAAGTTCAACATCGCAGAAAGTGAAAAATGGATAAAGAAGTTGTGGTATTTACTTACAAAGCAATATCACTCAGCAATGAAATCTATGTCATCAGGCCCTTAGCAGCACAATGAGTGGATTCAGGTATGATGATTCTAACTGAAATAAGTCACACAGAAAAAGAAACATCATAAGATATCAGTAATACACGGAATGTAAACTTGGCTACACAGGAACTGAATTACAGAACAGAACAGGGTCTCAAATTTAGAAAACCAACTTATGCTTTCTTAAGGGTAAAGGTGAGTTGGGGTGCTGCATAAAACCAGAGATTGAAATGAGCACAGATAAAGTTCCTTAAGCCAAATATGGAATAGACAAGAGCTACCTCTTGCTCAACGAAATGGACTCAACACCGCATATTAAACGCCTAAGAATGTACCTGACTAGTAAGTATCTTAAAACCTATGGATTGCTATGTCTCCAAAAGAGAATCAAGCATGTGTACAGGGGCATAAACGCAGCAGTGATAGGATTGGAGAGGTTCGGTGAGCAAATGAAGACCCTTTGAAGTCATATTGCATGGTACCCATTCCACGGGTTTCAACTACCCAGGTTTAAGGTATTCTTCCTTCAGCTAAAACATGCATGTGGAACCTAGAGTCTGATCAACCATGTGATCGGGAGACGTGTTCAAATATGTCTCAGTTTTCGTACCCTGGTACTCGGGTGCAACATTCCAGACGCTTTACTAACACCCTCCCGACTTGGAGAGTCAGTCCCTTTAACCTCCTGTTTGGCCCAGTTTGCAATTTCTGCGGAAGATGAACAGGAATAGCGAGAACCAATGAGAGACTAGCTGGAGGTGTCTGGACGGGCAAATTTAACTCTCATTTCCCACCAGGAAGAGGAATTAACCAAAGGCTCAGCGTGCCGTGCCGGAACCAGATTAGGGCCTGAAGCCATCCTGCGGTGTTGCGGCCAGCTCAAAAGAAAGCGAGTTGAAGAAAGGAGCTCAGGGGCACTGTAATTCACAAACCTGCAGAGTTATAAATGACAGCTATCGTCCAAAAATATACTGAAGTAAGGCTGCCAAGAGGACTTGAAAGCGGGGCAGAATTGCAGGAAACCGATTTCAGGAGGTAGACTGGAATTGCATTGAAAGCATAGGAAAAGAGGCAGAACGTCCACAATGATGCACTTGGCCAAAAAGGGCGTATGCGTTTTTTCCTGAATATATTCAGGAAAAAACGCATACGCCCTTTTTGGCCAACCAAGCAAGCTTGCAAAGGAAATCTGCACTACAATGAAGTCTCACTTCCCCCCGGTCAAAAGGGCCATCTGAAAAAAGTGTAAAATCCAGAAAGACAGGACAGGCCATGGAGAACTGGGAGCCTTGTTATGCTGATGGGTGGGATGTAAATTGCCAACAGACACTCGGGAGAAGTGTATGGTGTTTCCTGAAACATCTAAAAAACAAAGCAACAGAGCCTAGGGCACTTCCACTTATGGTCCTATAGCTTAGGGAAATTAAAATCAAAAAGACACAGCCACCCCAAAGTTTGGGACGCCTCTGTTTACAAGAACCTCGTTTACAGTACAAGTTCAACATCGCAGAAAGTGAAAAATGGATAAAGAAGTTGTGGTGTTTACTTACAAAACAATATCACTCAGCAATGAAATCTATGTCATCAGGCCCTTAGCAGCACAATGAGTGGATTCAGGTATGATGATTCTAACTGAAATAAGTCACACAGAAAAAGAAACATCATAAGATATCAGTAATACACGGAATGTAAACTTGGCTACACAGGAACTGAATTACAGAACAGAACAGGGTCTCAAATTTAGAAAACCAACTTATGCTTGCTTAAGGGGAAAGGTGAGTTGGGGTGCTGCATAAAACCAGAGATTGAAATGAGCACAGATAAAGTTCCTTAAGCCAAATATGGAATAGACAAGAGCTACTCCTTGCTCAACGAAATGGACTCAACACCGCATATTAAATGCCTAAGAATGTACCTGACTAGTAAGTATCTTAAAACCTATGGATTGCTATGTCTCCGAATGAGAATCAAGCATGTGTACAGGGGCATAAACGCAGCAGTGATAGGATTGGAGAGGTTCGGTGAGCAAATGAAGACCCTTTGAAGTCATATTGCATGGTACCCATTCCACGGGTTTCAACTACCCAGGTTTAAGGTATTCTTCCTTCAGCTAAAACATGCATGTGGAACCTAGAGTATGATCAACCATGTGATTGGGAGACGTGTTCAAATATGTCTCAGTTTTCGTACCCTGGTACTCGGGTGCAACATTCCAGACGCTTTACTAACACCCTCCCGACTTGGAGAGTCAGTCCCTTTAACCTCCTGTTTGGCCCAGTTTGTAATTTCTGCGGAAGATGAACAGGAATAGCGAGAACCAATGAGAGACTAGCTGGAGGTGTCTGGACGGGCAAATTTAACTCTCATTTCCCACCAGGAAGAGGAATTAACCAAAGGCTCAGCGTGCCGTGCCGGAACCAGATTAGGGCCTGAAGCCATCCTGCGGTGTTGAGGCCAGCTCAAAAGAAAGCGAGTTGAAGAAAGGAGCTCAGGGGCACTGTAATTCACAAACCTGCAGAGTTATAAATGACAGCAATCGTCCAAAAATATACTGAAGTAAGGCTGCCAAGAGGACTTGAAAGCGGGGCAGAATTGCAGGAAACCGATTTCAGGAGGTAGACTGGAATTGCATTGAAAGCATAGGAAAAGAGGCAGAACGTCCACAATGATGCACTTGGCCAAAAAGGGCGTATGCGTTTTTTCCTGAATATATTCAGGAAAAAAGGCATACGCCCTTTTTGGCCAACCAAGCAAACTTGCAAAGGAAATCTGCACTACAATGAAGTCTCACTTCCCCCCGGTCAAAAGGGCCATCTGAAAAAAGTGTAAAATCCAGAAAGGCAGGACAGGCCATGGAGAACTGGGAGCCTTGTTATGCTGATGGGCGGGATGTAAATTGCCAACAGACACTCGGGAGAAGTGTATGGTGTTTCCTGAAACATCTAAAAAACAAAGCAACAGAGCCTAGGGCACTTCCACTTATGGTCCTATAGATTAGGGAAATTAAAATCAAAAAGACACAGCCACCCCAAACATTGGGACGCCTCTGTTTACAAGAACCTCGTTTACAGTACAAGTTCAACATCGCAGAAAGTGAAAAATGGATAAAGAAGTTGTGGTATTTACTTACAAAGCAATATCACTCAGCAATGAAATCTATGTCATCAGGCCCTTAGCAGCACAATGAGTGGATTCAGGTATGATGATTCTAACTGAAATAAGTCACACAGAAAAAGAAACATCATAAGATATCAGTAATACACAGAATGTAAACTTGGCTCCACAGGAACTGAATTACAGAACAGAACAGGGTCTCAAATTTAGAAAACCAACTTATGCTTGCTTAAGGGGAAAGGTGAGTTGGGGTGCTGCATAAAACCAGAGATTGAAATGAGCACAGATAAAGTTCCTTAAGCCAAATATGGAATAGACAAGAGCTACTCCTTGCTCAACGAAATGGACTCAACACCGCATATTAAACGCCTAAGAATGTACCTGACTAGTAAGTATCTTAAAACCTATGGATTGCTATGTCTCCGAAAGAGAATCAAGCATGTGTACAGGGGTATAAACGCAGCAGTGATAGGATTGGAGAGGTTCGGTGAGCAAATGAAGACCCTTTGAAGTCATATTGCATGGTACCCATTCCACGGGTTTCAATTACCCAGGTTTAAGGTATTCTTCCTTCAGCTAAAACATGCATGTGGAACCTAGAGTATGATCAACCATGTGATCAGGAGACGTGTTCAAATATGTCTCAGTTTTCGTACCCTGGTACTCGGGTGCAACATTCCAGACGCTTTACTAACACCCTCCCGACTTGGAGAGTCAGTCCCTTTAACCTCCTGTTTGGCCCAGTTTGCAATTTCTGCGGAAGATGAACAGGAATAGCGAGAACCAATGAGAGACTAGCTGGAGGTGTCTGGACGGGCAAATTTAACTCTCATTTCCCACCAGGAAGAGGAATTAACCAAAGGCTCAGCGTGCCGTGCCGGAACCAGATTAGGGCCTGAAGCCATCCTGCGGTGTTGCGGCCAGCTCAAAAGAAAGCGAGTTGAAGAAAGGAGCTCAGGGGCACTGTAATTCACAAACCTGCAGAGTTATAAATGACAGCTATCGTCCAAAAATATACTGAAGTAAGGCTGCCAAGAGGACTTGAAAGCGGGGCAGAATTGCAGGAAACCGATTTCAGGAGGTAGACTGGAATTGCATTGAAAGCATAGGAAAAGAGGCAGAACGTCCACAATGATGCACTTGGCCAAAAAGGGCGTATGCGTTTTTTCCTGAATATATTCAGGAAAAAACGCATACGCCCTTTTTGGCCAACCAAGCAAGCTTGCAAAGGAAATCTGCACTACAATGAAGTCTCACTTCCCCCCGGTCAAAAGGGCCATCTGAAAAAAGTGTAAAATCCAGAAAGGCAGGACAGGCCATGGAGAACTGGGAGCCTTGTTATGCTGATGGGCGGGATGTAAATTGCCAACAGACACTCGGGAGAAGTGTATGGTGTTTCCTGAAACATCTAAAAAACAAAGCAACAGAGCCTAGGGCACTTCCACTTATGGTCCTATAGCTTAGGGAAATTAAAATCAAAAAGACACAGCCACCCCAAAGTTTGGGACGCCTCTGTTTACAAGAACCTCGTTTACAGTACAAGTTCAACATCGCAGAAAGTGAAAAATGGATAAAGAAGTTGTGGTATTTACTTACAAAGCAATATCACTCAGCAATGAAATCTATGTCATCAGGCCCTTAGCAGCACAATGAGTGGATTCAGGTATGATGATTCTAACTGAAATAAGTCACACAGAAAAAGAAACATCATAAGATATCAGTAATACACGGAATGTAAACTTGGCTACACAGGAACTGAATTACAGAACAGAACAGGGTCTCAAATTTAGAAAACCAACTTATGCTTTCTTAAGGGTAAAGGTGAGTTGGGGTGCTGCATAAAACCAGAGATTGAAATGAGCACAGATAAAGTTCCTTAAGCCAAATATGGAATAGACAAGAGCTACCTCTTGCTCAACGAAATGGACTCAACACCGCATATTAAACGCCTAAGAATGTACCTGACTAGTAAGTATCTTAAAACCTATGGATTGCTATGTCTCCAAAAGAGAATCAAGCATGTGTACAGGGGCATAAACGCAGCAGTGATAGGATTGGAGAGGTTCGGTGAGCAAATGAAGACCCTTTGAAGTCATATTGCATGGTACCCATTCCACGGGTTTCAACTACCCAGGTTTAAGGTATTCTTCCTTCAGCTAAAACATGCATGTGGAACCTAGAGTCTGATCAACCATGTGATCGGGAGACGTGTTCAAATATGTCTCAGTTTTCGTACCCTGGTACTCGGGTGCAACATTCCAGACGCTTTACTAACACCCTCCCGACTTGGAGAGTCAGTCCCTTTAACCTCCTGTTTGGCCCAGTTTGCAATTTCTGCGGAAGATGAACAGGAATAGCGAGAACCAATGAGAGACTAGCTGGAGGTGTCTGGACGGGCAAATTTAACTCTCATTTCCCACCAGGAAGAGGAATTAACCAAAGGCTCAGCGTGCCGTGCCGGAACCAGATTAGGGCCTGAAGCCATCCTGCGGTGTTGCGGCCAGCTCAAAAGAAAGCGAGTTGAAGAAAGGAGCTCAGGGGCACTGTAATTCACAAACCTGCAGAGTTATAAATGACAGCTATCGTCCAAAAATATACTGAAGTAAGGCTGCCAAGAGGACTTGAAAGCGGGGCAGAATTGCAGGAAACCGATTTCAGGAGGCAGACTGGAATTGCATTGAAAGCATAGGAAAAGAGGCAGAACGTCCACAATGATGCACTTGGCCAAAAAGGGCGTATGCGTTTTTTCCTGAATATATTCAGGAAAAAACGCATACGCCCTTTTTGGCCAACCAAGCAAGCTTGCAAAGGAAATCTGCACTACAATGAAGTCTCACTTCCCCCCGGTCAAAAGGGCCATCTGAAAAAAGTGTAAAATCCAGAAAGGCAGGACAGGCCATGGAGAACTGGGAGCCTTGTTATGCTGATGGGCGGGATGTAAATTGCCAACAGACACTCGGGAGAAGTGTATGGTGTTTCCTGAAACATCTAAAAAACAAAGCAACAGAGCCTAGGGCACTTCCACTTATGGTCCTATAGCTTAGGGAAATTAAAATCAAAAAGACACAGCCACCCCAAAGTTTGGGACGCCTCTGTTTACAAGAACCTCATTTACCGTACAAGTTCAACATCGCAGAAAGTGAAAAATGGATAAAGAAGTTGTGGTATTTACTTACAAAGCAATATCACTCAGCAATGAAATCTATGTCATCAGGCCCTTAGCAGCACAATGAGTGGATTCAGGTATGATGATTCTAACTGAAATAAGTCACACAGAAAAAGAAACATCATAAGATATCAGTAATACACGGAATGTAAACTTGGCTACACAGGAACTGAATTACAGAACAGAACAGGGTCTCAAATTTAGAAAACCAACTTATGCTTGCTTAAGGGGAAAGGTGAGTTGGGGTGCTGCATAAAACCAGAGATTGAAATGAGCACAGATAAAGTTCCTTAAGCCAAATATGGAATAGACAAGAGCTACTCCTTGCTCAACGAAATGGACTCAACACCGCATATTAAATGCCTAAGAATGTACCTGACTAGTAAGTATCTTAAAACCTATAGATTGCTATGTCTCCGAAAGAGAATCAAGCATGTGTACAGGGGCTTAAACGCAGCAGTGATAGGATTGGAGAGGTTCGGTGAGCAAATGAAGACCCTTTGAAGTCATATTGCATGGTACCCATTCCACGGGTTTCAACTACCCAGGTTTAAGGTATTCTTCCTTCAGCTAAAACATGCATGTGGAACCTAGAGTATGATCAACCATGTGATCGGGAGACGTGTTCAAATATGTCTCAGTTTTCGTACCCTGGTACTCGGGTGCAACATTCCAGACGCTTTACTAACACCCTCCCGACTTGGAGAGTCAGTCCCTTTAACCTCCTGTTTGGCCCAGTTTGCAATTTCTGCGGAAGATGAACAGGAATAGCGAGAACCAATGAGAGACTAGCTGGAGGTGTCTGGACGGGCAAATTTAACTCTCATTTCCCACCAGGAAGAGGAATTAACCAAAGGCTCAGCGTGCCGTGCCGGAACCAGATTAGGGCCTGAAGCCATCCTGCGGTGTTGCGGCCAGCTCAAAAGAAAGCGAGTTGAAGAAAGGAGCTCAGGGGCACTGTAATTCACAAACCTGCAGAGTTATAAATGACAGCTATCGTCCAAAAATATACTGAAGTAAGGCTGCCAAGAGGACTTGAAAGCGGGGCAGAATTGCAGGAAACCGATTTCAGGAGGTAGACTGGAATTGCATTGAAAGCATAGGAAAAGAGGCAGAACGTCCACAATGATGCACTTGGCCAAAAAGGGCGTATGCGTTTTTTCCTGAATATATTCAGGAAAAAACGCATACGCCCTTTTTGGCCAACCAAGCAAGCTTGCAAAGGAAATCTGCACTACAATGAAGTCTCACTTCCCCCCCGGTCAAAAGGGCCATCTGAAAAAAGTGTAAAATCCAGAAAGGCAGGACAGGCCATGGAGAACTGGGAGCCTTGTTATGCTGATGGGCGGGATGTAAATTGCCAACAGACACTCGGGAGAAGTGTATGGTGTTTCCTGAAACATCTAAAAAACAAAGCAACAGAGCCTAGGGCACTTCCAATTGTGGTCCTATAGCTTAGGGAAATTAAAATCAAAAAGACACAGCCACCCAAAACATTGGGACGCCTCTGTTTACAAGAACCTCGTTTACAGTACAAGTTCAACATCGCAGAAAGTGAAAAATGGATAAAGAAGTTGTGGTATTTACTTACAAAGCAATATCACTCAGCAATGAAATCTATGTCATCAGGCCCTTAGCAGCACAATGAGTGGATTCAGGTATGATGATTCTAACTGAAATAAGTCACACAGAAAAAGAAACATCATAAGATATCAGTAATACACGGAATGTAAACTTGGCTACACAGGAACTGAATTACAGAACAGAACAGGGTCTCAAATTTAGAAAACCAACTTATGCTTGCTTAAGGGGAAAGGTGAGTTGGGGTGCTGCATAAAACCAGAGATTGAAATGAGCACAGATAAAGTTCCTTAAGCCAAATATGGAATAGACAAGAGCTACTCCTTGCTCAACGAAATGGACTCAACACCGCATATTAAATGCCTAAGAATGTACCTGACTAGTAAGTATCTTAAAACCTATGGATTGCTATGTCTCCGAAAGAGAATCAAGCATGTGTACAGGGGCATAAACGCAGCAGTGATAGGATTGGAGAGGTTCGGTGAGCAAATGAAGACCCTTTGAAGTCATATTGCATGGTACCCATTCCACGGGTTTCAACTACCCAGGTTTAAGGTATTCTTCCTTCAGCTAAAACATGCATGTGGAACCTAGAGTATGATCAACCATGTGATCGGGAGACGTGTTCAAATATGTCTCAGTTTTCGTACCCTGGTACTCGGGTGCAACATTCCAGACGCTTTACTAACACCCTCCCGACTTGGAGAGTCAGTCCCTTTAACCTCCTGTTTGGCCCAGTTTGCAATTTCTGCGGAAGATGAACAGGAATAGCGAGAACCAATGAGAGACTAGCTGGAGGTGTCTGGACGGGCAAATTTAACTCTCATTTCCCACCAGGAAGAGGAATTAACCAAAGGCTCAGCGTGCCGTGCCGGAACCAGATTAGGGCCTGAAGCCATCCTGCGGTGTTGCGGCCAGCTCAAAAGAAAGCGAGTTGAAGAAAGGAGCTCAGGGGCACTGTAATTCACAAACCTGCAGAGTTATAAATGACAGCTATCGTCCAAAAATATACTGAAGTAAGGCTGCCAAGAGGACTTGAAAGCAGGGCAGAATTGCAGGAAACCGATTTCAGGAGGCAGACTGGAATTGCATTGAAAGCATAGGAAAAGAGGCAGAACGTCCACAATGATGCACTTGGCCAAAAAGGGCGTATGCGTTTTTTCCTGAATATATTCAGGAAAAAACGCATACGCCCTTTTTGGCCAACCAAGCAAGCTTGCAAAGGAAATCTGCACTACAATGAAGTCTCACTTCCCCCCGGTCAAAAGGGCCATCTGAAAAAAGTGTAAAATCCAGAAAGGCAGGACAGGCCATGGAGAACTGGGAGCCTTGTTATGCTGATGGGCGGGATGTAAATTGCCAACAGACACTCGGGAGAAGTGTATGGTGTTTCCTGAAACATCTAAAAAACAAAGCAACAGAGCCTAGGGCACTTCCACTTATGGTCCTATAGCTTAGGGAAATTAAAATCAAAAAGACACAGCCACCCCAAAGTTTGGGACGCCTCTGTTTACAAGAACGTCGTTTACCGTACAAGTTCAACATCACAGAAAGTGAAAAATGGATAAAGAAGTTGTGGTATTTACTTACAAAGCAATATCACTCAGCAATGAAATCTATGTCATCAGGCCCTTAGCAGCACAATGAGTGGATTCAGGTATGATGATTCTAACTGAAATAAGTCACACAGAAAAAGAAACATCATAAGATATCAGTAATACACGGAATGTAAACTTGGCTACACAGGAACTGAATTACAGAACAGAACAGGGTCTCAAATTTAGAAAACCAACTTATGCTTGCTTAAGGGGAAAGGTGAGTTGGGGTGCTGCATAAAACCAGACATTGAAATGAGCACAGATAAAGTTCCTTAAGCCAAATATGGAATAGACAAGAGCTACTCCTTGCTCAACGAAATGGACTCAACACCGCATATTAAATGCCTAAGAATGTACCTGACTAGTAAGTATCTTAAAACCTATGGATTGCTATGTCTCCGAAAGAGAATCAAGCATGTGTACAGGGGCATAAACGCAGCAGTGATAGGATTGGAGAGGTTCGGTGAGCAAATGAAGACCCTTTGAAGTCATATTGCATGGTACCCATTCCACGGGTTTCAACTACCCAGGTTTAAGGTATTCTTCCTTCAGCTAAAACATGCATGTGGAACCTAGAGTATGATCAACCATGTGATCGGGAGACGTGTTCAAATATGTCTCAGTTTTCGTACCCTGGTACTCGGGTGCAACATTCCAGACGCTTTACTAACACCCTCCCGACTTGGAGAGTCAGTCCCTTTAACCTCCTGTTTGGCCCAGTTTGCAATTTCTGCGGAAGATGAACAGGAATAGCGAGAACCAATGAGAGACTAGCTGGAGGTGTCTGGACGGGCAAATTTAACTCTCATTTCCCACCAGGAAGAGGAATTAACCAAAGGCTCAGCGTGCCGTGCCGGAACCAGATTAGGGCCTGAAGCCATCCTGCGGTGTTGCGGCCAGCTCAAAAGAAAGCGAGTTGAAGAAAGGAGCTCAGGGGCACTGTAATTCACAAACCTGCAGAGTTATAAATGACAGCTATCGTCCAAAAATATACTGAAGTAAGGCTGCCAAGAGGACTTGAAAGCAGGGCAGAAATGCAGGAAACCGATTTCAGGAGGCAGACTGGAATTGCATTGAAAGCATAGGAAAAGAGGCAGAACGTCCACAATGATGCACTTGGCCAAAAAGGGCGTATGCGTTTTTTCCTGAATATATTCAGGAAAAAACGCATACGCCCTTTTTGGCCAACCAAGCAAGCTTGCAAAGGAAATCTGCACTACAATGAAGTCTCACTTCCCCCCGGTCAAAAGGGCCATCTGAAAAAAGTGTAAAATCCAGAAAGGCAGGACAGGCCATGGAGAACTGGGAGCCTTGTTATGCTGATGGGCGGGATGTAAATTGCCAACAGACACTCGGGAGAAGTGTATGGTGTTTCCTGAAACATCTAAAAAACAAAGCAACAGAGCCTAGGGCACTTCCCCTTATGGTCCTATAGCTTAGGGAAATTAAAATAAAAAAGACACAGCCACCCCAAAGTTTGGAACGCCTCTGTTTACAAGAACCTCGTTTACAGTACAAGTTCAACATCGCAGAAAGTGAAAAATGGATAAAGAAGTTGTGGTATTTACTTACAAAGCAATATCACTCAGCAATGAAATCTATGTCATCAGGCCCTTAGCAGCACAATGAGTGGATTCAGGTATGATGATTCTAACTGAAATAAGTCACACAGAAAAAGAAACATCATAAGATATCAGTAATACACGGAATGTAAACTTGGCTACACAGGAACTGAATTACAGAACAGAACAGGGTCTCAAATTTAGAAAACCAACTTATGCTTGCTTAAGGGTAAAGGTGAGTTGGGGTGCTGCATAAAACCAGAGATTGAAATGAGCACAGATAAAGTTCCTTAAGCCAAATATGGAATAGACAAGAGCTACTCCTTGCTCAACGAAATGGACTCAACACCGCATATTAAACGCCTAAGAATGTACCTGACTAGTAAGTATCTTAAAACCTATGGATTGCTATGTCTCCGAAAGAGAATCAAGCGTGTGTACAGGGGCATAAACGCAGCAGTGATAGGATTTTAGAGGTTCGGTGAGCAAATGAAGACCCTTTGAAGTCATATTGCATGGTACCCTTTCCATGGGTTTCAACTACCCAGGTTTAAGGTATACTTCCTTCAGCTAAAACATGCATGTGGAACCTAGAGTGTGATCAACCATGTGATCGGGAGACGTGTTCAAATATGTCTCAGTTTTCATACCCTGGTACTCGGGTGCAACATTCCAGACTCTTTACTAACACTCTCCCGACTTGGAGAGTCAGTCCCTTTAACCTCCTGTTTGGCCCAGTTTGCAATTTCTGCGGAAGATGAACAGGAATAGCGAGAACCAATGAGAGACTAGCTGGAGGTGTCTGGACGGGCAAATTTAACTCTCATTTCCCACCAGGAAGAGGAATTAACCAAAGGCTCAGTGTGCCGTGCCGGAATCAGATTAGGGCCTGAAGCCATCCTGCGGTGTTGCGGCCAGGTCACAAGAAAGCGAGTTGAAGAAAGGAGCTCAGGGGCACTGTAATTCACAAACCTGCAGACTTATAAATGACAGCTATCGTCCAAAAATATACTGAAGTAAGGCTGCCAAGAGGACTTGAAAGCGGGGCAGAATTGCAGGAAACCGATTTCAGGAGGTAGACTGGAATTGAATTGAAAGCATAGGAAAAGAGGCAGAACGTCCACAATGATGCACTTGGCCAAAAAGGGCGTATGCGTTTTTTCCTGAATATATTCAGGAAAAAACGCATACGCCCTTTTTGGCCAACCAAGCAAGCTTGCAAAGGAAATCTGCACTACAATGAAGTCTCACTTCCCCCCGGTCAAAAGGGCCATCTGAAAAAAGTGTAAAATCCAGAAAGGCAGGACAGGCCATGGAGAACTGGGAGCCTTGTTATGCTGATGGGCGGGATGTAAATTGCCAATAGACACTCGGGAGAAGTGTATGGTGTTTCCTGAAACATCTAAAAAACAAAGCAACAGAGCCTAGGGCACTTCCACTTATGGTCCTATAGCTTAGGGAAACTAAAATCAAAAAGACACAGCCACCCCAAAGTTTGGGACGCCTCTGTTTACAAGAACCTCGTTTACCGTACAAGTTCAATATCACAGAAAGTGAAAAATGGATAAAGAACTTGTGGTACTTACGTACAATGCAGTATCACTCAGCAATGAAATCTATGTCATCAGGCCCGTAGCAGCATAATGAGTGGATTCAGGTACGATGATTCTAACTGAAATAAGTCACACAGAAAAAGAAACATCATAAGATATCACTAATACACGGAATTTAAACTTGGCTACACAGGAACTGAATTCCAAAACAGAACAGGGTCTCAAATTTAGAAAACCAACTTATGCTTGCTTAAGGGGAAAGGTGAGTTGGGGTGCTGCATAAAACCAGAGATTGAAATGAGCACAGATAAAGTTCCTTAAGCCAAATATGGAATAGACAAGAGCTACTCCTTGCTCAACGAAATGGACTCAACACCCCATATTAAACGCCTAAGAATGTACCTGACTAGTAAGTATCTTAAAACCTAGGGATTGCTATGTCTCCGAAAGAGAATCAAGCGTGTGTACAGGGGCATAAATGCAGCAGTGATAGGATTGGAGAGGTTCGGTGAGCAAATGAAGACCCTTTGAAGTCATATTGCATGGTACCCATTCCACAGGTTTCAACTACCCAGGTTTAAGGTATTCTTCCTTCAGCTAAAACATGCATGTGGAACCTAGAGTATGATCAACCATGTGCTCGGGAGACGTGTTCAAATATGTCTCAGTTTTCATACCCTGGTACTCGGGAGCAACATTCCAGACACTTTACTAACACTCTCCCGACTTGGAGAGTCCGTGCCTTTAACCTCCTGTTTGGCCCAGTTTGCAATTTCTGCGGAAGATGAACAGGAATAGCGAGAACCAATGAGAGACTAGCTGGAGGTGTCTGGACGGGAAAATTTTACTCTCATTTCCCACCTGGAAGAGGAATTAACCAAAGGCTCAGCGTGCCGTGCCGGAACCAGATTAGGGCCTGAAGCCATCCTGCGGTGTTGCGGCCAGGTCACAAGAAAGTGAGTTGAAGAAAGGAGCTCAGGGGCACTGTAATTCACAAACCTGCAGAGTTATAAATGACAGCTATCGTCCAAAAATATACTGAAGTAAGGCTGCCAAGAGGACTTGAAAGTGGGGCAGAATTGCAGGAAACCGATTTCAAGAGGTAGACTGGAATTGCATTGAAAGCATAGGAAAAGAGGCAGAACGTCCACAATGATGCACTTGGCCAAAAAGGGCGTATGCGTTTTTTCCTGAATATATTCAGGAAAAAACGCATACGCCCTTTTTGGCCAACCAAGCAAGCTTGCAAAGGAAATCTGCACTACAATGAAGTCTCACTTCCCCCCGGTCAAAAGGGCCATCTGAAAAAAGTGTAATATCCAGAAAGGCAGGACAGGCCATGGAGAACTGGGAGCCTTGTTATGCTGATGGGCGGGATGTAAATTGCCAACAGACACTCGGGAGAAGTGTATGGTGTTTCCTGAAACATCTAAAAAACAAAGCAACAGAGCCTAGGGCACTTCCACTTATGGTCCTATAGCTTAGGGAAATTAAATTCAAAAAGACACAGCCACCCCAAAGTTTGGGACGCCTCTGTTTACAAGAACCTCGTTTACCGTACAAGTTCAATATCACAGAAAGTGAAAAATGGATACAGAACTTGTGGTACTTACGTACAATGCAGTAACACTCAGCAATGAAATCTATGTCATCAGGCCCTTAGCAGCACAATGAGTGGATTCAGGTATGATGATTCTAACTGAAATAAGTCACACAGAAAAAGAAACATCATAAGATATCAGTAATACACGGAATGTAAACTTGGCTACACAGGAACTGAATTACAGAACAGAACAGGGTCTCAAATTTAGAAAACCAACTTATGCTTGCTTAAGGGGAAAGGTGAGTTGGGGTGCTGCATAAAACCAGACATTGAAATGAGCACAGATAAAGTTCCTTAAGCCAAATACGGAATAGACAAGAGCTACTCCTTGCTCAACGAAATGGCCTCAACACCGCATATTAAACGCCTAAGAATGTACCTGACTACTAAGTATCTTAAAACCTATGGATTGCTATGTCTCCGAAAGAGAATCAAGCATGTGTACAGGGGCATAAACACAGCAGTGATAGGATTGGAGAGGTTCGGTGAGCAAATGAAGACCCTTTGAAGTCATATTGCATGGTACCCATTCCATGGGTTTCAAGTACCCAGGTTTAAGGTATTCTTCCTTCAGCTAAAACATGCATGTGGAACCTAGAGTATGATCAACCATGTGATCGGGAGACGTGTTCAAATATGTCTCAGTTTTCGTACCCTGGTACTCGGGTGCAACATTCCAGACGCTTTACTAAAACTCTCCCGACTTGGAGAGTCAGCGCCTTTAACCTCTTGTTTGGCCCAGTTTGCAATTTCTGTGGAAGATGAACAGGAATAGGGAGAACCAATGAGAGACTAGCTGGAGGTGTCTGGACGGGCAAATTTAACTCTCATTTCCCACCAGGAAGAGGAATTAACCAAAGGTTCAGCGTGTCGTGCCGGACACAGATTAGGGCCTGAAGACATCCTGTGGTGTTGCGGCTAGCTCACAAGAAAGCGAGTTGAAGAAAGGAGCTCAGGGGCACTGTAATTCACAAACCTGCAGAGTTATAAATGACAGCTATCGTCCAAAAATATACTGAAGTAAGGCTGCCAAGAGGACTTGAAAGCGGGGCAGAATTGCAGGAAACCGATTTCAGGAGGTAGACTGGAATTGCATTGAAAGCATAGGAAAAGAGGCAGAACGTCCACAATGATGCACTTGGCCAAAAAGGGCGTATGCGTTTTTTCCTGAATATATTCAGGAAAAAACGCATACGCCCTTTTTGGCCAACCAAGCAAGCTTGCAAAGGAAATCTGCACTACAATGAAGACTCACTTCCCCCCGGTCAAAAGGGCCATCTGAAAAAAGTGTAAAATCCAGAAAGGCAGGACAGGCCATGGAGAACTGGGAGCCTTGTTATGCTGATGGGCGGGATGTAAATTGCCAACAGACACTTGGGAGAAGTGTATGGTGTTTCCTGAAACACCTAAAAAACAAAGCAACAGAGCCTAGGGCACTTCCACTTATGGTCCTATAGCTTAGGGAAATTAAAATCAAAAAGACACAGCCACCCCAAAGTTTGGGACGCCTCTGTTTACAAGAACCTCGTTTACCGTACAAGTTCAATATCACAGAAAGTGAAAAATGGATACAGAACTTGTGGTACTTACGTACAATGCAGTATCACTCAGCAATGAAATCTATGTCATCAGGCCCGTAGCAGCATAATGAGTGGATTCAGGTACGATGATTCTAACTGAAATAAGTCACACAGAAAAAGAAACATCATAAGATATCACTAATACACGGAATGTAAACTTGGCTACACAGGAACTCAATTCCAAAACAGAACAGGGTCTCAAATTTAGAAAACCAACTTATGCTTGCTTAAGGGGAAAGGTGATTTGGAGTGCTGCATAAAACCAGACATTGAAATGAGCACAGATAAAATTCCTTAAGCCAAATACGTAATAGACAAGAGCTACTCCTTGCTCAACGAAATGGACTCAACACCCCATATTAAACACCTAAGAATGCACCTGACTAGTAAGTATCTTAAAACCTATGGATTGCTATGTCTCCAAAAGAGAATCAAGCGTGTGTACAGGGGCATAAACGCAGCAGTGATAGGATTGGAGAGGTTCGGTGAGCAAATGAAGACCCTTTGAAGTCATATTGCATGGTACCCATTCCACGGGTCTCAACTCTCCAGGTTTAAGGAATTCTTCCTTCAGCTAAAACATGCATGTGGAACCCAGAGTATGATCAACCATGTGAACGGGAGACGTGTTCAAATATGTCTCAGTTTTCGTACCCTGGTACTCGGGTGCAACATTCCAGATGCTTTACTAACACTCTCCCCACTTGGAGAGTCAGTCCCTTTAACCTCCTGTTTGGCCCAGTTTGCAATTTCTGCGGAAGATGAACAGGAATAGCGAGAACCAATGAGAGACTAGCTGGAGGTGTCTGGACGGGCAAATTTAACTCTCATTTCCCACCAGGAAGAGGAAATAACCAAAGGCTCAGTGTGTCGTGCCGGAACCAGATTATGGCCTGAAGCCATCCTGCGGTGTTGCGGCCAGCTCAAAAGAAAGCGAGTTGAAGAAAGGAGCTCAGGGGCACTGTAATTCACAAACCTGCAGAGTTATAAATGACAGCTATCGTCCAAAAATATACTGAAGTAAGGCTGCCAAGAGGACTTGAAAGTGGGGCAGAATTGCAGGAAACCTATTTCAAGAGGTAGACTGGAATCGCATTGAAAGCATAGGAAAAGAGGCAGAACGTCCACAATGATGCACTTGGCCAAAAAGGGCGTATGCGTTTTTTCCTGAATATATTCAGGAAAAAACGCATACGCCCTTTTTGGCCAACCAAGCAAGCTTGCAAAGGAAATCTGAACTACAATGAAGTCTCACTTCCCCCCGGTCAAAAGGGCCATCTGAAAAAAGTGTAAAATGCAGAAAGGCAGGACAGGCCATGGAGAACTGGGAGCCTTGTTATGCTGATGGGCGGGATGTAAATTGCCAACAGACACTCGGGAGAAGTGTATGGTGTTTCCTGAAACATCTAAAAAACAAAGCAACAGAGCCTAGGGCACTTCCACTTATTGTCCTATAGATTAGGGAAATTAAAATCAAAAAGACACAGCCACCCCAAAGTTTGGGACGCCTCTGTTTACAAGAACCTCATTTACAGTAAAAGTTCAACATCGCAGAAAGTGAAAAATGGATAAAGAAGATGTGGTATTTACTTACAAAGCAATATCCCTCAGCAATGAAATCTATGTCATCAGGCCCTTAGCAGCACAATGAGTGGATTCAGGTATGATGATTCTAACTGAAATAAGTCACACAGAAAAAGAAACATCATAAGATATCAGTAATACACGGAATGTAAACTTGGCTACACAGGAACTGAATTCCAAAACAGAACAGGGTCTCAAATTTAGAAAACCAACTTATGCTTGCTTAAGGGGAAAGGTGAGTTGGGGTGCTGCATAAAACCAGAGATTGAAATGAGCACAGATAAAGTTCCTTAAGCCAAATATGGAATAGAAAAGAGCTACACCTTGCTCAACGAAATGGACTCAACACCGCGTATTAAATGCCTAAGAATGTACCTGACTAGTAAGTATCTTAAAACCTATGGATTGCTATGTCTCCGAAAGAGAATCAAGCATGTGTACAGGGGCATAAACGCAGCAGTGATAGGATTGGAGAGGTTCGGTGAGCAAATGAAGACCCTTTGAAGTCATATTGCATGGTACCCATTCCATGGGTTTCAAGTACCCAGGTTTAAGGTATTCTTCCTTCAGCTAAAACATGCATGTGGAACCTAGAGTATGATCAACCATGTGATCGGGAGACGTGTTCAAATATGTCTCAGTTTTCGTATCCTGGTACTCGGGTGCAACATTCCAGACACTTTACTAAAACTCTCCCGACTTGGAGAGTCAGCGCCTTTAACATCCTGTTTGGCCCAGTTTGCAATTTCTCCGGAAGATGAACAGGAATAGGGAGAACCAATGAGAGACGAGCTGGAGGTGTCTGGACGGGCAAATTTATCTCTCATTTCCCACCAGGAAGAGGAATTAACCAAAGGCTCAGTGTGCTGTGCCGGAACCAGATTATGGCCTGAAGCCATCCTGCGGTGTTGCGGCCAGCTCAAAAGAAAGCAAGTTGAAGAAAGGAGCTCAGGGGCACTGTAATTCACAAACCTGCAGAGTTATAAATGACAGCTATCGTCCAAAAATATACTGAAGTAAGGCTGCCAAGAGGACTTGAAAGTGGGGCAGAAATGCAGTAAACCGATTTCAGGAGGTAGACTGGAATTGCATTGAAAGCATAGGAAAAGAGGCAGAACGTCCACAATGATGCACTTGGCCAAAAAGGGCGTATGTGTTTTTTCCTGAATATATTCAGGAAAAAACGCATACGCCCTTTTTGGCCAACCAAGCAAGCTTGCAAAGGAAATCTGCACTACAATGAAGTCTCACTTCCCCCCGGTCAAAAGGGCCATCTGAAAAAAGTGTAAAATCCAGAAAGGCAGGACAGGCCATGGAGAACTGGGAGCCTTGTTATGCTGATGGGCGGGATGTAAATTGCCAACAGACACTCGGGAGAAGTGTATGGTGTTTCCTGAAACATCTAAAAAACAAAGCAACAGAGCCTAGGGCACTTCCACTTATGGTCCTATAGCTTAGGGAAATTAAAATAAAAAAGACACAGCCACCCCAAAGTTTGGGATGCCTCTGTTTACAAGAACCTCGTTTACAGTACAAGTTCAACATCGCAGAAAGTGAAAAATGGATAAAGAAGTTGTGGTATTTACTTACAAAGCAATATCCCTCAGCAATGAAATCTATGTCATCAGGCCCGTAGCAGCACAATGAGTGGATTCAGGTATGATGATTCTAACTGAAATAAGTCACACAGAAAAAGAAACATCATAAGATATCAGTAATACACGGAATGTAAACTTGGCTACACAGGAACTGAATTACAGAACAGAACAGGGTCTCAAATTTAGAAAACCAACTTATGCTTGCTTAAGGGTAAAGGTGAGTTGGGGTGCTGCATAAAACCAGACATTGAAATGAGCACAGATAAAGTTCCTTAAGCCAAATATGGAATAGAAAAGAGCTACTCCTTGCTCAACGAAATGGACTCAACACCGCATATTAAACGCCTAAGAATGTACCTGACTAGTAAGTATCTTAAAACATATGGATTGCTATGTCTCCGAAAGAGAATCAAGCATGAGTACAGGGGCATAAACACAGCAGTGATAGGATTGGAGAGGTTCGGTGAGCAAATGAAGACCCTTTGAAGTCATATTGCATGGTACCCATTCCATGGGTCTCAAGTACCCAGGTTTAAGGTATTCTTCCTTCAGCTAAAACATGCATGTGGAACATAGAGTATGATCAACCATGTGATCAGGAGACGTGTTCAAATATGTCTCAGTTTTCGTACCCTGGTACTCGGGTTCAACATTCCAGACGGTTTACTAAAACTCTCCCGACTTGGAGAGTCAGCGCCTTTAACCTCCTGTTTGGCCCAGTTTGCAATTTCTGCGGAAGATGAACAGGAATAGCGAGAACCAATGAGAGACGAGCTGGAGGTGTCTGGACGGGCAAATTTAACTCTCATTTCCCACCAGGAAGAGGAATTAACCAAAGGTTCAGCGTGCCGTGCCGGACCAAGATTAGGGCCTGAAGACATCCTGTGGTGTTGCGGCCAGCTCACAAGAAAGCGAGTTGAAGAAAGGAGCTCAGGGGCACTGTAATTCACAAACCTGCAGAGTTATAAATGACAGCTATCGTCCAAAAATATACTGAAGTAAGGCTGCCAAGAGGACTTGAAAGCGGGGCAGAATTGCAGGAAACCGATTTCAGGAGGTAGACTGGAATTGCATTGAAAGCATAGGAAAAGAGGCAGAACGTCCACAATGATGCACTTGGCCAAAAAGGGCGTATGCGTTTTTTCCTGAATATATTCAGGAAAAAACGCATACGCCCTTTTTGGCCAACCAAGCAAGCTTGCAAAGGAAATCTGCACTACAATGAAGACTCACTTCCCCCTGGTCAAATGGGCCATCTGTAAAAAGTGTAAAATCCAGAAAGGCAGGACAGGCCATGGAGAACTTGGAGCCTTGTTATGCTGATGGGCGGGATGTAAATTGCCAACAGACACTCAGGAGAAGTGTATGGTGTTTCCTGAAACATCTAAAAAACAAAGCAACAGAGCCTAGGGCACTTCCACTTATGGTCCTATAGCTTAGGGAAATTAAAATCAAAAAGACACAGCCACCCCAAAGTTTGGGACGCCTCTGTTTACAAGAACCTCATTTACCGTACAAGTTCAATATCACAGAAAGTGAAAAATGGATAAAGAACTTGTGGTACTTACGTACAATGCAGTATCACTCAACAATGAAATCTATGTCATCAGGCCCGTAGCAGCATAATGAGTGGATTCAGGTACGATGATTCTAACTGAAATAAGTCACACCGAAAAAGAAACATCATAAGATATCAGTAATACACGGAATGTAAACTTGGCTACACAGGAACTCAATTCCAAAACAGAACAGGGTCTCAAATTTAGAAAACCAACTTATGCTTGCTTAAGGGGAAAGGTGATTTGGGGTGCTGCATAAAACCAGACATTGAAATGAGCACAGATAAAGTTCCTTAAGCCAAATATGGAATAGACAAGAGCTATTCCTTGCTCAATGAAATGGACTCAACACCCCATATTAAATGCCTAAGAATGTACCTGACTAGTAAGTATCTTAAAACCTATGGATTGCTATGTCTCCAAAAGAGAATCAAGCGTGTGTACAGGGGTATAAACGCAGCAGTGATAGGATTGGAGAGGTTCGGTGAGCAAATGAAGACCCTTTGAAGTCATATTGCATGGTACCCATTACACGGGTCTCAACTCTCCATGTTTAAGGTATTCTTTCTTCAGCTAAAACATGCATGTGGAACCAAGAGTATGATCAACCGTGTGAACGGGAGACGTGTTCAAATATGTCTCAGTTTTCCTCCCCTGGTACTCGGGTGTAACATTCCATACGCTTTACTAACACTCTCCCCACTTGGAGAGTCAGCGCCTTTAACCTCCTGTTTGGCCCAGTTTGCAATTTCTGCGGAAGATGAACAGGAATAGGGAGAACCAATGAGAGACTAGCTGGAGGTGTCTGGACGGGCAAATTTAACTCTCATTTCCCACCAGGAAGAGGAAATAACCAAAGGCTCAGCGTGCCGTGCCGGAACGAGATTAGGGCCTGAAGCCATCCTGTGGTGTTGCGGCCAGCTCAAAAGAAAGCGAGTTGAAGAAAGGAGCTCAGGGGCACTGTAATTCACAAACCTGCAGACTTATAAATGACAGCTATCGTCCAAAAATATACTGAAATAAGGCTGCCAAGAGGACTTGAAAGCGGGGCAGAATTGCAGGAAACCGATTTCAGGAGGTAGACTGGAATTGCATTGAAAGCATAGGAAAAGAGGCAGAACGTCCACAATGATGCACTTGGCCAAAAAGGGCGTATGCGTTTTTTCCTGAATATATTCAGGAAAAAACGCATACGCCCTTTTTGGCCAACCAAGCAAGCTTGCAGAGGAAATCTGCACTACAATGAAGTCTCACTTCCCCCCGGTCAAAAGGGCCATCTGAGAAAAGTGTAAAATCCAGAAAGGCAGGACAGGCCATGGAGAACTGGGAGCCTTGTTATGCTGATGGGCGGGATGTAAATTGCCAACAGACACTCGGGAGAAGTGTATGGTGTTTCCTGAAACATCTAAAAAACAAAGCAACAGAGCCTAGGGCACTTCCACTTATGGTCCTATAGCTTAGGGAAATTAAAATCAAAAAGACACAGCCACCCCACAGTTTGGGACAGCTCTGTTTACAAGAACCTCGTTTACGGTACAAGTTCAATATCGCAGAAAGTGAAAAATGGATAAAGAAGTTGTGGTACTTATGTACAATGCAAAATCACTCAGCCATGAAATCTATGTCATCAGGCCCGTAGCAGCATAATGAGTGGATTCAGGTATGATGATTCTAACTGAAATATGTCACACAGAAAAAGAAACATCATAAGATATCACTAATACACGGAATGTGAACTTGGCTACACATGAACTGAATTACAAAACAGAACAGGGTCTCAAGTTTAGAAAACCAACTTATGCTTCCTTAAGGGGGAAAGTGAGTTGGGGTGCTGCATAAAACCAGAGTTTGAAATTAGCACAGATACCATTCAATAAGCCAAATATATAATAGACAAGACCTACCCCTTGCTCAACAAAATGGACTCAACAATGAGGTATCACCTCACACCTGATAGAATGGGCATCATGAGAAAATCTACAAACAAAAATGCTGGAAAGGGTGTGGAGAAAAGGAACCCTCTTCCACTATTGTTGGGAATATAAATTGATACAGTCACTACGGAGAACAATATGGAGTTTCTTAAGAAACTAACAATAGAATTACCATATGATACAGCAATCCCAGTACTGGACATATACCCAGACAAAACCATAAATCAAAACGAGACATTCACCGCAATGTTCATTGCATCACTATTTACAATATCGAGGTAATGGAAGCAACCTAAATGCCCACAGACAGACGAATGCATAAAGCTGTGGTACATATATAAAATGGAATATTACTAAGCCATGAAAAGGAATGAAATTGGGTCATTTGTAGAGACGTCGATGGATCTAGAGACTGTCATACAGAGTGAAGTAAGTCAGAAAGAGAAAAACAAATCTTGTATATTCATGCATATATGTGGAACCTAGAAAAACTGTACAGATTAACCATTTTGCAAGGCATAAATAGAGCAACAGATGTAGACAACAAATGTATGGACAACAAGGGGGGAAAGCTGTTGGGGGGGTGGTGGTGGGAGGAGTTGAGAGACTGGGATTGGCATGTATACATTTATATGTATAAAATAGATAACCAATAAGAACCTGCTGTATAAAAATATAAAATAAAATTCAAAATTAAAAAGAAATAAAATTTAAAAAATAAAACAGAAAAAACAATTATTCCCTTCACATACATGTATTTATATGAATAAATTATTTCCATGCTTATATCTGTAAATACAAAAAAGAGGAATAAAATCTACCTTGAACCAAAAACGAAAAAGAGAAAAAAAACACAGAACCCACCAGTTCCACAGAGGAAAACCGTATCAGGGCACTTGCTCCAGTTGTAAACAATTCTGAAGTTGGCCAGTGGTGGGGAATCGTCTCCCATTCAGCCAGCAGCCCCCACGCAACAAGCGTCCTCATTGCAAAGCTGGGGCACCGTGCCGAGGCATCTGTGAGTAAACGTGAGCTGAGCCCCAGGCCAGTTGCTGCTGAACTATTCCCACCCGTCCCAGGTAAAACACCTGAATATATACAAGGACTTGAAAGCCTAGAGGAAGGGCCATAGAGCCACACGAGTGACAGCATGCCGGCCGACTTGGTGCCTGCAGGCCAGCCAGGATGGTCCTGGCCCTGGGTGCTCTTCTGGAAGATTTCCATTTCCCTGACTGAGATACCCGTCCTGTCCCTGCCCCCACTGCTTTTTTCCTTCCTCACCTCTGCCCAGGGAGAAATTCCAGCAGCAGGTATGGGTGACACATCCTCTTCTTTAGCAGGTGGCAGCCTGGCAACTGCTGCAGAAAGTCCAGCAGAGCCCCACTCACACTGGGCCACCCACAAAGCCGTGGCCTCTCACTCCCTCCCACCAGCCCAGCCCCGAGACTGCTGACAGGGCAGAGAAAATGGCGTCAGGCATGGCTGCAGGGGCTCTTGCTGCCTGGAGTGGTATTTATATTGATCTCAACCCAGGCACACCTGGGGAGGGCTGGCCCGCACGGTAAGGCTGCCCAGGTCAGCCAATCATCACCCCTCAGGGGCTCACAGTTGCAGAAAATGGAACTTGCTGAACCGGCCAGGTCCAAGGAACAGGTGTGGGCTCCTGAGAGTCAGGATAGACAAGGGGCTGCAGCTTTGGCTTGTTTTCTAATCATTTTATCTGGCCCATGAGTGGGAGACAACTTCAAGAAAACCCTCTCCTTATGAGAGGAACCCAGGAGTCAGGGAGAGGAGGGGTGGGTGGTGGTTGGAGACAGAGGCCTGGTGCCCCGGGTGCAGTGGAAGTCTCTGGAAGACCAGGTGGAGGGAGGCCGCACAGAGTGACGCCCAGGGTCACAGACCTGTCGCAGCTGCTGTTTGTTAGTTCAAGTCCTGCTCTGAGGTGCTCTGTGCCAGCTCTGAGCGACAGGTGAGCTGGGGGTGCTCTGCAATGAGGGCTATGTGCACGGTTCCTGTGTGCCCAGCCCTGCCATGGTACCTGCAAGGGTAGCTCTGTATCCTGGGAAGGGCCTGACCACGAGAGCCCCGTGGGCTGGGGTGGGGGTGGGGTACCTGCCCAGGTGAGCTCCATATTCTGGGATTGGTCTGACCACGAGAGCCCCATGGGCTGCTGGGGACCTGGTAAAGGATGTCAGGACAGTCAGTGAAGCCACCGAGGATATACCTCCAGTTGCTCCTAATTCCTACACCCTGCTGGTCATTCTACCAACCACCAGGACATGGTATTCTGTATTAGTCTTCAATGATGCCTTCTTTTGTATTCCATTAGTCCCAGAGTCACAAGAAATTTTGGCTTGTGAGTGGCAGGACTCAACATACAACTAAAACAATACTTCCGGGCCGTCTTGCCCCAAGGGTGCAAAAATTCCCACACCATCTTTGGGGAAAGCTTAGCTAAAGACCTAAAAGTTCTACCTCTGGAAAAGGAAACCCTCCTTCAGTACGCAGACGACATTCTGATCGCCAGCCCTACTAAGGAGGCCTCTGAACTACCAAGCCAATAAAGGATAGAAGTTGTCCAAGAAAAAGCTCAAATATCACAGACTGCGGTGACCTGCCTGGGCTTCATTCTCACAGAAGGTCGGAGAAGCCCATCCCAGGAAAGGGAAGAAACCATTTGCAGCCTTATCCCTTTCTAAAACTAGAAGACAGCTTAGGGGTTCCTGGGGAGGCCAGGGTTTGCTGCTTCTGGATCCCTAACTACAGTCTACTAGCTGGGCCTCTATATGAAACACTGAAAGGAAAAGATGATGATCCTTTTGAATAGAATCCAGAAGTGGCCTTTCAAGAATGGAAAGAGCAGTCAATTCAGACCCTTGCCCTGGAACTCCCTAATTTAGCTAAACCCTTTGACCTTTACATTCCCGGTGAAAGGTGAATCGCCATTGGAGAATTAGTGCAAAAACTGGGACCACTTGAAATGGAACAATGCAAGAATGCCATCCAGGTAGGATAAACTACGGTCACCAAGGGGCTTGGCCCACTGCCGCATCTGGCCAAGATACTGGCGGTATCTAAAAACCTGGAAATCAGCAGCCCAAAAGGCCACCTCCTTCCTAAGGGAAAAGGACCCCACGTGGTGATCCTAACCACCAACGATGCCCTGAAGTTGCAGGGTTCGCTCCGTGGGCACACCGACCTCGAGTGAGGAGGCCCTCCAACTCCAACATCCAGAGAGATAACCGGGGGCAACAGGGCACCATGACGACTCGTGTGAACATCACTTGACCTGGAGTTTCTCTCATAAAACAATAAGAGTGTGTCCCAAAAGAGTAGACTACTGCTTGCAGGACTTACTGCACCCAGAGGGGAGCTAATAATCTTGGCGGGGGAACCGTATATCACACTGTCACCATAGAAAAGCCTACAGACACCGTGATGATGGTGGCCAATAAGACCGGCTGGACTCCTGTTTACTTCAAAAGGCTGTTGACTCAGTGGTCATCATGGTCCTTGATCACCACTGACCCTGGACTGTCTGGGAGTTGAGCGGGCAGGGCTCTGACACCTGGTGCTGTTTGTACGTTAATTCAGGGGCCTAATTGAAGAAAGCGCAGACTACTGGTCAGAGCATCTAGGCTGACAGAAATGGTCAGCCTAAGGTGGCCGAACAAATGTGGGGCGGGGTGAAACCGGCCCCCACAGCGTCTCTGCACATCTCTTTCCTGGACCCTTAAAGGTCATTAGAATCTATAACACTTCCAATGCTGGTGCTCAGGTGGACGAGCAAGGAGGCAGGGGGCCTGGGGACAATCAACGTCACCTGGAGGCTGCTGGGGAGAAGCTCTGACCCTCGCCCCCGGGTATTAGGGCTCCCAACTCAGCACTCAGCAGTTACAGAAGAAGTGTCTGCACCCTCAGCACTCCAAGAATGAGGAACGGGACAAAAGGCAGAGGAGGGGTTTGTCCCCAGCAAAGCCCATTAAAAATCCCTGGGAGATAAAAATAGAATCTGGGCAATAAAGTCAAGTCTAACCTTTTTTATCCTTTGTGCTTTGTCTAATTTCACGTGCTCCTAGGGTCCCGCATGCAGAGGTTCCACACCCGGCACTTCAGACTAGATTTCCTAGTGCAGAATGGCTGGGTCGACACCTCAGCTCCTGGGGCCCAGTGCAGACTCCGCGATATAGAGCCTGAGCTGCAGCCAACCTGGCCCTCGAGAGCTCCGCCCCCTCCCTCCCACTGACTCTGACAGGATCTCTACACAGCAGCCCAGCCCACAGCCCACGGGGTAGTGCATGCTCTCACCTCTCCATTCTCTGATCAAAATATAAAGTTTCCTTTGCTTGTGAACCAAACTCAGTCTCGATCTGTTGGCCCCAATGACACTGGGCAGGGGGACACTTGTTGGGGTCCACTCTGGAGGATCAGTAACAGAAATTGAGACTATTGTAACCTCAATGAACAGATGTGTGAGCCAAACTGTAGTTAACATAGAACAGTGTATAAGGCTCGGGTAAAATAAGATGTTTCTAACACTTCCATTTGATATTTCCATCACTTTATTATAAGCAAGTTCAGTGAAAAGGTTTGTCTTATTTGTCAGGTCAATATTAGAGAAACGAAGTGATTTCTTTCCAAGGATGTACATCTAATAATCTTGGTTAAAGCTTCAATCTTGTTTTAAATGCTTTTCCATTGAAAATGATACCTCTCTTTCAGCTCCCCCATTTCTGAGAAGTATAAAATCTTATAATTTATTATTACCAAAGGGGAAAGGTGGGAGGAGGGATAAATTAACAGTTTGGGATTAACACATACACACTGCTATGTATAAAATAGATCATCAACAAGGAACTACTGTATAGCACAGGGAACTACACTCAACATTTTGCAATAACCTATAAGGGGAAATAATCTGAAAAAGAATAGATATTTTTATTGACATCATCTATCAATGACAGTTAAAGTGTAACCTAAGGGAAGCTGGTGGTGAGTGCTTCTGACCCTGAAGACTTCAATCATCTAAAGTTTGGACTCTGCCTACTTCCCAAGGCCCTTAATGAACATATGTGTAGCCGTAGCTTAAAAAATTCCCCAGTTTGGGTTTCGGGGAGACACTGATTTTGAAAAAGCCCTGGTGTTCTCCTTACATGAATGGGACTCTTCCTACTGCTAAAACATGTCTGTCACACCCAGAGGATGGTATACCGTCTGATCGGGAAGAGTTTGGAAAAGGCATCTCCTCTCCTCATCTCCTGGTGCTCGGGTTCACCCCTCCAGCGTCTTTACTAACAGTCTCCCCACTTGGAGATGTCAGCACTGTCAACATCCTGTTGCGTACAGTTTGGAATTTGTCCAGAGGATGAAGCGGAAGGATGAGGAACAATGAGAGACAAGTCCTAGGTGTTCAGACAGGCACATGTCACTCTAATTTCCAATCAGGAAGACGAATTGACCAAAGGCTAGGGTTGCCCATGGAAACAGTATAGGGCTTGAGGAAATCCCGCTGCTTTGTGGCCAGTTCCCATAAACACAAGTTGAACAATGGAACTCAGGGGCAGTAAAATTCACAAAACTGCAGAGTTGAAAATATCCATCACTGAAAAATGTCTTGAGGAAAGTCAGAGAAAAGGACTTGTAAGCAAGGGAGAATGGCAGGAAAGGGATTTGAGGAGGTAGAAAGGACTCGCCATTAAGCACAAGAAAAGGAGCTGAACATTGCCAACATTGCAGTTGGCCAAAAAGGGTGTATGCGTTTTTTTCTGTATATATTCAAGAAAAGGGCATACACTTTTTTAGCCAACCAAACAGGTGGGCACTGGAAGTCAATACTACAAAAGATATCACTTCGCATCAGTCAGAAGAGCCATCCTCATAAAGCGTAAACAACAGAAATGCAGGACAGGGCAAGGAGAAGAGGGAGCCCTGTGAGACTTATAGTGGAAATGTATATTGCCAACGGCCATTCTGGAGAAGTGTATTGTGTTTACTAAAGCATCTAAAAAATGAGCTACAGAGCATAGGGCACTTGCACTCATGGGCGTATATCTTGAGAAAAACAAAAATCGAGAGGACACAGGCACCCCAATGTTTACCCCCTCTCTGTTTAAAAGATCCTCAACTAGGATATAACTTAAATGTCTCTGGAGGGAAAAAATGGGTAGAGATGTGGTACTTAGGTAGAGTGGAATATTATTCAGCCTGGAAATCAATGAAATATGGCCAGTTGTAACAACTCCGGAGGAGTTACGTATGATCTAAGTGACAGAATTCAAAAAGAAAAAGACACATATCATAAGATATCACTTAAAGGTGGAATCCAAAATGGCTACACATGAAATAAATTACAAAACAAAAACATAGTCAAATATGTAGAAAACACGCATAAGGCTGCTAAACGGGAAAGGTGGGGAGGGGTGAGGCATCACCCAGGAGGTTGAAATTAGCAAAGATACCATTCCAAATACCAAACTGATAATCAACAAGGCCTACACGGTAGCTAAAAGAACTGCACTCAGCACACTCAAGTCACCGGAAAAGAATATATACGACTGGTAAGAATCTGAAAAAGAATTTACTGATGTCTCTCTGTACGTGAATCAAGTGGATGTACAGCAGCAAGAAACAGAGCTTTGAAAATCAGCTGTAACCAATATAGTAATAAATTGAAAAAAATAAACGACAGAGAGACAGAGAAAACCTCTTACAACTTTTCCTCAGGGCCGGTGATGCAACATGGATTGAACACATCTAGACCCACAGCAGGATGAGACATAAGGCTGGAAACTGTTTGCGCTAAGAGAAATGTGAGGTTGGGTGAGGAAATGCACACCCTTTAAAGTAATACTACCTGGTACCCATTCAATGGGTCCCAAATATGCAGGTTCAAGGGATCTTCCTACAGCTAAAACATGCATGGAAAACCCAGAGGACTGTACACCATGTGATCGGGAGATGTGTCTAAAATGCAGCTCATTTATCCTCTCCTGGTGCTCCTGTTCACCATTCCAGCCACGTTACTTAGAATCTCCCCACTTGGAGAATCAGCACATTTCAACTTCTGTTTCACACATTTTGCAAATTGTGAGGAGGATGAACGGGGAACCAATGAGAGAATAGTTGTAGGGGTTTGGACGGGCACATATCACTCTAATTTCCCATTAAGAATAAGAATTGAAAAAAGGCTCAGCCCGCCTCGCCCGAGCCAAAATAGGGCCTGAAGCAATCCTGAGGGTTTGAGGCCAGCTCACAAAAGAGCAACTTAAAAAATGGAGCTCAGGGTCACTGCAATTCACAAACCTGCAGAGTTATAAATGAAAACTAACGTCCAAAAATATGTTGAGGTAAGGCAAAGAAGAGGATCTGAATGCAAGACAGAATTGCAAGAAACAGATTTCAAGAGATAGATTGGACTCGTCTTTAAAGCACATGAAAAGCGGCAGAATTTCGACAATGATGCAGTTGGCCCAAAAGGGCGTATGCGTTTTTTCCTGATTATATCCAGGAAAAAACGCATACGCACTTTATGGGCAACGAAGCAAGCAAGCAATGCAAATGTGCACAACAAAGAAGTCTCATTTCCCACTGGTCAAAAGGGCCATCC
Source organism: Pseudorca crassidens (assembly GCF_039906515.1). NCBI lineage: Eukaryota > Metazoa > Chordata > Mammalia > Artiodactyla > Delphinidae > Pseudorca > Pseudorca crassidens. The sequence goes on from NW_027136308.1 coordinate 1,039,824, forward strand.
TAAAAAATTGTAAAAACCAGAAATGCAGGACAGGCCATGGAGAACAGGGAGCCTTTATACGCTGATGGGCAGTGTGTGAACTGCCGAGAGCCACTCTGGAGAAGTGTATGGTGGTTCCTAAATCATCTAAAAAACAGAGCTACAGAGCATAGGACACTTCCAATCATGGGAGTATATCTAGGGAAATCTAAAAATTAACAAGACACAAGCACACCACAGTTTAGGGCTACTCTGTTTACAAGAACCTCAACTTCAGTATACCTTAAATATCCCAGGAAAGAGAACAATGGATAAAGAAGATGTGGTACTTATGTACAATGGAATATCTCTTCACCATGAAATCAATGTAATAAGGCTAGTAGAAGGATAAAGAGTGGATTTAGGTCCGATAATACTACTTGAAATAAGTCAAACAGAAAAAGAAACATATCATAAGATATCACTTATAGAGGGAGGGTAAATATGGCTGCACAAGAAATGAATTACAGAACAGAACAGTGTCTCACATTTAGAAAACACACTTATTTCAGCTTAAGGGGAAAGGAGAGGTGGGGTGATGCATAAAACCAGAGTTTGAAATTAGCACAGATACCGTTCAATAAACCAAATAGATATTAGACAAGATCTACACCTTGCTCAATGAACTGGCCTCAACACACCCTATACACCGCAGAGAAATATATCTGAGTAATAAGAATCTTAAAACCCATGTATTGATATATCTCCATAAGGGAATCAAGTGTGTGCAGAGTGGCACAAACACAGCAGTGAAAATGAGCTAAACCCCATTATAGAAATAAATTTTAAAAACAAAACGCAGAAACAATGAAAGAGAGAAAAAATCTTACAAAATTCGCTCAGGGGCTGTGATGCAACCTGGATTGACCACATATAAACCCACAGCTGGATAAGACATAAGGCTGGACACTTGGGGCTGAGAGGATTGATGAGCTTTGGTGAGCAACTGCCAAAAGTTTAATGCAATACTTCATGCTACTCATTCCAAGGGTCCCAACACTCCAGGTTGAAGGGAATCTTCCTACAGCTAAACCATGCTTGGGAAACCCAGCGACTGGTATACCATATGATCGGGAAAGGTTTCTAAAACGCACCTCATTTTTCCTCTCCTGGGGCTCCGGATCGACATTCCAGCCACTTTACCAAAAATATCCCCACATGGAGAGTCAATGCCTTTAAGTTCTGGTATCGCACAGTCTGCAGTTAGTGCGGAGGATGAATGGGAATAGGGGGAACCAGTGAGAAACTAGCTGTAGCGGTTTCAATGGGCACATGTCACTCTAAATTCACATCAGTAAGAAGAATAAACCAAAGGCACAGCAAGGTGCCCCAGAAGAAGAATAGGGCCTGAAGGAATCCTGTGGTTATGAGGCAAGATCACAAAAATAAGAGCTGAAAAATGGAGCTAAGGGCCACTGCAATTCAAAAACCTGCAGAGTTATAAAGGCCAACTATTTTCAAAAAATATATTGAGGTAAGGCTATGAAGAGGCATTGAAAGCAAGGCAGAATTGCAGGAAAACGATTTCAGGAGGTAGACTGGAATTGCATTTAAAGCATAGGAAAAGAGGCAGAACGTCAACAATGATTCACTTGGCCAAAAAGGGTGTATGCCTTTTTTCCTGAATTTATTCAGGAAAAAAGGCATACGCCCTTTTTGGCCAACCAAGCAAGCTTGCAAAGGAAATCTGCACTACAATGAAGTCTCACTTCCCCCTGGTCAAAAGGGCCATCTGAAAAAAGGGTAAAATCCAGAAAGGCAGGACAGGCCATGGAGAACTGGGAGCCTTGTTATGCTGATGGGCGGGATGTGTATGGTGTTTCCTGAAACATCTAAAAAACAAAGCAACAGAGCCTAGGGCACTTCCACTTATGGTCCTATAGCTTAGGGAAATTAAAATCAAAAAGACACAGCCACCCCAAAATTTGGGACGCCTCTGTTTACAAGAGCCTCGTTAACCGTACAAGTTCAATATCACAGAAAGTGAAAAATGGATAAAGAACTTGTGGTACTTACGTACAATGCAGTATCACTCAGCAATGAAATCTATGTCATCAGGCCCGTAGCAGCATAATGAGTGGATTCAGGTATGATGATTCTAACTGAAATAAGACAAACAGAAAAAGAAACATCATAAGATATCACTAATACACGGAATGTAAACTTGGCTACACAGGAACTGAATTACAGAACAGAACAGGGTCTCAAATTTAGAAAACCAACTTATGCTTGCTTAAGGGGAAAGGTGAGTTGGGGTGCTGCATAAAACCAGACATTGAAATGAGCACAGATAAAGTTCCTTAAGCCAAATATGGAATAGACAAGAGCTACTCCTTGCTCAACGAAATGGACTCAACACCCCATATTAAACGCCTAAGAATGTACCTGACTAGTAAGTATCTTAAAACCTATGGATTGCTATGTCTCCAAAAGAGAATCAAGCATGTGTACAGGGGCATAAACGCAGCAGTGATAGGATTGGAGAGGTTCGGTGAGCAAATGAAGACCCTTTGAAGTCATATTGCATGGTACCAATTCCACGGGTCTCAACTCTCCAGGTTTAAGGTATTCTTCCTTCAGCTAAAACATGCATGTGGAACCCAGAGTATGATCAACCATGTGAACGGGAAACATGTTCAAATATGTCTCAGTTTTCCTCCCCTGGTACTCGGGTGCAACATTCCAGACGCTTTACTAACACTCTCCCCACTTGGAGAGTCAGCGCCTTTAACCTCCTGTTTGGCCCAGTTTGCAATTTCTGCGGAAGATGAACAGGAATAGCGAGAACCAATGAGAGACTAGCTGGAGGTGTCTGGACGGGCAAATTTAACTCTCATTTCCCACCAGGAAGAGGAAATAACCAAAGGCTCAGCATGCCGTGCCGGAACCAGATTAGGGCCTGAAGCCATCCTGCGGTGTTGCGGCCAGCTCACAAGAAAGCGAGTTGAAGAAAGGAGCTCAGGGGCACTGTAATTCACAAACCTGCAGAGTTATAAATGACAGCTATCGTCCAAAAATATACTGAAGTAAGGCTGCCAAGAGGACTTGAAAGCGGGGCAGAATTGCAGGAAACCGATTTCAGGAGGTAGACTGGAATTGCTTTGAAAGCATAGGAAAAGAGGCAGAACGTCCACAATGATGCACTTGGCCAAAAAGGGCGTATGCGTTTTTTCCTGAATATATTCAGGAAAAAACGCATATGCACTTTTTGGCCAACCAAGCAAGCTTGCAAAGGAAATCTGCACTACAATGAAGTCTCACTTCCCCCCGGTCAAAAGGGCCATCTGAAAAAAGTGTAAAATCCAGAAAGGCAGGACAGGCCATGGAGAACTGGGAGCCTTGTTATGCTGATGGGCGGGATGTAAATTGCCAACAGACACTCGGGAGAAGTGTATGGTGTTTCCTGAAACATCTAAAAAACAAAGCAACAGAGCCTAGGGCACTTCCACTTATGGTCCTATAGCTTAGGGAAATTAAAATCAAAAAGACACAGCCACCCCAAAGTTTGGGATGCCTCTGTTTACAAGAACCTCGTTTACGGTACAAGTTCAATATCACAGAAAGTGAAAAATGGATAAAGAAGTTGTGGTACTTATGTACAATGCAAAATCACTCAGCCATGAAATCTATGTCATCAGGCCCGTAGCAGCATAATGAGTGGATTCAGGTATGATGATTCTAACTGAAATATGTCACACAGAAAAAGAAACATCATAAGATATCACTAATACATGGAATGTGAACTTGGCTACACATGAACTGAATTACAAAACAGAACAGGGTCTCAAGTTTAGAAAACCAACTTATGCTTCCTTAAGGGGGAAAGTGAGTTGGGGTGCTGCATAAAACCAGAGTTTGAAATTAGCACAGATACCATTCAATAAGCCAAATATGTAATAGACAATACCTACCCCTTGCTCAACAAAATGGACTCAACAATGAGGTATCACCTCACACCTGATAGAATGGGCATCATGAGAAAATCTACAAACAAAAATGCTGGAAAGGGTGTGGAGAAAAGGAACCCTCTTCCACTATTGTTGGGAATATAAATTGATACAGTCACTACGGAGAACAATATGGAGTTTCTTAAGAAACTAACAATAGAATTACCATATGATACAGCAATCCCAGTACTGGACATATACCCAGACAAAACCATAAATCAAAACGAGACATTCACCGCAATGTTCATTGCATCACTATTTACAATATCGAGGTAATGGAAGCAACCTAAATGCCCACAGACAGACGAATGCATAAAGCTGTGGTACATATATAAAATGGAATATTACTAAGCCATGAAAAGGAATGAAATTGGGTCATTTGTAGAGACGTCGATGGATCTAGAGACTGTCATACAGAGTGAAGTAAGTCAGAAAGAGAAAAACAAATCTTGTATATTCATGCATATATGTGGAACCTAGAAAAACTGTACAGATTAACCATTTTGCAAGGCATAAATAGAGCAACAGATGTAGACAACAAATGTATGGACAACAAGGGGGGAAAGCTGTTGGGGGGGTGGTGGTGGGAGGAGTTGAGAGACTGGGATTGGCATGTATACATTTATATGTATAAAATAGATAACCAATAAGAACCTGCTGTATAAAAATATAAAATAAAATTCAAAATTAAAAAGAAATAAAATTTAAAAAATAAAACAGAAAAAACAATTATTCCCTTCACATACATGTATTTATATGAATAAATTATTTCCATGCTTATATCTGTAAATACAAAAAAGAGGAATAAAATCTACCTTGAACCAAAAACGAAAAAGAGAAAAAAAACACAGAACCCACCAGTTCCACAGAGGAAAACCGTATCAGGGCACTTGCTCCAGTTGTAAACAATTCTGAAGTTGGCCAGTGGTGGGGAATCGTCTCCCATTCAGCCAGCAGCCCCCACGCAACAAGCGTCCTCATTGCAAAGCTGGGGCACCGTGCCGAGGCATCTGTGAGTAAACGTGAGCTGAGCCCCAGGCCAGTTGCTGCTGAACTATTCCCACCCGTCCCAGGTAAAACACCTGAATATATACAAGGACTTGAAAGCCTAGAGGAAGGGCCATAGAGCCACACGAGTGACAGCATGCCGGCCGACTTGGTGCCTGCAGGCCAGCCAGGATGGTCCTGGCCCTGGGTGCTCTTCTGGAAGATTTCCATTTCCCTGACTGAGATACCCGTCCTGTCCCTGCCCCCACTGCTTTTTTCCTTCCTCACCTCTGCCCAGGGAGAAATTCCAGCAGCAGGTATGGGTGACACATCCTCTTCTTTAGCAGGTGGCAGCCTGGCAACTGCTGCAGAAAGTCCAGCAGAGCCCCACTCACACTGGGCCACCCACAAAGCCGTGGCCTCTCACTCCCTCCCACCAGCCCAGCCCCGAGACTGCTGACAGGGCAGAGAAAATGGCGTCAGGCATGGCTGCAGGGGCTCTTGCTGCCTGGAGTGGTATTTATATTGATCTCAACCCAGGCACACCTGGGGAGGGCTGGCCCGCACGGTAAGGCTGCCCAGGTCAGCCAATCATCACCCCTCAGGGGCTCACAGTTGCAGAAAATGGAACTTGCTGAACCGGCCAGGTCCAAGGAACAGGTGTGGGCTCCTGAGAGTCAGGATAGACAAGGGGCTGCAGCTTTGGCTTGTTTTCTAATCATTTTATCTGGCCCATGAGTGGGAGACAACTTCAAGAAAACCCTCTCCTTATGAGAGGAACCCAGGAGTCAGGGAGAGGAGGGGTGGGTGGTGGTTGGAGACAGAGGCCTGGTGCCCCGGGTGCAGTGGAAGTCTCTGGAAGACCAGGTGGAGGGAGGCCGCACAGAGTGACGCCCAGGGTCACAGACCTGTCGCAGCTGCTGTTTGTTAGTTCAAGTCCTGCTCTGAGGTGCTCTGTGCCAGCTCTGAGCGACAGGTGAGCTGGGGGTGCTCTGCAATGAGGGCTATGTGCACGGTTCCTGTGTGCCCAGCCCTGCCATGGTACCTGCAAGGGTAGCTCTGTATCCTGGGAAGGGCCTGACCACGAGAGCCCCGTGGGCTGGGGTGGGGGTGGGGTACCTGCCCAGGTGAGCTCCATATTCTGGGATTGGTCTGACCACGAGAGCCCCATGGGCTGCTGGGGACCTGGTAAAGGATGTCAGGACAGTCAGTGAAGCCACCGAGGATATACCTCCAGTTGCTCCTAATTCCTACACCCTGCTGGTCATTCTACCAACCACCAGGACATGGTATTCTGTATTAGTCTTCAATGATGCCTTCTTTTGTATTCCATTAGTCCCAGAGTCACAAGAAATTTTGGCTTGTGAGTGGCAGGACTCAACATACAACTAAAACAATACTTCCGGGCCGTCTTGCCCCAAGGGTGCAAAAATTCCCACACCATCTTTGGGGAAAGCTTAGCTAAAGACCTAAAAGTTCTACCTCTGGAAAAGGAAACCCTCCTTCAGTACGCAGACGACATTCTGATCGCCAGCCCTACTAAGGAGGCCTCTGAACTACCAAGCCAATAAAGGATAGAAGTTGTCCAAGAAAAAGCTCAAATATCACAGACTGCGGTGACCTGCCTGGGCTTCATTCTCACAGAAGGTCGGAGAAGCCCATCCCAGGAAAGGGAAGAAACCATTTGCAGCCTTATCCCTTTCTAAAACTAGAAGACAGCTTAGGGGTTCCTGGGGAGGCCAGGGTTTGCTGCTTCTGGATCCCTAACTACAGTCTACTAGCTGGGCCTCTATATGAAACACTGAAAGGAAAAGATGATGATCCTTTTGAATAGAATCCAGAAGTGGCCTTTCAAGAATGGAAAGAGCAGTCAATTCAGACCCTTGCCCTGGAACTCCCTAATTTAGCTAAACCCTTTGACCTTTACATTCCCGGTGAAAGGTGAATCGCCATTGGAGAATTAGTGCAAAAACTGGGACCACTTGAAATGGAACAATGCAAGAATGCCATCCAGGTAGGATAAACTACGGTCACCAAGGGGCTTGGCCCACTGCCGCATCTGGCCAAGATACTGGCGGTATCTAAAAACCTGGAAATCAGCAGCCCAAAAGGCCACCTCCTTCCTAAGGGAAAAGGACCCCACGTGGTGATCCTAACCACCAACGATGCCCTGAAGTTGCAGGGTTCGCTCCGTGGGCACACCGACCTCGAGTGAGGAGGCCCTCCAACTCCAACATCCAGAGAGATAACCGGGGGCAACAGGGCACCATGACGACTCGTGTGAACATCACTTGACCTGGAGTTTCTCTCATAAAACAATAAGAGTGTGTCCCAAAAGAGTAGACTACTGCTTGCAGGACTTACTGCACCCAGAGGGGAGCTAATAATCTTGGCGGGGGAACCGTATATCACACTGTCACCATAGAAAAGCCTACAGACACCGTGATGATGGTGGCCAATAAGACCGGCTGGACTCCTGTTTACTTCAAAAGGCTGTTGACTCAGTGGTCATCATGGTCCTTGATCACCACTGACCCTGGACTGTCTGGGAGTTGAGCGGGCAGGGCTCTGACACCTGGTGCTGTTTGTACGTTAATTCAGGGGCCTAATTGAAGAAAGCGCAGACTACTGGTCAGAGCATCTAGGCTGACAGAAATGGTCAGCCTAAGGTGGCCGAACAAATGTGGGGCGGGGTGAAACCGGCCCCCACAGCGTCTCTGCACATCTCTTTCCTGGACCCTTAAAGGTCATTAGAATCTATAACACTTCCAATGCTGGTGCTCAGGTGGACGAGCAAGGAGGCAGGGGGCCTGGGGACAATCAACGTCACCTGGAGGCTGCTGGGGAGAAGCTCTGACCCTCGCCCCCGGGTATTAGGGCTCCCAACTCAGCACTCAGCAGTTACAGAAGAAGTGTCTGCACCCTCAGCACTCCAAGAATGAGGAACGAGACAAAAGGCAGAGGAGGGGTTTGTCCCCAGCAAAGCCCATTAAAAATCCCTGGGAGATAAAAATAGAATCTGGGCAATAAAGTCAAGTCTAACCTTTTTTATCCTTTGTGCTTTGTCTAATTTCACGTGCTCCTAGGGTCCCGCATGCAGAGGTTCCACACCCGGCACTTCAGACTAGATTTCCTAGTGCAGAATGGCTGGGTCGACACCTCAGCTCCTGGGGCCCAGTGCAGACTCCGCGATATAGAGCCTGAGCTGCAGCCAACCTGGCCCTCGAGAGCTCCGCCCCCTCCCTCCCACTGACTCTGACAGGATCTCTACACAGCAGCCCAGCCCGCAGCCCAGCCCACAGCCCACGGGGTAGTGCATGCTCTCACCTCTCCATTCTCTGATCAAAATATAAAGTTTCCTTTGCTTGTGAACCAAACTCAGTCTCGATCTGTTGGCCCCAATGACACTGGGCAGGGGGACACTTGTTGGGGTCCACTCTGGAGGATCAGTAACAGAAATTGAGACTATTGTAACCTCAATGAACAGATGTGTGAGCCAAACTGTAGTTAACATAGAACAGTGTATAAGGCTCGGGTAAAATAAGATGTTTCTAACACTTCCATTTGATATTTCCATCACTTTATTATAAGCAAGTTCAGTGAAAAGGTTTGTCTTATTTGTCAGGTCAATATTAGAGAAACGAAGTGATTTCTTTCCAAGGATGTACATCTAATAATCTTGGTTAAAGCTTCAATCTTGTTTTAAATGCTTTTCCATTGAAAATGATACCTCTCTTTCAGCTCCCCCATTTCTGAGAAGTATAAAATCTTATAATTTATTATTACCAAAGGGGAAAGGTGGGAGGAGGGATAAATTAACAGTTTGGGATTAACACATACACACTGCTATGTATAAAATAGATCATCAACAAGGAACTACTGTATAGCACAGGGAACTACACTCAACATTTTGCAATAACCTATAAGGGGAAATAATCTGAAAAAGAATAGATATTTTTATTGACATCATCTATCAATGACAGTTAAAGTGTAACCTAAGGGAAGCTGGTGGTGAGTGCTTCTGACCCTGAAGACTTCAATCATCTAAAGTTTGGACTCTGCCTACTTCCCAAGGCCCTTAATGAACATATGTGTAGCCGTAGCTTAAAAAATTCCCCAGTTTGGGTTTCGGGGAGACACTGATTTTGAAAAAGCCCTGGTGTTCTCCTTACATGAATGGGACTCTTCCTACTGCTAAAACATGTCTGTCACACCCAGAGGATGGTATACCGTCTGATCGGGAAGAGTTTGGAAAAGGCATCTCCTCTCCTCATCTCCTGGTGCTCGGGTTCACCCCTCCAGCGTCTTTACTAACAGTCTCCCCACTTGGAGATGTCAGCACTGTCAACATCCTGTTGCGTACAGTTTGGAATTTGTCCAGAGGATGAAGCGGAAGGATGAGGAACAATGAGAGACAAGTCCTAGGTGTTCAGACAGGCACATGTCACTCTAATTTCCAATCAGGAAGACGAATTGACCAAAGGCTAGGGTTGCCCATGGAAACAGTATAGGGCTTGAGGAAATCCCGCTGCTTTGTGGCCAGTTCCCATAAACACAAGTTGAACAATGGAACTCAGGGGCAGTAAAATTCACGAAACTGCAGAGTTGAAAATATCCATCACTGAAAAATGTCTTGAGGAAAGTCAGAGAAAAGGACTTGTAAGCAAGGGAGAATGGCAGGAAAGGGATTTGAGGAGGTAGAAAGGACTCGCCATTAAGCACAAGAAAAGGAGCTGAACATTGCCAACATTGCAGTTGGCCAAAAAGGGTGTATGCGTTTTTTTCTGTATATATTCAAGAAAAGGGCATACACTTTTTTAGCCAACCAAACAGGTGGGCACTGGAAGTCAATACTACAAAAGATATCACTTCGCATCAGTCAGAAGAGCCATCCTCATAAAGCGTAAACAACAGAAATGCAGGACAGGGCAAGGAGAAGAGGGAGCCCTGTGAGACTTATAGTGGAAATGTATATTGCCAACGGCCATTCTGGAGAAGTGTATTGTGTTTACTAAAGCATCTAAAAAATGAGCTACAGAGCATAGGGCACTTGCACTCATGGGCGTATATCTTGAGAAAAACAAAAATCGAGAGGACACAGGCACCCCAATGTTTACCCCCTCTCTGTTTAAAAGATCCTCAACTAGGATATAACTTAAATGTCTCTGGAGGGAAAAAATGGGTAGAGATGTGGTACTTAGGTAGAGTGGAATATTATTCAGCCTGGAAATCAATGAAATATGGCCAGTTGTAACAACTCCGGAGGAGTTACGTATGATCTTTCTAAGTGACATAATTCAAAAAGAAAAAGACACATATCATAAGATATCACTTAAAGGTGGAATCCAAAATGGCTACACATGAAATAAATTACAAAACAAAAACATAGTCAAATATGTAGAAAACACGCATAAGGCTGCTAAACGGGAAAGGTGGGGAGGGGTGAGGCATCACCCAGGAGGTTGAAATTAGCAAAGATACCATTCCAAATACCAAACTGATAATCAACAAGGCCTACACGGTAGCTAAAAGAACTGCACTCAGCACACTCAAGTCACCGGAAAAGAATATATACGACTGGTAAGAATCTGAAAAAGAATTTACTGATGTCTCTCTGTACGTGAATCAAGTGGATGTACAGCAGCAAGAAACAGAGCTTTGAAAATCAGCTGTAACCAATATAGTAATAAATTGAAAAAAATAAACGACAGAGAGACAGAGAAAACCTCTTACAACTTTTCCTCAGGGCCGGTGATGCAACATGGATTGAACACATCTAGACCCACAGCAGGATGAGACATAAGGCTGGAAACTGTTTGCGCTAAGAGAAATGTGAGGTTGGGTGAGGAAATGCACACCCTTTAAAGTAATACTACCTGGTACCCATTCAATGGGTCCCAAATATGCAGGTTCAAGGGATCTTCCTACAGCTAAAACATGCATGGAAAACCCAGAGGACTGTACACCATGTGATCGGGAGATGTGTCTAAAATGCAGCTCATTTATCCTCTCCTGGTGCTCCTATTCACCATTCCAGCCACGTTACTTAGAATCTCCCCACTTGGAGAATCAGCACATTTCAACTTCTGTTTCACACATTTTGCAAATTGTGAGGAGGATGAACGGGGAACCAATGAGAGAATAGTTGTAGGGGTTTGGACGGGCACATATCACTCTAATTTCCCATTAAGAATAAGAATTGAAAAAAGGCTCAGCCCGCCTCGCCCGAGCCAAAATAGGGCCTGAAGCAATCCTGCGGGTTTGAGGCCAGCTCACAAAAGAGCAACTTAAAAAATGGAGCTCAGGGTCACTGCAATTCACAAACCTGCAGAGTTATAAATGAAAACTAACGTCCAAAAATATGTTGAGGTAAGGCAAAGAAGAGGATCTGAATGCAAGACAGAATTGCAAGAAACAGATTTCAAGAGATAGATTGGACTCGTCTTTAAAGCACATGAAAAGCGGCAGAATTTCGACAATGATGCAGTTGGCCCAAAAGGGCGTATGCGTTTTTTCCTGATTATATCCAGGAAAAAACGCATACGCACTTTATGGGCAACGAAGCAAGCAAGCAATGCAAATGTGCACAACAAAGAAGTCTCATTTCCCACTGGTCAAAAGGGCCATCCTAAAAAATTGTAAAAACCAGAAATGCAGGACAGGCCATGGAGAACAGGGAGCCTTTATACGCTGATGGGCAGTGTGTGAACTGCCGAGAGCCACTCTGGAGAAGTGTATGGTGGTTCCTAAATCATCTAAAAAACAGAGCTACAGAGCATAGGACACTTCCAATCATGGGAGTATATCTAGGGAAATCTAAAAATTAACAAGACACAAGCACACCACAGTTTAGGGCTACTCTGTTTACAAGAACCTCAACTTCAGTATACCTTAAATATCCCAGGAAAGAGAACAATGGATAAAGAAGATGTGGTACTTATGTACAATGGAATATCTCTTCACCATGAAATCAATGTAATAAGGCTAGTAGAAGGATAAAGAGTGGATTTAGGTCCGATAATACTACTTGAAATAAGTCAAACAGAAAAAGAAACATATCATAAGATATCACTTATAGAGGGAGGGTAAATATGGCTGCACAAGAAATGAATTACAGAACAGAACAGTGTCTCACATTTAGAAAACACACTTATTTCAGCTTAAGGGGAAAGGAGAGGTGGGGTGATGCATAAAACCAGAGTTTGAAATTAGCACAGATACCGTTCAATAAACCAAATAGATATTAGCCAAGATCTACACCTTGCTCAATGAACTGGCCTCAACACACCCTATACACCGCAGAGAAATATATCTGAGTAATAAGAATCTTAAAACCCATGTATTGATATATCTCCATAAGGGAATCAAGTGTGTGCAGAGTGGCACAAACACAGCAGTGAAAATGAGCTAAACCCCATTATAGAAATAAATTTTAAAAACAAAACGCAGAAACAATGAAAGAGAGAAAAATTCTTACAAAATTCGCTCAGGGGCTGTGATGCAACCTGGATTGACCACATATAAACCCACAGCTGGATAAGACATAAGGCTGGACACTTGGGGCTGAGAGGATTGATGAGCTTTGGTGAGCAACTGCCAAAAGTTTAATGCAATACTTCATGCTACTCATTCCAAGGGTCCCAACACTCCAGGTTGAAGGGAATCTTCCTACAGCTAAACCATGCTTGGGAAACCCAGCGACTGGTATACCATATGATCGGGAAAGGTTTCTAAAACGCACCTCATTTTTCCTCTCCTGGGGCTCCGGATCGACATTCCAGCCGCTTTACCAAAAATATCCCCACATGGAGAGTCAATGCCTTTAAGTTCTGGTATCGCACAGTCTGCAGTTAGTGCGGAGGATGAATGGGAATAGGGGGAACCAGTGAGAAACTAGCTGTAGCGGTTTCAATGGGCACATGTCACTCTAAATTCACATCAGTAAGAATAAACCAAAGGCACAGCAAGGTGCCCCAGAAGAAGAATAGGGCCTGAAGGAATCCTGTGGTTATGAGGCAAGATCACAAAAATAAGAGCTGAAAAATGGAGCTAAGGGCCACTGCAATTCAAAAACCTGCAGAGTTATAAAGGCCAACTATTTTCAAAAAATATATTGAGGTAAGGCTATGAAGAGGCATTGAAAGCAAGGCAGAATTGCAGGAAAACGATTTCAGGAGGTAGACTGGAATTGCATTTAAAGCATAGGAAAAGAGGCAGAACGTCCACAATGATTCACTTGGCCAAAAAGGGTGTATGCCTTTTTTCCTGAATTTATTCAGGAAAAAAGGCATACGCCCTTTTTGGCCAACCAAGCAAGCTTGCAAAGGAAATCTGCACTACAATGAAGTCTCACTTCCCCCTGGTCAAAAGGGCCATCTGAAAAAAGTGTAAAATCCAGAAAGGCAGGACAGGCCATGGAGAACTGGGAGCCTTGTTATGCTGATGGGCGGGATGTGTATGGTGTTTCCTGAAACATCTAAAAAACAAAGCAACAGAGCCTAGGGCACTTCCACTTATGGTCCTATAGCTTAGGGAAATTAAAATCAAAAAGACACAGCCACCCCAATGTTTGGGACGCCTCTGTTTACAAGAACCTCGTTTACAGTACAAGTTCAATATCACAGAAAGTGAAAAATGGATAAAGAACTTGTGGTACTTACGTACAATGCAGTATCACTCAGCAATGAAGTCTATGTAATCAGGCCCGTAGCAGCATAATGAGTGGATTCAGGTACGATGATTCTAACTGAAATAAGACGCACAGAAAAAGAAACATCATAAGATATCACTAATACACGGAATGTAAACTTGGCTACACAGGAACTGAATTACAGAACAGAACAGGGTCTCAAATTTAGAAAACCAACTTATGCTTGCTTAAGGGGAAAGGTGAGTTGGGGTGCTGCATAAAACCAGAGATTGAAATGAACACAGATAAAGTTCCTTAAGCCAAATATGGAATAGACAAGAGCTACTCCTTGCTCAACGAAATGGACTCAACACCCCATATTAAACGCCTAAGAATGTACCTGACTAGTAAGTATCTTAAAACCTATGGATTGCTATGTCTCCAAAAGAGAATCAAGCATGTGTACAGGGGCATAAACGCAGCAGTGATAGGATTGGAGAGGTTCAGTGAGCAAATGAAGACCCTTTGAAGTCATATTGCATGGTACCAATTCCACGGGTCTCAACTCTCCAAGTTTAAGGTATTCTTCCTTCAGCTAAAACATGCATGTGGAACCCAGAGTATGATCAACCGTGTGAACGGGAAACATGTTCAAATATGTCTCAGTTTTCCTCCCCTGGTACTCGGGTGCAACATTCCAGACGCTTTACTAACACCCTCCCGACTTGGAGAGTCAGTCCCTTTAACCTCCTGTTTGGCCCAGTTTGCAATTTCTGCGGAAGATGAACAGGAATAGCGAGAACCAATGAGAGACTAGCTGGAGGTGTCTGGACGGGCAAATTTAACTCTCATTTCCCACCAGGAAGAGGAAATAACCAAAGGCTCAGCATGCCGTGCCGGAACCAGATTAGGGCCTGAAGCCATCCTGCGGTGTTGCGGCCAGCTCACAAGAAAGTGAGTTGAAGAAAGGAGCTCAGGGGCACTGTAATTCACAAACCTGCAGAGTTATAAATAACAGCTATCGTCCAAAAATATACTGAAGTAAGGCTGCCAAGAGGACTTGAAAGCGGGGCAGAATTGCAGGAAACCGATTTCAGGAGGTAGACTGGAATTGCATTGAAAGCATAGGAAAAGAGGCAGAACGTCCACAATGATGCACTTGGCCAAAAAGGGCGTATGCGTTTTTTCCTGAATATATTCAGGAAAAAACGCATACGCCCTTTTTGGCCAACCAAGCAAGCTTGCAAAGGAAATGTGCACTACAATGAAGTCTCACTTCCCCCCGGTCAAAAGGGCCATCTGAAAAAAGTGTAAAATCCAGAAAGGCAGGACAGGCCATGGAGAACTGGGAGCCTTGTTATGCTGATGGGCGGGATGTAAATTGCCAACACTCGGGAGAAGTGTATGGTGTTTCCTGAAACATCTAAAAAACAAAGCAACAGAGCCTAGGGCACTTCCACTTATGGTCCTATAGCTTAGGGAAATTAAAATCAAAAAGACACAGCCACCCCAAAGTTTGGGACGCCTCTGTTTACAAGAACCTCATTTACCGTACAAGTTCAACATCGCAGAAAGTGAAAAATGGATAAAGAAGTTGTGGTATTTACTTACAAAGCAATATCACTCAGCAATGAAATCTATGTCATCAGGCCCTTAGCAGCACAATGAGTGGATTCAGGTATGATGATTCTAACTGAAATAAGTCACACAGAAAAAGAAACATCATAAGATATCACTAATACACGGAATGTAAACTTGGCTACACAGGAACTGAATTACAAAACAGAACAGTGTCTCAAATTTAGAAAACCAACTTATGCTTGCTTAAGGGGAAAGGTGAGTTGGGGTGCTGCATAAAACCAGACATTGAAATGAGCACAGATAAACTTCCTTAAGCCAAATATGTAATAGACAAGAGCTACTCCTTGCTCAACGAAATGGACTCAACACCCCATATTAAATGCCTAAGAATGTACCTGACTAGTAATTATCTTAAAACCTATGGATTGCTATGTCTCCGAAAGGGAATCAAGCGTGTGTACAGGGGCATAAATGCAGCAGTGATAGGATTGGAGAGGTTTGGTGAGCAAATGAAGACCCTTTGAAATCATATTGCATGGTACTAATTCCACGGGTCTCAACTCTCCAGGTTTCAGGGATTCTTCCTTCAGCTAAAACATGCATGTGGAACCCAGAGTATGATCAACCATGTGAGCGGGAGACGTGTTCAAATATGTCTCAGTTTTCGTCCCCTGGTACTCGGGTGCAACATTCCAGACGCTTTACTAACACTCTCCCGACTTGGAGAGTCAGTGCCTTTAACCTCCTGTTTGGCCCTGTTTTCAATTTCAGTGGAAGATGAACAGGAATAGGGAGAACCAATGAGAGACAAGCTGGAGGTTTCTGGACGGGCAAATTTAACTCTCATTTCCCACCAAGGACAGGAATTAACCAAAGGCTCAGCGTGCCGTGCCGGAACCAGATTAGGGCCTGAAGCAATCCTGCGGTGTTGCGGCCAGCTCACAAGAAAGCGAGATGAAGAACGGAGCTCAGGGGCACAGGAATTCACAAACCTGCAGAGTTATAAATGACAGCAATCGTCCAAAAATATACTGAAGTAAGGCTGCCAAGAGGACTTGAAAGCGGGGCAGAATTGCAGGAAACCGATTTCAGGAGGTAGACTGGAATTGCATTTTAAGCATAGGAAAAGAGGCAGAACGTCCACAATGATGCACTTGGCCAAAAAGGGCGTATGCGTTTTTTCCTGAATCAGGAAAAAACGCATACGCACTTTTTAGCCAACCAAGCAAGCTTGCAAAGGAAATCTGCACTACAATGAAGTCTCACTTCCCCCCGGTCAGAAGGGCCATCTGAAAAAAGTGTAAAATCCAGAAAGGCAGGACAGGCCATGGAGAACTGGGAGCCTTGTTATGCTGATGGGCGGGATGTAAATTGCCAACAGACACTCGGGAGAAGTGTATGGTGTTTCCTGAAACATCTAAAAAACAAAGCAACAGAGCCTAGGGCACTTCCACTTATGGTCCTATAGCTTAGGGAAATTAAAATCAAAAAGACACAGCCACCCCACAGTTTGGGACAGCTCTGTTTACAAGAACCTCGTTTACGGTACAAGTTCAATATCGCAGAAAGTGAAAAATGGATAAAGAAGTTGTGGTACTTATGTACAATGCAAAATCACTGAGCCATGAAATCTATGTCATCAGGCCCGTAGCAGCATAATGAGTGGATTCAGGTATGATGATTCTAACTGAAATATGTCACACAGAAAAAGAAACATCATAAGATATCACTAATACATGGAATGTGAACTTGGCTACACATGAACTGAATTACAAAACAGAACAGGGTCTCAAGTTTAGAAAACCAACTTATGCTTCCTTAAGGGGGAAAGTGAGTTGGGGTGCTGCATAAAACCAGAGTTTGAAATTAGCACAGATACCATTCAATAAGCCAAATATGTAATAGACAAGACCTACCCCTTGCTCAACAAAATGGACTCAACAATGAGGTATCACCTCACACCTGATAGAATGGGCATCATGAGAAAATCTACAAACAAAAATGCTGGAAAGGGTGTGGAGAAAAGGAACCCTCTTCCACTATTGTTGGGAATATAAATTGATACAGTCACTACGGAGAACAATATGGAGTTTCTTAAGAAACTAACAATAGAATTACCATATGATACAGCAATCCCAGTACTGGACATATACCCAGACAAAACCATAAATCAAAACGAGACATTCACCGCAATGTTCATTGCATCACTATTTACAATATCGAGGTAATGGAAGCAACCTAAATGCCCACAGACAGACGAATGCATAAAGCTGTGGTACATATATAAAATGGAATATTACTAAGCCATGAAAAGGAATGAAATTGGGTCATTTGTAGAGACGTCGATGGATCTAGAGACTGTCATACAGAGTGAAGTAAGTCAGAAAGAGAAAAACAAATCTTGTATATTCATGCATATATGTGGAACCTAGAAAAACTGTACAGATTAACCATTTTGCAAGGCATAAATAGAGCAACAGATGTAGACAACAAATGTATGGACAACAAGGGGGGAAAGCTGTTGGGGGGGTGGTGGTGGGAGGAGTTGAGAGACTGGGATTGGCATGTATACATTTATATGTATAAAATAGATAACCAATAAGAACCTGCTGTATAAAAATATAAAATAAAATTCAAAATTAAAAAGAAATAAAATTTAAAAAATAAAACAGAAAAAACAATTATTCCCTTCACATACATGTATTTATATGAATAAATTATTTCCATGCTTATATCTGTAAATACAAAAAAGAGGAATAAAATCTACCTTGAACCAAAAACGAAAAAGAGAAAAAAAACACAGAACCCACCAGTTCCACAGAGGAAAACCGTATCAGGGCACTTGCTCCAGTTGTAAACAATTCTGAAGTTGGCCAGTGGTGGGGAATCGTCTCCCATTCAGCCAGCAGCCCCCACGCAACAAGCGTCCTCATTGCAAAGCTGGGGCACCGTGCCGAGGCATCTGTGAGTAAACGTGAGCTGAGCCCCAGGCCAGTTGCTGCTGAACTATTCCCACCCGTCCCAGGTAAAACACCTGAATATATACAAGGACTTGAAAGCCTAGAGGAAGGGCCATAGAGCCACACGAGTGACAGCATGCCGGCCGACTTGGTGCCTGCAGGCCAGCCAGGATGGTCCTGGCCCTGGGTGCTCTTCTGGAAGATTTCCATTTCCCTGACTGAGATACCCGTCCTGTCCCTGCCCCCACTGCTTTTTTCCTTCTTCACCTCTGCCCAGGGAGAAATTCCAGCAGCAGGTATGGGTGACACATCCTCTTCTTTAGCAGGTGGCAGCCTGGCAACTGCTGCAGAAAGTCCAGCAGAGCCCCACTCACACTGGGCCACCCACAAAGCCGTGGCCTCTCACTCCCTCCCACCAGCCCAGCCCCGAGACTGCTGACAGGGCAGAGAAAATGGCGTCAGGCACGGCTGCAGGGGCTCTTGCTGCCTGGAGTGGTATTTATATTGATCTCAACCCAGGCACACCTGGGGAGGGCTGGCCCACACGGTAAGGCTGCCCAGGTCAGCCAATCATCACCCCTCAGGGGCTCACAGTTGCAGAAAATGGAACTTGCTGAACCGGCCAGGTCCAAGGAACAGGTGTGGGCTCCTGAGAGTCAGGATAGACAAGGGGCTGCAGCTTTGGCTTGTTTTCTAATCATTTTATCTGGCCCATGAGTGGGAGACAACTTCAAGAAAACCCTCTCCTTATGAGAGGAACCCAGGAGTCAGGGAGAGGAGGGGTGGGTGGTGGTTGGAGACAGAGGCCTGGTGCCCCGGGTGCAGTGGAAGTCTCTGGAAGACCAGGTGGAGGGAGGCCGCACAGAGTGATGCCCAGGGTCACAGACCTGTCGCAGCTGCTGTTTGTTAGTTCAAGTCCTGCTCTGAGGTGCTCTGTGCCAGCTCTGAGCGACAGGTGAGCTGGGGGTGCTCTGCAATGAGGGCTATGTGCACGGTTCCTGTGTGCCCAGCCCTGCCATGGTACCTGCAAGGGTAGCTCTGTATCCTGGGAAGGGCCTGACCACGAGAGCCCCGTGGGCTGGGGTGGGGGTGGGGTACCTGCCCAGGTGAGCTCCATATTCTGGGATTGGTCTGACCACGAGAGCCCCATGGGCTGCTGGGGACCTGGTAAAGGATGTCAGGACAGTCAGTGAAGCCACCGAGGATATACCTCCAGTTGCTCCTAATTCCTACACCCTGCTGGTCATTCTACCAACCACCAGGACATGGTATTCTGTATTAGTCTTCAATGATGCCTTCTTTTGTATTCCATTAGTCCCAGAGTCACAAGAAATTTTGGCTTGTGAGTGGCAGGACTCAACATACAACTAAAACAATACTTCCGGGCCGTCTTGCCCCAAGGGTGCAAAAATTCCCACACCATCTTTGGGGAAAGCTTAGCTAAAGACCTAAAAGTTCTACCTCTGGAAAAGGAAACCCTCCTTCAGTACGCAGACGACATTCTGATCGCCAGCCCTACTAAGGAGGCCTCTGAACTACCAAGCCAATAAAGGATAGAAGTTGTCCAAGAAAAAGCTCAAATATCACAGACTGCGGTGACCTGCCTGGGCTTCATTCTCACAGAAGGTCGGAGAAGCCCATCTCAGGAAAGGGAAGAAACCATTTGCAGCCTTACCCCTTTCTAAAACTAGAAGACAGCTTAGGGGTTCCTGGGGAGGCCAGGGTTTGCTGCTTCTGGATCCCTAACTACAGTCTACTAGCTGGGCCTCTATATGAAACACTGAAAGGAAAAGATGATGATCCTTTTGAATAGAATCCAGAAGTGGCCTTTCAAGAATGGAAAGAGCAGTCAATTCAGACCCTTGCCCTGGAACTCCCTAATTTAGCTAAACCCTTTGACCTTTACATTCCCGGTGAAAGGTGAATCGCCATTGGAGAATTAGTGCAAAAACTGGGACCACTTGAAATGGAACAATGCAAGAATGCCATCCAGGTAGGATAAACTACGGTCACCAAGGGGCTTGGCCCACTGCCGCATCTGGCCAAGATACTGGCGGTATCTAAAAACCTGGAAATCAGCAGCCCAAAAGGCCACCTCCTTCCTAAGGGAAAAGGACCCCACGTGGTGATCCTAACCACCAACGATGCCCTGAAGTTGCAGGGTTCGCTCCGTGGGCACACCGACCTCGAGTGAGGAGGCCCTCCAACTCCAACATCCAGAGAGATAACCGGGGGCAACAGGGCACCATGACGACTCGTGTGAACATCACTTGACCTGGAGTTTCTCTCATAAAACAATAAGAGTGTGTCCCAAAAGAGTAGACTACTGCTTGCAGGACTTACTGCACCCAGAGGGGAGCTAATAATCTTGGCGGGGGAACCGTATATCACACTGTCACCATAGAAAAGCCTACAGACACCGTGATGATGGTGGCCAATAAGACCGGCTGGACTCCTGTTTACTTCAAAAGGCTGTTGACTCAGTGGTCATCATGGTCCTTGATCACCACTGACCCTGGACTGTCTGGGAGTTGAGCGGGCAGGGCTCTGACACCTGGTGCTGTTTGTACGTTAATTCAGGGGCCTAATTGAAGAAAGCGCAGACTACTGGTCAGAGCATCTAGGCTGACAGAAATGGTCAGCCTAAGGTGGCCGAACAAATGTGGGGCGGGGTGAAACCGGCCCCCACAGCGTCTCTGCACATCTCTTTCCTGGACCCTTAAAGGTCATTAGAATCTATAACACTTCCAATGCTGGTGCTCAGGTGGACGAGCAAGGAGGCAGGGGGCCTGGGGACAATCAACGTCACCTGGAGGCTGCTGGGGAGAAGCTCTGACCCTCGCCCCCGGGTATTAGGGCTCCCAACTCAGCACTCAGCAGTTACAGAAGAAGTGTCTGCACCCTCAGCACTCCAAGAATGAGGAACGGGACAAAAGGCAGAGGAGGGGTTTGTCCCCAGCAAAGCCCATTAAAAATCCCTGGGAGATAAAAATAGAATCTGGGCAATAAAGTCAAGTCTAACCTTTTTTATCCTTTGTGCTTTGTCTAATTTCACGTGCTCCTAGGGTCCCGCATGCAGAGGTTCCACACCCGGCACTTCAGACCAGATTTCCTAGTGCAGAATGGCTGGGTCGACACCTCAGCTCCTGGGGCCCAGTGCAGACTCCGCGATATAGAGCCTGAGCTGCAGCCAACCTGGCCCTCGAGAGCTCCGCCCCCTCCCTCCCACTGACTCTGACAGGATCTCTACACAGCAGCCCAGCCCACAGCCCACGGGGTAGTGCATGCTCTCACCTCTCCATTCTCTGATCAAAATATAAAGTTTCCTTTGCTTGTGAACCAAACTCAGTCTCGATCTGTTGGCCCCAATGACACTGGGCAGGGGGACACTTGTTGGGGTCCACTCTGGAGGATCAGTAACAGAAATTGAGACTATTGTAACCTCAATGAACAGATGTGTGAGCCAAACTGTAGTTAACATAGAACAGTGTATAAGGCTCGGGTAAAATAAGATGTTTCTAACACTTCCATTTGATATTTCCATCACTTTATTATAAGCAAGTTCAGTGAAAAGGTTTGTCTTATTTGTCAGGTCAATATTAGAGAAATGAAGTGATTTCTTTCCAAGGATGTACATCTAATAATCTTGGTTAAAGCTTCAATCTTGTTTTAAATGCTTTTCCATTGAAAATGATACCTCTCTTTCAGCTCCCCCATTTCTGAGAAGTATAAAATCTTATAATTTATTATTACCAAAGGGGAAAGGTGGGAGGAGGGATAAATTAACAGTTTGGGATTAACACATACACACTGCTATGTATAAAATAGATCATCAACAAGGAACTACTGTATAGCACAGGGAACTACACTCAACATTTTGCAATAACCTATAAGGGGAAATAATCTGAAAAAGAATAGATATTTTTATTGACATCATCTATCAATGACAGTTAAAGTGTAACCTAAGGGAAGCTGGTGGTGAGTGCTTCTGACCCTGAAGACTTCAATCATCTAAAGTTTGGACTCTGCCTACTTCCCAAGGCCCTTAATGAACATATGTGTAGCCGTAGCTTAAAAAATTCCCCAGTTTGGGTTTCGGGGAGACACTGATTTTGAAAAAGCCCTGGTGTTCTCCTTACATGAATGGGACTCTTCCTACTGCTAAAACATGTCTGTCACACCCAGAGGATGGTATACCGTCTGATCGGGAAGAGTTTGGAAAAGGCATCTCCTCTCCTCATCTCCTGGTGCTCGGGTTCACCCCTCCAGCGTCTTTACTAACAGTCTCCCCACTTGGAGATGTCAGCACTGTCAACATCCTGTTGCGTACAGTTTGGAATTTGTCCAGAGGATGAAGCGGAAGGATGAGGAACAATGAGAGACAAGTCCTAGGTGTTCAGACAGGCACATGTCACTCTAATTTCCAATCAGGAAGACGAATTGACCAAAGGCTAGGGTTGCCCATGGAAACAGTATAGGGCTTGAGGAAATCCCGCTGCTTTGTGGCCAGTTCCCATAAACACAAGTTGAACAATGGAACTCAGGGGCAGTAAAATTCACGAAACTGCAGAGTTGAAAATATCCATCACTGAAAAATGTCTTGAGGAAAGTCAGAGAAAAGGACTTGTAAGCAAGGGAGAATGGCAGGAAAGGGATTTGAGGAGGTAGAAAGGACTCGCCATTAAGCACAAGAAAAGGAGCTGAACATTGCCAACATTGCAGTTGGCCAAAAAGGGTGTATGCGTTTTTTTCTGTATATATTCAAGAAAAGGGCATACACTTTTTTAGCCAACCAAACAGGTGGGCACTGGAAGTCAATACTACAAAAGATATCACTTCGCATCAGTCAGAAGAGCCATCCTCATAAAGCGTAAACAACAGAAATGCAGGACAGGGCAAGGAGAAGAGGGAGCCCTGTGAGACTTATAGTGGAAATGTATATTGCCAACGGCCATTCTGGAGAAGTGTATTGTGTTTACTAAAGCATCTAAAAAATGAGCTACAGAGCATAGGGCACTTGCACTCATGGGCGTATATCTTGAGAAAAACAAAAATCGAGAGGACACAGGCACCCCAATGTTTACCCCCTCTCTGTTTAAAAGATCCTCAACTAGGATATAACTTAAATGTCTCTGGAGGGAAAAAATGGGTAGAGATGTGGTACTTAGGTAGAGTGGAATATTATTCAGCCTGGAAATCAATGAAATATGGCCAGTTGTAACAACTCCGGAGGAGTTACGTATGATCTTTCTAAGTGACATAATTCAAAAAGAAAAAGACACATATCATAAGATATCACTTAAAGGTGGAATCCAAAATGGCTACACATGAAATAAATTACAAAACAAAAACATAGTCAAATATGTAGAAAACACGCATAAGGCTGCTAAACGGGAAAGGTGGGGAGGGGTGAGGCATCACCCAGGAGGTTGAAATTAGCAAAGATACCATTCCAAATACCAAACTGATAATCAACAAGGCCTACACGGTAGCTAAAAGAACTGCACTCAGCACACTCAAGTCACCGGAAAAGAATATATACAACTGGTAAGAATCTGAAAAAGAATTTACTGATGTCTCTCTGTACGTGAATCAAGTGGATGTACAGCAGCAAGAAACAGAGCTTTGAAAATCAGCTGTAACCAATATAGTAATAAATTGAAAAAAATAAACGACAGAGAGACAGAGAAAACCTCTTACAACTTTTCCTCAGGGCCGGTGATGCAACATGGATTGAACACATCTAGACCCACAGCAGGATGAGACATAAGGCTGGAAACTGTTTGCGCTAAGAGAAATGTGAGGTTGGGTGAGGAAATGCACACCCTTTAAAGTAATACTACCTGGTACCCATTCAATGGGTCCCAAATATGCAGGTTCAAGGGATCTTCCTACAGCTAAAACATGCATGGAAAACCCAGAGGACTGTACACCATGTGATCGGGAGATGTGTCTAAAATGCAGCTCATTTATCCTCTCCTGGTGCTCCTATTCACCATTCCAGCCACGTTACTTAGAATCTCCCCACTTGGAGAATCAGCACATTTCAACTTCTGTTTCACACATTTTGCAAATTGTGAGGAGGATGAACGGGGAACCAATGAGAGAATAGTTGTAGGGGTTTGGACGGGCACATATCACTCTAATTTCCCATTAAGAATAAGAATTGAAAAAAGGCTCAGCCCGCCTCGCCCGAGCCAAAATAGGGCCTGAAGCAATCCTGCGGGTTTGAGGCCAGCTCACAAAAGAGCAACTTAAAAAATGGAGCTCAGGGTCACTGCAATTCACAAACCTGCAGAGTTATAAATGAAAACTAACGTCCAAAAATATGTTGAGGTAAGGCAAAGAAGAGGATCTGAATGCAAGACAGAATTGCAAGAAACAGATTTCAAGAGATAGATTGGACTCGTCTTTAAAGCACATGAAAAGCGGCAGAATTTCGACAATGATGCAGTTGGCCCAAAAGGGCGTATGCGTTTTTTCCTGATTATATCCAGGAAAAAACGCATACGCACTTTATGGGCAACGAAGCAAGCAAGCAATGCAAATGTGCACAACAAAGAAGTCTCATTTCCCACTGGTCAAAAGGGCCATCCTAAAAAATTGTAAAAACCAGAAATGCAGGACAGGCCATGGAGAACAGGGAGCCTTTATACGCTGATGGGCAGTGTGTGAACTGCCGAGAGCCACTCTGGAGAAGTGTATGGTGGTTCCTAAATCATCTAAAAAACAGAGCTACAGAGCATAGGACACTTCCAATCATGGGAGTATATCTAGGGAAATCTAAAAATTAACAAGACACAAGCACACCACAGTTTAGGGCTACTCTGTTTACAAGAACCTCAACTTCAGTATACCTTAAATATCCCAGGAAAGAGAACAATGGATAAAGAAGATGTGGTACTTATGTACAATGGAATATCTCTTCACCATGAAATCAATGTAATAAGGCTAGTAGAAGGATAAAGAGTGGATTTAGGTCCGATAATACTACTTGAAATAAGTCAAACAGAAAAAGAAACATATCATAAGATATCACTTATAGAGGGAGGGTAAATATGGCTGCACAAGAAATGAATTACAGAACAGAACAGTGTCTCACATTTAGAAAACACACTTATTTCAGCTTAAGGGGAAAGGAGAGGTGGGGTGATGCATAAAACCAGAGTTTGAAATTAGCACAGATACCGTTCAATAAACCAAATAGATATTAGCCAAGATCTACACCTTGCTCAATGAACTGGCCTCAACACACCCTATACACCGCAGAGAAATATATCTGAGTAATAAGAATCTTAAAACCCATGTATTGATATATCTCCATAAGGGAATCAAGTGTGTGCAGAGTGGCACAAACACAGCAGTGAAAATGAGCTAAACCCCATTATAGAAATAAATTTTAAAAACAAAACGCAGAAACAATGAAAGAGAGAAAAATTCTTACAAAATTCGCTCAGGGGCTGTGATGCAACCTGGATTGACCACATATAAACCCACAGCTGGATAAGACATAAGGCTGGACACTTGGGGCTGAGAGGATTGATGAGCTTTGGTGAGCAACTGCCAAAAGTTTAATGCAATACTTCATGCTACTCATTCCAAGGGTCCCAACACTCCAGGTTGAAGGGAATCTTCCTACAGCTAAACCATGCTTGGGAAACCCAGCGACTGGTATACCATATGATCGGGAAAGGTTTCTAAAACGCACCTCATTTTTCCTCTCCTGGGGCTCCGGATCGACATTCCAGCCGCTTTACCAAAAATATCCCCACATGGAGAGTCAATGCCTTTAAGTTCTGGTATCGCACAGTCTGCAGTTAGTGCGGAGGATGAATGGGAATAGGGGGAACCAGTGAGAAACTAGCTGTAGCGGTTTCAATGGGCACATGTCACTCTAAATTCACATCAGTAAGAAGAATAAACCAAAGGCACAGCAAGGTGCCCCAGAAGAAGAATAGGGCCTGAAGGAATCCTGTGGTTATGAGGCAAGATCACAAAAATAAGAGCTGAAAAATGGAGCTAAGGGCCACTGCAATTCAAAAACCTGCAGAGTTATAAAGGCCAACTATTTTCAAAAAATATATTGAGGTAAGGCTATGAAGAGGCATTGAAAGCAAGGCAGAATTGCAGGAAAACGATTTCAGGAGGTAGACTGGAATTGCATTTAAAGCATAGGAAAAGAGGCAGAACGTCCACAATGATGCACTTGGCCAAAAAGGGCGTATGCGTTTTTTCCTGAATCAGGAAAAAACGCATACGCACTTTTTAGCCAACCAAGCAAGCTTGCAAAGGAAATCTGCACTACAATGAAGTCTCACTTCCCCCCGGTCAGAAGGGCCATCTGAAAAAAGTGTAAAATCCAGAAAGGCAGGACAGGCCATGGAGAACTGGGAGCCTTGTTATGCTGATGGGCGGGATGTAAATTGCCAACAGACACTCGGGAGAAGTGTATGGTGTTTCCTGAAACATCTAAAAAACAAAGCAACAGAGCCTAGGGCACTTCCACTTATGGTCCTATAGCTTAGGGAAATTAAAATCAAAAAGACACAGCCACCCCACAGTTTGGGACAGCTCTGTTTACAAGAACCTCGTTTACGGTACAAGTTCAATATCGCAGAAAGTGAAAAATGGATAAAGAAGTTGTGGTACTTATGTACAATGCAAAATCACTGAGCCATGAAATCTATGTCATCAGGCCCGTAGCAGCATAATGAGTGGATTCAGGTATGATGATTCTAACTGAAATATGTCACACAGAAAAAGAAACATCATAAGATATCACTAATACATGGAATGTGAACTTGGCTACACATGAACTGAATTACAAAACAGAACAGGGTCTCAAGTTTAGAAAACCAACTTATGCTTCCTTAAGGGGGAAAGTGAGTTGGGGTGCTGCATAA
This sequence comes from Pseudorca crassidens, assembly GCF_039906515.1. NCBI lineage: Eukaryota > Metazoa > Chordata > Mammalia > Artiodactyla > Delphinidae > Pseudorca > Pseudorca crassidens. The sequence continues at coordinate 1,066,849 of NW_027136308.1, forward strand.
AACCAGAGTTTGAAATTAGCACAGATACCATTCAATAAGCCAAATATGTAATAGACAAGACCTACCCCTTGCTCAACAAAATGGACTCAACAATGAGGTATCACCTCACACCTGATAGAATGGGCATCATGAGAAAATCTACAAACAAAAATGCTGGAAAGGGTGTGGAGAAAAGGAACCCTCTTCCACTATTGTTGGGAATATAAATTGATACAGTCACTACGGAGAACAATATGGAGTTTCTTAAGAAACTAACAATAGAATTACCATATGATACAGCAATCCCAGTACTGGACATATACCCAGACAAAACCATAAATCAAAACGAGACATTCACCGCAATGTTCATTGCATCACTATTTACAATATCGAGGTAATGGAAGCAACCTAAATGCCCACAGACAGACGAATGCATAAAGCTGTGGTACATATATAAAATGGAATATTACTAAGCCATGAAAAGGAATGAAATTGGGTCATTTGTAGAGACGTCGATGGATCTAGAGACTGTCATACAGAGTGAAGTAAGTCAGAAAGAGAAAAACAAATCTTGTATATTCATGCATATATGTGGAACCTAGAAAAACTGTACAGATTAACCATTTTGCAAGGCATAAATAGAGCAACAGATGTAGACAACAAATGTATGGACAACAAGGGGGGAAAGCTGTTGGGGGGGTGGTGGTGGGAGGAGTTGAGAGACTGGGATTGGCATGTATACATTTATATGTATAAAATAGATAACCAATAAGAACCTGCTGTATAAAAATATAAAATAAAATTCAAAATTAAAAAGAAATAAAATTTAAAAAATAAAACAGAAAAAACAATTATTCCCTTCACATACATGTATTTATATGAATAAATTATTTCCATGCTTATATCTGTAAATACAAAAAAGAGGAATAAAATCTACCTTGAACCAAAAACGAAAAAGAGAAAAAAAACACAGAACCCACCAGTTCCACAGAGGAAAACCGTATCAGGGCACTTGCTCCAGTTGTAAACAATTCTGAAGTTGGCCAGTGGTGGGGAATCGTCTCCCATTCAGCCAGCAGCCCCCACGCAACAAGCGTCCTCATTGCAAAGCTGGGGCACCGTGCCGAGGCATCTGTGAGTAAACGTGAGCTGAGCCCCAGGCCAGTTGCTGCTGAACTATTCCCACCCGTCCCAGGTAAAACACCTGAATATATACAAGGACTTGAAAGCCTAGAGGAAGGGCCATAGAGCCACACGAGTGACAGCATGCCGGCCGACTTGGTGCCTGCAGGCCAGCCAGGATGGTCCTGGCCCTGGGTGCTCTTCTGGAAGATTTCCATTTCCCTGACTGAGATACCCGTCCTGTCCCTGCCCCCACTGCTTTTTTCCTTCCTCACCTCTGCCCAGGGAGAAATTCCAGCAGCAGGTATGGGTGACACATCCTCTTCTTTAGCAGGTGGCAGCCTGGCAACTGCTGCAGAAAGTCCAGCAGAGCCCCACTCACACTGGGCCACCCACAAAGCCGTGGCCTCTCACTCCCTCCCACCAGCCCAGCCCCGAGACTGCTGACAGGGCAGAGAAAATGGCGTCAGGCACGGCTGCAGGGGCTCTTGCTGCCTGGAGTGGTATTTATACTGATCTCAACCCAGGCACACCTGGGGAGGGCTGGCCCGCACGGTAAGGCTGCCCAGGTCAGCCAATCATCACCCCTCAGGGGCTCACAGTTGCAGAAAATGGAACTTGCTGAACCGGCCAGGTCCAAGGAACAGGTGTGGGCTCCTGAGAGTCAGGATAGACAAGGGGCTGCAGCTTTGGCTTGTTTTCTAATCATTTTATCTGGCCCATGAGTGGGAGACAACTTCAAGAAAACCCTCTCCTTATGAGAGGAACCCAGGAGTCAGGGAGAGGAGGGGTGGGTGGTGGTTGGAGACAGAGGCCTGGTGCCCCGGGTGCAGTGGAAGTCTCTGGAAGACCAGGTGGAGGGAGGCCGCACAGAGTGATGCCCAGGGTCACAGACCTGTCGCAGCTGCTGTTTGTTAGTTCAAGTCCTGCTCTGAGGTGCTCTGTGCCAGCTCTGAGCGACAGGTGAGCTGGGGGTGCTCTGCAATGAGGGCTATGTGCACGGTTCCTGTGTGCCCAGCCCTGCCATGGTACCTGCAAGGGTAGCTCTGTATCCTGGGAAGGGCCTGACCACGAGAGCCCCGTGGGCTGGGGTGGGGGTGGGGTACCTGCCCAGGTGAGCTCCATATTCTGGGATTGGTCTGACCACGAGAGCCCCATGGGCTGCTGGGGACCTGGTAAAGGATGTCAGGACAGTCAGTGAAGCCACCGAGGATATACCTCCAGTTGCTCCTAATTCCTACACCCTGCTGGTCATTCTACCAACCACCAGGACATGGTATTCTGTATTAGTCTTCAATGATGCCTTCTTTTGTATTCCATTAGTCCCAGAGTCACAAGAAATTTTGGCTTGTGAGTGGCAGGACTCAACATACAACTAAAACAATACTTCCGGGCCGTCTTGCCCCAAGGGTGCAAAAATTCCCACACCATCTTTGGGGAAAGCTTAGCTAAAGACCTAAAAGTTCTACCTCTGGAAAAGGAAACCCTCCTTCAGTACGCAGACGACATTCTGATCGCCAGCCCTACTAAGGAGGCCTCTGAACTACCAAGCCAATAAAGGATAGAAGTTGTCCAAGAAAAAGCTCAAATATCACAGACTGCGGTGACCTGCCTGGGCTTCATTCTCACAGAAGGTCGGAGAAGCCCATCTCAGGAAAGGGAAGAAACCATTTGCAGCCTTACCCCTTTCTAAAACTAGAAGACAGCTTAGGGGTTCCTGGGGAGGCCAGGGTTTGCTGCTTCTGGATCCCTAACTACAGTCTACTAGCTGGGCCTCTATATGAAACACTGAAAGGAAAAGATGATGATCCTTTTGAATAGAATCCAGAAGTGGCCTTTCAAGAATGGAAAGAGCAGTCAATTCAGACCCTTGCCCTGGAACTCCCTAATTTAGCTAAACCCTTTGACCTTTACATTCCCGGTGAAAGGTGAATCGCCATTGGAGAATTAGTGCAAAAACTGGGACCACTTGAAATGGAACAATGCAAGAATGCCATCCAGGTAGGATAAACTACGGTCACCAAGGGGCTTGGCCCACTGCCGCATCTGGCCAAGATACTGGCGGTATCTAAAAACCTGGAAATCAGCAGCCCAAAAGGCCACCTCCTTCCTAAGGGAAAAGGACCCCACGTGGTGATCCTAACCACCAACGATGCCCTGAAGTTGCAGGGTTCGCTCCGTGGGCACACCGACCTCGAGTGAGGAGGCCCTCCAACTCCAACATCCAGAGAGATAACCGGGGGCAACAGGGCACCATGACGACTCGTGTGAACATCACTTGACCTGGAGTTTCTCTCATAAAACAATAAGAGTGTGTCCCAAAAGAGTAGACTACTGCTTGCAGGACTTACTGCACCCAGAGGGGAGCTAATAATCTTGGCGGGGGAACCGTATATCACACTGTCACCATAGAAAAGCCTACAGACACCGTGATGATGGTGGCCAATAAGACCGGCTGGACTCCTGTTTACTTCAAAAGGCTGTTGACTCAGTGGTCATCATGGTCCTTGATCACCACTGACCCTGGACTGTCTGGGAGTTGAGCGGGCAGGGCTCTGACACCTGGTGCTGTTTGTACGTTAATTCAGGGGCCTAATTGAAGAAAGCGCAGACTACTGGTCAGAGCATCTAGGCTGACAGAAATGGTCAGCCTAAGGTGGCCGAACAAATGTGGGGCGGGGTGAAACCGGCCCCCACAGCGTCTCTGCACATCTCTTTCCTGGACCCTTAAAGGTCATTAGAATCTATAACACTTCCAATGCTGGTGCTCAGGTGGACGAGCAAGGAGGCAGGGGGCCTGGGGACAATCAACGTCACCTGGAGGCTGCTGGGGAGAAGCTCTGACCCTCGCCCCCGGGTATTAGGGCTCCCAACTCAGCACTCAGCAGTTACAGAAGAAGTGTCTGCACCCTCAGCACTCCAAGAATGAGGAACGGGACAAAAGGCAGAGGAGGGGTTTGTCCCCAGCAAAGCCCATTAAAAATCCCTGGGAGATAAAAATAGAATCTGGGCAATAAAGTCAAGTCTAACCTTTTTTATCCTTTGTGCTTTGTCTAATTTCACGTGCTCCTAGGGTCCCGCATGCAGAGGTTCCACACCCGGCACTTCAGACCAGATTTCCTAGTGCAGAATGGCTGGGTCGACACCTCAGCTCCTGGGGCCCAGTGCAGACTCCGCGATATAGAGCCTGAGCTGCAGCCAACCTGGCCCTCGAGAGCTCCGCCCCCTCCCTCCCACTGACTCTGACAGGATCTCTACACAGCAGCCCAGCCCACAGCCCACGGGGTAGTGCATGCTCTCACCTCTCCATTCTCTGATCAAAATATAAAGTTTCCTTTGCTTGTGAACCAAACTCAGTCTCGATCTGTTGGCCCCAATGACACTGGGCAGGGGGACACTTGTTGGGGTCCACTCTGGAGGATCAGTAACAGAAATTGAGACTATTGTAACCTCAATGAACAGATGTGTGAGCCAAACTGTAGTTAACATAGAACAGTGTATAAGGCTCGGGTAAAATAAGATGTTTCTAACACTTCCATTTGATATTTCCATCACTTTATTATAAGCAAGTTCAGTGAAAAGGTTTGTCTTATTTGTCAGGTCAATATTAGAGAAATGAAGTGATTTCTTTCCAAGGATGTACATCTAATAATCTTGGTTAAAGCTTCAATCTTGTTTTAAATGCTTTTCCATTGAAAATGATACCTCTCTTTCAGCTCCCCCATTTCTGAGAAGTATAAAATCTTATAATTTATTATTACCAAAGGGGAAAGGTGGGAGGAGGGATAAATTAACAGTTTGGGATTAACACATACACACTGCTATGTATAAAATAGATCATCAACAAGGAACTACTGTATAGCACAGGGAACTACACTCAACATTTTGCAATAACCTATAAGGGGAAATAATCTGAAAAAGAATAGATATTTTTATTGACATCATCTATCAATGACAGTTAAAGTGTAACCTAAGGGAAGCTGGTGGTGAGTGCTTCTGACCCTGAAGACTTCAATCATCTAAAGTTTGGACTCTGCCTACTTCCCAAGGCCCTTAATGAACATATGTGTAGCCGTAGCTTAAAAAATTCCCCAGTTTGGGTTTCGGGGAGACACTGATTTTGAAAAAGCCCTGGTGTTCTCCTTACATGAATGGGACTCTTCCTACTGCTAAAACATGTCTGTCACACCCAGAGGATGGTATACCGTCTGATCGGGAAGAGTTTGGAAAAGGCATCTCCTCTCCTCATCTCCTGGTGCTCGGGTTCACCCCTCCAGCGTCTTTACTAACAGTCTCCCCACTTGGAGATGTCAGCACTGTCAACATCCTGTTGCGTACAGTTTGGAATTTGTCCAGAGGATGAAGCGGAAGGATGAGGAACAATGAGAGACAAGTCCTAGGTGTTCAGACAGGCACATGTCACTCTAATTTCCAATCAGGAAGACGAATTGACCAAAGGCTAGGGTTGCCCATGGAAACAGTATAGGGCTTGAGGAAATCCCGCTGCTTTGTGGCCAGTTCCCATAAACACAAGTTGAACAATGGAACTCAGGGGCAGTAAAATTCACGAAACTGCAGAGTTGAAAATATCCATCACTGAAAAATGTCTTGAGGAAAGTCAGAGAAAAGGACTTGTAAGCAAGGGAGAATGGCAGGAAAGGGATTTGAGGAGGTAGAAAGGACTCGCCATTAAGCACAAGAAAAGGAGCTGAACATTGCCAACATTGCAGTTGGCCAAAAAGGGTGTATGCGTTTTTTTCTGTATATATTCAAGAAAAGGGCATACACTTTTTTAGCCAACCAAACAGGTGGGCACTGGAAGTCAATACTACAAAAGATATCACTTCGCATCAGTCAGAAGAGCCATCCTCATAAAGCGTAAACAACAGAAATGCAGGACAGGGCAAGGAGAAGAGGGAGCCCTGTGAGACTTATAGTGGAAATGTATATTGCCAACGGCCATTCTGGAGAAGTGTATTGTGTTTACTAAAGCATCTAAAAAATGAGCTACAGAGCATAGGGCACTTGCACTCATGGGCGTATATCTTGAGAAAAACAAAAATCGAGAGGACACAGGCACCCCAATGTTTACCCCCTCTCTGTTTAAAAGATCCTCAACTAGGATATAACTTAAATGTCTCTGGAGGGAAAAAATGGGTAGAGATGTGGTACTTAGGTAGAGTGGAATATTATTCAGCCTGGAAATCAATGAAATATGGCCAGTTGTAACAACTCCGGAGGAGTTACGTATGATCTTTCTAAGTGACATAATTCAAAAAGAAAAAGACACATATCATAAGATATCACTTAAAGGTGGAATCCAAAATGGCTACACATGAAATAAATTACAAAACAAAAACATAGTCAAATATGTAGAAAACACGCATAAGGCTGCTAAACGGGAAAGGTGGGGAGGGGTGAGGCATCACCCAGGAGGTTGAAATTAGCAAAGATACCATTCCAAATACCAAACTGATAATCAACAAGGCCTACACGGTAGCTAAAAGAACTGCACTCAGCACACTCAAGTCACCGGAAAAGAATATATACGACTGGTAAGAATCTGAAAAAGAATTTACTGATGTCTCTCTGTACGTGAATCAAGTGGATGTACAGCAGCAAGAAACAGAGCTTTGAAAATCAGCTGTAACCAATATAGTAATAAATTGAAAAAAATAAACGACAGAGAGACAGAGAAAACCTCTTACAACTTTTCCTCAGGGCCGGTGATGCAACATGGATTGAACACATCTAGACCCACAGCAGGATGAGACATAAGGCTGGAAACTGTTTGCGCTAAGAGAAATGTGAGGTTGGGTGAGGAAATGCACACCCTTTAAAGTAATACTACCTGGTACCCATTCAATGGGTCCCAAATATGCAGGTTCAAGGGATCTTCCTACAGCTAAAACATGCATGGAAAACCCAGAGGACTGTACACCATGTGATCGGGAGATGTGTCTAAAATGCAGCTCATTTATCCTCTCCTGGTGCTCCTATTCACCATTCCAGCCACGTTACTTAGAATCTCCCCACTTGGAGAATCAGCACATTTCAACTTCTGTTTCACACATTTTGCAAATTGTGAGGAGGATGAACGGGGAACCAATGAGAGAATAGTTGTAGGGGTTTGGACGGGCACATATCACTCTAATTTCCCATTAAGAATAAGAATTGAAAAAAGGCTCAGCCCGCCTCGCCCGAGCCAAAATAGGGCCTGAAGCAATCCTGCGGGTTTGAGGCCAGCTCACAAAAGAGCAACTTAAAAAATGGAGCTCAGGGTCACTGCAATTCACAAACCTGCAGAGTTATAAATGAAAACTAACGTCCAAAAATATGTTGAGGTAAGGCAAAGAAGAGGATCTGAATGCAAGACAGAATTGCAAGAAACAGATTTCAAGAGATAGATTGGACTCGTCTTTAAAGCACATGAAAAGCGGCAGAATTTCGACAATGATGCAGTTGGCCCAAAAGGGCGTATGCGTTTTTTCCTGATTATATCCAGGAAAAAACGCATACGCACTTTATGGGCAACGAAGCAAGCAAGCAATGCAAATGTGCACAACAAAGAAGTCTCATTTCCCACTGGTCAAAAGGGCCATCCTAAAAAATTGTAAAAACCAGAAATGCAGGACAGGCCATGGAGAACAGGGAGCCTTTATACGCTGATGGGCAGTGTGTGAACTGCCGAGAGCCACTCTGGAGAAGTGTATGGTGGTTCCTAAATCATCTAAAAAACAGAGCTACAGAGCATAGGACACTTCCAATCATGGGAGTATATCTAGGGAAATCTAAAAATTAACAAGACACAAGCACACCACAGTTTAGGGCTACTCTGTTTACAAGAACCTCAACTTCAGTATACCTTAAATATCCCAGGAAAGAGAACAATGGATAAAGAAGATGTGGTACTTATGTACAATGGAATATCTCTTCACCATGAAATCAATGTAATAAGGCTAGTAGAAGGATAAAGAGTGGATTTAGGTCCGATAATACTACTTGAAATAAGTCAAACAGAAAAAGAAACATATCATAAGATATCACTTATAGAGGGAGGGTAAATATGGCTGCACAAGAAATGAATTACAGAACAGAACAGTGTCTCACATTTAGAAAACACACTTATTTCAGCTTAAGGGGAAAGGAGAGGTGGGGTGATGCATAAAACCAGCGTTTGAAATTAGCACAGATACCGTTCAATAAACCAAATAGATATTAGACAAGATCTACACCTTGCTCAATGAACTGGCCTCAACACACCCTATACACCGCAGAGAAATATATCTGAGTAATAAGAATCTTAAAACCCATGTATTGATATATCTCCATAAGGGAATCAAGTGTGTGCAGAGTGGCACAAACACAGCAGTGAAAATGAGCTAAACCCCATTATAGAAATAAATTTAAAAAACAAAACGCAGAAACAATGAAAGAGAGAAAAATTCTTACAAAATTCGCTCAGGGGCTGTGATGCAACCTGGATTGACCACATATAAACCCACAGCTGGATAAGACATAAGGCTGGACACTTGGGGCTGAGAGGATTGATGAGCTTTGGTGAGCAACTGCCAAAAGTTTAATGCAATATTTCATGCTACTCATTCCAAGGGTCCCAACACTCCAGGTTGAAGGGAATCTTCCTACAGCTAAACCATGCTTGGGAAACCCAGCGACTGGTATACCATATGATCGGGAAAGGTTTCTAAAACGCACCTCATTTTTCCTCTCCTGGGGCTCCGGATCGACATTCCAGCCGCTTTACCAAAAATATCCCCACATGGAGAGTCAATGCCTTTAAGTTCTGGTATCGCACAGTCTGCAGTTAGTGCGGAGGATGAATGGGAATAGGGGGAACCAGTGAGAAACTAGCTGTAGCGGTTTCAATGGGCACATGTCACTCTAAATTCACATCAGTAAGAAGAATAAACCAAAGGCACAGCAAGGTGCCCCAGAAGAAGAATAGGGCCTGAAGGAATCCTGTGGTTATGAGGCAAGATCACAAAAATAAGAGCTGAAAAATGGAGCTAAGGGCCACTGCAATTCAAAAACCTGCAGAGTTATAAAGGCCAACTATTTTCAAAAAATATATTGAGGTAAGGCTATGAAGAGGCATTGAAAGCAAGGCAGAATTGCAGGAAAACGATTTCAGGAGGTAGACTGGAATTGCATTTAAAGCATAGGAAAAGAGGCAGAACGTCCACAATGATTCACTTGGCCAAAAAGGGTGTATGCCTTTTTTCCTGAATTTATTCAGGAAAAAAGGCATACGCCCTTTTTGGCCAACCAAGCAAGCTTGCAAAGGAAATCTGCACTACAATGAAGTCTCACTTCCCCCTGGTCAAAAGGGCCATCTGAAAAAAGTGTAAAATCCAGAAAGGCAGGACAGGCCATGGAGAACTGGGAGCCTTGTTATGCTGATGGGCGGGATGTGTATGGTGTTTCCTGAAACATCTAAAAAACAAAGCAACAGAGCCTAGGGCACTTCCACTTATGGTCCTATAGCTTAGGGAAATTAAAATCAAAAAGACACAGCCACCCCAATGTTTGGGACGCCTCTGTTTACAAGAACCTCGTTTACAGTACAAGTTCAATATCACAGAAAGTGAAAAATGGATAAAGAACTTGTGGTACTTACGTACAATGCAGTATCACTCAGCAATGAAGTCTATGTAATCAGGCCCGTAGCAGCATAATGAGTGGATTCAGGTACGATGATTCTAACTGAAATAAGACGCACAGAAAAAGAAACATCATAAGATATCACTAATACACGGAATGTAAACTTGGCTACACAGGAACTGAATTACAGAACAGAACAGGGTCTCAAATTTAGAAAACCAACTTATGCTTGCTTAAGGGGAAAGGTGAGTTGGGGTGCTGCATAAAACCAGAGATTGAAATGAACACAGATAAAGTTCCTTAAGCCAAATATGGAATAGACAAGAGCTACTCCTTGCTCAACGAAATGGACTCAACACCCCATATTAAACGCCTAAGAATGTACCTGACTAGTAAGTATCTTAAAACCTATGGATTGCTATGTCTCCAAAAGAGAATCAAGCATGTGTACAGGGGCATAAACGCAGCAGTGATAGGATTGGAGAGGTTCAGTGAGCAAATGAAGACCCTTTGAAGTCATATTGCATGGTACCAATTCCACGGGTCTCAACTCTCCAAGTTTAAGGTATTCTTCCTTCAGCTAAAACATGCATGTGGAACCCAGAGTATGATCAACCGTGTGAACGGGAAACATGTTCAAATATGTCTCAGTTTTCCTCCCCTGGTACTCGGGTGCAACATTCCAGACGCTTTACTAACACCCTCCCGACTTGGAGAGTCAGTCCCTTTAACCTCCTGTTTGGCCCAGTTTGCAATTTCTGCGGAAGATGAACAGGAATAGCGAGAACCAATGAGAGACTAGCTGGAGGTGTCTGGACGGGCAAATTTAACTCTCATTTCCCACCAGGAAGAGGAAATAACCAAAGGCTCAGCATGCCGTGCCGGAACCAGATTAGGGCCTGAAGCCATCCTGCGGTGTTGCGGCCAGCTCACAAGAAAGTGAGTTGAAGAAAGGAGCTCAGGGGCACTGTAATTCACAAACCTGCAGAGTTATAAATAACAGCTATCGTCCAAAAATATACTGAAGTAAGGCTGCCAAGAGGACTTGAAAGCGGGGCAGAATTGCAGGAAACCGATTTCAGGAGGTAGACTGGAATTGCATTGAAAGCATAGGAAAAGAGGCAGAACGTCCACAATGATGCACTTGGCCAAAAAGGGCGTATGCGTTTTTTCCTGAATATATTCAGGAAAAAACGCATACGCCCTTTTTGGCCAACCAAGCAAGCTTGCAAAGGAAATCTGCACTACAATGAAGTCTCACTTCCCCCCGGTCAAAAGGGCCATCTGAAAAAAGTGTAAAATCCAGAAAGGCAGGACAGGCCATGGAGAACTGGGAGCCTTGTTATGCTGATGGGCGGGATGTAAATTGCCAACAGACACTCGGGAGAAGTGTATGGTGTTTCCTGAAACATCTAAAAAACAAAGCAACAGAGCCTAGGGCACTTCCACTTATGGTCCTATAGCTTAGGGAAATTAAAATCAAAAAGACACAGCCACCCCAAAGTTTGGGACGCCTCTGTTTACAAGAACCTCATTTACCGTACAAGTTCAACATCGCAGAAAGTGAAAAATGGATAAAGAAGTTGTGGTATTTACTTACAAAGCAATATCACTCAGCAATGAAATCTATGTCATCAGGCCCTTAGCAGCACAATGAGTGGATTCAGGTATGATGATTCTAACTGAAATAAGTCACACAGAAAAAGAAACATCATAAGATATCACTAATACACGGAATGTAAACTTGGCTACACAGGAACTGAATTACAAAACAGAACAGTGTCTCAAATTTAGAAAACCAACTTATGCTTGCTTAAGGGGAAAGGTGAGTTGGGGTGCTGCATAAAACCAGACATTGAAATGAGCACAGATAAACTTCCTTAAGCCAAATATGGAATAGACAAGAGCTACTCCTTGCTCAACGAAATGGACTCAACACCCCATATTAAATGCCTAAGAATGTACCTGACTAGTAATTATCTTAAAACCTATGGATTGCTATGTCTCCGAAAGGGAATCAAGCGTGTGTACAGGGGCATAAATGCAGCAGTGATAGGATTGGAGAGGTTTGGTGAGCAAATGAAGACCCTTTGAAATCATATTGCATGGTACTAATTCCACGGGTCTCAACTCTCCAGGTTTCAGGGATTCTTCCTTCAGCTAAAACATGCATGTGGAACCCAGAGTATGATCAACCATGTGAGCGGGAGACGTGTTCAAATATGTCTCAGTTTTCGTCCCCTGGTACTCGGGTGCAACATTCCAGACGCTTTACTAACACTCTCCCGACTTGGAGAGTCAGTGCCTTTAACCTCCTGTTTGGCCCTGTTTTCAATTTCAGTGGAAGATGAACAGGAATAGGGAGAACCAATGAGAGACAAGCTGGAGGTTTCTGGACGGGCAAATTTAACTCTCATTTCCCACCAAGGACAGGAATTAACCAAAGGCTCAGCGTGCCGTGCCGGAACCAGATTAGGGCCTGAAGCAATCCTGCGGTGTTGCGGCCAGCTCACAAGAAAGCGAGATGAAGAACGGAGCTCAGGGGCACAGGAATTCACAAACCTGCAGAGTTATAAATGACAGCAATCGTCCAAAAATATACTGAAGTAAGGCTGCCAAGAGGACTTGAAAGCGGGGCAGAATTGCAGGAAACCGATTTCAGGAGGTAGACTGGAATTGCATTTTAAGCATAGGAAAAGAGGCAGAACGTCCACAATGATGCACTTGGCCAAAAAGGGCGTATGCGTTTTTTCCTGAATCAGGAAAAAACGCATACGCACTTTTTAGCCAACCAAGCAAGCTTGCAAAGGAAATCTGCACTACAATGAAGTCTCACTTCCCCCCGGTCAGAAGGGCCATCTGAAAAAAGTGTAAAATCCAGAAAGGCAGGACAGGCCATGGAGAACTGGGAGCCTTGTTATGCTGATGGGCGGGATGTAAATTGCCAACAGACACTCGGGAGAAGTGTATGGTGTTTCCTGAAACATCTAAAAAACAAAGCAACAGAGCCTAGGGCACTTCCACTTATGGTCCTATAGCTTAGGGAAATTAAAATCAAAAAGACACAGCCACCCCACAGTTTGGGACAGCTCTGTTTACAAGAACCTCGTTTACGGTACAAGTTCAATATCGCAGAAAGTGAAAAATGGATAAAGAAGTTGTGGTACTTATGTACAATGCAAAATCACTGAGCCATGAAATCTATGTCATCAGGCCCGTAGCAGCATAATGAGTGGATTCAGGTATGATGATTCTAACTGAAATATGTCACACAGAAAAAGAAACATCATAAGATATCACTAATACATGGAATGTGAACTTGGCTACACATGAACTGAATTACAAAACAGAACAGGGTCTCAAGTTTAGAAAACCAACTTATGCTTCCTTAAGGGGGAAAGTGAGTTGGGGTGCTGCATAAAACCAGAGTTTGAAATTAGCACAGATACCATTCAATAAGCCAAATATGTAATAGACAAGACCTACCCCTTGCTCAACAAAATGGACTCAACAATGAGGTATCACCTCACACCTGATAGAATGGGCATCATGAGAAAATCTACAAACAAAAATGCTGGAAAGGGTGTGGAGAAAAGGAACCCTCTTCCACTATTGTTGGGAATATAAATTGATACAGTCACTACGGAGAACAATATGGAGTTTCTTAAGAAACTAACAATAGAATTACCATATGATACAGCAATCCCAGTACTGGACATATACCCAGACAAAACCATAAATCAAAACGAGACATTCACCGCAATGTTCATTGCATCACTATTTACAATATCGAGGTAATGGAAGCAACCTAAATGCCCACAGACAGACGAATGCATAAAGCTGTGGTACATATATAAAATGGAATATTACTAAGCCATGAAAAGGAATGAAATTGGGTCATTTGTAGAGACGTCGATGGATCTAGAGACTGTCATACAGAGTGAAGTAAGTCAGAAAGAGAAAAACAAATCTTGTATATTCATGCATATATGTGGAACCTAGAAAAACTGTACAGATTAACCATTTTGCAAGGCATAAATAGAGCAACAGATGTAGACAACAAATGTATGGACAACAAGGGGGGAAAGCTGTTGGGGGGGTGGTGGTGGGAGGAGTTGAGAGACTGGGATTGGCATGTATACATTTATATGTATAAAATAGATAACCAATAAGAACCTGCTGTATAAAAATATAAAATAAAATTCAAAATTAAAAAGAAATAAAATTTAAAAAATAAAACAGAAAAAACAATTATTCCCTTCACATACATGTATTTATATGAATAAATTATTTCCATGCTTATATCTGTAAATACAAAAAAGAGGAATAAAATCTACCTTGAACCAAAAACGAAAAAGAGAAAAAAAACACAGAACCCACCAGTTCCACAGAGGAAAACCGTATCAGGGCACTTGCTCCAGTTGTAAACAATTCTGAAGTTGGCCAGTGGTGGGGAATCGTCTCCCATTCAGCCAGCAGCCCCCACGCAACAAGCGTCCTCATTGCAAAGCTGGGGCACCGTGCCGAGGCATCTGTGAGTAAACGTGAGCTGAGCCCCAGGCCAGTTGCTGCTGAACTATTCCCACCCGTCCCAGGTAAAACACCTGAATATATACAAGGACTTGAAAGCCTAGAGGAAGGGCCATAGAGCCACACGAGTGACAGCATGCCGGCCGACTTGGTGCCTGCAGGCCAGCCAGGATGGTCCTGGCCCTGGGTGCTCTTCTGGAAGATTTCCATTTCCCTGACTGAGATACCCGTCCTGTCCCTGCCCCCACTGCTTTTTTCCTTCTTCACCTCTGCCCAGGGAGAAATTCCAGCAGCAGGTATGGGTGACACATCCTCTTCTTTAGCAGGTGGCAGCCTGGCAACTGCTGCAGAAAGTCCAGCAGAGCCCCACTCACACTGGGCCACCCACAAAGCCGTGGCCTCTCACTCCCTCCCACCAGCCCAGCCCCGAGACTGCTGACAGGGCAGAGAAAATGGCGTCAGGCACGGCTGCAGGGGCTCTTGCTGCCTGGAGTGGTATTTATATTGATCTCAACCCAGGCACACCTGGGGAGGGCTGGCCCACACGGTAAGGCTGCCCAGGTCAGCCAATCATCACCCCTCAGGGGCTCACAGTTGCAGAAAATGGAACTTGCTGAACCGGCCAGGTCCAAGGAACAGGTGTGGGCTCCTGAGAGTCAGGATAGACAAGGGGCTGCAGCTTTGGCTTGTTTTCTAATCATTTTATCTGGCCCATGAGTGGGAGACAACTTCAAGAAAACCCTCTCCTTATGAGAGGAACCCAGGAGTCAGGGAGAGGAGGGGTGGGTGGTGGTTGGAGACAGAGGCCTGGTGCCCCGGGTGCAGTGGAAGTCTCTGGAAGACCAGGTGGAGGGAGGCCGCACAGAGTGATGCCCAGGGTCACAGACCTGTCGCAGCTGCTGTTTGTTAGTTCAAGTCCTGCTCTGAGGTGCTCTGTGCCAGCTCTGAGCGACAGGTGAGCTGGGGGTGCTCTGCAATGAGGGCTATGTGCACGGTTCCTGTGTGCCCAGCCCTGCCATGGTACCTGCAAGGGTAGCTCTGTATCCTGGGAAGGGCCTGACCACGAGAGCCCCGTGGGCTGGGGTGGGGGTGGGGTACCTGCCCAGGTGAGCTCCATATTCTGGGAATGGTCTGACCACGAGAGCCCCATGGGCTGCTGGGGACCTGGTAAAGGATGTCAGGACAGTCAGTGAAGCCACCGAGGATATACCTCCAGTTGCTCCTAATTCCTACACCCTGCTGGTCATTCTACCAACCACCAGGACATGGTATTCTGTATTAGTCTTCAATGATACCTTCTTTTGTATTCCATTAGTCCCAGAGTCACAAGAAATTTTGGCTTGTGAGTGGCAGGACTCAACATACAACTAAAACAATACTTCCGGGCCGTCTTGCCCCAAGGGTGCAAAAATTCCCACACCATCTTTGGGGAAAGCTTAGCTAAAGACCTAAAAGTTCTACCTCTGGAAAAGGAAACCCTCCTTCAGTACGCAGACGACATTCTGATCGCCAGCCCTACTAAGGAGGCCTCTGAACTACCAAGCCAATAAAGGATAGAAGTTGTCCAAGAAAAAGCTCAAATATCACAGACTGCGGTGACCTGCCTGGGCTTCATTCTCACAGAAGGTCGGAGAAGCCCATCTCAGGAAAGGGAAGAAACCATTTGCAGCCTTACCCCTTTCTAAAACTAGAAGACAGCTTAGGGGTTCCTGGGGAGGCCAGGGTTTGCTGCTTCTGGATCCCTAACTACAGTCTACTAGCTGGGCCTCTATATGAAACACTGAAAGGAAAAGATGATGATCCTTTTGAATAGAATCCAGAAGTGGCCTTTCAAGAATGGAAAGAGCAGTCAATTCAGACCCTTGCCCTGGAACTCCCTAATTTAGCTAAACCCTTTGACCTTTACATTCCCGGTGAAAGGTGAATCGCCATTGGAGAATTAGTGCAAAAACTGGGACCACTTGAAATGGAACAATGCAAGAATGCCATCCAGGTAGGATAAACTACGGTCACCAAGGGGCTTGGCCCACTGCCGCATCTGGCCAAGATACTGGCGGTATCTAAAAACCTGGAAATCAGCAGCCCAAAAGGCCACCTCCTTCCTAAGGGAAAAGGACCCCACGTGGTGATCCTAACCACCAACGATGCCCTGAAGTTGCAGGGTTCGCTCCGTGGGCACACCGACCTCGAGTGAGGAGGCCCTCCAACTCCAACATCCAGAGAGATAACCGGGGGCAACAGGGCACCATGACGACTCGTGTGAACATCACTTGACCTGGAGTTTCTCTCATAAAACAATAAGAGTGTGTCCCAAAAGAGTAGACTACTGCTTGCAGGACTTACTGCACCCAGAGGGGAGCTAATAATCTTGGCGGGGGAACCGTATATCACACTGTCACCATAGAAAAGCCTACAGACACCGTGATGATGGTGGCCAATAAGACCGGCTGGACTCCTGTTTACTTCAAAAGGCTGTTGACTCAGTGGTCATCATGGTCCTTGATCACCACTGACCCTGGACTGTCTGGGAGTTGAGCGGGCAGGGCTCTGACACCTGGTGCTGTTTGTACGTTAATTCAGGGGCCTAATTGAAGAAAGCGCAGACTACTGGTCAGAGCATCTAGGCTGACAGAAATGGTCAGCCTAAGGTGGCCGAACAAATGTGGGGCGGGGTGAAACCGGCCCCCACAGCGTCTCTGCACATCTCTTTCCTGGACCCTTAAAGGTCATTAGAATCTATAACACTTCCAATGCTGGTGCTCAGGTGGACGAGCAAGGAGGCAGGGGGCCTGGGGACAATCAACGTCACCTGGAGGCTGCTGGGGAGAAGCTCTGACCCTCGCCCCCGGGTATTAGGGCTCCCAACTCAGCACTCAGCAGTTACAGAAGAAGTGTCTGCACCCTCAGCACTCCAAGAATGAGGAACGGGACAAAAGGCAGAGGAGGGGTTTGTCCCCAGCAAAGCCCATTAAAAATCCCTGGGAGATAAAAATAGAATCTGGGCAATAAAGTCAAGTCTAACCTTTTTTATCCTTTGTGCTTTGTCTAATTTCACGTGCTCCTAGGGTCCCGCATGCAGAGGTTCCACACCCGGCACTTCAGACCAGATTTCCTAGTGCAGAATGGCTGGGTCGACACCTCAGCTCCTGGGGCCCAGTGCAGACTCCGCGATATAGAGCCTGAGCTGCAGCCAACCTGGCCCTCGAGAGCTCCGCCCCCTCCCTCCCACTGACTCTGACAGGATCTCTACACAGCAGCCCAGCCCACAGCCCACGGGGTAGTGCATGCTCTCACCTCTCCATTCTCTGATCAAAATATAAAGTTTCCTTTGCTTGTGAACCAAACTCAGTCTCGATCTGTTGGCCCCAATGACACTGGGCAGGGGGACACTTGTTGGGGTCCACTCTGGAGGATCAGTAACAGAAATTGAGACTATTGTAACCTCAATGAACAGATGTGTGAGCCAAACTGTAGTTAACATAGAACAGTGTATAAGGCTCGGGTAAAATAAGATGTTTCTAACACTTCCATTTGATATTTCCATCACTTTATTATAAGCAAGTTCAGTGAAAAGGTTTGTCTTATTTGTCAGGTCAATATTAGAGAAATGAAGTGATTTCTTTCCAAGGATGTACATCTAATAATCTTGGTTAAAGCTTCAATCTTGTTTTAAATGCTTTTCCATTGAAAATGATACCTCTCTTTCAGCTCCCCCATTTCTGAGAAGTATAAAATCTTATAATTTATTATTACCAAAGGGGAAAGGTGGGAGGAGGGATAAATTAACAGTTTGGGATTAACACATACACACTGCTATGTATAAAATAGATCATCAACAAGGAACTACTGTATAGCACAGGGAACTACACTCAACATTTTGCAATAACCTATAAGGGGAAATAATCTGAAAAAGAATAGATATTTTTATTGACATCATCTATCAATGACAGTTAAAGTGTAACCTAAGGGAAGCTGGTGGTGAGTGCTTCTGACCCTGAAGACTTCAATCATATAAAGTTTGGACTCTGCCTACTTCCCAAGGCCCTTAATGAACATATGTGTAGCCGTAGCTTAAAAAATTCCCCAGTTTGGGTTTCGGGGAGACACTGATTTTGAAAAAGCCCTGGTGTTCTCCTTACATGAATGGGACTCTTCCTACTGCTAAAACATGTCTGTCACACCCAGAGGATGGTATACCGTCTGATCGGGAAGAGTTTGGAAAAGGCATCTCCTCTCCTCATCTCCTGGTGCTCGGGTTCACCCCTCCAGCGTCTTTACTAACAGTCTCCCCACTTGGAGATGTCAGCACTGTCAACATCCTGTTGCGTACAGTTTGGAATTTGTCCAGAGGATGAAGCGGAAGGATGAGGAACAATGAGAGACAAGTCCTAGGTGTTCAGACAGGCACATGTCACTCTAATTTCCAATCAGGAAGACGAATTGACCAAAGGCTAGGGTTGCCCATGGAAACAGTATAGGGCTTGAGGAAATCCCGCTGCTTTGTGGCCAGTTCCCATAAACACAAGTTGAACAATGGAACTCAGGGGCAGTAAAATTCACGAAACTGCAGAGTTGAAAATATCCATCACTGAAAAATGTCTTGAGGAAAGTCAGAGAAAAGGACTTGTAAGCAAGGGAGAATGGCAGGAAAGGGATTTGAGGAGGTAGAAAGGACTCGCCATTAAGCACAAGAAAAGGAGCTGAACATTGCCAACATTGCAGTTGGCCAAAAAGGGTGTATGCGTTTTTTTCTGTATATATTCAAGAAAAGGGCATACACTTTTTTAGCCAACCAAACAGGTGGGCACTGGAAGTCAATACTACAAAAGATATCACTTCGCATCAGTCAGAAGAGCCATCCTCATAAAGCGTAAACAACAGAAATGCAGGACAGGGCAAGGAGAAGAGGGAGCCCTGTGAGACTTATAGTGGAAATGTATATTGCCAACGGCCATTCTGGAGAAGTGTATTGTGTTTACTAAAGCATCTAAAAAATGAGCTACAGAGCATAGGGCACTTGCACTCATGGGCGTATATCTTGAGAAAAACAAAAATCGAGAGGACACAGGCACCCCAATGTTTACCCCCTCTCTGTTTAAAAGATCCTCAACTAGGATATAACTTAAATGTCTCTGGAGGGAAAAAATGGGTAGAGATGTGGTACTTAGGTAGAGTGGAATATTATTCAGCCTGGAAATCAATGAAATATGGCCAGTTGTAACAACTCCGGAGGAGTTACGTATGATCTTTCTAAGTGACATAATTCAAAAAGAAAAAGACACATATCATAAGATATCACTTAAAGGTGGAATCCAAAATGGCTACACATGAAATAAATTACAAAACAAAAACATAGTCAAATATGTAGAAAACACGCATAAGGCTGCTAAACGGGAAAGGTGGGGAGGGGTGAGGCATCACCCAGGAGGTTGAAATTAGCAAAGATACCATTCCAAATACCAAACTGATAATCAACAAGGCCTACACGGTAGCTAAAAGAACTGCACTCAGCACACTCAAGTCACCGGAAAAGAATATATACAACTGGTAAGAATCTGAAAAAGAATTTACTGATGTCTCTCTGTACGTGAATCAAGTGGATGTACAGCAGCAAGAAACAGAGCTTTGAAAATCAGCTGTAACCAATATAGTAATAAATTGAAAAAAATAAACGACAGAGAGACAGAGAAAACCTCTTACAACTTTTCCTCAGGGCCGGTGATGCAACATGGATTGAACACATCTAGACCCACAGCAGGATGAGACATAAGGCTGGAAACTGTTTGCGCTAAGAGAAATGTGAGGTTGGGTGAGGAAATGCACACCCTTTAAAGTAATACTACCTGGTACCCATTCAATGGGTCCCAAATATGCAGGTTCAAGGGATCTTCCTACAGCTAAAACATGCATGGAAAACCCAGAGGACTGTACACCATGTGATCGGGAGATGTGTCTAAAATGCAGCTCATTTATCCTCTCCTGGTGCTCCTATTCACCATTCCAGCCACGTTACTTAGAATCTCCCCACTTGGAGAATCAGCACATTTCAACTTCTGTTTCACACATTTTGCAAATTGTGAGGAGGATGAACGGGGAACCAATGAGAGAATAGTTGTAGGGGTTTGGACGGGCACATATCACTCTAATTTCCCATTAAGAATAAGAATTGAAAAAAGGCTCAGCCCGCCTCGCCCGAGCCAAAATAGGGCCTGAAGCAATCCTGCGGGTTTGAGGCCAGCTCACAAAAGAGCAACTTAAAAAATGGAGCTCAGGGTCACTGCAATTCACAAACCTGCAGAGTTATAAATGAAAACTAACGTCCAAAAATATGTTGAGGTAAGGCAAAGAAGAGGATCTGAATGCAAGACAGAATTGCAAGAAACAGATTTCAAGAGATAGATTGGACTCGTCTTTAAAGCACATGAAAAGCGGCAGAATTTCGACAATGATGCAGTTGGCCCAAAAGGGCGTATGCGTTTTTTCCTGATTATATCCAGGAAAAAACGCATACGCACTTTATGGGCAACGAAGCAAGCAAGCAATGCAAATGTGCACAACAAAGAAGTCTCATTTCCCACTGGTCAAAAGGGCCATCCTAAAAAATTGTAAAAACCAGAAATGCAGGACAGGCCATGGAGAACAGGGAGCCTTTATACGCTGATGGGCAGTGTGTGAACTGCCGAGAGCCACTCTGGAGAAGTGTATGGTGGTTCCTAAATCATCTAAAAAACAGAGCTACAGAGCATAGGACACTTCCAATCATGGGAGTATATCTAGGGAAATCTAAAAATTAACAAGACACAAGCACACCACAGTTTAGGGCTACTCTGTTTACAAGAACCTCAACTTCAGTATACCTTAAATATCCCAGGAAAGAGAACAATGGATAAAGAAGATGTGGTACTTATGTACAATGGAATATCTCTTCACCATGAAATCAATGTAATAAGGCTAGTAGAAGGATAAAGAGTGGATTTAGGTCCGATAATACTACTTGAAATAAGTCAAACAGAAAAAGAAACATATCATAAGATATCACTTATAGAGGGAGGGTAAATATGGCTGCACAAGAAATGAATTACAGAACAGAACAGTGTCTCACATTTAGAAAACACACTTATTTCAGCTTAAGGGGAAAGGAGAGGTGGGGTGATGCATAAAACCAGAGTTTGAAATTAGCACAGATACCGTTCAATAAACCAAATAGATATTAGCCAAGATCTACACCTTGCTCAATGAACTGGCCTCAACACACCCTATACACCGCAGAGAAATATATCTGAGTAATAAGAATCTTAAAACCCATGTATTGATATATCTCCATAAGGGAATCAAGTGTGTGCAGAGTGGCACAAACACAGCAGTGAAAATGAGCTAAACCCCATTATAGAAATAAATTTTAAAAACAAAACGCAGAAACAATGAAAGAGAGAAAAATTCTTACAAAATTCGCTCAGGGGCTGTGATGCAACCTGGATTGACCACATATAAACCCACAGCTGGATAAGACATAAGGCTGGACACTTGGGGCTGAGAGGATTGATGAGCTTTGGTGAGCAACTGCCAAAAGTTTAATGCAATACTTCATGCTACTCATTCCAAGGGTCCCAACACTCCAGGTTGAAGGGAATCTTCCTACAGCTAAACCATGCTTGGGAAACCCAGCGACTGGTATACCATATGATCGGGAAAGGTTTCTAAAACGCACCTCATTTTTCCTCTCCTGGGGCTCCGGATCGACATTCCAGCCGCTTTACCAAAAATATCCCCACATGGAGAGTCAATGCCTTTAAGTTCTGGTATCGCACAGTCTGCAGTTAGTGCGGAGGATGAATGGGAATAGGGGGAACCAGTGAGAAACTAGCTGTAGCGGTTTCAATGGGCACATGTCACTCTAAATTCACATCAGTAAGAAGAATAAACCAAAGGCACAGCAAGGTGCCCCAGAAGAAGAATAGGGCCTGAAGGAATCCTGTGGTTATGAGGCAAGATCACAAAAATAAGAGCTGAAAAATGGAGCTAAGGGCCACTGCAATTCAAAAACCTGCAGAGTTATAAAGGCCAACTATTTTCAAAAAATATATTGAGGTAAGGCTATGAAGAGGCATTGAAAGCAAGGCAGAATTGCAGGAAAACGATTTCAGGAGGTAGACTGGAATTGCATTTAAAGCATAGGAAAAGAGGCAGAACGTCCACAATGATTCACTTGGCCAAAAAGGGTGTATGCCTTTTTTCCTGAATTTATTCAGGAAAAAAGGCATACGCCCTTTTTGGCCAACCAAGCAAGCTTGCAAAGGAAATCTGCACTACAATGAAGTCTCACTTCCCCCTGGTCAAAAGGGCCATCTGAAAAAAGTGTAAAATCCAGAAAGGCAGGACAGGCCATGGAGAACTGGGAGCCTTGTTATGCTGATGGGCGGGATGTGTATGGTGTTTCCTGAAACATCTAAAAAACAAAGCAACAGAGCCTAGGGCACTTCCACTTATGGTCCTATAGCTTAGGGAAATTAAAATCAAAAAGACACAGCCACCCCAATGTTTGGGACGCCTCTGTTTACAAGAACCTCGTTTACAGTACAAGTTCAATATCACAGAAAGTGAAAAATGGATAAAGAACTTGTGGTACTTACGTACAATGCAGTATCACTCAGCAATGAAGTCTATGTAATCAGGCCCGTAGCAGCATAATGAGTGGATTCAGGTACGATGATTCTAACTGAAATAAGACGCACAGAAAAAGAAACATCATAAGATATCACTAATACACGGAATGTAAACTTGGCTACACAGGAACTGAATTACAGAACAGAACAGGGTCTCAAATTTAGAAAACCAACTTATGCTTGCTTAAGGGGAAAGGTGAGTTGGGGTGCTGCATAAAACCAGAGATTGAAATGAACACAGATAAAGTTCCTTAAGCCAAATATGGAATAGACAAGAGCTACTCCTTGCTCAACGAAATGGACTCAACACCCCATATTAAACGCCTAAGAATGTACCTGACTAGTAAGTATCTTAAAACCTATGGATTGCTATGTCTCCAAAAGAGAATCAAGCATGTGTACAGGGGCATAAACGCAGCAGTGATAGGATTGGAGAGGTTCAGTGAGCAAATGAAGACCCTTTGAAGTCATATTGCATGGTACCAATTCCACGGGTCTCAACTCTCCAAGTTTAAGGTATTCTTCCTTCAGCTAAAACATGCATGTGGAACCCAGAGTATGATCAACCGTGTGAACGGGAAACATGTTCAAATATGTCTCAGTTTTCCTCCCCTGGTACTCGGGTGCAACATTCCAGACGCTTTACTAACACCCTCCCGACTTGGAGAGTCAGTCCCTTTAACCTCCTGTTTGGCCCAGTTTGCAATTTCTGCGGAAGATGAACAGGAATAGCGAGAACCAATGAGAGACTAGCTGGAGGTGTCTGGACGGGCAAATTTAACTCTCATTTCCCACCAGGAAGAGGAAATAACCAAAGGCTCAGCATGCCGTGCCGGAACCAGATTAGGGCCTGAAGCCATCCTGCGGTGTTGCGGCCAGCTCACAAGAAAGTGAGTTGAAGAAAGGAGCTCAGGGGCACTGTAATTCACAAACCTGCAGAGTTATAAATAACAGCTATCGTCCAAAAATATACTGAAGTAAGGCTGCCAAGAGGACTTGAAAGCGGGGCAGAATTGCAGGAAACCGATTTCAGGAGGTAGACTGGAATTGCATTGAAAGCATAGGAAAAGAGGCAGAACGTCCACAATGATGCACTTGGCCAAAAAGGGCGTATGCGTTTTTTCCTGAATATATTCAGGAAAAAACGCATACGCCCTTTTTGGCCAACCAAGCAAGCTTGCAAAGGAAATCTGCACTACAATGAAGTCTCACTTCCCCCCGGTCAAAAGGGCCATCTGAAAAAAGTGTAAAATCCAGAAAGGCAGGACAGGCCATGGAGAACTGGGAGCCTTGTTATGCTGATGGGCGGGATGTAAATTGCCAACAGACACTCGGGAGAAGTGTATGGTGTTTCCTGAAACATCTAAAAAACAAAGCAACAGAGCCTAGGGCACTTCCACTTATGGTCCTATAGCTTAGGGAAATTAAAATCAAAAAGACACAGCCACCCCAAAGTTTGGGACGCCTCTGTTTACAAGAACCTCATTTACCGTACAAGTTCAACATCGCAGAAAGTGAAAAATGGATAAAGAAGTTGTGGTATTTACTTACAAAGCAATATCACTCAGCAATGAAATCTATGTCATCAGGCCCTTAGCAGCACAATGAGTGGATTCAGGTATGATGATTCTAACTGAAATAAGTCACACAGAAAAAGAAACATCATAAGATATCACTAATACACGGAATGTAAACTTGGCTACACAGGAACTGAATTACAAAACAGAACAGTGTCTCAAATTTAGAAAACCAACTTATGCTTGCTTAAGGGGAAAGGTGAGTTGGGGTGCTGCATAAAACCAGACATTGAAATGAGCACAGATAAACTTCCTTAAGCCAAATATGTAATAGACAAGAGCTACTCCTTGCTCAACGAAATGGACTCAACACCCCATATTAAATGTCTAAGAATGTACCTGACTAGTAATTATCTTAAAACCTATGGATTGCTATGTCTCCGAAAGGGAATCAAGCGTGTGTACAGGGGCATAAATGCAGCAGTGATAGGATTGGAGAGGTTTGGTGAGCAAATGAAGACCCTTTGAAATCATATTGCATGGTACTAATTCCACGGGTCTCAACTCTCCAGGTTTCAGGGATTCTTCCTTCAGCTAAAACATGCATGTGGAACCCAGAGTATGATCAACCATGTGAGCGGGAGACGTGTTCAAATATGTCTCAGTTTTCGTCCCCTGGTACTCGGGTGCAACATTCCAGACGCTTTACTAACACTCTCCCGACTTGGAGAGTCAGTGCCTTTAACCTCCTGTTTGGCCCTGTTTTCAATTTCAGTGGAAGATGAACAGGAATAGGGAGAACCAATGAGAGACAAGCTGGAGGTTTCTGGACGGGCAAATTTAACTCTCATTTCCCACCAAGGACAGGAATTAACCAAAGGCTCAGCGTGCCGTGCCGGAACCAGATTAGGGCCTGAAGCAATCCTGCGGTGTTGCGGCCAGCTCACAAGAAAGCGAGATGAAGAACGGAGCTCAGGGGCACAGGAATTCACAAACCTGCAGAGTTATAAATGACAGCAATCGTCCAAAAATATACTGAAGTAAGGCTGCCAAGAGGACTTGAAAGCGGGGCAGAATTGCAGGAAACCGATTTCAGGAGGTAGACTGGAATTGCATTTTAAGCATAGGAAAAGAGGCAGAACGTCCACAATGATGCACTTGGCCAAAAAGGGCGTATGCGTTTTTTCCTGAATCAGGAAAAAACGCATACGCACTTTTTAGCCAACCAAGCAAGCTTGCAAAGGAAATCTGCACTACAATGAAGTCTCACTTCCCCCCGGTCAGAAGGGCCATCTGAAAAAAGTGTAAAATCCAGAAAGGCAGGACAGGCCATGGAGAACTGGGAGCCTTGTTATGCTGATGGGTGGGATGTAAATTGCCAACAGACACTCGGGAGAAGTGTATGGTGTTTCCTGAAACATCTAAAAAACAAAGCAACAGAGCCTAGGGCACTTCCACTTATGGTCCTATAGCTTAGGGAAATTAAAATCAAAAAGACACAGCCACCCCACAGTTTGGGACAGCTCTGTTTACAAGAACCTCGTTTACGGTACAAGTTCAATATCGCAGAAAGTGAAAAATGGATAAAGAAGTTGTGGTACTTATGTACAATGCAAAATCACTGAGCCATGAAATCTATGTCATCAGGCCCGTAGCAGCATAATGAGTGGATTCAGGTATGATGATTCTAACTGAAATATGTCACACAGAAAAAGAAACATCATAAGATATCACTAATACATGGAATGTGAACTTGGCTACACATGAACTGAATTACAAAACAGAACAGGGTCTCAAGTTTAGAAAACCAACTTATGCTTCCTTAAGGGGGAAAGTGAGTTGGGGTGCTGCATAAAACCAGAGTTTGAAATTAGCACAGATACCATTCAATAAGCCAAATATGTAATAGACAAGACCTACCCCTTGCTCAACAAAATGGACTCAACAATGAGGTATCACCTCACACCTGATAGAATGGGCATCATGAGAAAATCTACAAACAAAAATGCTGGAAAGGGTGTGGAGAAAAGGAACCCTCTTCCACTATTGTTGGGAATATAAATTGATACAGTCACTACGGAGAACAATATGGAGTTTCTTAAGAAACTAACAATAGAATTACCATATGATACAGCAATCCCAGTACTGGACATATACCCAGACAAAACCATAAATCAAAACGAGACATTCACCGCAATGTTCATTGCATCACTATTTACAATATCGAGGTAATGGAAGCAACCTAAATGCCCACAGACAGACGAATGCATAAAGCTGTGGTACATATATAAAATGGAATATTACTAAGCCATGAAAAGGAATGAAATTGGGTCATTTGTAGAGACGTCGATGGATCTAGAGACTGTCATACAGAGTGAAGTAAGTCAGAAAGAGAAAAACAAATCTTGTATATTCATGCATATATGTGGAACCTAGAAAAACTGTACAGATTAACCATTTTGCAAGGCATAAATAGAGCAACAGATGTAGACAACAAATGTATGGACAACAAGGGGGGAAAGCTGTTGGGGGGGTGGTGGTGGGAGGAGTTGAGAGACTGGGATTGGCATGTATACATTTATATGTATAAAATAGATAACCAATAAGAACCTGCTGTATAAAAATATAAAATAAAATTCAAAATTAAAAAGAAATAAAATTTAAAAAATAAAACAGAAAAAACAATTATTCCCTTCACATACATGTATTTATATGAATAAATTATTTCCATGCTTATATCTGTAAATACAAAAAAGAGGAATAAAATCTACCTTGAACCAAAAACGAAAAAGAGAAAAAAAACACAGAACCCACCAGTTCCACAGAGGAAAACCGTATCAGGGCACTTGCTCCAGTTGTAAACAATTCTGAAGTTGGCCAGTGGTGGGGAATCGTCTCCCATTCAGCCAGCAGCCCCCACGCAACAAGCGTCCTCATTGCAAAGCTGGGGCACCGTGCCGAGGCATCTGTGAGTAAACGTGAGCTGAGCCCCAGGCCAGTTGCTGCTGAACTATTCCCACCCGTCCCAGGTAAAACACCTGAATATATACAAGGACTTGAAAGCCTAGAGGAAGGGCCATAGAGCCACACGAGTGACAGCATGCCGGCCGACTTGGTGCCTGCAGGCCAGCCAGGATGGTCCTGGCCCTGGGTGCTCTTCTGGAAGATTTCCATTTCCCTGACTGAGATACCCGTCCTGTCCCTGCCCCCACTGCTTTTTTCCTTCCTCACCTCTGCCCAGGGAGAAATTCCAGCAGCAGGTATGGGTGACACATCCTCTTCTTTAGCAGGTGGCAGCCTGGCAACTGCTGCAGAAAGTCCAGCAGAGCCCCACTCACACTGGGCCACCCACAAAGCCGTGGCCTCTCACTCCCTCCCACCAGCCCAGCCCCGAGACTGCTGACAGGTCAGAGAAAATGGCGTCAGGCACGGCTGCAGGGGCTCTTGCTGCCTGGAGTGGTATTTATACTGATCTCAACCCAGGCACACCTGGGGAGGGCTGGCCCGCACGGTAAGGCTGCCCAGGTCAGCCAATCATCACCCCTCAGGGGCTCACAGTTGCAGAAAATGGAACTTGCTGAACCGGCCAGGTCCAAGGAACAGGTGTGGGCTCCTGAGAGTCAGGATAGACAAGGGGCTGCAGCTTTGGCTTGTTTTCTAATCATTTTATCTGGCCCATGAGTGGGAGACAACTTCAAGAAAACCCTCTCCTTATGAGAGGAACCCAGGAGTCAGGGAGAGGAGGGGTGGGTGGTGGTTGGAGACAGAGGCCTGGTGCCCCGGGTGCAGTGGAAGTCTCTGGAAGACCAGGTGGAGGGAGGCCGCACAGAGTGATGCCCAGGGTCACAGACCTGTCGCAGCTGCTGTTTGTTAGTTCAAGTCCTGCTCTGAGGTGCTCTGTGCCAGCTCTGAGCGACAGGTGAGCTGGGGGTGCTCTGCAATGAGGGCTATGTGCACGGTTCCTGTGTGCCCAGCCCTGCCATGGTACCTGCAAGGGTAGCTCTGTATCCTGGGAAGGGCCTGACCACGAGAGCCCCGTGGGCTGGGGTGGGGGTGGGGTACCTGCCCAGGTGAGCTCCATATTCTGGGATTGGTCTGACCACGAGAGCCCCATGGGCTGCTGGGGACCTGGTAAAGGATGTCAGGACAGTCAGTGAAGCCACCGAGGATATACCTCCAGTTGCTCCTAATTCCTACACCCTGCTGGTCATTCTACCAACCACCAGGACATGGTATTCTGTATTAGTCTTCAATGATGCCTTCTTTTGTATTCCATTAGTCCCAGAGTCACAAGAAATTTTGGCTTGTGAGTGGCAGGACTCAACATACAACTAAAACAATACTTCCGGGCCGTCTTGCCCCAAGGGTGCAAAAATTCCCACACCATCTTTGGGGAAAGCTTAGCTAAAGACCTAAAAGTTCTACCTCTGGAAAAGGAAACCCTCC
Organism: Pseudorca crassidens; assembly: GCF_039906515.1. Lineage (NCBI taxonomy): Eukaryota > Metazoa > Chordata > Mammalia > Artiodactyla > Delphinidae > Pseudorca > Pseudorca crassidens. Next base: position 1,095,728 of record NW_027136308.1, read on the forward strand.
TTCAGTACGCAGACGACATTCTGATCGCCAGCCCTACTAAGGAGGCCTCTGAACTACCAAGCCAATAAAGGATAGAAGTTGTCCAAGAAAAAGCTCAAATATCACAGACTGCGGTGACCTGCCTGGGCTTCATTCTCACAGAAGGTCGGAGAAGCCCATCTCAGGAAAGGGAAGAAACCATTTGCAGCCTTACCCCTTTCTAAAACTAGAAGACAGCTTAGGGGTTCCTGGGGAGGCCAGGGTTTGCTGCTTCTGGATCCCTAACTACAGTCTACTAGTTGGGCCTCTATATGAAACACTGAAAGGAAAAGATGATGATCCTTTTGAATAGAATCCAGAAGTGGCCTTTCAAGAATGGAAAGAGCAGTCAATTCAGACCCTTGCCCTGGAACTCCCTAATTTAGCTAAACCCTTTGACCTTTACATTCCCGGTGAAAGGTGAATCGCCATTGGAGAATTAGTGCAAAAACTGGGACCACTTGAAATGGAACAATGCAAGAATGCCATCCAGGTAGGATAAACTACGGTCACCAAGGGGCTTGGCCCACTGCCGCATCTGGCCAAGATACTGGCGGTATCTAAAAACCTGGAAATCAGCAGCCCAAAAGGCCACCTCCTTCCTAAGGGAAAAGGACCCCACGTGGTGATCCTAACCACCAACGATGCCCTGAAGTTGCAGGGTTCGCTCCGTGGGCACACCGACCTCGAGTGAGGAGGCCCTCCAACTCCAACATCCAGAGAGATAACCGGGGGCAACAGGGCACCATGACGACTCGTGTGAACATCACTTGACCTGGAGTTTCTCTCATAAAACAATAAGAGTGTGTCCCAAAAGAGTAGACTACTGCTTGCAGGACTTACTGCACCCAGAGGGGAGCTAATAATCTTGGCGGGGGAACCGTATATCACACTGTCACCATAGAAAAGCCTACAGACACCGTGATGATGGTGGCCAATAAGACCGGCTGGACTCCTGTTTACTTCAAAAGGCTGTTGACTCAGTGGTCATCATGGTCCTTGATCACCACTGACCCTGGACTGTCTGGGAGTTGAGCGGGCAGGGCTCTGACACCTGGTGCTGTTTGTACGTTAATTCAGGGGCCTAATTGAAGAAAGCGCAGACTACTGGTCAGAGCATCTAGGCTGACAGAAATGGTCAGCCTAAGGTGGCCGAACAAATGTGGGGCGGGGTGAAACCGGCCCCCACAGCGTCTCTGCACATCTCTTTCCTGGACCCTTAAAGGTCATTAGAATCTATAACACTTCCAATGCTGGTGCTCAGGTGGACGAGCAAGGAGGCAGGGGGCCTGGGGACAATCAACGTCACCTGGAGGCTGCTGGGGAGAAGCTCTGACCCTCGCCCCCGGGTATTAGGGCTCCCAACTCAGCACTCAGCAGTTACAGAAGAAGTGTCTGCACCCTCAGCACTCCAAGAATGAGGAACGGGACAAAAGGCAGAGGAGGGGTTTGTCCCCAGCAAAGCCCATTAAAAATCCCTGGGAGATAAAAATAGAATCTGGGCAATAAAGTCAAGTCTAACCTTTTTTATCCTTTGTGCTTTGTCTAATTTCACGTGCTCCTAGGGTCCCGCATGCAGAGGTTCCACACCCGGCACTTCAGACCAGATTTCCTAGTGCAGAATGGCTGGGTCGACACCTCAGCTCCTGGGGCCCAGTGCAGACTCCGCGATATAGAGCCTGAGCTGCAGCCAACCTGGCCCTCGAGAGCTCCGCCCCCTCCCTCCCACTGACTCTGACAGGATCTCTACACAGCAGCCCAGCCCACAGCCCACGGGGTAGTGCATGCTCTCACCTCTCCATTCTCTGATCAAAATATAAAGTTTCCTTTGCTTGTGAACCAAACTCAGTCTCGATCTGTTGGCCCCAATGACACTGGGCAGGGGGACACTTGTTGGGGTCCACTCTGGAGGATCAGTAACAGAAATTGAGACTATTGTAACCTCAATGAACAGATGTGTGAGCCAAACTGTAGTTAACATAGAACAGTGTATAAGGCTCGGGTAAAATAAGATGTTTCTAACAATTCCATTTGATATTTCCATCACTTTATTATAAGCAAGTTCAGTGAAAAGGTTTGTCTTATTTGTCAGGTCAATATTAGAGAAATGAAGTGATTTCTTTCCAAGGATGTACATCTAATAATCTTGGTTAAAGCTTCAATCTTGTTTTAAATGCTTTTCCATTGAAAATGATACCTCTCTTTCAGCTCCCCCATTTCTGAGAAGTATAAAATCTTATAATTTATTATTACCAAAGGGGAAAGGTGGGAGGAGGGATAAATTAACAGTTTGGGATTAACACATACACACTGCTATGTATAAAATAGATCATCAACAAGGAACTACTGTATAGCACAGGGAACTACACTCAACATTTTGCAATAACCTATAAGGGGAAATAATCTGAAAAAGAATAGATATTTTTATTGACATCATCTATCAATGACAGTTAAAGTGTAACCTAAGGGAAGCTGGTGGTGAGTGCTTCTGACCCTGAAGACTTCAATCATCTAAAGTTTGGACTCTGCCTACTTCCCAAGGCCCTTAATGAACATATGTGTAGCCGTAGCTTAAAAAATTCCCCAGTTTGGGTTTCGGGGAGACACTGATTTTGAAAAAGCCCTGGTGTTCTCCTTACATGAATGGGACTCTTCCTACTGCTAAAACATGTCTGTCACACCCAGAGGATGGTATACCGTCTGATCGGGAAGAGTTTGGAAAAGGCATCTCCTCTCCTCATCTCCTGGTGCTCGGGTTCACCCCTCCAGCGTCTTTACTAACAGTCTCCCCACTTGGAGATGTCAGCACTGTCAACATCCTGTTGCGTACAGTTTGGAATTTGTCCAGAGGATGAAGCGGAAGGATGAGGAACAATGAGAGACAAGTCCTAGGTGTTCAGACAGGCACATGTCACTCTAATTTCCAATCAGGAAGACGAATTGACCAAAGGCTAGGGTTGCCCATGGAAACAGTATAGGGCTTGAGGAAATCCCGCTGCTTTGTGGCCAGTTCCCATAAACACAAGTTGAACAATGGAACTCAGGGGCAGTAAAATTCACGAAACTGCAGAGTTGAAAATATCCATCACTGAAAAATGTCTTGAGGAAAGTCAGAGAAAAGGACTTGTAAGCAAGGGAGAATGGCAGGAAAGGGATTTGAGGAGGTAGAAAGGACTCGCCATTAAGCACAAGAAAAGGAGCTGAACATTGCCAACATTGCAGTTGGCCAAAAAGGGTGTATGCGTTTTTTTCTGTATATATTCAAGAAAAGGGCATACACTTTTTTAGCCAACCAAACAGGTGGGCACTGGAAGTCAATACTACAAAAGATATCACTTCGCATCAGTCAGAAGAGCCATCCTCATAAAGCGTAAACAACAGAAATGCAGGACAGGGCAAGGAGAAGAGGGAGCCCTGTGAGACTTATAGTGGAAATGTATATTGCCAACGGCCATTCTGGAGAAGTGTATTGTGTTTACTAAAGCATCTAAAAAATGAGCTACAGAGCATAGGGCACTTGCACTCATGGGCGTATATCTTGAGAAAAACAAAAATCGAGAGGACACAGGCACCCCAATGTTTACCCCCTCTCTGTTTAAAAGATCCTCAACTAGGATATAACTTAAATGTCTCTGGAGGGAAAAAATGGGTAGAGATGTGGTACTTAGGTAGAGTGGAATATTATTCAGCCTGGAAATCAATGAAATATGGCCAGTTGTAACAACTCCGGAGGAGTTACGTATGATCTTTCTAAGTGACATAATTCAAAAAGAAAAAGACACATATCATAAGATATCACTTAAAGGTGGAATCCAAAATGGCTACACATGAAATAAATTACAAAACAAAAACATAGTCAAATATGTAGAAAACACGCATAAGGCTGCTAAACGGGAAAGGTGGGGAGGGGTGAGGCATCACCCAGGAGGTTGAAATTAGCAAAGATACCATTCCAAATACCAAACTGATAATCAACAAGGCCTACACGGTAGCTAAAAGAACTGCACTCAGCACACTCAAGTCACCGGAAAAGAATATATACGACTGGTAAGAATCTGAAAAAGAATTTACTGATGTCTCTCTGTACGTGAATCAAGTGGATGTACAGCAGCAAGAAACAGAGCTTTGAAAATCAGCTGTAACCAATATAGTAATAAATTGAAAAAAATAAACGACAGAGAGACAGAGAAAACCTCTTACAACTTTTCCTCAGGGCCGGTGATGCAACATGGATTGAACACATCTAGACCCACAGCAGGATGAGACATAAGGCTGGAAACTGTTTGCGCTAAGAGAAATGTGAGGTTGGGTGAGGAAATGCACACCCTTTAAAGTAATACTACCTGGTACCCATTCAATGGGTCCCAAATATGCAGGTTCAAGGGATCTTCCTACAGCTAAAACATGCATGGAAAACCCAGAGGACTGTACACCATGTGATCGGGAGATGTGTCTAAAATGCAGCTCATTTATCCTCTCCTGGTGCTCCTATTCACCATTCCAGCCACGTTACTTAGAATCTCCCCACTTGGAGAATCAGCACATTTCAACTTCTGTTTCACACATTTTGCAAATTGTGAGGAGGATGAACGGGGAACCAATGAGAGAATAGTTGTAGGGGTTTGGACGGGCACATATCACTCTAATTTCCCATTAAGAATAAGAATTGAAAAAAGGCTCAGCCCGCCTCGCCCGAGCCAAAATAGGGCCTGAAGCAATCCTGCGGGTTTGAGGCCAGCTCACAAAAGAGCAACTTAAAAAATGGAGCTCAGGGTCACTGCAATTCACAAACCTGCAGAGTTATAAATGAAAACTAACGTCCAAAAATATGTTGAGGTAAGGCAAAGAAGAGGATCTGAATGCAAGACAGAATTGCAAGAAACAGATTTCAAGAGATAGATTGGACTCGTCTTTAAAGCACATGAAAAGCGGCAGAATTTCGACAATGATGCAGTTGGCCCAAAAGGGCGTATGCGTTTTTTCCTGATTATATCCAGGAAAAAACGCATACGCACTTTATGGGCAACGAAGCAAGCAAGCAATGCAAATGTGCACAACAAAGAAGTCTCATTTCCCACTGGTCAAAAGGGCCATCCTAAAAAATTGTAAAAACCAGAAATGCAGGACAGGCCATGGAGAACAGGGAGCCTTTATACGCTGATGGGCAGTGTGTGAACTGCCGAGAGCCACTCTGGAGAAGTGTATGGTGGTTCCTAAATCATCTAAAAAACAGAGCTACAGAGCATAGGACACTTCCAATCATGGGAGTATATCTAGGGAAATCTAAAAATTAACAAGACACAAGCACACCACAGTTTAGGGCTACTCTGTTTACAAGAACCTCAACTTCAGTATACCTTAAATATCCCAGGAAAGAGAACAATGGATAAAGAAGATGTGGTACTTATGTACAATGGAATATCTCTTCACCATGAAATCAATGTAATAAGGCTAGTAGAAGGATAAAGAGTGGATTTAGGTCCGATAATACTACTTGAAATAAGTCAAACAGAAAAAGAAACATATCATAAGATATCACTTATAGAGGGAGGGTAAATATGGCTGCACAAGAAATGAATTACAGAACAGAACAGTGTCTCACATTTAGAAAACACACTTATTTCAGCTTAAGGGGAAAGGAGAGGTGGGGTGATGCATAAAACCAGAGTTTGAAATTAGCACAGATACCGTTCAATAAACCAAATAGATATTAGACAAGATCTACACCTTGCTCAATGAACTGGCCTCAACACACCCTATACACCGCAGAGAAATATATCTGAGTAATAAGAATCTTAAAACCCATGTATTGATATATCTCCATAAGGGAATCAAGTGTGTGCAGAGTGGCACAAACACAGCAGTGAAAATGAGCTAAACCCCATTATAGAAATAAATTTAAAAAACAAAACGCAGAAACAATGAAAGAGAGAAAAATTCTTACAAAATTCGCTCAGGGGCTGTGATGCAACCTGGATTGACCACATATAAACCCACAGCTGGATAAGACATAAGGCTGGACACTTGGGGCTGAGAGGATTGATGAGCTTTGGTGAGCAACTGCCAAAAGTTTAATGCAATACTTCATGCTACTCATTCCAAGGGTCCCAACACTCCAGGTTGAAGGGAATCTTCCTACAGCTAAACCATGCTTGGGAAACCCAGCGACTGGTATACCATATGATCGGGAAAGGTTTCTAAAACGCACCTCATTTTTCCTCTCCTGGGGCTCCGGATCGACATTCCAGCCGCTTTACCAAAAATATCCCCACATGGAGAGTCAATGCCTTTAAGTTCTGGTATCGCACAGTCTGCAGTTAGTGCGGAGGATGAATGGGAATAGGGGGAACCAGTGAGAAACTAGCTGTAGCGGTTTCAATGGGCACATGTCACTCTAAATTCACATCAGTAAGAAGAATAAACCAAAGGCACAGCAAGGTGCCCCAGAAGAAGAATAGGGCCTGAAGGAATCCTGTGGTTATGAGGCAAGATCACAAAAATAAGAGCTGAAAAATGGAGCTAAGGGCCACTGCAATTCAAAAACCTGCAGAGTTATAAAGGCCAACTATTTTCAAAAAATATATTGAGGTAAGGCTATGAAGAGGCATTGAAAGCAAGGCAGAATTGCAGGAAAACGATTTCAGGAGGTAGACTGGAATTGCATTTAAAGCATAGGAAAAGAGGCAGAACGTCCACAATGATTCACTTGGCCAAAAAGGGTGTATGCCTTTTTTCCTGAATTTATTCAGGAAAAAAGGCATACGCCCTTTTTGCCCAACCAAGCAAGCTTGCAAAGGAAATCTGCACTACAATGAAGTCTCACTTCCCCCTGGTCAAAAGGGCCATCTGAAAAAAGTGTAAAATCCAGAAAGGCAGGACAGGCCATGGAGAACTGGGAGCCTTGTTATGCTGATGGGCGGGATGTGTATGGTGTTTCCTGAAACATCTAAAAAACAAAGCAACAGAGCCTAGGGCACTTCCACTTATGGTCCTATAGCTTAGGGAAATTAAAATCAAAAAGACACAGCCACCCCAATGTTTGGGACGCCTCTGTTTACAAGAACCTCGTTTACAGTACAAGTTCAATATCACAGAAAGTGAAAAATGGATAAAGAACTTGTGGTACTTACGTACAATGCAGTATCACTCAGCAATGAAGTCTATGTAATCAGGCCCGTAGCAGCATAATGAGTGGATTCAGGTACGATGATTCTAACTGAAATAAGACGCACAGAAAAAGAAACATCATAAGATATCACTAATACACGGAATGTAAACTTGGCTACACAGGAACTGAATTACAGAACAGAACAGGGTCTCAAATTTAGAAAACCAACTTATGCTTGCTTAAGGGGAAAGGTGAGTTGGGGTGCTGCATAAAACCAGAGATTGAAATGAACACAGATAAAGTTCCTTAAGCCAAATATGGAATAGACAAGAGCTACTCCTTGCTCAACGAAATGGACTCAACACCCCATATTAAACGCCTAAGAATGTACCTGACTAGTAAGTATCTTAAAACCTATGGATTGCTATGTCTCCAAAAGAGAATCAAGCATGTGTACAGGGGCATAAACGCAGCAGTGATAGGATTGGAGAGGTTCAGTGAGCAAATGAAGACCCTTTGAAGTCATATTGCATGGTACCAATTCCACGGGTCTCAACTCTCCAAGTTTAAGGTATTCTTCCTTCAGCTAAAACATGCATGTGGAACCCAGAGTATGATCAACCGTGTGAACGGGAAACATGTTCAAATATGTCTCAGTTTTCCTCCCCTGGTACTCGGGTGCAACATTCCAGACGCTTTACTAACACCCTCCCGACTTGGAGAGTCAGTCCCTTTAACCTCCTGTTTGGCCCAGTTTGCAATTTCTGCGGAAGATGAACAGGAATAGCGAGAACCAATGAGAGACTAGCTGGAGGTGTCTGGACGGGCAAATTTAACTCTCATTTCCCACCAGGAAGAGGAAATAACCAAAGGCTCAGCATGCCGTGCCGGAACCAGATTAGGGCCTGAAGCCATCCTGCGGTGTTGCGGCCAGCTCACAAGAAAGTGAGTTGAAGAAAGGAGCTCAGGGGCACTGTAATTCACAAACCTGCAGAGTTATAAATAACAGCTATCGTCCAAAAATATACTGAAGTAAGGCTGCCAAGAGGACTTGAAAGCGGGGCAGAATTGCAGGAAACCGATTTCAGGAGGTAGACTGGAATTGCATTGAAAGCATAGGAAAAGAGGCAGAACGTCCACAATGATGCACTTGGCCAAAAAGGGCGTATGCGTTTTTTCCTGAATATATTCAGGAAAAAACGCATACGCCCTTTTTGGCCAACCAAGCAAGCTTGCAAAGGAAATCTGCACTACAATGAAGTCTCACTTCCCCCCGGTCAAAAGGGCCATCTGAAAAAAGTGTAAAATCCAGAAAGGCAGGACAGGCCATGGAGAACTGGGAGCCTTGTTATGCTGATGGGCGGGATGTAAATTGCCAACAGACACTCGGGAGAAGTGTATGGTGTTTCCTGAAACACCTAAAAAACAAAGCAACAGAGCCTAGGGCACTTCCACTTATGGTCCTATAGCTTAGGGAAATTAAAATCAAAAAGACACAGCCACCCCAAAGTTTGGGACGCCTCTGTTTACAAGAACCTCATTTACCGTACAAGTTCAACATCGCAGAAAGTGAAAAATGGATAAAGAAGTTGTGGTATTTACTTACAAAGCAATATCACTCAGCAATGAAATCTATGTCATCAGGCCCTTAGCAGCACAATGAGTGGATTCAGGTATGATGATTCTAACTGAAATAAGTCACACAGAAAAAGAAACATCATAAGATATCACTAATACACGGAATGTAAACTTGGCTACACAGGAACTGAATTACAAAACAGAACAGTGTCTCAAATTTAGAAAACCAACTTATGCTTGCTTAAGGGGAAAGGTGAGTTGGGGTGCTGCATAAAACCAGACATTGAAATGAGCACAGATAAACTTCCTTAAGCCAAATATGTAATAGACAAGAGCTACTCCTTGCTCAACGAAATGGACTCAACACCCCATATTAAATGCCTAAGAATGTACCTGACTAGTAATTATCTTAAAACCTATGGATTGCTATGTCTCCGAAAGGGAATCAAGCGTGTGTACAGGGGCATAAATGCAGCAGTGATAGGATTGGAGAGGTTTGGTGAGCAAATGAAGACCCTTTGAAATCATATTGCATGGTACTAATTCCACGGGTCTCAACTCTCCAGGTTTCAGGGATTCTTCCTTCAGCTAAAACATGCATGTGGAACCCAGAGTATGATCAACCATGTGAGCGGGAGACGTGTTCAAATATGTCTCAGTTTTCGTCCCCTGGTACTCGGGTGCAACATTCCAGACGCTTTACTAACACTCTCCCGACTTGGAGAGTCAGTGCCTTTAACCTCCTGTTTGGCCCTGTTTTCAATTTCAGTGGAAGATGAACAGGAATAGGGAGAACCAATGAGAGACAAGCTGGAGGTTTCTGGACGGGCAAATTTAACTCTCATTTCCCACCAAGGACAGGAATTAACCAAAGGCTCAGCGTGCCGTGCCGGAACCAGATTAGGGCCTGAAGCAATCCTGCGGTGTTGCGGCCAGCTCACAAGAAAGCGAGATGAAGAACGGAGCTCAGGGGCACAGGAATTCACAAACCTGCAGAGTTATAAATGACAGCAATCGTCCAAAAATATACTGAAGTAAGGCTGCCAAGAGGACTTGAAAGCGGGGCAGAATTGCAGGAAACCGATTTCAGGAGGTAGACTGGAATTGCATTTTAAGCATAGGAAAAGAGGCAGAACGTCCACAATGATGCACTTGGCCAAAAAGGGCGTATGCGTTTTTTCCTGAATCAGGAAAAAACGCATACGCACTTTTTAGCCAACCAAGCAAGCTTGCAAAGGAAATCTGCACTACAATGAAGTCTCACTTCCCCCCGGTCAGAAGGGCCATCTGAAAAAAGTGTAAAATCCAGAAAGGCAGGACAGGCCATGGAGAACTGGGAGCCTTGTTATGCTGATGGGCGGGATGTAAATTGCCAACAGACACTCGGGAGAAGTGTATGGTGTTTCCTGAAACATCTAAAAAACAAAGCAACAGAGCCTAGGGCACTTCCACTTATGGTCCTATAGCTTAGGGAAATTAAAATCAAAAAGACACAGCCACCCCACAGTTTGGGACAGCTCTGTTTACAAGAACCTCGTTTACGGTACAAGTTCAATATCGCAGAAAGTGAAAAATGGATAAAGAAGTTGTGGTACTTATGTACAATGCAAAATCACTGAGCCATGAAATCTATGTCATCAGGCCCGTAGCAGCATAATGAGTGGATTCAGGTATGATGATTCTAACTGAAATATGTCACACAGAAAAAGAAACATCATAAGATATCACTAATACATGGAATGTGAACTTGGCTACACATGAACTGAATTACAAAACAGAACAGGGTCTCAAGTTTAGAAAACCAACTTATGCTTCCTTAAGGGGGAAAGTGAGTTGGGGTGCTGCATAAAACCAGAGTTTGAAATTAGCACAGATACCATTCAATAAGCCAAATATGTAATAGACAAGACCTACCCCTTGCTCAACAAAATGGACTCAACAATGAGGTATCACCTCACACCTGATAGAATGGGCATCATGAGAAAATCTACAAACAAAAATGCTGGAAAGGGTGTGGAGAAAAGGAACCCTCTTCCACTATTGTTGGGAATATAAATTGATACAGTCACTACGGAGAACAATATGGAGTTTCTTAAGAAACTAACAATAGAATTACCATATGATACAGCAATCCCAGTACTGGACATATACCCAGACAAAACCATAAATCAAAACGAGACATTCACCGCAATGTTCATTGCATCACTATTTACAATATCGAGGTAATGGAAGCAACCTAAATGCCCACAGACAGACGAATGCATAAAGCTGTGGTACATATATAAAATGGAATATTACTAAGCCATGAAAAGGAATGAAATTGGGTCATTTGTAGAGACGTCGATGGATCTAGAGACTGTCATACAGAGTGAAGTAAGTCAGAAAGAGAAAAACAAATCTTGTATATTCATGCATATATGTGGAACCTAGAAAAACTGTACAGATTAACCATTTTGCAAGGCATAAATAGAGCAACAGATGTAGACAACAAATGTATGGACAACAAGGGGGGAAAGCTGTTGGGGGGGTGGTGGTGGGAGGAGTTGAGAGACTGGGATTGGCATGTATACATTTATATGTATAAAATAGATAACCAATAAGAACCTGCTGTATAAAAATATAAAATAAAATTCAAAATTAAAAAGAAATAAAATTTAAAAAATAAAACAGAAAAAACAATTATTCCCTTCACATACATGTATTTATATGAATAAATTATTTCCATGCTTATATCTGTAAATACAAAAAAGAGGAATAAAATCTACCTTGAACCAAAAACGAAAAAGAGAAAAAAAACACAGAACCCACCAGTTCCACAGAGGAAAACCGTATCAGGGCACTTGCTCCAGTTGTAAACAATTCTGAAGTTGGCCAGTGGTGGGGAATCGTCTCCCATTCAGCCAGCAGCCCCCACGCAACAAGCGTCCTCATTGCAAAGCTGGGGCACCGTGCCGAGGCATCTGTGAGTAAACGTGAGCTGAGCCCCAGGCCAGTTGCTGCTGAACTATTCCCACCCGTCCCAGGTAAAACACCTGAATATATACAAGGACTTGAAAGCCTAGAGGAAGGGCCATAGAGCCACACGAGTGACAGCATGCCGGCCGACTTGGTGCCTGCAGGCCAGCCAGGATGGTCCTGGCCCTGGGTGCTCTTCTGGAAGATTTCCATTTCCCTGACTGAGATACCCGTCCTGTCCCTGCCCCCACTGCTTTTTTCCTTCCTCACCTCTGCCCAGGGAGAAATTCCAGCAGCAGGTATGGGTGACACATCCTCTTCTTTAGCAGGTGGCAGCCTGGCAACTGCTGCAGAAAGTCCAGCAGAGCCCCACTCACACTGGGCCACCCACAAAGCCGTGGCCTCTCACTCCCTCCCACCAGCCCAGCCCCGAGACTGCTGACAGGGCAGAGAAAATGGCGTCAGGCACGGCTGCAGGGGCTCTTGCTGCCTGGAGTGGTATTTATACTGATCTCAACCCAGGCACACCTGGGGAGGGCTGGCCCGCACGGTAAGGCTGCCCAGGTCAGCCAATCATCACCCCTCAGGGGCTCACAGTTGCAGAAAATGGAACTTGCTGAACCGGCCAGGTCCAAGGAACAGGTGTGGGCTCCTGAGAGTCAGGATAGACAAGGGGCTGCAGCTTTGGCTTGTTTTCTAATCATTTTATCTGGCCCATGAGTGGGAGACAACTTCAAGAAAACCCTCTCCTTATGAGAGGAACCCAGGAGTCAGGGAGAGGAGGGGTGGGTGGTGGTTGGAGACAGAGGCCTGGTGCCCCGGGTGCAGTGGAAGTCTCTGGAAGACCAGGTGGAGGGAGGCCGCACAGAGTGATGCCCAGGGTCACAGACCTGTCGCAGCTGCTGTTTGTTAGTTCAAGTCCTGCTCTGAGGTGCTCTGTGCCAGCTCTGAGCGACAGGTGAGCTGGGGGTGCTCTGCAATGAGGGCTATGTGCACGGTTCCTGTGTGCCCAGCCCTGCCATGGTACCTGCAAGGGTAGCTCTGTATCCTGGGAAGGGCCTGACCACGAGAGCCCCGTGGGCTGGGGTGGGGGTGGGGTACCTGCCCAGGTGAGCTCCATATTCTGGGATTGGTCTGACCACGAGAGCCCCATGGGCTGCTGGGGACCTGGTAAAGGATGTCAGGACAGTCAGTGAAGCCACCGAGGATATACCTCCAGTTGCTCCTAATTCCTACACCCTGCTGGTCATTCTACCAACCACCAGGACATGGTATTCTGTATTAGTCTTCAATGATGCCTTCTTTTGTATTCCATTAGTCCCAGAGTCACAAGAAATTTTGGCTTGTGAGTGGCAGGACTCAACATACAACTAAAACAATACTTCCGGGCCGTCTTGCCCCAAGGGTGCAAAAATTCCCACACCATCTTTGGGGAAAGCTTAGCTAAAGACCTAAAAGTTCTACCTCTGGAAAAGGAAACCCTCCTTCAGTACGCAGACGACATTCTGATCGCCAGCCCTACTAAGGAGGCCTCTGAACTACCAAGCCAATAAAGGATAGAAGTTGTCCAAGAAAAAGCTCAAATATCACAGACTGCGGTGACCTGCCTGGGCTTCATTCTCACAGAAGGTCGGAGAAGCCCATCTCAGGAAAGGGAAGAAACCATTTGCAGCCTTACCCCTTTCTAAAACTAGAAGACAGCTTAGGGGTTCCTGGGGAGGCCAGGGTTTGCTGCTTCTGGATCCCTAACTACAGTCTACTAGCTGGGCCTCTATATGAAACACTGAAAGGAAAAGATGATGATCCTTTTGAATAGAATCCAGAAGTGGCCTTTCAAGAATGGAAAGAGCAGTCAATTCAGACCCTTGCCCTGGAACTCCCTAATTTAGCTAAACCCTTTGACCTTTACATTCCCGGTGAAAGGTGAATCGCCATTGGAGAATTAGTGCAAAAACTGGGACCACTTGAAATGGAACAATGCAAGAATGCCATCCAGGTAGGATAAACTACGGTCACCAAGGGGCTTGGCCCACTGCCGCATCTGGCCAAGATACTGGCGGTATCTAAAAACCTGGAAATCAGCAGCCCAAAAGGCCACCTCCTTCCTAAGGGAAAAGGACCCCACGTGGTGATCCTAACCACCAACGATGCCCTGAAGTTGCAGGGTTCGCTCCGTGGGCACACCGACCTCGAGTGAGGAGGCCCTCCAACTCCAACATCCAGAGAGATAACCGGGGGCAACAGGGCACCATGACGACTCGTGTGAACATCACTTGACCTGGAGTTTCTCTCATAAAACAATAAGAGTGTGTCCCAAAAGAGTAGACTACTGCTTGCAGGACTTACTGCACCCAGAGGGGAGCTAATAATCTTGGCGGGGGAACCGTATATCACACTGTCACCATAGAAAAGCCTACAGACACCGTGATGATGGTGGCCAATAAGACCGGCTGGACTCCTGTTTACTTCAAAAGGCTGTTGACTCAGTGGTCATCATGGTCCTTGATCACCACTGACCCTGGACTGTCTGGGAGTTGAGCGGGCAGGGCTCTGACACCTGGTGCTGTTTGTACGTTAATTCAGGGGCCTAATTGAAGAAAGCGCAGACTACTGGTCAGAGCATCTAGGCTGACAGAAATGGTCAGCCTAAGGTGGCCGAACAAATGTGGGGCGGGGTGAAACCGGCCCCCACAGCGTCTCTGCACATCTCTTTCCTGGACCCTTAAAGGTCATTAGAATCTATAACACTTCCAATGCTGGTGCTCAGGTGGACGAGCAAGGAGGCAGGGGGCCTGGGGACAATCAACGTCACCTGGAGGCTGCTGGGGAGAAGCTCTGACCCTCGCCCCCGGGTATTAGGGCTCCCAACTCAGCACTCAGCAGTTACAGAAGAAGTGTCTGCACCCTCAGCACTCCAAGAATGAGGAACGGGACAAAAGGCAGAGGAGGGGTTTGTCCCCAGCAAAGCCCATTAAAAATCCCTGGGAGATAAAAATAGAATCTGGGCAATAAAGTCAAGTCTAACCTTTTTTATCCTTTGTGCTTTGTCTAATTTCACGTGCTCCTAGGGTCCCGCATGCAGAGGTTCCACACCCGGCACTTCAGACCAGATTTCCTAGTGCAGAATGGCTGGGTCGACACCTCAGCTCCTGGGGCCCAGTGCAGACTCCGCGATATAGAGCCTGAGCTGCAGCCAACCTGGCCCTCGAGAGCTCCGCCCCCTCCCTCCCACTGACTCTGACAGGATCTCTACACAGCAGCCCAGCCCACAGCCCACGGGGTAGTGCATGCTCTCACCTCTCCATTCTCTGATCAAAATATAAAGTTTCCTTTGCTTGTGAACCAAACTCAGTCTCGATCTGTTGGCCCCAATGACACTGGGCAGGGGGACACTTGTTGGGGTCCACTCTGGAGGATCAGTAACAGAAATTGAGACTATTGTAACCTCAATGAACAGATGTGTGAGCCAAACTGTAGTTAACATAGAACAGTGTATAAGGCTCGGGTAAAATAAGATGTTTCTAACAATTCCATTTGATATTTCCATCACTTTATTATAAGCAAGTTCAGTGAAAAGGTTTGTCTTATTTGTCAGGTCAATATTAGAGAAATGAAGTGATTTCTTTCCAAGGATGTACATCTAATAATCTTGGTTAAAGCTTCAATCTTGTTTTAAATGCTTTTCCATTGAAAATGATACCTCTCTTTCAGCTCCCCCATTTCTGAGAAGTATAAAATCTTATAATTTATTATTACCAAAGGGGAAAGGTGGGAGGAGGGATAAATTAACAGTTTGGGATTAACACATACACACTGCTATGTATAAAATAGATCATCAACAAGGAACTACTGTATAGCACAGGGAACTACACTCAACATTTTGCAATAACCTATAAGGGGAAATAATCTGAAAAAGAATAGATATTTTTATTGACATCATCTATCAATGACAGTTAAAGTGTAACCTAAGGGAAGCTGGTGGTGAGTGCTTCTGACCCTGAAGACTTCAATCATCTAAAGTTTGGACTCTGCCTACTTCCCAAGGCCCTTAATGAACATATGTGTAGCCGTAGCTTAAAAAATTCCCCAGTTTGGGTTTCGGGGAGACACTGATTTTGAAAAAGCCCTGGTGTTCTCCTTACATGAATGGGACTCTTCCTACTGCTAAAACATGTCTGTCACACCCAGAGGATGGTATACCGTCTGATCGGGAAGAGTTTGGAAAAGGCATCTCCTCTCCTCATCTCCTGGTGCTCGGGTTCACCCCTCCAGCGTCTTTACTAACAGTCTCCCCACTTGGAGATGTCAGCACTGTCAACATCCTGTTGCGTACAGTTTGGAATTTGTCCAGAGGATGAAGCGGAAGGATGAGGAACAATGAGAGACAAGTCCTAGGTGTTCAGACAGGCACATGTCACTCTAATTTCCAATCAGGAAGACGAATTGACCAAAGGCTAGGGTTGCCCATGGAAACAGTATAGGGCTTGAGGAAATCCCGCTGCTTTGTGGCCAGTTCCCATAAACACAAGTTGAACAATGGAACTCAGGGGCAGTAAAATTCACGAAACTGCAGAGTTGAAAATATCCATCACTGAAAAATGTCTTGAGGAAAGTCAGAGAAAAGGACTTGTAAGCAAGGGAGAATGGCAGGAAAGGGATTTGAGGAGGTAGAAAGGACTCGCCATTAAGCACAAGAAAAGGAGCTGAACATTGCCAACATTGCAGTTGGCCAAAAAGGGTGTATGCGTTTTTTTCTGTATATATTCAAGAAAAGGGCATACACTTTTTTAGCCAACCAAACAGGTGGGCACTGGAAGTCAATACTACAAAAGATATCACTTCGCATCAGTCAGAAGAGCCATCCTCATAAAGCGTAAACAACAGAAATGCAGGACAGGGCAAGGAGAAGAGGGAGCCCTGTGAGACTTATAGTGGAAATGTATATTGCCAACGGCCATTCTGGAGAAGTGTATTGTGTTTACTAAAGCATCTAAAAAATGAGCTACAGAGCATAGGGCACTTGCACTCATGGGCGTATATCTTGAGAAAAACAAAAATCGAGAGGACACAGGCACCCCAATGTTTACCCCCTCTCTGTTTAAAAGATCCTCAACTAGGATATAACTTAAATGTCTCTGGAGGGAAAAAATGGGTAGAGATGTGGTACTTAGGTAGAGTGGAATATTATTCAGCCTGGAAATCAATGAAATATGGCCAGTTGTAACAACTCCGGAGGAGTTACGTATGATCTTTCTAAGTGACATAATTCAAAAAGAAAAAGACACATATCATAAGATATCACTTAAAGGTGGAATCCAAAATGGCTACACATGAAATAAATTACAAAACAAAAACATAGTCAAATATGTAGAAAACACGCATAAGGCTGCTAAACGGGAAAGGTGGGGAGGGGTGAGGCATCACCCAGGAGGTTGAAATTAGCAAAGATACCATTCCAAATACCAAACTGATAATCAACAAGGCCTACACGGTAGCTAAAAGAACTGCACTCAGCACACTCAAGTCACCGGAAAAGAATATATACGACTGGTAAGAATCTGAAAAAGAATTTACTGATGTCTCTCTGTACGTGAATCAAGTGGATGTACAGCAGCAAGAAACAGAGCTTTGAAAATCAGCTGTAACCAATATAGTAATAAATTGAAAAAAATAAACGACAGAGAGACAGAGAAAACCTCTTACAACTTTTCCTCAGGGCCGGTGATGCAACATGGATTGAACACATCTAGACCCACAGCAGGATGAGACATAAGGCTGGAAACTGTTTGCGCTAAGAGAAATGTGAGGTTGGGTGAGGAAATGCACACCCTTTAAAGTAATACTACCTGGTACCCATTCAATGGGTCCCAAATATGCAGGTTCAAGGGATCTTCCTACAGCTAAAACATGCATGGAAAACCCAGAGGACTGTACACCATGTGATCGGGAGATGTGTCTAAAATGCAGCTCATTTATCCTCTCCTGGTGCTCCTATTCACCATTCCAGCCACGTTACTTAGAATCTCCCCACTTGGAGAATCAGCACATTTCAACTTCTGTTTCACACATTTTGCAAATTGTGAGGAGGATGAACGGGGAACCAATGAGAGAATAGTTGTAGGGGTTTGGACGGGCACATATCACTCTAATTTCCCATTAAGAATAAGAATTGAAAAAAGGCTCAGCCCGCCTCGCCCGAGCCAAAATAGGGCCTGAAGCAATCCTGCGGGTTTGAGGCCAGCTCACAAAAGAGCAACTTAAAAAATGGAGCTCAGGGTCACTGCAATTCACAAACCTGCAGAGTTATAAATGAAAACTAACGTCCAAAAATATGTTGAGGTAAGGCAAAGAAGAGGATCTGAATGCAAGACAGAATTGCAAGAAACAGATTTCAAGAGATAGATTGGACTCGTCTTTAAAGCACATGAAAAGCGGCAGAATTTCGACAATGATGCAGTTGGCCCAAAAGGGCGTATGCGTTTTTTCCTGATTATATCCAGGAAAAAACGCATACGCACTTTATGGGCAACGAAGCAAGCAAGCAATGCAAATGTGCACAACAAAGAAGTCTCATTTCCCACTGGTCAAAAGGGCCATCCTAAAAAATTGTAAAAACCAGAAATGCAGGACAGGCCATGGAGAACAGGGAGCCTTTATACGCTGATGGGCAGTGTGTGAACTGCCGAGAGCCACTCTGGAGAAGTGTATGGTGGTTCCTAAATCATCTAAAAAACAGAGCTACAGAGCATAGGACACTTCCAATCATGGGAGTATATCTAGGGAAATCTAAAAATTAACAAGACACAAGCACACCACAGTTTAGGGCTACTCTGTTTACAAGAACCTCAACTTCAGTATACCTTAAATATCCCAGGAAAGAGAACAATGGATAAAGAAGATGTGGTACTTATGTACAATGGAATATCTCTTCACCATGAAATCAATGTAATAAGGCTAGTAGAAGGATAAAGAGTGGATTTAGGTCCGATAATACTACTTGAAATAAGTCAAACAGAAAAAGAAACATATCATAAGATATCACTTATAGAGGGAGGGTAAATATGGCTGCACAAGAAATGAATTACAGAACAGAACAGTGTCTCACATTTAGAAAACACACTTATTTCAGCTTAAGGGGAAAGGAGAGGTGGGGTGATGCATAAAACCAGAGTTTGAAATTAGCACAGATACCGTTCAATAAACCAAATAGATATTAGACAAGATCTACACCTTGCTCAATGAACTGGCCTCAACACACCCTATACACCGCAGAGAAATATATCTGAGTAATAAGAATCTTAAAACCCATGTATTGATATATCTCCATAAGGGAATCAAGTGTGTGCAGAGTGGCACAAACACAGCAGTGAAAATGAGCTAAACCCCATTATAGAAATAAATTTAAAAAACAAAACGCAGAAACAATGAAAGAGAGAAAAATTCTTACAAAATTCGCTCAGGGGCTGTGATGCAACCTGGATTGACCACATATAAACCCACAGCTGGATAAGACATAAGGCTGGACACTTGGGGCTGAGAGGATTGATGAGCTTTGGTGAGCAACTGCCAAAAGTTTAATGCAATACTTCATGCTACTCATTCCAAGGGTCCCAACACTCCAGGTTGAAGGGAATCTTCCTACAGCTAAACCATGCTTGGGAAACCCAGCGACTGGTATACCATATGATCGGGAAAGGTTTCTAAAACGCACCTCATTTTTCCTCTCCTGGGGCTCCGGATCGACATTCCAGCCGCTTTACCAAAAATATCCCCACATGGAGAGTCAATGCCTTTAAGTTCTGGTATCGCACAGTCTGCAGTTAGTGCGGAGGATGAATGGGAATAGGGGGAACCAGTGAGAAACTAGCTGTAGCGGTTTCAATGGGCACATGTCACTCTAAATTCACATCAGTAAGAAGAATAAACCAAAGGCACAGCAAGGTGCCCCAGAAGAAGAATAGGGCCTGAAGGAATCCTGTGGTTATGAGGCAAGATCACAAAAATAAGAGCTGAAAAATGGAGCTAAGGGCCACTGCAATTCAAAAACCTGCAGAGTTATAAAGGCCAACTATTTTCAAAAAATATATTGAGGTAAGGCTATGAAGAGGCATTGAAAGCAAGGCAGAATTGCAGGAAAACGATTTCAGGAGGTAGACTGGAATTGCATTTAAAGCATAGGAAAAGAGGCAGAACGTCCACAATGATTCACTTGGCCAAAAAGGGTGTATGCCTTTTTTCCTGAATTTATTCAGGAAAAAAGGCATACGCCCTTTTTGGCCAACCAAGCAAGCTTGCAAAGGAAATCTGCACTACAATGAAGTCTCACTTCCCCCTGGTCAAAAGGGCCATCTGAAAAAAGTGTAAAATCCAGAAAGGCAGGACAGGCCATGGAGAACTGGGAGCCTTGTTATGCTGATGGGCGGGATGTGTATGGTGTTTCCTGAAACATCTAAAAAACAAAGCAACAGAGCCTAGGGCACTTCCACTTATGGTCCTATAGCTTAGGGAAATTAAAATCAAAAAGACACAGCCACCCCAATGTTTGGGACGCCTCTGTTTACAAGAACCTCGTTTACAGTACAAGTTCAATATCACAGAAAGTGAAAAATGGATAAAGAACTTGTGGTACTTACGTACAATGCAGTATCACTCAGCAATGAAGTCTATGTAATCAGGCCCGTAGCAGCATAATGAGTGGATTCAGGTACGATGATTCTAACTGAAATAAGACGCACAGAAAAAGAAACATCATAAGATATCACTAATACACGGAATGTAAACTTGGCTACACAGGAACTGAATTACAGAACAGAACAGGGTCTCAAATTTAGAAAACCAACTTATGCTTGCTTAAGGGGAAAGGTGAGTTGGGGTGCTGCATAAAACCAGAGATTGAAATGAACACAGATAAAGTTCCTTAAGCCAAATATGGAATAGACAAGAGCTACTCCTTGCTCAACGAAATGGACTCAACACCCCATATTAAACGCCTAAGAATGTACCTGACTAGTAAGTATCTTAAAACCTATGGATTGCTATGTCTCCAAAAGAGAATCAAGCATGTGTACAGGGGCATAAACGCAGCAGTGATAGGAT
Organism: Pseudorca crassidens; assembly: GCF_039906515.1. Lineage (NCBI taxonomy): Eukaryota > Metazoa > Chordata > Mammalia > Artiodactyla > Delphinidae > Pseudorca > Pseudorca crassidens. The sequence goes on from NW_027136308.1 coordinate 1,116,483, forward strand.
TGGAGAGGTTCAGTGAGCAAATGAAGACCCTTTGAAGTCATATTGCATGGTACCAATTCCACGGGTCTCAACTCTCCAAGTTTAAGGTATTCTTCCTTCAGCTAAAACATGCATGTGGAACCCAGAGTATGATCAACCGTGTGAACGGGAAACATGTTCAAATATGTCTCAGTTTTCCTCCCCTGGTACTCGGGTGCAACATTCCAGACGCTTTACTAACACCCTCCCGACTTGGAGAGTCAGTCCCTTTAACCTCCTGTTTGGCCCAGTTTGCAATTTCTGCGGAAGATGAACAGGAATAGCGAGAACCAATGAGAGACTAGCTGGAGGTGTCTGGACGGGCAAATTTAACTCTCATTTCCCACCAGGAAGAGGAAATAACCAAAGGCTCAGCATGCCGTGCCGGAACCAGATTAGGGCCTGAAGCCATCCTGCGGTGTTGCGGCCAGCTCACAAGAAAGTGAGTTGAAGAAAGGAGCTCAGGGGCACTGTAATTCACAAACCTGCAGAGTTATAAATAACAGCTATCGTCCAAAAATATACTGAAGTAAGGCTGCCAAGAGGACTTGAAAGCGGGGCAGAATTGCAGGAAACCGATTTCAGGAGGTAGACTGGAATTGCATTGAAAGCATAGGAAAAGAGGCAGAACGTCCACAATGATGCACTTGGCCAAAAAGGGCGTATGCGTTTTTTCCTGAATATATTCAGGAAAAAACGCATACGCCCTTTTTGGCCAACCAAGCAAGCTTGCAAAGGAAATCTGCACTACAATGAAGTCTCACTTCCCCCCGGTCAAAAGGGCCATCTGAAAAAAGTGTAAAATCCAGAAAGGCAGGACAGGCCATGGAGAACTGGGAGCCTTGTTATGCTGATGGGCGGGATGTAAATTGCCAACAGACACTCGGGAGAAGTGTATGGTGTTTCCTGAAACACCTAAAAAACAAAGCAACAGAGCCTAGGGCACTTCCACTTATGGTCCTATAGCTTAGGGAAATTAAAATCAAAAAGACACAGCCACCCCAAAGTTTGGGACGCCTCTGTTTACAAGAACCTCATTTACCGTACAAGTTCAACATCGCAGAAAGTGAAAAATGGATAAAGAAGTTGTGGTATTTACTTACAAAGCAATATCACTCAGCAATGAAATCTATGTCATCAGGCCCTTAGCAGCACAATGAGTGGATTCAGGTATGATGATTCTAACTGAAATAAGTCACACAGAAAAAGAAACATCATAAGATATCACTAATACACGGAATGTAAACTTGGCTACACAGGAACTGAATTACAAAACAGAACAGTGTCTCAAATTTAGAAAACCAACTTATGCTTGCTTAAGGGGAAAGGTGAGTTGGGGTGCTGCATAAAACCAGACATTGAAATGAGCACAGATAAACTTCCTTAAGCCAAATATGTAATAGACAAGAGCTACTCCTTGCTCAACGAAATGGACTCAACACCCCATATTAAATGCCTAAGAATGTACCTGACTAGTAATTATCTTAAAACCTATGGATTGCTATGTCTCCGAAAGGGAATCAAGCGTGTGTACAGGGGCATAAATGCAGCAGTGATAGGATTGGAGAGGTTTGGTGAGCAAATGAAGACCCTTTGAAATCATATTGCATGGTACTAATTCCACGGGTCTCAACTCTCCAGGTTTCAGGGATTCTTCCTTCAGCTAAAACATGCATGTGGAACCCAGAGTATGATCAACCATGTGAGCGGGAGACGTGTTCAAATATGTCTCAGTTTTCGTCCCCTGGTACTCGGGTGCAACATTCCAGACGCTTTACTAACACTCTCCCGACTTGGAGAGTCAGTGCCTTTAACCTCCTGTTTGGCCCTGTTTTCAATTTCAGTGGAAGATGAACAGGAATAGGGAGAACCAATGAGAGACAAGCTGGAGGTTTCTGGACGGGCAAATTTAACTCTCATTTCCCACCAAGGACAGGAATTAACCAAAGGCTCAGCGTGCCGTGCCGGAACCAGATTAGGGCCTGAAGCAATCCTGCGGTGTTGCGGCCAGCTCACAAGAAAGCGAGATGAAGAACGGAGCTCAGGGGCACAGGAATTCACAAACCTGCAGAGTTATAAATGACAGCAATCGTCCAAAAATATACTGAAGTAAGGCTGCCAAGAGGACTTGAAAGCGGGGCAGAATTGCAGGAAACCGATTTCAGGAGGTAGACTGGAATTGCATTTTAAGCATAGGAAAAGAGGCAGAACGTCCACAATGATGCACTTGGCCAAAAAGGGCGTATGCGTTTTTTCCTGAATCAGGAAAAAACGCATACGCACTTTTTAGCCAACCAAGCAAGCTTGCAAAGGAAATCTGCACTACAATGAAGTCTCACTTCCCCCCGGTCAGAAGGGCCATCTGAAAAAAGTGTAAAATCCAGAAAGGCAGGACAGGCCATGGAGAACTGGGAGCCTTGTTATGCTGATGGGCGGGATGTAAATTGCCAACAGACACTCGGGAGAAGTGTATGGTGTTTCCTGAAACATCTAAAAAACAAAGCAACAGAGCCTAGGGCACTTCCACTTATGGTCCTATAGCTTAGGGAAATTAAAATCAAAAAGACACAGCCACCCCACAGTTTGGGACAGCTCTGTTTACAAGAACCTCGTTTACGGTACAAGTTCAATATCGCAGAAAGTGAAAAATGGATAAAGAAGTTGTGGTACTTATGTACAATGCAAAATCACTGAGCCATGAAATCTATGTCATCAGGCCCGTAGCAGCATAATGAGTGGATTCAGGTATGATGATTCTAACTGAAATATGTCACACAGAAAAAGAAACATCATAAGATATCACTAATACATGGAATGTGAACTTGGCTACACATGAACTGAATTACAAAACAGAACAGGGTCTCAAGTTTAGAAAACCAACTTATGCTTCCTTAAGGGGGAAAGTGAGTTGGGGTGCTGCATAAAACCAGAGTTTGAAATTAGCACAGATACCATTCAATAAGCCAAATATGTAATAGACAAGACCTACCCCTTGCTCAACAAAATGGACTCAACAATGAGGTATCACCTCACACCTGATAGAATGGGCATCATGAGAAAATCTACAAACAAAAATGCTGGAAAGGGTGTGGAGAAAAGGAACCCTCTTCCACTATTGTTGGGAATATAAATTGATACAGTCACTACGGAGAACAATATGGAGTTTCTTAAGAAACTAACAATAGAATTACCATATGATACAGCAATCCCAGTACTGGACATATACCCAGACAAAACCATAAATCAAAACGAGACATTCACCGCAATGTTCATTGCATCACTATTTACAATATCGAGGTAATGGAAGCAACCTAAATGCCCACAGACAGACGAATGCATAAAGCTGTGGTACATATATAAAATGGAATATTACTAAGCCATGAAAAGGAATGAAATTGGGTCATTTGTAGAGACGTCGATGGATCTAGAGACTGTCATACAGAGTGAAGTAAGTCAGAAAGAGAAAAACAAATCTTGTATATTCATGCATATATGTGGAACCTAGAAAAACTGTACAGATTAACCATTTTGCAAGGCATAAATAGAGCAACAGATGTAGACAACAAATGTATGGACAACAAGGGGGGAAAGCTGTTGGGGGGGTGGTGGTGGGAGGAGTTGAGAGACTGGGATTGGCATGTATACATTTATATGTATAAAATAGATAACCAATAAGAACCTGCTGTATAAAAATATAAAATAAAATTCAAAATTAAAAAGAAATAAAATTTAAAAAATAAAACAGAAAAAACAATTATTCCCTTCACATACATGTATTTATATGAATAAATTATTTCCATGCTTATATCTGTAAATACAAAAAAGAGGAATAAAATCTACCTTGAACCAAAAACGAAAAAGAGAAAAAAAACACAGAACCCACCAGTTCCACAGAGGAAAACCGTATCAGGGCACTTGCTCCAGTTGTAAACAATTCTGAAGTTGGCCAGTGGTGGGGAATCGTCTCCCATTCAGCCAGCAGCCCCCACGCAACAAGCGTCCTCATTGCAAAGCTGGGGCACCGTGCCGAGGCATCTGTGAGTAAACGTGAGCTGAGCCCCAGGCCAGTTGCTGCTGAACTATTCCCACCCGTCCCAGGTAAAACACCTGAATATATACAAGGACTTGAAAGCCTAGAGGAAGGGCCATAGAGCCACACGAGTGACAGCATGCCGGCCGACTTGGTGCCTGCAGGCCAGCCAGGATGGTCCTGGCCCTGGGTGCTCTTCTGGAAGATTTCCATTTCCCTGACTGAGATACCCGTCCTGTCCCTGCCCCCACTGCTTTTTTCCTTCTTCACCTCTGCCCAGGGAGAAATTCCAGCAGCAGGTATGGGTGACACATCCTCTTCTTTAGCAGGTGGCAGCCTGGCAACTGCTGCAGAAAGTCCAGCAGAGCCCCACTCACACTGGGCCACCCACAAAGCCGTGGCCTCTCACTCCCTCCCACCAGCCCAGCCCCGAGACTGCTGACAGGGCAGAGAAAATGGCGTCAGGCACGGCTGCAGGGGCTCTTGCTGCCTGGAGTGGTATTTATATTGATCTCAACCCAGGCACACCTGGGGAGGGCTGGCCCACACGGTAAGGCTGCCCAGGTCAGCCAATCATCACCCCTCAGGGGCTCACAGTTGCAGAAAATGGAACTTGCTGAACCGGCCAGGTCCAAGGAACAGGTGTGGGCTCCTGAGAGTCAGGATAGACAAGGGGCTGCAGCTTTGGCTTGTTTTCTAATCATTTTATCTGGCCCATGAGTGGGAGACAACTTCAAGAAAACCCTCTCCTTATGAGAGGAACCCAGGAGTCAGGGAGAGGAGGGGTGGGTGGTGGTTGGAGACAGAGGCCTGGTGCCCCGGGTGCAGTGGAAGTCTCTGGAAGACCAGGTGGAGGGAGGCCGCACAGAGTGATGCCCAGGGTCACAGACCTGTCGCAGCTGCTGTTTGTTAGTTCAAGTCCTGCTCTGAGGTGCTCTGTGCCAGCTCTGAGCGACAGGTGAGCTGGGGGTGCTCTGCAATGAGGGCTATGTGCACGGTTCCTGTGTGCCCAGCCCTGCCATGGTACCTGCAAGGGTAGCTCTGTATCCTGGGAAGGGCCTGACCACGAGAGCCCCGTGGGCTGGGGTGGGGGTGGGGTACCTGCCCAGGTGAGCTCCATATTCTGGGATTGGTCTGACCACGAGAGCCCCATGGGCTGCTGGGGACCTGGTAAAGGATGTCAGGACAGTCAGTGAAGCCACCGAGGATATACCTCCAGTTGCTCCTAATTCCTACACCCTGCTGGTCATTCTACCAACCACCAGGACATGGTATTCTGTATTAGTCTTCAATGATACCTTCTTTTGTATTCCATTAGTCCCAGAGTCACAAGAAATTTTGGCTTGTGAGTGGCAGGACTCAACATACAACTAAAACAATACTTCCGGGCCGTCTTGCCCCAAGGGTGCAAAAATTCCCACACCATCTTTGGGGAAAGCTTAGCTAAAGACCTAAAAGTTCTACCTCTGGAAAAGGAAACCCTCCTTCAGTACGCAGACGACATTCTGATCGCCAGCCCTACTAAGGAGGCCTCTGAACTACCAAGCCAATAAAGGATAGAAGTTGTCCAAGAAAAAGCTCAAATATCACAGACTGCGGTGACCTGCCTGGGCTTCATTCTCACAGAAGGTCGGAGAAGCCCATCTCAGGAAAGGGAAGAAACCATTTGCAGCCTTACCCCTTTCTAAAACTAGAAGACAGCTTAGGGGTTCCTGGGGAGGCCAGGGTTTGCTGCTTCTGGATCCCTAACTACAGTCTACTAGCTGGGCCTCTATATGAAACACTGAAAGGAAAAGATGATGATCCTTTTGAATAGAATCCAGAAGTGGCCTTTCAAGAATGGAAAGAGCAGTCAATTCAGACCCTTGCCCTGGAACTCCTTAATTTAGCTAAACCCTTTGACCTTTACATTCCCGGTGAAAGGTGAATCGCCATTGGAGAATTAGTGCAAAAACTGGGACCACTTGAAATGGAACAATGCAAGAATGCCATCCAGGTAGGATAAACTACGGTCACCAAGGGGCTTGGCCCACTGCCGCATCTGGCCAAGATACTGGCGGTATCTAAAAACCTGGAAATCAGCAGCCCAAAAGGCCACCTCCTTCCTAAGGGAAAAGGACCCCACGTGGTGATCCTAACCACCAACGATGCCCTGAAGTTGCAGGGTTCGCTCCGTGGGCACACCGACCTCGAGTGAGGAGGCCCTCCAACTCCAACATCCAGAGAGATAACCGGGGGCAACAGGGCACCATGACGACTCGTGTGAACATCACTTGACCTGGAGTTTCTCTCATAAAACAATAAGAGTGTGTCCCAAAAGAGTAGACTACTGCTTGCAGGACTTACTGCACCCAGAGGGGAGCTAATAATCTTGGCGGGGGAACCGTATATCACACTGTCACCATAGAAAAGCCTACAGACACCGTGATGATGGTGGCCAATAAGACCGGCTGGACTCCTGTTTACTTCAAAAGGCTGTTGACTCAGTGGTCATCATGGTCCTTGATCACCACTGACCCTGGACTGTCTGGGAGTTGAGCGGGCAGGGCTCTGACACCTGGTGCTGTTTGTACGTTAATTCAGGGGCCTAATTGAAGAAAGCGCAGACTACTGGTCAGAGCATCTAGGCTGACAGAAATGGTCAGCCTAAGGTGGCCGAACAAATGTGGGGCGGGGTGAAACCGGCCCCCACAGCGTCTCTGCACATCTCTTTCCTGGACCCTTAAAGGTCATTAGAATCTATAACACTTCCAATGCTGGTGCTCAGGTGGACGAGCAAGGAGGCAGGGGGCCTGGGGACAATCAACGTCACCTGGAGGCTGCTGGGGAGAAGCTCTGACCCTCGCCCCCGGGTATTAGGGCTCCCAACTCAGCACTCAGCAGTTACAGAAGAAGTGTCTGCACCCTCAGCACTCCAAGAATGAGGAACGGGACAAAAGGCAGAGGAGGGGTTTGTCCCCAGCAAAGCCCATTAAAAATCCCTGGGAGATAAAAATAGAATCTGGGCAATAAAGTCAAGTCTAACCTTTTTTATCCTTTGTGCTTTGTCTAATTTCACGTGCTCCTAGGGTCCCGCATGCAGAGGTTCCACACCCGGCACTTCAGACCAGATTTCCTAGTGCAGAATGGCTGGGTCGACACCTCAGCTCCTGGGGCCCAGTGCAGACTCCGCGATATAGAGCCTGAGCTGCAGCCAACCTGGCCCTCGAGAGCTCCGCCCCCTCCCTCCCACTGACTCTGACAGGATCTCTACACAGCAGCCCAGCCCACAGCCCACGGGGTAGTGCATGCTCTCACCTCTCCATTCTCTGATCAAAATATAAAGTTTCCTTTGCTTGTGAACCAAACTCAGTCTCGATCTGTTGGCCCCAATGACACTGGGCAGGGGGACACTTGTTGGGGTCCACTCTGGAGGATCAGTAACAGAAATTGAGACTATTGTAACCTCAATGAACAGATGTGTGAGCCAAACTGTAGTTAACATAGAACAGTGTATAAGGCTCGGGTAAAATAAGATGTTTCTAACACTTCCATTTGATATTTCCATCACTTTATTATAAGCAAGTTCAGTGAAAAGGTTTGTCTTATTTGTCAGGTCAATATTAGAGAAACGAAGTGATTTCTTTCCAAGGATGTACATCTAATAATCTTGGTTAAAGCTTCAATCTTGTTTTAAATGCTTTTCCATTGAAAATGATACCTCTCTTTCAGCTCCCCCATTTCTGAGAAGTATAAAATCTTATAATTTATTATTACCAAAGGGGAAAGGTGGGAGGAGGGATAAATTAACAGTTTGGGATTAACACATACACACTGCTATGTATAAAATAGATCATCAACAAGGAACTACTGTATAGCACAGGGAACTACACTCAACATTTTGCAATAACCTATAAGGGGAAATAATCTGAAAAAGAATAGATATTTTTATTGACATCATCTATCAATGACAGTTAAAGTGTAACCTAAGGGAAGCTGGTGGTGAGTGCTTCTGACCCTGAAGACTTCAATCATATAAAGTTTGGACTCTGCCTACTTCCCAAGGCCCTTAATGAACATATGTGTAGCCGTAGCTTAAAAAATTCCCCAGTTTGGGTTTCGGGGAGACACTGATTTTGAAAAAGCCCTGGTGTTCTCCTTACATGAATGGGACTCTTCCTACTGCTAAAACATGTCTGTCACACCCAGAGGATGGTATACCGTCTGATCGGGAAGAGTTTGGAAAAGGCATCTCCTCTCCTCATCTCCTGGTGCTCGGGTTCACCCCTCCAGCGTCTTTACTAACAGTCTCCCCACTTGGAGATGTCAGCACTGTCAACATCCTGTTGCGTACAGTTTGGAATTTGTCCAGAGGATGAAGCGGAAGGATGAGGAACAATGAGAGACAAGTCCTAGGTGTTCAGACAGGCACATGTCACTCTAATTTCCAATCAGGAAGACGAATTGACCAAAGGCTAGGGTTGCCCATGGAAACAGTATAGGGCTTGAGGAAATCCCGCTGCTTTGTGGCCAGTTCCCATAAACACAAGTTGAACAATGGAACTCAGGGGCAGTAAAATTCACGAAACTGCAGAGTTGAAAATATCCATCACTGAAAAATGTCTTGAGGAAAGTCAGAGAAAAGGACTTGTAAGCAAGGGAGAATGGCAGGAAAGGGATTTGAGGAGGTAGAAAGGACTCGCCATTAAGCACAAGAAAAGGAGCTGAACATTGCCAACATTGCAGTTGGCCAAAAAGGGTGTATGCGTTTTTTTCTGTATATATTCAAGAAAAGGGCATACACTTTTTTAGCCAACCAAACAGGTGGGCACTGGAAGTCAATACTACAAAAGATATCACTTCGCATCAGTCAGAAGAGCCATCCTCATAAAGCGTAAACAACAGAAATGCAGGACAGGGCAAGGAGAAGAGGGAGCCCTGTGAGACTTATAGTGGAAATGTATATTGCCAACGGCCATTCTGGAGAAGTGTATTGTGTTTACTAAAGCATCTAAAAAATGAGCTACAGAGCATAGGGCACTTGCACTCATGGGCGTATATCTTGAGAAAAACAAAAATCGAGAGGACACAGGCACCCCAATGTTTACCCCCTCTCTGTTTAAAAGATCCTCAACTAGGATATAACTTAAATGTCTCTGGAGGGAAAAAATGGGTAGAGATGTGGTACTTAGGTAGAGTGGAATATTATTCAGCCTGGAAATCAATGAAATATGGCCAGTTGTAACAACTCCGGAGGAGTTACGTATGATCTTTCTAAGTGACATAATTCAAAAAGAAAAAGACACATATCATAAGATATCACTTAAAGGTGGAATCCAAAATGGCTACACATGAAATAAATTACAAAACAAAAACATAGTCAAATATGTAGAAAACACGCATAAGGCTGCTAAACGGGAAAGGTGGGGAGGGGTGAGGCATCACCCAGGAGGTTGAAATTAGCAAAGATACCATTCCAAATACCAAACTGATAATCAACAAGGCCTACACGGTAGCTAAAAGAACTGCACTCAGCACACTCAAGTCACCGGAAAAGAATATATACGACTGGTAAGAATCTGAAAAAGAATTTACTGATGTCTCTCTGTACGTGAATCAAGTGGATGTACAGCAGCAAGAAACAGAGCTTTGAAAATCAGCTGTAACCAATATAGTAATAAATTGAAAAAAATAAACGACAGAGAGACAGAGAAAACCTCTTACAACTTTTCCTCAGGGCCGGTGATGCAACATGGATTGAACACATCTAGACCCACAGCAGGATGAGACATAAGGCTGGAAACTGTTTGCGCTAAGAGAAATGTGAGGTTGGGTGAGGAAATGCACACCCTTTAAAGTAATACTACCTGGTACCCATTCAATGGGTCCCAAATATGCAGGTTCAAGGGATCTTCCTACAGCTAAAACATGCATGGAAAACCCAGAGGACTGTACACCATGTGATCGGGAGATGTGTCTAAAATGCAGCTCATTTATCCTCTCCTGGTGCTCCTATTCACCATTCCAGCCACGTTACTTAGAATCTCCCCACTTGGAGAATCAGCACATTTCAACTTCTGTTTCACACATTTTGCAAATTGTGAGGAGGATGAACGGGGAACCAATGAGAGAATAGTTGTAGGGGTTTGGACGGGCACATATCACTCTAATTTCCCATTAAGAATAAGAATTGAAAAAAGGCTCAGCCCGCCTCGCCCGAGCCAAAATAGGGCCTGAAGCAATCCTGCGGGTTTGAGGCCAGCTCACAAAAGAGCAACTTAAAAAATGGAGCTCAGGGTCACTGCAATTCACAAACCTGCAGAGTTATAAATGAAAACTAACGTCCAAAAATATGTTGAGGTAAGGCAAAGAAGAGGATCTGAATGCAAGACAGAATTGCAAGAAACAGATTTCAAGAGATAGATTGGACTCGTCTTTAAAGCACATGAAAAGCGGCAGAATTTCGACAATGATGCAGTTGGCCCAAAAGGGCGTATGCGTTTTTTCCTGATTATATCCAGGAAAAAACGCATACACACTTTATGGGCAACGAAGCAAGCAAGCAATGCAAATGTGCACAACAAAGAAGTCTCATTTCCCACTGGTCAAAAGGGCCATCCTAAAAAATTGTAAAAACCAGAAATGCAGGACAGGCCATGGAGAACAGGGAGCCTTTATACGCTGATGGGCAGTGTGTGAACTGCCGAGAGCCACTCTGGAGAAGTGTATGGTGGTTCCTAAATCATCTAAAAAACAGAGCTACAGAGCATAGGACACTTCCAATCATGGGAGTATATCTAGGGAAATCTAAAAATTAACAAGACACAAGCACACCACAGTTTAGGGCTACTCTGTTTACAAGAACCTCAACTTCAGTATACCTTAAATATCCCAGGAAAGAGAACAATGGATAAAGAAGATGTGGTACTTATGTACAATGGAATATCTCTTCACCATGAAATCAATGTAATAAGGCTAGTAGAAGGATAAAGAGTGGATTTAGGTCCGATAATACTACTTGAAATAAGTCAAACAGAAAAAGAAACATATCATAAGATATCACTTATAGAGGGAGGGTAAATATGGCTGCACAAGAAATGAATTACAGAACAGAACAGTGTCTCACATTTAGAAAACACACTTATTTCAGCTTAAGGGGAAAGGAGAGGTGGGGTGATGCATAAAACCAGAGTTTGAAATTAGCACAGATACCGTTCAATAAACCAAATAGATATTAGACAAGATCTACACCTTGCTCAATGAACTGGCCTCAACACACCCTATACACCGCAGAGAAATATATCTGAGTAATAAGAATCTTAAAACCCATGTATTGATATATCTCCATAAGGGAATCAAGTGTGTGCAGAGTGGCACAAACACAGCAGTGAAAATGAGCTAAACCCCATTATAGAAATAAATTTTAAAAACAAAACGCAGAAACAATGAAAGAGAGAAAAATTCTTACAAAATTCGCTCAGGGGCTGTGATGCAACCTGGATTGACCACATATAAACCCACAGCTGGATAAGACATAAGGCTGGACACTTGGGGCTGAGAGGATTGATGAGCTTTGGTGAGCAACTGCCAAAAGTTTAATGCAATACTTCATGCTACTCATTCCAAGGGTCCCAACACTCCAGGTTGAAGGGAATCTTCCTACAGCTAAACCATGCTTGGGAAACCCAGCGACTGGTATACCATATGATCGGGAAAGGTTTCTAAAACGCACCTCATTTTTCCTCTCCTGGGGCTCCGGATCGACATTCCAGCCGCTTTACCAAAAATATCCCCACATGGAGAGTCAATGCCTTTAAGTTCTGGTATCGCACAGTCTGCAGTTAGTGCGGAGGATGAATGGGAATAGGGGGAACCAGTGAGAAACTAGCTGTAGCGGTTTCAATGGGCACATGTCACTCTAAATTCACATCAGTAAGAAGAATAAACCAAAGGCACAGCAAGGTGCCCCAGAAGAAGAATAGGGCCTGAAGGAATCCTGTGGTTATGAGGCAAGATCACAAAAATAAGAGCTGAAAAATGGAGCTAAGGGCCACTGCAATTCAAAAACCTGCAGAGTTATAAAGGCCAACTATTTTCAAAAAATATATTGAGGTAAGGCTATGAAGAGGCATTGAAAGCAAGGCAGAATTGCAGGAAAACGATTTCAGGAGGTAGACTGGAATTGCATTTAAAGCATAGGAAAAGAGGCAGAACGTCCACAATGATTCACTTGGCCAAAAAGGGCGTATGCCTTTTTTCCTGAATTTATTCAGGAAAAAAGGCATACGCCCTTTTTGGCCAACCAAGCAAGCTTGCAAAGGAAATCTGCACTACAATGAAGTCTCACTTCCCCCTGGTCAAAAGGGCCATCTGAAAAAAGTGTAAAATCCAGAAAGGCAGGACAGGCCATGGAGAACTGGGAGCCTTGCTATGCTGATGGGCGGGATGTGTATGGTGTTTCCTGAAACATCTAAAAAACAAAGCAACAGAGCCTAGGGCACTTCCACTTATGGTCCTATAGCTTAGGGAAATTAAAATCAAAAAGACACAGCCACCCCAAAATTTGGGACGCCTCTGTTTACAAGAACCTCGTTAACCGTACAAGTTCAACATCACAGAAAGTGAAAAATGGATAAAGAACTTGTGGTACTTACGTACAATGCAGTATCACTCAGCAATGAAATCTATGTCATCAGGCCCTTAGCAGCACAATGAGTGGATTCAGGTATGATGATTCTAACTGAAATAAGTCACACAGAAAAAGAAACATCATAAGATATCAGTAATACACGGAATGTAAACTTGGCTACACAGGAACTGAATTACAGAACAGAACAGGGTCTCAAATTTAGAAAACCAACTTATGCTTGCTTAAGGGGAAAGGTGAGTTGGGGTGCTGCATAAAACCAGAGATTGAAATGAGCACAGATAAAGTTCCTTAAGCCAAATATGGAATAGACAAGAGCTACTCCTTGCTCAACGAAATGGACTCAACACCGCATATTAAATGCCTAAGAATGTACCTGACTAGTAAGTATCTTAAAACCTATGGATTGCTATGTCTCCGAAAGAGAATCAAGCATGTGTACAGGGGCATAAACGCAGCAGTGATAGGATTGGAGAGGTTCGGTGAGCAAATGAAGACCCTTTGAAGTCATATTGCATGGTACCCATTCCACGGGTTTCAACTACCCAGGTTTAAGGTATTCTTCCTTCAGCTAAAACATGCATGTGGAACCTAGAGTATGATCAACCATGTGATCGGGAGACGTGTTCAAATATGTCTCAGTTTTCGTACCCTGGTACTCAGGTGCAACATTCCAGACGCTTTACTAACACCCTCCCGACTTGGAGAGTCAGTCCCTTTAACCTCCTGTTTGGCCCAGTTTGCAATTTCTGCGGAAGATGAACAGGAATAGCGAGAACCAATGAGAGACTAGCTGGAGGTGTCTGGACGGGCAAATTTAACTCTCATTTCCCACCAGGAAGAGGAATTAACCAAAGGCTCAGCGTGCCGTGCCGGAACCAGATTAGGGCCTGAAGCCATCCTGCGGTGTTGCGGCCAGCTCAAAAGAAAGCGAGTTGAAGAAAGGAGCTCAGGGGCACTGTAATTCACAAACCTGCAGAGTTATAAATGACAGCTATCGTCCAAAAATATACTGAAGTAAGGCTGCCAAGAGGACTTGAAAGCGGGGCAGAATTGCAGGAAACCGATTTCAGGAGGTAGACTGGAATTGCATTGAAAGCATAGGAAAAGAGGCAGAACGTCCACAATGATGCACTTGGCCAAAAAGGGCGTATGCGTTTTTTCCTGAATATATTCAGGAAAAAACGCATACGCCCTTTTTGGCCAACCAAGCAAGCTTGCAAAGGAAATCTGCACTACAATGAAGTCTCACTTCCCCCCGGTCAAAAGGGCCATCTGAAAAAAGTGTAAAATCCAGAAAGGCAGGACAGGCCATGGAGAACTGGGAGCCTTGTTATGCTGATGGGCGGGATGTAAATTGCCAACAGACACTCCGGAGAAGTGTATGGTGTTTCCTGAAACATCTAAAAAACAAAGCAACAGAGCCTAGGGCACTTCCACTTATGGTCCTATAGCTTAGGGAAATTAAAATCAAAAAGACACAGCCACCCCAAAGTTTGGGACGCCTCTGTTTACAAGAACCTCGTTTAGCGTACAAGTTCAACATCGCAGAAAGTGAAAAATGGATAAAGAAGTTGTGGTATTTACTTACAAAGCAATATCACTCAGCAATGAAATCTATGTCATCAGGCCCTTAGCAGCACAATGAGTGGATTCAGGTATGATGATTCTAACTGAAATAAGTCACACAGAAAAAGAAACATCATAAGATATCAGTAATACACGGAATGTAAACTTGGCTACACAGGAACTGAATTACAGAACAGAACAGGGTCTCAAATTTAGAAAACCAACTTATGCTTGCTTAAGGGGAAAGGTGAGTTGGGGTGCTGCATAAAACCAGAGATTGAAATGAGCACAGATAAAGTTCCTTAAGCCAAATATGGAATAGACAAGAGCTACTCCTTGCTCAACGAAATGGACTCAACACCGCATATTAAATGCCTAAGAATGTACCTGACTAGTAAGTATCTTAAAACCTATGGATTGCTATGTCTCCGAAAGAGAATCAAGCATGTGTACAGGGGCATAAACGCAGCAGTGATAGGATTGGAGAGGTTCGGTGGGCAAATGAAGACCCTTTGAAGTCATATTGCATGGTACCCATTCCACGGGTTTCAACTACCCAGGTTTAAGGTATTCTTCCTTCAGCTAAAACATGCATGTGGAACCTAGAGTATGATCAACCATGTGATCAGGAGACGTGTTCAAATATGTCTCAGTTTTTGTACCCTGGTACTCGGGTGCAACATTCCAGACGCTTTACTAACACCCTCCCGACTTGGAGAGTCAGTCCCTTTAACCTCCTGTTTGGCCCAGTTTGCAATTTCTGCGGAAGATGAACAGGAATAGCGAGAACCAATGAGAGACTAGCTGGAGGTGTCTGGACGGGCAAATTTAACTCTCATTTCCCACCAGGAAGAGGAATTAACCAAAGGCTCAGCGTGCCGTGCCGGAACCAGATTAGGGCCTGAAGCCATCCTGCGGTGTTGCGGCCAGCTCAAAAGAAAGCGAGTTGAAGAAAGGAGCTCAGGGGCACTGTAATTCACAAACCTGCAGAGTTATAAATGACAGCTATCGTCCAAAAATATACTGAAGTAAGGCTGCCAAGAGGACTTGAAAGCGGGGCAGAATTGCAGGAAACCGATTTCAGGAGGCAGACTGGAATTGCATTGAAAGCATAGGAAAAGAGGCAGAACGTCCACAATGATGCACTTGGCCAAAAAGGGCGTATGCGTTTTTTCCTGAATATATTCAGGAAAAAACGCATACGCCCTTTTTGGCCAACCAAGCAAGCTTGCAAAGGAAATCTGCACTACAATGAAGTCTCACTTCCCCCCGGTCAAAAGGGCCATCTGAAAAAAGTGTAAAATCCAGAAAGGCAGGACAGGCCATGGAGAACTGGGAGCCTTGTTATGCTGATGGGCGGGATGTAAATTGCCAACAGACACTCGGGAGAAGTGTATGGTGTTTCCTGAAACATCTAAAAAACAAAGCAACAGAGCCTAGGGCACTTCCACTTATGGTCCTATAGCTTAGGGAAATTAAAATCAAAAAGACACAGCCACCCCAAAGTTTGGGACGCCTCTGTTTACAAGAACCTCGTTTACAGTACAAGTTCAACATCGCAGAAAGTGAAAAATGGATAAAGAAGTTGTGGTATTTACTTACAAAGCAATATCACTCAGCAATGAAATCTATGTCATCAGGCCCTTAGCAGCACAATGAGTGGATTCAGGTATGATGATTCTAACTGAAATAAGTCACACAGAAAAAGAAACATCATAAGATATCAGTAATACACGGAATGTAAACTTGGCTACACAGGAACTGAATTACAGAACAGAACAGGGTCTCAAATTTAGAAAACCAACTTATGCTTGCTTAAGGGTAAAGGTGAGTTGGGGTGCTGCATAAAACCAGAGATTGAAATGAACACAGATAAAGTTCCTTAAGCCAAATATGGAATAGACAAGAGCTACTCCTTGCTCAACGAAATGGACTCAACACCGCATATTAAATGCCTAAGAATGTACCTGACTAGTAAGTATCTTAAAACCTATGGATTGCTATGTCTCCGAAAGAGAATCAAGCATGTGTACAGGGGCATAAATGCAGCAGTGATAGGATTGGAGAGGTTCGGTGAGCAAATGAAGACCCTTTGAAGTCATATTGCATGGTACCCATTCCACGGGTTTCAACGACCCAGGTTTAAGGTATTCTTCCTTCAGCTAAAACATGCATGTGGAACCTAGAGTATGATCAACCATGTGATCGGGAGACGTGTTCAAATATGTCTCAGTTTTCGTACCCTGGTACTCGGGTGCAACATTCCAGACGCTTTACTAACACCCTCCCGACTTGGAGAGTCAGTCCCTTTAACCTCCTGTTTGGCCCAGTTTGCAATTTCTGCGGAAGATGAACAGGAATAGCGAGAACCAATGAGAGACTAGCTGGAGGTGTCTGGACGGGCAAATTTAACTCTCATTTCCCACCAGGAAGAGGAATTAACCAAAGGCTCAGCGTGCCGTGCCGGAACCAGATTAGGGCCTGAAGCCATCCTGCGGTGTTGCGGCCAGCTCAAAAGAAAGCGAGTTGAAGAAAGGAGCTCAGGGGCACTGTAATTCACAAACCTGCAGAGTTATAAATGACAGCTATCGTCCAAAAATATACTGAAGTAAGGCTGCCAAGAGGACTTGAAAGCGGGGCAGAATTGCAGGAAACCAATTTCAGGAGGCAGACTGGAATTGCATTGAAAGCATAGGAAAAGAGGCAGAACGTCCACAATGATGCACTTGGCCAAAAAGGGCGTATGCGTTTTTTCCTGAATATATTCAGGAAAAAACGCATACGCCCTTTTTGGCCAACCAAGCAAGCTTGCAAAGGAAATCTGCACTACAATGAAGTCTCACTTCCCCCCGGTCAAAAGGGCCATCTGAAAAAAGTGTAAAATCCAGAAAGGCAGGACAGGCCATGGAGAACTGGGAGCCTTGTTATGCTGATGGGCGGGATGTAAATTGCCAACAGACACTCGGGAGAAGTGTATGGTGTTTCCTGAAACATCTAAAAAACAAAGCAACAGAGCCTAGGGCACTTCCACTTATGGTCCTATAGCTTAGGGAAATTAAAATCAAAAAGACACAGCCACCCCAAAGTTTGGGACGCCTCTGTTTACAAGAACCTCGTTTAGCGTACAAGTTCAACATCGCAGAAAGTGAAAAATTGATAAAGAAGTTGTGGTATTTACTTACAAAGCAATATCACTCAGCAATGAAATCTATGTCATCAGGCCCTTAGCAGCACAATGAGTGGATTCAGGTATGATGATTCTAACTGAAATAAGTCACACAGAAAAAGAAACATCATAAGATATCAGTAATACACGGAATGTAAACTTGGCTACACAGGAACTGAATTACAGAACAGAACAGGGTCTCAAATTTAGAAAACCAACTTATGCTTGCTTAAGGGTAAAGGTGAGTTGGGGTGCTGCATAAAACCAGAGATTGAAATGAGCACAGATAAAGTTCCTTAAGCCAAATATGGAATAGACAAGAGCTACTCCTTGCTCAACGAAATGGACTCAACACCGCATATTAAATGCCTAAGAATGTACCTGACTAGTAAGTATCTTAAAACCTATGGATTGCTATGTCTCCGAAAGAGAATCAAGCATGTGTACAGGGGCATAAACGCAGCAGTGATAGGATTGGAGAGGTTCGGTGAGCAAATGAAGACCCTTTGAAGTCATATTGCATGGTACCCATTCCACGGGTTTCAACTACCCAGGTTTAAGGTATTCTTCCTTCAGCTAAAACATGCATGTGGAACCTAGAGTATGATCAACCATGTGATCGGGAGACGTGTTCAAATATGTCTCAGTTTTCGTACCCTGGTACTCGGGTGCAACATTCCAGACGCTTTACTAACACCCTCCCGACTTGGAGAGTCAGTCCCTTTAACCTCCTGTTTGGCCCAGTTTGCAATTTCTGCGGAAGATGAACAGGAATAGCGAGAACCAATGAGAGACTAGCTGGAGGTGTCTGGACGGGCAAATTTAACTCTCATTTCCCACCAGGAAGAGGAATTAACCAAAGGCTCAGCGTGCCGTGCCGGAACCAGATTAGGGCCTGAAGCCATCCTGCGGTGTTGCGGCCAGCTCAAAAGAAAGCGAGTTGAAGAAAGGAGCTCAGGGGCACTGTAATTCACAAACCTGCAGAGTTATAAATGACAGCTATCGTCCAAAAATATACTGAAGTAAGGCTGCCAAGAGGACTTGAAAGCGGGGCAGAATTGCAGGAAACCGATTTCAGGAGGCAGACTGGAATTGCATTGAAAGCATAGGAAAAGAGGCAGAACGTCCACAATGATGCACTTGGCCAAAAAGGGCGTATGCGTTTTTTCCTGAATATATTCAGGAAAAAACGCATACGCCCTTTTTGGCCAACCAAGCAAGCTTGCAAAGGAAATCTGCACTACAATGAAGTCTCACTTCCCCCCGGTCAAAAGGGCCATCTGAAAAAAGTGTAAAATCCAGAAAGGCAGGACAGGCCATGGAGAACTGGGAGCCTTGTTATGCTGATGGGCGGGATGTAAATTGCCAACAGACACTCGGGAGAAGTGTATGGTGTTTCCTGAAACATCTAAAAAACAAAGCAACAGAGCCTAGGGCACTTCCACTTATGGTCCTATAGCTTAGGGAAATTAAAATCAAAAAGACACAGCCACCCCAAAGTTTGGGACGCCTCTGTTTACAAGAACCTCGTTTACAGTACAAGTTCAACATCGCAGAAAGTGAAAAATGGATAAAGAAGTTGTGGTATTTACTTACAAAGCAATATCACTCAGCAATGAAATCTATGTCATCAGGCCCTTAGCAGCACAATGAGTGGATTCAGGTATGATGATTCTAACTGAAATAAGTCACACAGAAAAAGAAACATCATAAGATATCAGTAATACACGGAATGTAAACTTGGCTACACAGGAACTGAATTACAGAACAGAACAGGGTCTCAAATTTAGAAAACCAACTTATGCTTGCTTAAGGGTAAAGGTGAGTTGGGGTGCTGCATAAAACCAGAGATTGAAATGAGCACAGATAAAGTTCCTTAAGCCAAATATGGAATAGACAAGAGCTACTCCTTGCTCAACGAAATGGACTCAACACCGCATATTAAATGCCTAAGAATGTACCTGACTAGTAAGTATCTTAAAACCTATGGATTGCTATGTCTCCGAAAGAGAATCAAGCATGTGTACAGGGGCATAAACGCAGCAGTGATAGGATTGGAGAGGTTCGGTGAGCAAATGAAGACCCTTTGAAGTCATATTGCATGGTACCCATTCCACGGGTTTCAACTACCCAGGTTTAAGGTATTCTTCCTTCAGCTAAAACATGCATGTGGAACCTAGAGTATGATCAACCATGTGATCGGGAGACGTGTTCAAATATGTCTCAGTTTTCGTACCCTGGTACTCGGGTGCAACATTCCAGACGCTTTACTAACACCCTCCCGACTTGGAGAGTCAGTCCCTTTAACCTCCTGTTTGGCCCAGTTTGCAATTTCTGCGGAAGATGAACAGGAATAGCGAGAACCAATGAGAGACTAGCTGGAGGTGTCTGGACGGGCAAATTTAACTCTCATTTCCCACCAGGAAGAGGAATTAACCAAAGGCTCAGCGTGCCGTGCCGGAACCAGATTAGGGCCTGAAGCCATCCTGCGGTGTTGCGGCCAGCTCAAAAGAAAGCGAGTTGAAGAAAGGAGCTCAGGGGCACTGTAATTCACAAACCTGCAGAGTTATAAATGACAGCTATCGTCCAAAAATATACTGAAGTAAGGCTGCCAAGAGGACTTGAAAGCGGGGCAGAATTGCAGGAAACCGATTTCAGGAGGTAGACTGGAATTGCATTGAAAGCATAGGAAAAGAGGCAGAACGTCCACAATGATGCACTTGGCCAAAAAGGGCGTATGCGTTTTTTCCTGAATATATTCAGGAAAAAACGCATACGCCCTTTTTGGCCAACCAAGCAAGCTTGCAAAGGAAATCTGCACTACAATGAAGTCTCACTTCCCCCCGGTCAAAAGGGCCATCTGAAAAAAGTGTAAAATCCAGAAAGACAGGACAGGCCATGGAGAACTGGGAGCCTTGTTATGCTGATGGGCGGGATGTAAATTGCCAACAGATACTCGGGAGAAGTGTATGGTGTTTCCTGAAACATCTAAAAAACAAAGCAACAGAGCCTAGGGCACTTCCACTTATGGTCCTATAGCTTAGGGAAATTAAAATCAAAAAGACACAGCCACCCCAAAGTTTGGGACGCCTCTGTTTACAAGAACCTCGTTTACAGTACAAGTTCAACATCGCAGAAAGTGAAAAATGGATAAAGAAGTTGTGGTATTTACTTACAAAGCAATATCACTCAGCAATGAAATCTATGTCATCAGGCCCTTAGCAGCACAATGAGTGGATTCAGGTATGATGATTCTAACTGAAATAAGTCACACAGAAAAAGAAACATCATAAGATATCAGTAATACACGGAATGTAAACTTGGCTACACAGGAACTGAATTACAGAACAGAACAGGGTCTCAAATTTAGAAAACCAACTTATGCTTGCTTAAGGGTAAAGGTGAGTTGGGGTGCTGCATAAAACCAGAGATTGAAATGAACACAGATAAAGTTCCTTAAGCCAAATATGGAATAGACAAGAGCTACTCCTTGCTCAACGAAATGGACTCAACACCGCATATTAAATGCCTAAGAATGTACCTGACTAGTAAGTATCTTAAAACCTATGGATTGCTATGTCTCCGAAAGAGAATCAAGCATGTGTACAGGGGCATAAACGCAGCAGTGATAGGATTGGAGAGGTTCGGTGAGCAAATGAAGACCCTTTGAAGTCATATTGCATGGTACCCATTCCACGGGTTTCAACTACCCAGGTTTAAGGTATTCTTCCTTCAGCTAAAACATGCATGTGGAACCTAGAGTATGATCAACCATGTGATCGGGAGACGTGTTCAAATATGTCTCAGTTTTCGTACCCTGGTACTCGGGTGCAACATTCCAGACGCTTTACTAACACCCTCCCGACTTGGAGAGTCAGTCCCTTTAACCTCCTGTTTGGCCCAGTTTGCAATTTCTGCGGAAGATGAACAGGAATAGCGAGAACCAATGAGAGACTAGCTGGAGGTGTCTGGACGGGCAAATTTAACTCTCATTTCCCACCAGGAAGAGGAATTAACCAAAGGCTCAGCGTGCCGTGCCGGAACCAGATTAGGGCCTGAAGCCATCCTGCGGTGTTGCGGCCAGCTCAAAAGAAAGCGAGTTGAAGAAAGGAGCTCAGGGGCACTGTAATTCACAAACCTGCAGAGTTATAAATGACAGCTATCGTCCAAAAATATACTGAAGTAAGGCTGCCAAGAGGACTTGAAAGCGGGGCAGAATTGCAGGAAACCGATTTCAGGAGGTAGACTGGAATTGCATTGAAAGCATAGGAAAAGAGGCAGAACGTCCACAATGATGCACTTGGCCAAAAAGGGCGTATGCGTTTTTTCCTGAATATATTCAGGAAAAAACGCATACGCCCTTTTTGGCCAACCAAGCAAGCTTGCAAAGGAAATCTGCACTACAATGAAGTCTCACTTCCCCCCGGTCAAAAGGGCCATCTGAAAAAAGTGTAAAATCCAGAAAGACAGGACAGGCCATGGAGAACTGGGAGCCTTGTTATGCTGATGGGCGGGATGTAAATTGCCAACAGATACTCGGGAGAAGTGTATGGTGTTTCCTGAAACATCTAAAAAACAAAGCAACAGAGCCTAGGGCACTTCCACTTATGGTCCTATAGCTTAGGGAAATTAAAATCAAAAAGACACAGCCACCCCAAAGTTTGGGACGCCTCTGTTTACAAGAACCTCGTTTAGCGTACAAGTTCAACATCGCAGAAAGTGAAAAATGGATAAAGAAGTTGTGGTATTTACTTACAAAGCAATATCACTCAGCAATGAAATCTATGTCATCAGGCCCTTAGCAGCACAATGAGTGGATTCAGGTATGATGATTCTAACTGAAATAAGTCACACAGAAAAATAAACATCATAAGATATCAGTAATACACGGAATGTAAACTTGGCTACACAGGAACTGAATTACAGAACAGAACAGGGTCTCAAATTTAGAAAACCAACTTATGCTTGCTTAAGGGTAAAGGTGAGTTGGGGTGCTGCATAAAACCAGAGATTGAAATGAACACAGATAAAGTTCCTTAAGCCAAATATGGAATAGACAAGAGCTACTCCTTGCTCAACGAAATGGACTCAACACCGCATATTAAATGCCTAAGAATGTACCTGACTAGTAAGTATCTTAAAACCTATGGATTGCTATGTCTCCGAAAGAGAATCAAGCATGTGTACAGGGGCATAAACGCAGCAGTGATAGGATTGGAGAGGTTCGGTGAGCAAATGAAGACCCTTTGAAGTCATATTGCATGGTACCCATTCCACGGGTTTCAACTACCCAGTTTTAAGGTATTCTTCCTTCAGCTAAAACATGCATGTGGAACCTAGAGTATGATCAACCATGTGATCGGGAGACGTGTTCAAATATGTCTCAGTTTTCGTACCCTGGTACTCGGGTGCAACATTCCAGACGCTTTACTAACACCCTCCCGACTTGGAGAGTCAGTCCCTTTAACCTCCTGTTTGGCCCAGTTTGCAATTTCTGCGGAAGATGAACAGGAATAGCGAGAACCAATGAGAGACTAGCTGGAGGTGTCTGGACGGGCAAATTTAACTCTCATTTCCCACCAGGAAGAGGAATTAACCAAAGGCTCAGCGTGCCGTGCCGGAACCAGATTAGGGCCTGAAGCCATCCTGCGGTGTTGCGGCCAGCTCAAAAGAAAGCGAGTTGAAGAAAGGAGCTCAGGGGCACTGTAATTCACAAACCTGCAGAGTTATAAATGACAGCTATCGTCCAAAAATATACTGAAGTAAGGCTGCCAAGAGGACTTGAAAGCGGGGCAGAATTGCAGGAAACCGATTTCAGGAGGTAGACTGGAATTGCATTGAAAGCATAGGAAAAGAGGCAGAACGTCCACAATGATGCACTTGGCCAAAAAGGGCGTATGCGTTTTTTCCTGAATATATTCAGGAAAAAACGCA
The DNA here is from genome assembly GCF_039906515.1 of Pseudorca crassidens. Taxonomy (NCBI): domain Eukaryota; kingdom Metazoa; phylum Chordata; class Mammalia; order Artiodactyla; family Delphinidae; genus Pseudorca; species Pseudorca crassidens. Next base: position 1,139,826 of record NW_027136308.1, read on the forward strand.
TACGCCCTTTTTGGCCAACCAAGCAAGCTTGCAAAGGAAATCTGCACTACAATGAAGTCTCACTTCCCCCCGGTCAAAAGGGCCATCTGAAAAAAGTGTAAAATCCAGAAAGGCAGGACAGGCCATGGAGAACTGGGAGCCTTGTTATGCTGATGGGCGGGATGTAAATTGCCAACAGACACTCGGGAGAAGTGTATGGTGTTTCCTGAAACATCTAAAAAACAAAGCAACAGAGCCTAGGGCACTTCCACTTATGGTCCTATAGCTTAGGGAAATTAAAATCAAAAAGACACAGCCACCCCAAAGTTTGGGACGCCTCTGTTTACAAGAACCTCGTTTACAGTACAAGTTCAACATCGCAGAAAGTGAAAAATGGATAAAGAAGTTGTGGTATTTACTTACAAAGCAATATCACTCAGCAATGAAATCTATGTCATCAGGCCCTTAGCAGCACAATGAGTGGATTCAGGTATGATGATTCTAACTGAAATAAGTCACACAGAAAAAGAAACATCATAAGATATCAGTAATACACGGAATGTAAACTTGGCTCCACAGGAACTGAATTACAGAACAGAACAGGGTCTCAAATTTAGAAAACCAACTTATGCTTGCTTAAGGGTAAAGGTGAGTTGGGGTGCTGCATAAAACCAGAGATTGAAATGAACACAGATAAAGTTCCTTAAGCCAAATATGGAATAGACAAGAGCTACTCCTTGCTCAACGAAATGGACTCAACACCGCATATTAAATGCCTAAGAATGTACCTGACTAGTAAGTATCTTAAAACCTATGGATTGCTATGTCTCCGAAAGAGAATCAAGCATGTGTACAGGGGCATAAACGCAGCAGTGATAGGATTGGAGAGGTTCGGTGAGCAAATGAAGACCCTTTGAAGTCATATTGCATGGTACCCATTCCACGGGTTTCAACTACCCAGGTTTAAGGTATTCTTCCTTCAGCTAAAACATGCATGTGGAACCTAGAGTATGATCAACCATGTGATCGGGAGACGTGTTCAAATATGTCTCAGTTTTCGTACCCTGGTACTCGGGTGCAACATTCCAGACGCTTTACTAACACCCTCCCGACTTGGAGAGTCAGTCCCTTTAACCTCCTGTTTGGCCCTGTTTGCAATTTCTGCGGAAGATGAACAGGAATAGCGAGAACCAATGAGAGACTAGCTGGAGGTGTCTGGACGGGCAAATTTAACTCTCATTTCCCACCAGGAAGAGGAATTAACCAAAGGCTCAGCGTGCCGTGCCGGAACCAGATTAGGGCCTGAAGCCATCCTGCGGTGTTGCGGCCAGCTCAAAAGAAAGCGAGTTGAAGAAAGGAGCTCAGGGGCACTGTAATTCACAAACCTGCAGAGTTATAAATGACAGCTATCGTCCAAAAATATACTGAAGTAAGGCTGCCAAGAGGACTTGAAAGCGGGGCAGAATTGCAGGAAACCGATTTCAGGAGGTAGACTGGAATTGCATTGAAAGCATAGGAAAAGAGGCAGAACGTCCACAATGATGCACTTGGCCAAAAAGGGCGTATGCGTTTTTTCCTGAATATATTCAGGAAAAAACGCATACGCCCTTTTTGGCCAACCAAGCAAGCTTGCAAAGGAAATCTGCACTACAATGAAGTCTCACTTCCCCCCGGTCAAAAGGGCCATCTGAAAAAAGTGTAAAATCCAGAAAGGCAGGACAGGCCATGGAGAACTGGGAGCCTTGTTATGCTGATGGGCGGGATGTAAATTGCCAACAGACACTCGGGAGAAGTGTATGGTGTTTCCTGAAACATCTAAAAAACAAAGCAACAGAGCCTAGGGCACTTCCACTTATGGTCCTATAGCTTAGGGAAATTAAAATCAAAAAGACACAGCCACCCCAAAGTTTGGGACGCCTCTGTTTACAAGAACCTCGTTTACAGTACAAGTTCAACATCGCAGAAAGTGAAAAATGGATAAAGAAGTTGTGGTATTTACTTACAAAGCAATATCACTCAGCAATGAAATCTATGTCATCAGGCCCTTAGCAGCACAATGAGTGGATTCAGGTATGATGATTCTAACTGAAATAAGTCACACAGAAAAAGAAACATCATAAGATATCAGTAATACACGGAATGTAAACTTGGCTACACAGGAACTGAATTACAGAACAGAACAGGGTCTCAAATTTAGAAAACCAACTTATGCTTGCTTAAGGGTAAAGGTGAGTTGGGGTGCTGCATAAAACCAGAGATTGAAATGAACACAGATAAAGTTCCTTAACCCAAATATGGAATAGACAAGAGCTACTCCTTGCTCAACGAAATGGACTCAACACCGCATATTAAATGCCTAAGAATGTACCTGACTAGTAAGTATCTTAAAACCTATGGATTGCTATGTCTCCGAAAGAGAATCAAGCATGTGTACAGGGGCATAAACGCAGCAGTGATAGGATTGGAGAGGTTCGGTGAGCAAATGAAGACCCTTTGAAGTCATATTGCATGGTACCCATTCCACGGGTTTCAACTACCCAGGTTTAAGGTATTCTTCCTTCAGCTAAAACATGCATGTGGAACCTAGAGTATGATCAACCATGTGATCGGGAGACGTGTTCAAATATGTCTCAGTTTTCGTACCCTGGTACTCGGGTGCAACATTCCAGACGCTTTACTAACACCCTCCCGACTTGGAGAGTCAGTCCCTTTAACCTCCTGTTTGGCCCAGTTTGCAATTTCTGCGGAAGATGAACAGGAATAGCGAGAACCAATGAGAGACTAGCTGGAGGTGTCTGGACGGGCAAATTTAACTCTCATTTCCCACCAGGAAGAGGAATTAACCAAAGGCTCAGCGTGCCGTGCCGGAACCAGATTAGGGCCTGAAGCCATCCTGCGGTGTTGCGGCCAGCTCAAAAGAAAGCGAGTTGAAGAAAGGAGCTCAGGGGCACTGTAATTCACAAACCTGCAGAGTTATAAATGACAGCTATCGTCCAAAAATATACTGAAGTAAGGCTGCCAAGAGGACTTGAAAGCGGGGCAGAATTGCAGGAAACCGATTTCAGGAGGTAGACTGGAATTGCATTGAAAGCATAGGAAAAGAGGCAGAACGTCCACAATGATGCACTTGGCCAAAAAGGGCGTATGCGTTTTTTCCTGAATATATTCAGGAAAAAACGCATACGCCCTTTTTGGCCAACCAAGCAAGCTTGCAAAGGAAATCTGCACTACAATGAAGTCTCACTTCCCCCCGGTCAAAAGGGCCATCTGAAAAAAGTGTAAAATCCAGAAAGGCAGGACAGGCCATGGAGAACTGGGAGCCTTGTTATGCTGATGGGCGGGATGTAAATTGCCAACAGACACTCGGGAGAAGTGTATGGTGTTTCCTGAAACATCTAAAAAACAAAGCAACAGAGCCTAGGGCACTTCCACTTATGGTCCTATAGCTTAGGGAAATTAAAATCAAAAAGACACAGCCACCCCAAAGTTTGGGACGCCTCTGTTTACAAGAACCTCGTTTACAGTACAAGTTCAACATCGCAGAAAGTGAAAAATGGATAAAGAAGTTGTGGTATTTACTTACAAAGCAATATCACTCAGCAATGAAATCTATGTCATCAGGCCCTTAGCAGCACAATGAGTGGATTCAGGTATGATGATTCTAACTGAAATAAGTCACACAGAAAAAGAAACATCATAAGATATCAGTAATACACGGAATGTAAACTTGGCTACACAGGAACTGAATTACAGAACAGAACAGGGTCTCAAATTTGGAAAACCAACTTATGCTTTCTTAAGGGTAAAGGTGAGTTGGGGTGCTGCATAAAACCAGAAATTGAAATGAGCACAGATAAAGTTCCTTAAGCCAAATATGGAATAGACAAGAGCTACCTCTTGCTCAACGAAATGGACTCAACACCGCATATTAAATGCCTAAGAATGTACCTGACTAGTAAGTATCTTAAAACCTATGGATTGCTATGTCTCCGAAAGAGAATCAAGCATGTGTACAGGGGCATAAACGCAGCAGTGATAGGATTGGAGAGGTTCGGTGAGCAAATGAAGACCCTTTGAAGTCATATTGCATGGTACCCATTCCACGGGTTTCAACTACCCAGGTTTAAGGTATTCTTCCTTCAGCTAAAACATGCATGTGGAACCTAGAGTATGATCAACCATGTGATCGGGAGACGTGTTCAAATATGTCTCAGTTTTCGTACCCTGGTACTCGGGTGCAACATTCCAGACGCTTTACTAACACCCTCCCGACTTGGAGAGTCAGTCCCTTTAACCTCCTGTTTGGCCCAGTTTGCAATTTCTGCGGAAGATGAACAGGAATAGCGAGAACCAATGAGAGACTAGCTGGAGGTGTCTGGACGGGCAAATTTAACTCTCATTTCCCACCAGGAAGAGGAATTAACCAAAGGCTCAGCGTGCCGTGCCGGAACCAGATTAGGGCCTGAAGCCATCCTGCGGTGTTGCGGCCAGCTCAAAAGAAAGCGAGTTGAAGAAAGGAGCTCAGGGGCACTGTAATTCACAAACCTGCAGAGTTATAAATGACAGCTATTGTCCAAAAATATACTGAAGTAAGGCTGCCAAGAGGACTTGAAAGCGGGGCAGAATTGCAGGAAACCGATTTCAGGAGGTAGACTGGAATTGCATTGAAAGCATAGGAAAAGAGGCAGAACGTCCACAATGATGCACTTGGCCAAAAAGGGCGTATGCGTTTTTTCCTGAATATATTCAGGAAAAAACGCATACGCCCTTTTTGGCCAACCAAGCAAGCTTGCAAAGGAAATCTGCACTACAATGAAGTCTCACTTCCCCCCGGTCAAAAGGGCCATCTGAAAAAAGTGTAAAATCCAGAAAGGCAGGACAGGCCATGGAGAACTGGGAGCCTTGTTATGCTGATGGGCGGGATGTAAATTGCCAACAGACACTCGGGAGAAGTGTATGGTGTTTCCTGAAACATCTAAAAAACAAAGCAACAGAGCCTAGGGCACTTCCACTTATGGTCCTATAGCTTAGGGAAATTAAAATCAAAAAGACACAGCCACCCCAAAGTTTGGGACGCCTCTGTTTACAAGAACCTCGTTTACAGTACAAGTTCAACATCGCAGAAAGTGAAAAATGGATAAAGAAGTTGTGGTATTTACTTACAAAGCAATATCACTCAGCAATGAAATCTATGTCATCAGGCCCTTAGCAGCACAATGAGTGGATTCAGGTATGATGATTCTAACTGAAATAAGTCACACAGAAAAAGAAACATCATAAGATATCAGTAATACACGGAATGTAAACTTGGCTACACAGGAACTGAATTACAGAACAGAACAGGGTCTCAAATTTAGAAAACCAACTTATGCTTGCTTAAGGGTAAAGGTGAGTTGGGGTGCTGCATAAAACCAGAGATTGAAATGAGCACAGATAAAGTTCCTTAAGCCAAATATGGAATAGACAAGAGCTACTCCTTGCTCAACGAAATGGACTCAACACCGCATATTAAATGCCTAAGAATGTACCTGACTAGTAAGTATCTTAAAACCTATGGATTGCTATGTCTCCGAAAGAGAATCAAGCATGTGTACAGGGGCATAAACGCAGCAGTGATAGGATTGGAGAGGTTCGGTGAGCAAATGAAGACCCTTTGAAGTCATATTGCATGGTACCCATTCCACGGGTTTCAACTACCCAGGTTTAAGGTATTCTTCCTTCAGCTAAAACATGCATGTGGAACCTAGAGTATGATCAACCATGTGATCGGGAGACGTGTTCAAATATGTCTCAGTTTTCGTACCCTGGTACTCGGGTGCAACATTCCAGACGCTTTACTAACACCCTCCCGACTTGGAGAGTCAGTCCCTTTAACCTCCTGTTTGGCCCAGTTTGCAATTTCTGCGGAAGATGAACAGGAATAGCGAGAACCAATGAGAGACTAGCTGGAGGTGTCTGGACGGGCAAATTTAACTCTCATTTCCCACCAGGAAGAGGAATTAACCAAAGGCTCAGCGTGCCGTGCCGGAACCAGATTAGGGCCTGAAGCCATCCTGCGGTGTTGCGGCCAGCTCAAAAGAAAGCGAGTTGAAGAAAGGAGCTCAGGGGCACTGTAATTCACAAACCTGCAGAGTTATAAATGACAGCTATCGTCCAAAAATATACTGAAGTAAGGCTGCCAAGAGGACTTGAAAGCGGGGCAGAATTGCAGGAAACCGATTTCAGGAGGCAGACTGGAATTGCATTGAAAGCATAGGAAAAGAGGCAGAACGTCCACAATGATGCACTTGGCCAAAAAGGGCGTATGCGTTTTTTCCTGAATATATTCAGGAAAAAACGCATACGCCCTTTTTGGCCAACCAAGCAAGCTTGCAAAGGAAATCTGCACTACAATGAAGTCTCACTTCCCCCCGGTCAAAAGGGCCATCTGAAAAAAGTGTAAAATCCAGAAAGGCAGGACAGGCCATGGAGAACTGGGAGCCTTGTTATGCTGATGGGCGGGATGTAAATTGCCAACAGACACTCGGGAGAAGTGTATGGTGTTTCCTGAAACATCTAAAAAACAAAGCAACAGAGCCTAGGGCACTTCCACTTATGGTCCTATAGCTTAGGGAAATTAAAATCAAAAAGACACAGCCACCCCAAAGTTTGGGACGCCTCTGTTTACAAGAACCTCGTTTACAGTACAAGTTCAACATCGCAGAAAGTGAAAAATGGATAAAGAAGTTGTGGTATTTACTTACAAAGCAATATCACTCAGCAATGAAATCTATGTCATCAGGCCCTTAGCAGCACAATGAGTGGATTCAGGTATGATGATTCTAACTGAAATAAGTCACACAGAAAAAGAAACATCATAAGATATCAGTAATACACGGAATGTAAACTTGGCTACACAGGAACTGAATTACAGAACAGAACAGGGTCTCAAATTTGGAAAACCAACTTATGCTTTCTTAAGGGTAAAGGTTAGTTGGGGTGCTGCATAAAACCAGAGATTGAAATGAGCACAGATAAAGTTCCTTAAGCCAAATATGGAATAGACAAGAGCTACCTCTTGCTCAACGAAATGGACTCAACACCGCATATTAAATGCCTAAGAATGTACCTGACTAGTAAGTATCTTAAAACCTATGGATTGCTATGTCTCCGAAAGAGAATCAAGCATGTGTACAGGGGCATAAACGCAGCAGTGATAGGATTGGAGAGGTTCGGTGAGCAAATGAAGACCCTTTGAAGTCATATTGCATGGTACCCATTCCACGGGTTTCAACTACCCAGGTTTAAGGTATTCTTCCTTCAGCTAAAACATGCATGTGGAACCTAGAGTATGATCAACCATGTGATCGGGAGACGTGTTCAAATATGTCTCAGTTTTCGTACCCTGGTACTCGGGTGCAACATTCCAGACGCTTTACTAACACCCTCCCGACTTGGAGAGTCAGTCCCTTTAACCTCCTGTTTGGCCCAGTTTGCAATTTCTGCGGAAGATGAACAGGAATAGCGAGAACCAATGAGAGACTAGCTGGAGGTGTCTGGACGGGCAAATTTAACTCTCATTTCCCACCAGGAAGAGGAATTAACCAAAGGCTCAGCGTGCCGTGCCGGAACCAGATTAGGGCCTGAAGCCATCCTGCGGTGTTGCGGCCAGCTCAAAAGAAAGCGAGTTGAAGAAAGGAGCTCAGGGGCACTGTAATTCACAAACCTGCAGAGTTATAAATGACAGCTATCGTCCAAAAATATACTGAAGTAAGGCTGCCAAGAGGACTTGAAAGCGGGGCAGAATTGCAGGAAACCGATTTCAGGAGGTAGACTGGAATTGCATTGAAAGCATAGGAAAAGAGGCAGAACGTCCACAATGATGCACTTGGCCAAAAAGGGCGTATGCGTTTTTTCCTGAATATATTCAGGAAAAAACGCATACGCCCTTTTTGGCCAACCAAGCAAGCTTGCAAAGGAAATCTGCACTACAATGAAGTCTCACTTCCCCCCGGTCAAAAGGGCCATCTGAAAAAAGTGTAAAATCCAGAAAGACAGGACAGGCCATGGAGAACTGGGAGCCTTGTTATGCTGATGGGCGGGATGTAAATTGCCAACAGATACTCGGGAGAAGTGTATGGTGTTTCCTGAAACATCTAAAAAACAAAGCAACAGAGCCTAGGGCACTTCCACTTATGGTCCTATAGCTTAGGGAAATTAAAATCAAAAAGACACAGCCACCCCAAAGTTTGGGACGCCTCTGTTTACAAGAACCTCGTTTACAGTACAAGTTCAACATCGCAGAAAGTGAAAAATGGATAAAGAAGTTGTGGTATTTACTTACAAAGCAATATCACTCAGCAATGAAATCTATGTCATCAGGCCCTTAGCAGCACAATGAGTGGATTCAGGTATGATGATTCTAACTGAAATAAGTCACACAGAAAAATAAACATCATAAGATATCAGTAATACACGGAATGTAAAATTGGCTACACAGGAACTGAATTACAGAACAGAACAGGGTCTCAAATTTGGAAAACCAACTTATGCTTGCTTAAGGGTAAAGGTGAGTTGGGGTGCTGCATAAAACCAGAGATTGAAATGAACACAGATAAAGTTCCTTAAGCCAAATATGGAATAGACAAGAGCTACTCCTTGCTCAACGAAATGGACTCAACACCGCATATTAAATGCCTAAGAATGTACCTGACTAGTAAGTATCTTAAAACCTATGGATTGCTATGTCTCCGAAAGAGAATCAAGCATGTGTACAGGGGCATAAACGCAGCAGTGATAGGATTGGAGAGGTTCGGTGAGCAAATGAAGACCCTTTGAAGTCATATTGCATGGTACCCATTCCACGGGTTTCAACTACCCAGGTTTAAGGTATTCTTCCTTCAGCTAAAACATGCATGTGGAACCTAGAGTATGATCAACCATGTGATCGGGAGACGTGTTCAAATATGTCTCAGTTTTCGTACCCTGGTACTCGGGTGCAACATTCCAGACGCTTTACTAACACCCTCCCGACTTGGAGAGTCAGTCCCTTTAACCTCCTGTTTGGCCCAGTTTGCAATTTCTGCGGAAGATGAACAGGAATAGCGAGAACCAATGAGAGACTAGCTGGAGGTGTCTGGACGGGCAAATTTAACTCTCATTTCCCACCAGGAAGAGGAATTAACCAAAGGCTCAGCGTGCCGTGCCGGAACCAGATTAGGGCCTGAAGCCATCCTGCGGTGTTGCGGCCAGCTCAAAAGAAAGCGAGTTGAAGAAAGGAGCTCAGGGGCACTGTAATTCACAAACCTGCAGAGTTATAAATGACAGCTATCGTCCAAAAATATACTGAAGTAAGGCTGCCAAGAGGACTTGAAAGCGGGGCAGAATTGCAGGAAACCGATTTCAGGAGGTAGACTGGAATTGCATTGAAAGCATAGGAAAAGAGGCAGAACGTCCACAATGATGCACTTGGCCAAAAAGGGCGTATGCGTTTTTTCCTGAATATATTCAGGAAAAAACGCATACGCCCTTTTTGGCCAACCAAGCAAGCTTGCAAAGGAAATCTGCACTACAATGAAGTCTCACTTCCCCCCGGTCAAAAGGGCCATCTGAAAAAAGTGTAAAATCCAGAAAGGCAGGACAGGCCATGGAGAACTGGGAGCCTTGTTATGCTGATGGGCGGGATGTAAATTGCCAACAGACACTCGGGAGAAGTGTATGGTGTTTCCTGAAACATCTAAAAAACAAAGCAACAGAGCCTAGGGCACTTCCACTTATGGTCCTATAGCTTAGGGAAATTAAAATCAAAAAGACACAGCCACCCCAAAGTTTGGGACGCCTCTGTTTACAAGAACCTCGTTTACAGTACAAGTTCAACATCGCAGAAAGTGAAAAATGGATAAAGAAGTTGTGGTATTTACTTACAAAGCAATATCACTCAGCAATGAAATCTATGTCATCAGGCCCTTAGCAGCACAATGAGTGGATTCAGGTATGATGATTCTAACTGAAATAAGTCACACAGAAAAAGAAACATCATAAGATATCAGTAATACACGGAATGTAAACTTGGCTACACAGGAACTGAATTACAGAACAGAACAGGGTCTCAAATTTGGAAAACCAACTTATGCTTTCTTAAGGGTAAAGGTGAGTTGGGGTGCTGCATAAAACCAGAGATTGAAATGAGCACAGATAAAGTTCCTTAAGCCAAATATGGAATAGACAAGAGCTACCTCTTGCTCAACGAAATGGACTCAACACCGCATATTAAATGCCTAAGAATGTACCTGACTAGTAAGTATCTTAAAACCTATGGATTGCTATGTCTCCAAAAGAGAATCAAGCATGTGTACAGGGGCATAAACGCAGCAGTGATAGGATTGGAGAGGTTCGGTGAGCAAATGAAGACCCTTTGAAGTCATATTGCATGGTACCCATTCCACGGGTTTCAACTACCCAGGTTTAAGGTATTCTTCCTTCAGCTAAAACATGCATGTGGAACCTAGAGTATGATCAACCATGTGATCGGGAGACGTGTTCAAATATGTCTCAGTTTTCGTACCCTGGTACTCGGGTGCAACATTCCAGACGCTTTACTAACACCCTCCCGACTTGGAGAGTCAGTCCCTTTAACCTCCTGTTTGGCCCAGTTTGCAATTTCTGCGGAAGATGAACAGGAATAGCGAGAACCAATGAGAGACTAGCTGGAGGTGTCTGGACGGGCAAATTTAACTCTCATTTCCCACCAGGAAGAGGAATTAACCAAAGGCTCAGCGTGCCGTGCCGGAACCAGATTAGGGCCTGAAGCCATCCTGCGGTGTTGCGGCCAGCTCAAAAGAAAGCGAGTTGAAGAAAGGAGCTCAGGGGCACTGTAATTCACAAACCTGCAGAGTTATAAATGACAGCTATCGTCCAAAAATATACTGAAGTAAGGCTGCCAAGAGGACTTGAAAGCGGGGCAGAATTGCAGGAAACCGATTTCAGGAGGTAGACTGGAATTGCATTGAAAGCATAGGAAAAGAGGCAGAACGTCCACAATGATGCACTTGGCCAAAAAGGGCGTATGCGTTTTTTCCTGAATATATTCAGGAAAAAACGCATACGCCCTTTTTGGCCAACCAAGCAAGCTTGCAAAGGAAATCTGCACTACAATGAAGTCTCACTTCCCCCCGGTCAAAAGGGCCATCTGAAAAAAGTGTAAAATCCAGAAAGACAGGACAGGCCATGGAGAACTGGGAGCCTTGTTATGCTGATGGGCGGGATGTAAATTGCCAACAGACACTCGGGAGAAGTGTATGGTGTTTCCTGAAACATCTAAAAAACAAAGCAACAGAGCCTAGGGCACTTCCACTTATGGTCCTATAGCTTAGGGAAATTAAAATCAAAAAGACACAGCCACCCCAAAGTTTGGGACGCCTCTGTTTACAAGAACCTCGTTTACAGTACAAGTTCAACATCGCAGAAAGTGAAAAATGGATAAAGAAGTTGTGGTATTTACTTACAAAGCAATATCACTCAGCAATGAAATCTATGTCATCAGGCCCTTAGCAGCTCAATGAGTGGATTCAGGTATGATGATTCTAACTGAAATAAGTCACACAGAAAAAGAAACATCATAAGATATCAGTAATACACGGAATGTAAACTTGGCTACACAGGAACTGAATTACAGAACAGAACAGGGTCTCAAATTTAGAAAACCAACTTATGCTTGCTTAAGGGGAAAGGTGAGTTGGGGTGCTGCATAAAACCAGAGATTGAAATGAACACAGATAAAGTTCCTTAAGCCAAATATGGAATAGACAAGAGCTACTCCTTGCTCAACGAAATGGACTCAACACCGCATATTAAATGCCTAAGAATGTACCTGACTAGTAAGTATCTTAAAACCTATGGATTGCTATGTCTCCGAAAGAGAATCAAGCATGTGTACAGGGGCATAAACGCAGCAGTGATAGGATTGGAGAGGTTCGGTGAGCAAATGAAGACCCTTTGAAGTCATATTGCATGGTACCCATTCCACGGGTTTCAACTACCCAGGTTTAAGGTATTCTTCCTTCAGCTAAAACATGCATGTGGAACCTAGAGTATGATCAACCATGTGATCGGGAGACGTGTTCAAATATGTCTCAGTTTTCGTACCCTGGTACTCGGGTGCAACATTCCAGACGCTTTACTAACACCCTCCCGACTTGGAGAGTCAGTCCCTTTAACCTCCTGTTTGGCCCAGTTTGCAATTTCTGCGGAAGATGAACAGGAATAGCGAGAACCAATGAGAGACTAGCTGGAGGTGTCTGGACGGGCAAATTTAACTCTCATTTCCCACCAGGAAGAGGAATTAACCAAAGGCTCAGCGTGCCGTGCCGGAACCAGATTAGGGCCTGAAGCCATCCTGCGGTGTTGCGGCCAGCTCAAAAGAAAGCGAGTTGAAGAAAGGAGCTCAGGGGCACTGTAATTCACAAACCTGCAGAGTTATAAATGACAGCTATCGTCCAAAAATATACTGAAGTAAGGCTGCCAAGAGGACTTGAAAGCGGGGCAGAATTGCAGGAAACCGATTTCAGGAGGTAGACTGGAATTGCATTGAAAGCATAGGAAAAGAGGCAGAACGTCCACAATGATGCACTTGGCCAAAAAGGGCGTATGCGTTTTTTCCTGAATATATTCAGGAAAAAACGCATACGCCCTTTTTGGCCAACCAAGCAAGCTTGCAAAGGAAATCTGAACTACAATGAAGTCTCACTTCCCCCCGGTCAAAAGGGCCATCTGAAAAAAGTGTAAAATCCAGAAAGGCAGGACAGGCCATGGAGAACTGGGAGCCTTGTTATGCTGATGGGCGGGATGTAAATTGCCAACAGACACTCGGGAGAAGTGTATGGTGTTTCCTGAAACATCTAAAAAACAAAGCAACAGAGCCTAGGGCACTTCCACTTATGGTCCTATAGCTTAGGGAAATTAAAATCAAAAAGACACAGCCACCCCAAAGTTTGGGACGCCTCTGTTTACAAGAACCTCGTTTACAGTACAAGTTCAACATCGCAGAAAGTGAAAAATGGATAAAGAAGTTGTGGTATTTACTTACAAAGCAATATCACTCAGCAATGAAATCTATGTCATCAGGCCCTTAGCAGCACAATGAGTGGATTCAGGTATGATGATTCTAACTGAAATAAGTCACACAGAAAAAGGAACATCATAAGATATCAGTAATACACGGAATGTAAACTTGGCTACACAGGAACTGAATTACAGAACAGAACAGGGTCTCAAATTTAGAAAACCAACTTATGCTTTCTTAAGGGTAAAGGTGAGTTGGGGTGCTGCATAAAACCAGAGATTGAAATGAGCACAGATAAAGTTCCTTAAGCCAAATATGGAATAGACAAGAGCTACTCCTTGCTCAACGAAATGGACTCAACACCGCATATTAAATGCCTAAGAATGTACCTGACTAGTAAGTATCTTAAAACCTATGGATTGCTATGTCTCCGAAAGAGAATCAAGCATGTGTACAGGGGCATAAACGCAGCAGTGATAGGATTGGAGAGGTTCGGTGAGCAAATGAAGACCCTTTGAAGTCATATTGCATGGTACCCATTCCACGGGTTTCAACTACCCAGGTTTAAGGTATTCTTCCTTCAGCTAAAACATGCATGTGGAACCTAGAGTATGATCAACCATGTGATCGGGAGACGTGTTCAAATATGTCTCAGTTTTCGTACCCTGGTACTCGGGTGCAACATTCCAGACGCTTTACTAACACCCTCCCGACTTGGAGAGTCAGTCCCTTTAACCTCCTGTTTGGCCCAGTTTGCAATTTCTGCGGAAGATGAACAGGAATAGCGAGAACCAATGAGAGACTAGCTGGAGGTGTCTGGACGGGCAAATTTAACTCTCATTTCCCACCAGGAAGAGGAATTAACCAAAGGCTCAGCGTGCCGTGCCGGAACCAGATTAGGGCCTGAAGCCATCCTGCGGTGTTGCGGCCAGCTCAAAAGAAAGCGAGTTGAAGAAAGGAGCTCAGGGGCACTGTAATTCACAAACCTGCAGAGTTATAAATGACAGCTATCGTCCAAAAATATACTGAAGTAAGGCTGCCAAGAGGACTTGAAAGCGGGGCAGAATTGCAGGAAACCGATTTCAGGAGGCAGACTGGAATTGCATTGAAAGCATAGGAAAAGAGGCAGAACGTCCACAATGATGCACTTGGCCAAAAAGGGCGTATGCGTTTTTTCCTGAATATATTCAGGAAAAAACGCATACGCCCTTTTTGGCCAACCAAGCAAGCTTGCAAAGGAAATCTGCACTACAATGAAGTCTCACTTCCCCCCGGTCAAAAGGGCCATCTGAAAAAAGTGTAAAATCCAGAAAGGCAGGACAGGCCATGGAGAACTGGGAGCCTTGTTATGCTGATGGGCGGGATGTAAATTGCCAACAGACACTCGGGAGAAGTGTATGGTGTTTCCTGAAACATCTAAAAAACAAAGCAACAGAGCCTAGGGCACTTCCACTTATGGTCCTATAGCTTAGGGAAATTAAAATCAAAAAGACACAGCCACCCCAAAGTTTGGGACGCCTCTGTTTACAAGAACCTCGTTTACAGTACAAGTTCAACATCGCAGAAAGTGAAAAATGGATAAAGAAGTTGTGGTATTTACTTACAAAGCAATATCACTCAGCAATGAAATCTATGTCATCAGGCCCTTAGCAGCACAATGAGTGGATTCAGGTATGATGATTCTAACTGAAATAAGTCACACAGAAAAAGAAACATCATAAGATATCAGTAATACACGGAATGTAAACTTGGCTACACAGGAACTGAATTACAGAACAGAACAGGGTCTCAAATTTAGAAAACCAACTTATGCTTGCTTAAGGGTAAAGGTGAGTTGGGGTGCTGCATAAAACCAGAGATTTAAATGAGCACAGATAAAGTTCCTTAAGCCAAATATGGAATAGACAAGAGCTACCTCTTGCTCAACGAAATGGACTCAACACCGCATATTAAATGCCTAAGAATGTACCTGACTAGTAAGTATCTTAAAACCTATGGATTGCTATGTCTCCGAAAGAGAATCAAGCATGTGTACAGGATCATAAACGCAGCAGTGATAGGATTGGAGAGGTTCGGTGAGCAAATGAAGACCCTTTGAAGTCATATTGCATGGTACCCATTCCACGGGTTTCAACTACCCAGGTTTAAGGTATTCTTCCTTCAGCTAAAACATGCATGTGGAACCTAGAGTATGATCAACCATGTGATCGGGAGACGTGTTCAAATATGTCTCAGTTTTCGTACCCTGGTACTCGGGTGCAACATTCCAGACGCTTTACTAACACCCTCCCGACTTGGAGAGTCAGTCCCTTTAACCTCCTGTTTGGCCCAGTTTGCAATTTCTGCGGAAGATGAACAGGAATAGCGAGAACCAATGAGAGACTAGCTGGAGGTGTCTGGACGGGCAAATTTAACTCTCATTTCCCACCAGGAAGAGGAATTAACCAAAGGCTCAGCGTGCCGTGCCGGAACCAGATTAGGGCCTGAAGCCATCCTGCGGTGTTGCGGCCAGCTCAAAAGAAAGCGAGTTGAAGAAAGGAGCTCAGGGGCACTGTAATTCACAAACCTGCAGAGTTATAAATGACAGCTATCGTCCAAAAATATACTGAAGTAAGGCTGCCAAGAGGACTTGAAAGCGGGGCAGAATTGCAGGAAACCGATTTCAGGAGGCAGACTGGAATTGCATTGAAAGCATAGGAAAAGAGGCAGAACGTCCACAATGATGCACTTGGCCAAAAAGGGCGTATGCGTTTTTTCCTGAATATATTCAGGAAAAAACGCATACGCCCTTTTTGGCCAACCAAGCAAGCTTGCAAAGGAAATCTGCACTACAATGAAGTCTCACTTCCCCCCGGTCAAAAGGGCCATCTGAAAAAAGTGTAAAATCCAGAAAGGCAGGACAGGCCATGGAGAACTGGGAGCCTTGTTATGCTGATGGGCGGGATGTAAATTGCCAACAGACACTCGGGAGAAGTGTATGGTGTTTCCTGAAACATCTAAAAAACAAAGCAACAGAGCCTAGGGCACTTCCACTTATGGTCCTATAGCTTAGGGAAATTAAAATCAAAAAGACACAGCCACCCCAAAGTTTGGGACGCCTCTGTTTACAAGAACCTCGTTTACAGTACAAGTTCAACATCGCAGAAAGTGAAAAATGGATAAAGAAGTTGTGGTATTTACTTACAAAGCAATATCACTCAGCAATGAAATCTATGTCATCAGGCCCTTAGCAGCACAATGAGTGGATTCAGGTATGATGATTCTAACTGAAATAAGTAACACAGAAAAAGGAACATCATAAGATATCAGTAATACACGGAATGTAAACTTGGCTACACAGGAACTGAATTACAGAACAGAACAGTGTCTCAAATTTGGAAAACCAACTTATGCTTTCTTAAGGGTAAAGGTGAGTTGGGGTGCTGCATAAAACCAGAAATTGAAATGAGCACAGATAAAGTTCCTTAAGCCAAATATGGAATAGACAAGAGCTACTCCTTGCTCAACGAAATGGACTCAACACCGCATATTAAATGCCTAAGAATGTACCTGACTAGTAAGTATCTTAAAACCTATGGATTGCTATGTCTCCGAAAGAGAATCAAGCATGTGTACAGGGGCATAAACGCAGCAGTGATAGGATTGGAGAGGTTCGGTGAGCAAATGAAGACCCTTTGAAGTCATATTGCATGGTACCCATTCCACGGGTTTCAACTACCCAGGTTTAAGGTATTCTTCCTTCAGCTAAAACATGCATGTGGAACCTAGAGTATGATCAACCATGTGATCGGGAGACGTGTTCAAATATGTCTCAGTTTTCGTACCCTGGTACTCGGGTGCAACATTCCAGACGCTTTACTAACACCCTCCCGACTTGGAGAGTCAGTCCCTTTAACCTCCTGTTTGGCCCAGTTTGCAATTTCTGCGGAAGATGAACAGGAATAGCGAGAACCAATGAGAGACTAGCTGGAGGTGTCTGGACGGGCAAATTTAACTCTCATTTCCCACCAGGAAGAGGAATTAACCAAAGGCTCAGCGTGCCGTGCCGGAACCAGATTAGGGCCTGAAGCCATCCTGCGGTGTTGCGGCCAGCTCAAAAGAAAGCGAGTTGAAGAAAGGAGCTCAGGGGCACTGTAATTCACAAACCTGCAGAGTTATAAATGACAGCTATCGTCCAAAAATATACTGAAGTAAGGCTGCCAAGAGGACTTGAAAGCGGGGCAGAATTGCAGGAAACCGATTTCAGGAGGCAGACTGGAATTGCATTGAAAGCATAGGAAAAGAGGCAGAACGTCCACAATGATGCACTTGGCCAAAAAGGGCATATGCGTTTTTTCCTGAATATATTCAGGAAAAAACGCATACGCCCCTTTTGGCCAACCAAGCAAGCTTGCAATGGAAATCTGCACTACAATGAAGTCTCACTTCCCCCCGGTCAAAAGGGCCATCTGAAAAAAGTGTAAAATCCAGAAAGGCAGGACAGGCCATGGAGAACTGGGAGCCTTGTTATGCTGATGGGCGGGATGTAAATTGCCAACAGACACTCGGGAGAAGTGTATGGTGTTTCCTGAAACATCTAAAAAACAAAGCAACAGAGCCTAGGGCACTTCCACTTATGGTCCTATAGCTTAGGGAAATTAAAATCAAAAAGACACAGCCACCCCAAAGTTTGGGACGCCTCTGTTTACAAGAACCTCGTTTACAGTACAAGTTCAACATCGCAGAAAGTGAAAAATGGATAAAGAAGTTGTGGTATTTACTTACAAAGCAATATCACTCAGCAATGAAATCTATGTCATCAGGCCCTTAGCAGCACAATGAGTGGATTCAGGTATGATGATTCTAACTGAAATAAGTCACACAGAAAAAGAAACATCATAAGATATCAGTAATACACGGAATGTAAACTTGGCTACACAGGAACTGAATTACAGAACAGAACAGGGTCTCAAATTTAGAAAACCAACTTATGCTTGCTTAAGGGTAAAGGTGAGTTGCGGTGCTGCATAAAACCAGAGATTGAAATGAACACAGATAAAGTTCCTTAAGCCAAATATGGAATAGACAAGAGCTACTCCTTGCTCAACGAAATGGACTCAACACCGCATATTAAATGCCTAAGAATGTACCTGACTAGTAAGTATCTTAAAACCTATGGATTGCTATGTCTCCGAAAGAGAATCAAGCATGTGTACAGGGGCATAAACGCAGCAGTGATAGGATTGGAGAGGTTCGGTGAGCAAATGAAGACCCTTTGAAGTCATATTGCATGGTACCCATTCCACGGGTTTCAACTACCCAGGTTTAAGGTATTCTTCCTTCAGCTAAAACATGCATGTGGAACCTAGAGTATGATCAACCATGTGATCGGGAGACGTGTTCAAATATGTCTCAGTTTTCGTACCCTGGTACTCGGGTGCAACATTCCAGACGCTTTACTAACACCCTCCCGACTTGGAGAGTCAGTCCCTTTAACCTCCTGTTTGGCCCAGTTTGCAATTTCTGCGGAAGATGAACAGGAATAGCGAGAACCAATGAGAGACTAGCTGGAGGTGTCTGGACGGGCAAATTTAACTCTCATTTCCCACCAGGAAGAGGAATTAACCAAAGGCTCAGCGTGCCGTGCCGGAACCAGATTAGGGCCTGAAGCCATCCTGCGGTGTTGCGGCCAGCTCAAAAGAAAGCGAGTTGAAGAAAGGAGCTCAGGGGCACTGTAATTCACAAACCTGCAGAGTTATAAATGACAGCTATCGTCCAAAAATATACTGAAGTAAGGCTGCCAAGAGGACTTGAAAGCGGGGCAGAATTGCAGGAAACCGATTTCAGGAGGTAGACTGGAATTGCATTGAAAGCATAGGTAAAGAGGCAGAACGTCCACAATGATGCACTTGGCCAAAAAGGGCGTATGCGTTTTTTCCTGAATATATTCAGGAAAAAACGCATACGCCCTTTTTGACCAACCAAGCAAGCTTGCAAAGGAAATCTGCACTACAATGAAGTCTCACTTCCCCCCGGTCAAAAGGGCCATCTGAAAAAAGTGTAAAATCCAGAAAGACAGGACAGGCCATGGAGAACTGGGAGCCTTGTTATGCTGATGGGCGGGATGTAAATTGCCAACAGACACTCGGGAGAAGTGTATGGTGTTTCCTGAAACATCTAAAAAACAAAGCAACAGAGCCTAGGGCACTTCCACTTATGGTCCTATAGCTTAGGGAAATTAAAATCAAAAAGACACAGCCACCCCAAAGTTTGGGACGCCTCTGTTTACAAGAACCTCGTTTACAGTACAAGTTCAACATCGCAGAAAGTGAAAAATGGATAAAGAAGTTGTGGTATTTACTTACAAAGCAATATCACTCAGCAATGAAATCTATGTCATCAGGCCCTTAGCAGCACAATGAGTGGATTCAGGTATGATGATTCTAACTGAAATAAGTCACACCGAAAAAGAAACATCATAAGATATCAGTAATACACGGAATGTAAACTTGGCTACACAGGAACTGAATTACAGAACAGAACAGGGTCTCAAATTTAGAAAACCAACTTATGCTTGCTTAAGGGGAAAGGTGAGTTGGGGTGCTGCATAAAACCAGAGATTGAAATGAACACAGATAAAGTTCCTTAAGCCAAATATGGAATAGACAAGAGCTACTCCTTGCTCAACGAAATGGACTCAACACCCCATATTAAATGCCTAAGAATGTACCTGACTAGTAAGTATCTTAAAACCTATGGATTGCTATGTCTCTGAAAGAGAATCAAGCATGTGTACAGGGGCATAAACGCAGCAGTGATAGGATTGGAGAGGTTCGGTGAGCAAATGAAGACCCTTTGAAGTCATATTGCATGGTACCCATTCCACGGGTTTCAACTACCCAGGTTTAAGGTATTCTTCCTTCAGCTAAAACATGCATGTGGAACCTAGAGTATGATCAACCATGTGATCGGGAGACGTGTTCAAATATGTCTCAGTTTTCGTACCCTGGTACTCGGGTGCAACATTCCAGACGCTTTACTAACACCCTCCCGACTTGGAGAGTCAGTCCCTTTAACCTCCTGTTTGGCCCAGTTTGCAATTTCTGCGGAAGATGAACAGGAATAGCGAGAACCAATGAGAGACTAGCTGGAGGTGTCTGGACGGGCAAATTTAACTCTCATTTCCCACCAGGAAGAGGAATTAACCAAAGGCTCAGCGTGCCGTGCCGGAACCAGATTAGGGCCTGAAGCCATCCTGCGGTGTTGCGGCCAGCTCAAAAGAAAGCGAGTTGAAGAAAGGAGCTCAGGGGCACTGTAATTCACAAACCTGCAGAGTTATAAATGACAGCTATCGTCCAAAAATATACTGAAGTAAGGCTGCCAAGAGGACTTGAAAGCGGGGCAGAATTGCAGGAAACCGATTTCAGGAGGCAGACTGGAATTGCATTGAAAGCATAGGAAAAGAGGCAGAACGTCCACAATGATGCACTTGGCCAAAAAGTGCGTATGCGTTTTTTCCTGAATATATTCAGGAAAAAACG
Source organism: Pseudorca crassidens (assembly GCF_039906515.1). NCBI lineage: Eukaryota > Metazoa > Chordata > Mammalia > Artiodactyla > Delphinidae > Pseudorca > Pseudorca crassidens. The sequence goes on from NW_027136308.1 coordinate 1,160,364, forward strand.
CATACGCCCTTTTTGGCCAACCAAGCAAGCTTGCAAAGGAAATCTGCACTACAATGAAGTCTCACTTCCCCCCGGTCAAAAGGGCCATCTGAAAAAAGTGTAAAATCCAGAAAGACAGGACATGCAATGGAGAACTGGGAGCCTTGTTATGCTGATGGGCGGGATGTAAATTGCCAACAGACACTCGGGAGAAGTGTATGGTGTTTCCTGAAACATCTAAAAAACAAAGCATCAGAGCCTAGGGCACTTCCACTTATGGTCCTATAGCTTAGGGAAATTAAAATCAAAAAGACACAGCCACCCCAAAGTTTGGGACGCCTCTGTTTACAAGAACCTCGTTTACAGTACAAGTTCAACATCGCAGAAAGTGAAAAATGGATAAAGAAGTTGTGGTATTTACTTACAAAGCAATATCACTCAGCAATGAAATCTAGGTCATCAGGCCCTTAGCAGCACAATGAGTGGATTCAGGTATGATGATTCTAACTGAAATAAGTCACACAGAAAAAGAAACATCATAAGATATCAGTAATACACGGAATGTAAACTTGGCTACACAGGAACTGAATTACAGAACAGAACAGGGTCTCAAATTTAGAAAACCAACTTATGCTTGCTTAAGGGGAAAGGTGAGTTGGGGTGCTGCATAAAACCAGAGATTGAAATGAGCACAGATAAAGTTCCTTAAGCCAAATATGGAATAGACAAGAGCTACCTCTTGCTCAACGAAATGGACTCAACACCGCATATTAAATGCCTAAGAATGTACCTGACTAGTAAGTATCTTAAAACCTATGGATTGCTATGTCTCCGAAAGAGAATCAAGCATGTGTACAGGGGCATAAACGCAGCAGTGATAGGATTGGAGAGGTTCGGTGAGCAAATGAAGACCCTTTGAAGTCATATTGCATGGTACCCATTCCACGGGTTTCAACTACCCAGGTTTAAGGTATTCTTCCTTCAGCTAAAACATGCATGTGGAACCTAGAGTATGATCAACCATGTGATCGGGAGACGTGTTCAAATATGTCTCAGTTTTCGTACCCTGGTACTCGGGTGCAACATTCCAGACGCTTTACTAACACCCTCCCGACTTGGAGAGTCAGTCCCTTTAACCTCCTGTTTGGCCCAGTTTGCAATTTCTGCGGAAGATGAACAGGAATAGCGAGAACCAATGAGAGACTAGCTGGAGGTGTCTGGACGGGCAAATTTAACTCTCATTTCCCACCAGGAAGAGGAATTAACCAAAGGCTCAGCGTGCCGTGCCGGAACCAGATTAGGGCCTGAAGCCATCCTGCGGTGTTGCGGCCAGCTCAAAAGAAAGCGAGTTGAAGAAAGGAGCTCAGGGGCACTGTAATTCACAAACCTGCAGAGTTATAAATGACAGCTATCGTCCAAAAATATACTGAAGTAAGGCTGCCAAGAGGACTTGAAAGCGGGGCAGAATTGCAGGAAACCGATTTCAGGAGGTAGACTGGAATTGCATTGAAAGCATAGGAAAAGAGGCAGAACGTCCACAATGATGTACTTGGCCATAAAGGGCGTATGCGTTTTTTCCTGAATATATTCAGGAAAAAACGCATACGCCCCTTTTGGCCAACCAAGCAAGCTTGCAATGGAAATCTGCACTACAATGAAGTCTCACTTCCCCCCGGTCAAAAGGGCCATCTGAAAAAAGTGTAAAATCCAGAAAGGCAGGACAGGCCATGGAGAACTGGGAGCCTTGTTATGCTGATGGGCGGGATGTAAATTGCCAACAGACACTCGGGAGAAGTGTATGGTGTTTCCTGAAACATCTAAAAAACAAAGCAACAGAGCCTAGGGCACTTCCACTTATGGTCCTATAGCTTAGGAAAATTAAAATCAAAAAGACACAGCCACCCCAAAGTTTGGGACGCCTCTGTTTACAAGAACCTCATTTACCGTACAAGTTCAATATCACAGAAAGTGAAAAATGGATAAAGAACTTGTGGTACTTACGTACAATGCAGTATCACTCAACAATGAAATCTATGTCATCAGGCCCGTAGCAGCATAATGAGTGGATTCAGGTACGATGATTCTAACTGAAATAAGTCACACAGAAAAAGAAACATCATAAGATATCACTAATACACGGAATGTAAACTTGGCTACACAGGAACTGAATTACAGAACAGAACAGGGTCTCAAAATTAGAAAACCAACTTATGCTTGCTTAAGGGGAAAGGTGAGTTGGGGTGCTGCATAAAACCAGACATTGAAATGAGCACAGATAAAGTTCCTTAAGCCAAATATGGAATAGCAACAGCTACTCCTTGCTCAATGAAATGGACTCAACACCCCATATTAAACGTCTAACAATGTACCTGACTAGTAAGTATCTTAAAACCTATGGATTGCTATGTCTCCAAAAGAGAATCAAGCATGTGTACAGGGGCATAAACGCAGCAGTGATAGGGTTGGAGAGGTTCAGTGAGCAAATGAAGACCCTTTGAAGTCATATTGCATGGTACCCATTCCACGGGTCTCAACTCTCCAGGTTTAAGGTATTCTTCCTTCAGCTAAGACATGCATGTGGAACCCAGAGTATGATCAACCATGTGAACGGGAGACATGTTCAAATATGTCTCAGTTGTCCTCCCCTGGTTCTCGGGTGCAACATTCCAGACGCTTTACTAACACTCTCCGCACTTGGAGAGTCAGCACCTTTAAGCTCCTGTTTGGCCCAGTTTGCAATTTCTGCGGAAGATGAACAGAAATAGGGAGAACCAATGAGAGACTAGCTGGAGGTGTCTGGACGCGCAAATTTAACTCTCATTTCCCACCAGGAAGAGGAAATAACCAAAGGCTCAGCATGCCGTGCCGGAACCAGATTAGGGCCTGAAGCCATCCTGCGGTGTTGCGGCCAGCTCAAAAGAAAGCGAGTTGAAGAAAGGAGCTCAGGGGCACTGTAATTCACAAACCTGCAGAGTTATAAATGACAGCTATCGTCCAAAAATATACTGAAGTAAGGCTGCCAAGAGGACTTGAAAGCGGGGCAGAATTGCAGGAAACCGATTTCAGGAGGTAGACTGGAATTGCATTGAAAGCATAGGAAAAGAGGCAGAACGTCCACAATGATGCACTTGGCCAAAAAGGGCGTATGCGTTTTTTCCTGAATATATTCAGGAAAAAACGCATACGCCCTTTTTGGCCAACCAAGCAAGCTTGCAAAGGAAATCTGCACTACAATGAAGTCTCACTTCCCCCCGGTCAAAAGGGCCATCTGAAAAAAGTGTAAAATCCAGAAAGGCAGGACAGGCCATGGAGAACTGGGAGCCTTGTTATGCTGATGGGCGGGATGTAAATTGCCAACAGACACTCGGGAGAAGTGTATGGTGTTTCCTGAAACATCTAAAAAACAAAGCAACAGAGCCTAGGGCACTTCCACTTATGGTCCTATAGCTTAGGGAAATTAAAATCAAAAAGACACAGCCACCCCAAAGTTTGGGACGCCTCTGTTTACAAGAACCTCGTTTACAGTACAAGTTCAACATCGCAGAAAGTGAAAAATGGATAAAGAAGTTGTGGTATTTACTTACAAAGCAATATCACTCAGCAATGAAATCTATGTCATCAGGCCCTTAGCAGCACAATGAGTGGATTCAGGTATGATGATTCTAACTGAAATAAGTCACACCGAAAAAGAAACATCATAAGATATCAGTAATACACGGAATGTAAACTTGGCTACACAGGAACTGAATTACAGAACAGAACAGGGTCTCAAATTTAGAAAACCAACTTATGCTTGCTTAAGGGGAAAGGTGAGTTGGGGTGCTGCATAAAACCAGAGATTGAAATGAGCACAGATAAAGTTCCTTAAGCCAAATATGGAATAGACAAGAGCTACTCCTTGCTCAACGAAATGGACTCAACACCGCATATTAAATGCCTAAGAATGTACCTGACTAGTAAGTATCTTAAAACCTATGGATTGCTATGTCTCCGAAAGAGAATCAAGCATGTGTACAGGGGCATAAACGCAGCAGTGATAGGATTGGAGAGGTTCGGTGAGCAAATGAAGACCCTTTGAAGTCATATTGCATGGTACCCATTCCACGGGTTTCAACTACCCAGGTTTAAGGTATTCTTCCTTCAGCTAAAACATGCATGTGGAACCTAGAGTATGATCAACCATGTGATCGGGAGACGTGTTCAAATATGTCTCAGTTTTCGTACCCTGGTACTCGGGTGCAACATTCCAGACGCTTTACTAACACCCTCCCGACTTGGAGAGTCAGTCCCTTTAACCTCTTGTTTGGCCCAGTTTGCAATTTCTGCGGAAGATGAACAGGAATAGTGAGAACCAATGAGAGACTAGCTGGAGGTGTCTGGACGGGCAAATTTAACTCTCATTTCCCACCAGGAAGAGGAATTAACCAAAGGCTCAGCGTGCCGTGCCGGAACCAGATTAGGGCCTGAAGCCATCCTGCGGTGTTGCGGCCAGCTCAAAAGAAAGCGAGTTGAAGAAAGGAGCTCAGGGGCACTGTAATTCACAAACCTGCAGAGTTATAAATGACAGCTATCGTCCAAAAATATACTGAAGTAAGGCTGCCAAGAGTACTTGAAAGCAGGGCAGAATTGCAGGAAACCGATTTCAGGAGGTAGACTGGAATTGCATTGAAAGCATAGGAAAAGAGGCAGAACGTCCACAATGATGCACTTGGCCAAAAAGGGCGTATGCGTTTTTTCCTGAATATATTCAGGAAAAAACGCATACGCCCTTTTTGGCCAACCAAGCAAACTTGCAAAGGAAATCTGCACTACAATGAAGTCTCACTTCCCCCCGGTCAAAAGGGCCATCTGAAAAAAGTGTAAAATCCAGAAAGGCAGGACAGGCCATGGAGAACTGGGAGCCTTGTTATGCTGATGGGCGGGATGTAAATTGCCAACAGACACTCGGGAGAAGTGTATGGTGTTTCCTGAAACATCTAAAAAACAAAGCAACAGAGCCTAGGGCACTTCCACTTATGGTCCTATAGCTTAGGGAAATTAAAATCAAAAAGACACAGCCACCCCAAAGTTTGGGACGCCTCTGTTTACAAGAACCTCGTTTACCGTACAATTTCAATATCACAGAAAGTGAAAAATGGATAAAGTACTTGTGGTACTTACGTACAATGCAGTATCACTCAACAATGAAATCTATGTCATCAGGCCCGTAGCAGCATAATGAGTGGATTCAGGTACGATGATTCTAACTGAAATAAATCACACAGAAAAAGAAACATCATAAGATATCACTAATACACGGAATGTAAACTTGGCTACACAGGAACTGAATTCCAAAACAGAACAGGGTCTCAAAATTAGAAAACCAACTTATGCTTGCTTAAGGGGAAAGGTGAGTTGGGGTGCTGCATAAAACCAGAGATTGAAATGAGCACAGATAAAGTTCCTTAAGCCAAATATGGAATAGCAAGAGCTACTCCTTGCTCAATGAAATGGACTCAACACCCCATATTAAACGTCTAAGAATGTACCTGACTAGTAAGTATCTTAAAACCTATGGATTGCTATGTCTCCAAAAGAGAATCAAGCATGTGTACAGGGGTATAAACGCAGCAGTGATAGGATTGGAGAGGTTCAGTGAGCAAATGAAGACCCTTTGAAGTCATATTGCATGGTACCCATTCCACGGGTCTCAACTCTCCAGGTTTAAGGTATTCTTCCTTCAGCTAAAACATGCATGTGGAACCCAGAGTATGATCAACCATGTGAACGGGAGATATGTTCAAATATGTCTCAGTTGTCCTCCCCTGGTTCTCGGGTGCAACATTCCAGACGCTTTACTAACACTCTCCGCACTTGGAGAGTCAGCACCTTTAAGCTCCTGTTTGGCCCAGTTTGCAATTTCTGCGGAAGATGAACAGAAATAGGGAGAACCAATGAGAGACTAGCTGGAGGTGTCTGGACGGGCAAATTTAACTCTCATTTCCCACCAGGAAAAGGAAATAACCAAAGGCTCAGCATGCCATGCCGGAACCAGATTAGGGCCTGAAGCCATCCTGCGGTGTTGCGGCCAGCTCAAAAGAAAGCGAGTTGAAGAAAGGAGCTCAGGGGCACTGTAATTCACAAACCTGCAGAGTTATAAATGACAGCTATCGTCCAAAAATATACTGAAGTAAGGCTGCCAAGAGGACTTGAAAGCGGGGCAGAATTGCAGGAAACCGATTTCAGGAGGTAGACTGGAATTGCATTGAAAGCATAGGAAAAGAGGCAGAACGTCCACAATGATGCACTTGGCCAAAAAGGGCGTATGCGTTTTTTCCTGAATATATTCAGGAAAAAACGCATACGCCCTTTTTGGCCAACCAAGCAAGCTTGCAAAGGAAATCTGCACTACAATGAAGTCTCACTTCCCCCCGGTCAAAAGGGCCATCTGAAAAAAGTGTAAAATCCAGAAAGGCAGGACAGGCCATGGAGAACTGAGAGCCTTGTTATGCTGATGGGCGGGATGTAAATTGCCAACAGACACTCGGGAGAAGTGTATGGTGTTTCCTGAAACATCTAAAAAACAAAGCAACAGAGCCTAGGGCACTTCCACTTATGGTCCTATAGCTTAGGGAAATTAAAATCAAAAAGACACAGCCACCCCAAAGTTTGGGACGCCTCTGTTTACAAGAACCTCGTTTACAGTACAAGTTCAACATCGCAGAAAGTGAAAAATGGATAAAGAAGTTGTGGTATTTACTTACAAAGCAATATCACTCAGCAATGAAATCTATGTCATCAGGCCCTTAGCAGCACAATGAGTGGATTCAGGTATGATGATTCTAACTGAAATAAGTCACACAGAAAAAGAAACATCATAAGATATCAGTAATACACGGAATGTAAACTTGGCTACACAGGAACTGAATTACAGAACAGAACAGGGTCTCAAATTTAGAAAACCAACTTATGCTTGCTTAAGGGGAAAGGTGAGTTGGGGTGCTGCATAAAACCAGAGATTGAAATGAGCACAGATAAAGTTCCTTAAGCCAAATATGGAATAGACAAGAGCTACTCCTTGCTCAAAGAAATGGACTCAACACCGCATATTAAACGCCTAAGAATGTACCTGACTAGTAAGTATCTTAAAACCTATGGATTGCTATGTCTCCGAAAGAGAATCAAGCATGTGTACAGGGGCATAAACGCAGCAGTGATAGGATTGGAGAGGTTCGGTGAGCAAATGAAGACCCTTTGAAGTCATATTGCATGGTACCCATTCCACGGGTTTCAACTACCCAGGTTTAAGGTATTCTTCCTTCAGCTAAAACATGCATGTGGAACCTAGAGTATGATCAACCATGTGATCGGGAGACGTGTTCAAATATGTCTCAGTTTTCGTACCCTGGTACTCGGGTGCAACATTCCAGACGCTTTACTAACACCCTCCCGACTTGGAGAGTCAGTCCCTTTAACCTCCTGTTTGGCCCAGTTTGCAATTTCTGCGGAAGATGAACAGGAATAGCGAGAACCAATGAGAGACTAGCTGGAGGTGTCTGGACGGGCAAATTTAACCCTCATTTCCCACCAGGAAGAGGAATTAACCAAAGGCTCAGCGTGCCGTGCCGGAACCAGATTAGGGCCTGAAGCCATCCTGCGGTGTTGCGGCCAGCTCAAAAGAAAGCGAGTTGAAGAAAGGAGCTCAGGGGCACTGTAATTCACAAACCTGCAGAGTTATAAATGACAGCTATCGTCCAAAAATATACTGAAGTAAGGCTGCCAAGAGGACTTGAAAGCGGGGCAGAATTGCAGGAAACCGATTTCAGGAGGTAGACTGGAATTGCATTGAAAGCATAGGAAAAGAGGCAGAACGTCCACAATGATGCACTTGGCCAAAAAGGGCGTATGCGTTTTTTCCTGAATATATTCAGGAAAAAACGCATACGCCCTTTTTGGCCAACCAAGCAAGCTTGCAAAGGAAATCTGAACTACAATGAAGTCTCACTTCCCCCCGGTCAAAAGGGCCATCTGAAAAAAGTGTAAAATCCAGAAAGGCAGGACAGGCCATGGAGAACTGGGAGCCTTGTTATGCTGATGGGCGGGATGTAAATTGCCAACAGACACTCGGGAGAAGTGTATGGTGTTTCCTGAAACATCTAAAAAACAAAGCAACAGAGCCTAGGGCACTTCCACTTATGGTCCTATAGCTTAGGGAAATTAAAATCAAAAAGACACAGCCACCCCAAAGTTTGGGACGCCTCTGTTTACAAGAACCTCGTTTACAGTACAAGTTCAACATCACAGAAAGTGAAAAATGGATAAAGAAGTTGTGGTATTTACTTACAAAGCAATATCACTCAGCAATGAAATCTATGTCATCAGGACCTTAGCAGCACAATGAGTGGATTCAGGTATGATGATTCTAACTGAAATAAGTCACACCGAAAAAGAAACATCATAAGATATCAGTAATACACGGAATGTAAACTTGGCTACACAGGAACTGAATTACAGAACAGAACAGGGTCTCAAATTTAGAAAACCAACTTATGCTTGCTTAAGGGTAAAGGTGAGTTGGGGTGCTGCATAAAACCAGAGATTGAAATGAGCACAGATAAAGTTCCTTAAGCCAAATATGGAATAGACAAGAGCTACTCCTTGCTCAACGAAATGGACTCAACACCGCATATTAAACGCCTAAGAATGTACCTGACTAGTCAGTATCTTAAAACCTATGGATTGCTATGTCTCCGAAAGAGAATCAAGCATGTGTACAGGGGCATAAACGCAGCAGTGATAGGATTGGAGAGGTTCGGTGAGCAAATGAAGACCCTTTGAAGTCATACTGCATGGTACCCATTCCACGGGTTTCAACTACCCAGTTTTAAGGTATTCTTCCTTCAGGTAAAACATGCATGGGGAACCTAGAGTATGATCAACCATGTGATCGGGAGACGTGTTCAAATATGTCTCAGTTTTCGTACCCTGGTACTCGGGTGCAACATTCCAGACGCTTTATTAACACCCTCCCGACTTGGAGAGTCAGTCCCTTCAACCTCCTGTTTGGCCCAGTTTGCAATTTCTGCGGAAGATGAACAGGAATAGTGAGAACCAATGAGAGACTAGCTGGAGGTGTCTGGACGGGCAAATTTAACTCTCATTTCCCACCAGGAAGAGGAATTAACCAAAGGCTCAGCGTGCCGTGCCGGAACCAGATTAGGGCCTGAAGCCATCCTGCGGTGTTGCGGCCAGCTCAAAAGAAAGCGAGTTGAAGAAAGGAGCTCAGGGCCACTGTAATTCACAAACCTGCAGAGTTATAAATGACAGCTATCGTCCAAAAATATACTGAAGTAAGGCTGCCAAGAGGACTTGAAAGCAGGGCAGAATTGCAGGAAACCGATTTCAGGAGGTAGACTGGAATTGCATTGAAAGCATAGGAAAAGAGGCAGAACGTCCACAATGATGCACTTGGCCAAAAAGGGCGTATGCGTTTTTTCCTGAATATATTCAGGAAAAAACGCATACGCCCTTTTTGGCCAACCAAGCAAACTTGCAAAGGAAATCTGCACTACAATGAAGTCTCACTTCCCCCCGGTCAAAAGGGCCATCTGAAAAAAGTGTAAAATCCAGAAAGGCAGGACAGGCCATGGAGAACTGGGAGCCTTGTTATGCTGATGGGCGGGATGTAAATTGCCAACAGACACTCGGGAGAAGTGTATGGTGTTTCCTGAAACATCTAAAAAACAAAGCAACAGAGCCTAGGGCACTTCCACTTATGGTCCTATAGCTTAGGGAAATTAAAATCAAAAAGACACAGCCACCCCAAAGTTTGGGACGCCTCTGTTTACAAGAACCTCGTTTACCGTACAATTTCAATATCACAGAAAGTGAAAAATGGATAAAGTACTTGTGGTACTTACGTACAATGCAGTATCACTCAACAATGAAATCTATGTCATCAGGCCCGTAGCAGCATAATGAGTGGATTCAGGTACGATGATTCTAACTGAAATAAATCACACAGAAAAAGAAACATCATAAGATATCACTAATACACGGAATGTAAACTTGGCTACACAGGAACTGAATTCCAAAACAGAACAGGGTCTCAAAATTAGAAAACCAACTTATGCTTGCTTAAGGGGAAAGGTGAGTTGGGGTGCTGCATAAAACCAGAGATTGAAATGAGCACAGATAAAGTTCCTTAAGCCAAATATGGAATAGCAAGAGCTACTCCTTGCTCAATGAAATGGACTCAACACCCCATATTAAACGTCTAAGAATGTACCTGACTAGTAAGTATCTTAAAACCTATGGATTGCTATGTCTCCAAAAGAGAATCAAGCATGTGTACAGGGGTATAAACGCAGCAGTGATAGGATTGGAGAGGTTCAGTGAGCAAATGAAGACCCTTTGAAGTCATATTGCATGGTACCCATTCCACGGGTCTCAACTCTCCAGGTTTAAGGTATTCTTCCTTCAGCTAAAACATGCATGTGGAACCCAGAGTATGATCAACCGTGTGAACGGGAGACATGTTCAAATATGTCTCAGTTGTCCTCCCCTGGTTTTCGGGTGCAACATTCCAGACGCTTTACTAACACTCTCCGCACTTGGAGAGTCAGCACCTTTAAGCTCCTGTTTGGCCCAGTTTGCAATTTCTGCGGAAGATGAACAGAAATAGGGAGAACCAATGAGAGACTAGCTGGAGGTGTCTGGACGGGCAAATTTAACTCTCATTTCCCACCAGGAAAAGGAAATAACCAAAGGCTCAGCATGCCATGCCGGAACCAGATTAGGGCCTGAAGCCATCCTGCGGTGTTGCGGCCAGCTCAAAAGAAAGCGAGTTGAAGAAAGGAGCTCAGGGGCACTGTAATTCACAAACCTGCAGAGTTATAAATGACAGCTATCGTCCAAAAATATACTGAAGTAAGGCTGCCAAGAGGACTTGAAAGCGGGGCAGAATTGCAGGAAACCGATTTCAGGAGGTAGACTGGAATTGCATTGAAAGCATAGGAAAAGAGGCAGAACGTCCACAATGATGCACTTGGCCAAAAAGGGCATATGCGTTTTTTCCTGAATATATTCAGGAAAAAACGCATACGCCCTTTTTGGCCAACCAAGCAAGCTTGCAAAGGAAATCTGCACTACAATGAAGTCTCACTTCCCCCCGGTCAAAAGGGCCATCTGAAAAAAGTGTAAAATCCAGAAAGGCAGGACAGGCCATGGAGAACTGAGAGCCTTGTTATGCTGATGGGCGGGATGTAAATTGCCAACAGACACTCGGGAGAAGTGTATGGTGTTTCCTGAAACATCTAAAAAACAAAGCAACAGAGCCTAGGGCACTTCCACTTATGGTCCTATAGCTTAGGGAAATTAAAATCAAAAAGACACAGCCACCCCAAAGTTTGGGACGCCTCTGTTTACAAGAACCTCGTTTACAGTACAAGTTCAACATCGCAGAAAGTGAAAAATGGATAAAGAAGTTGTGGTATTTACTTACAAAGCAATATCACTCAGCAATGAAATCTATGTCATCAGGCCCTTAGCAGCACAATGAGTGGATTCAGGTATGATGATTCTAACTGAAATAAGTCACACAGAAAAAGAAACATCATAAGATATCAGTAATACACAGAATGTAAACTTGGCTACACAGGAACTGAATTACAGAACAGAACAGGGTCTCAAATTTAGAAAACCAACTTATGCTTGCTTAAGGGTAAAGGTGAGTTGGGGTGCTGCATAAAACCAGAGATTGAAATGAGCACAGATAAAGTTCCTTAAGCCAAATATGGAATAGACAAGAGCTACTCCTTGCTCAACGAAATGGACTCAACACCGCATATTAAATGCCTAAGAATGTACCTGACTAGTAAGTATCTTAAAACCTATGGATTGCTATGTCTCCGAAAGAGAATCAAGCATGTGTACAGGGGCATAAACGCAGCAGTGATAGGATTGGAGAGGTTCGGTGAGCAAATGAAGACCCTTTGAAGTCATATTGCATGGTACCCATTCCACGGGTCTCAACTACCCAGGTTTAAGGTATTCTTCCTTCAGCTAAAACATGCATGTGGAACCTAGAGTATGATCAACCATGTAATCGGGAGACGTGTTCAAATATGTCTCAGTTTTCGTACTCGGGTGCAACATTCCAGACGCTTTACTAACACCCTCCCGACTTGGAGAGTCAGTCCCTTTAACCTCCTGTTTGGCCCAGTTTGCAATTTCTGCAGAAGATGAACAGGAATAGCGAGAACCAATGAGAGACTAGCTGGAGGTGTCTGGACGGGCAAATTTAACTCTCATTTCCCACCAGGAAGAGGAATTAACCAAAGGCTCAGCGTGCCGTGCCGGAACCAGATTAGGGCCTGAAGCCATCCTGCGGTGTTGCGGCCAGCTCAAAAGAAAGCGAGTTGAAGAAAGGAGCTCAGGGGCACTGTAATTCACAAACCTGCAGAGTTATAAATGACAGCTATCGTCCAAAAATATACTGAAGTAAGGCTGCCAAGAGGACTTGAAAGCGGGGCAGAATTGCAGGAAACCGATTTCAGGAGGTAGACTGGAATTGCATTGAAAGCATAGGAAAAGAGGCAGAACGTCCACAATGATGCACTTGGCCAAAAAGGGCGTATGCGTTTTTTCCTGAATATATTCAGGAAAAAACGCATACGCCCTTTTTGGCCAACCAAGCAAGCTTGCAAAGGAAATCTGAACTACAATGAAGTCTCACTTCCCCCCGGTCAAAAGGGCCATCTGAAAAAAGTGTAAAATCCAGAAAGGCAGGACAGGCCATGGAGAACTGGGAGCCTTGTTATGCTGATGGGCGGGATGTAAATTGCCAACAGACACTCGGGAGAAGTGTATGGTGTTTCCTGAAACATCTAAAAAACAAAGCAACAGAGCCTAGGGCACTTCCACTTATGGTCCTATAGCTTAGGGAAATTAAAATCAAAAAGACACAGCCACCCCAAAGTTTGGGACGCCTCTGTTTACAAGAACCTCGTTTACAGTACAAGTTCAACATCACAGAAAGTGAAAAATGGATAAAGAAGTTGTGGTATTTACTTACAAAGCAATATCACTCAGCAATGAAATCTATGTCATCAGGACCTTAGCAGCACAATGAGTGGATTCAGGTATGATGATTCTAACTGAAATAAGTCACACAGAAAAAGAAACATCATAAGATATCAGTAATACACGGAATGTAAACTTGGCTACACAGGAACTGAATTACAGAACAGAACAGGGTCTCAAATTTAGAAAACCAACTTATGCTTGCTTAAGGGTAAAGGTGAGTTGGGGTGCTGCATAAAACCAGAGATTGAAATGAGCACAGATAAAGTTCCTTAAGCCAAATATGGAATAGACAAGAGCTACTCCTTGCTCAACGAAATGGACTCAACACCGCATATTAAACGCCTAAGAATGTACCTGACTAGTCAGTATCTTAAAACCTATGGATTGCTATGTCTCCGAAAGAGAATCAAGCATGTGTACAGGGGCATAAACGCAGCAGTGATAGGATTGGAGAGGTTCGGTGAGCAAATGAAGACCCTTTGAAGTCATACTGCATGGTACCCATTCCACGGGTTTCAACTACCCAGTTTTAAGGTATTCTTCCTTCAGGTAAAACATGCATGGGGAACCTAGAGTATGATCAACCATGTGATCGGGAGACGTGTTCAAATATGTCTCAGTTTTCGTACCCTGGTACTCGGGTGCAACATTCCAGACGCTTTATTAACACCCTCCCGACTTGGAGAGTCAGTCCCTTTAACCTCCTGTTTGGCCCAGTTTGCAATTTCTGCGGAAGATGAACAGGAATAGTGAGAACCAATGAGACACTAGCTGGAGGTGTCTGGACGGGCAAATTTAACTCTCATTTCCCACCAGGAAGAGGAATTAACCAAAGGCTCAGCGTGCCGTGCCGGAACCAGATTAGGGCCTGAAGCCATCCTGCGGTGTTGCGGCCAGCTCAAAAGAAAGCGAGTTGAAGAAAGGAGCTCAGGGCCACTGTAATTCACAAACCTGCAGAGTTATAAATGACAGCTATCGTCCAAAAATATACTGAAGTAAGGCTGCCAAGAGGACTTGAAAGCGGGGCAGAATTGCAGGAAACCGATTTCAGGAGGTAGACTGGAATTGTATTGAAAGCATAGGAAAAGAGGCAGAACGTCCACAATGATGCACTTGGCCAAAAAGGGCGTATGTGTTTTTTCCTGAATATATTCAGGAAAAAACGCATACGCACTTTTTGGCCAACCAAGCAAGCTTGCAAAGGAAATCTGCACTACAATGAAGTCTCACTTCCCCCCGGTCAAAAGGGCCATCTGAAAAAAGTGTAAAATCCAGAAAGGCAGGACAGGCCATGGAGAACTGGGAGCCTTGTTATGCTGATGGGCGGGATGTAAATTGCCAACAGACACTCGGGAGAAGTGTATGGTGTTTCCTGAAACATCTAAAAAACAAAGCAACAGAGCCTAGGGCACTTCCACTTATGGTCCTATAGCTTAGGGAAATTAAAATCAAAAAGACACAGCCACCCCAAAGTTTGGGACACCTCTGTTTACAAGAACCTCGTTTACAGTACAATTTCAACATCGCAGAAAGTGAAAAATGGATAAAGAAGTTGTGGTATTTACTTACAAAGCAATATCACTCAGCAATGAAATCTATGTCATCAGGCCCGTAGCAGCATAATGAGTGGATTCAGGTACGATGATTCTAACTGAAATAAGTCACACAGAAAAAGAAACATCATAAGATATCAGTAATACACGGAATGTAAACTTCGCTACACAGGAACTGAATTCCAAAACAGAACAGGGTCTCAAATTTAGAAAACCAACTTATGCTTGCTTAAGGGGAAAGGTGAGTTGGGGTGCTGCATAAAACCAGAGATTGAAATGAGCACAGATAAAGTTCCTTAAGCCAAATATGGAATAGACAAGAGCTACTCCTTGCTCAACGAAATGGACACAACACCGCATATTAAACGCCTAAGAATGTACCTGACTAGTAAGTATCTTAAAACCTATGGATTGCTATGTCTCCGAAAGAGAATCAAGCATGTGTACAGGGGCATAAACGCAGCAGTGATAGGATTGGAGAGGTTTGGTGAGCAAATGAAGACCCTCTGAAGTCATATTGCATGGTACCCATTCCACGGGTTTCAACTACCCAGGTTTAAGGTATTCTTCCTTCAGCTAAAACATGCATGTGGAACCTAGAGTCTGATCAACCATGTGATCGGGAGACGTGTTCAAATATGTCTCAGTTTTCGTACCCTGGTACTCGGGTGCAACATTCCAGACGCTTTACTAACACCCTCCCGACTTGGAGAGTCAGTCCCTTTAACCTCCTGTTTGGCCCAGTTTGCAATTTCTGCGGAAGATGAACAGGAATAGCGAGAACCAATGAGAGACTAGCTGGAGGTGTCTGGACGGGCAAATTTAACTCTCATTTCCCACCAGGAAGAGGAATTAACCAAAGGCTCAGCGTGCCGTGCCGGAACCAGATTAGGGCCTGAAGCCATCCTGCGGTGTTGCGGCCAGCTCAAAAGAAAGCGAGTTGAAGAAAGGAGCTCAGGGGCACTGTAATTCACAAACCTGCAGAGTTATAAATGACAGCTATCGTCCAAAAATATACTGAAGTAAGGCTGCCAAGAGGACTTGAAAGCGGGGCAGAATTGCAGGAAACCGATTTCAGGAGGTAGACTGGAATTGCATTGAAAGCATAGGAAAAGAGGCAGAACGTCCACAATGATGCACTTGGCCAAAAAGGGCGTATGCGTTTTTTCCTGAATATATTCAGGAAAAAACGCATACGCCCTTTTTGGCCAACCAAGCAAGCTTGCAAAGGAAATCTGCACTACAATGAAGTCTCACTTCCCCCCGGTCAAAAGGGCCATCTGAAAAAAGTGTAAAATCCAGAAAGGCAGGACAGGCCATGGAGAACTGGGAGCCTTGTTATGCTGATGGGCGGGATGTAAATTGCCAACAGAAACTCGGGAGAAGTGTATGGTGTTTCCTGAAACATCTAAAAAACAAAGCAACAGAGCCTAGGGCACTTCCACTTATGGTCCTATAGCTTAGGGAAATTAAAATCAAAAAGACACAGCCACCCCAAACATTGGGATGCCTCTGTTTACAAGAACCTCGTTTACAGTACAAGTTCAACATCGCAGAAAGTGAAAAATGGATAAAGAAGTTGTGGTATTTACTTACAAAGCAATATCACTCAGCAATGAAATCTATGTCATCAGGCCCTTAGCAGCACAATGAGTGGATTCAGGTATGATGATTCTAACTGAAATAAGTCACACAGAAAAAGAAACATCATAAGATATCAGTAATACACGGAATGTAAACTTGGCTACACAGGAACTGAATTACAGAACAGAACAGGGTCTCAAATTTAGAAAACCAACTTATGCTTGCTTAAGGGGAAAGGTGAGTTGGGGTGCTGCATAAAACCAGAGATTGAAATCAGCACAGATAAAGTTCCTTAAGCCAAATATGGAATAGACAAGAGCTACTCCTTGCTCAACGAAATGGACACAACACCGCATATTAAACGCCTAAGAATGTACCTGACTAGTAAGTATCTTAAAACCTATGGATTGCTATGTCTCCGAAAGGGAATCAAGCATGTGTACAGGGGCATAAACGCAGCAGTGATAGGATTGGAGAGGTTTGGTGAGCAAATGAAGACCCTCTGAAGTCATATTGCATGGTACCCATTCCACGGGTTTCAACTACCCAGGTTTAAGGTATTCTTCCTTCAGCTAAAACATGCATGTGGAACCTAGAGTCTGATCAACCATGTGATCGGGAGACGTGTTCAAATATGTCTCAGTTTTCGTACCCTGGTACTCGGGTGCAACATTCCAGACGCTTTACTAACACCCTCCCGACTTGGAGAGTCAGTCCCTTTAACCTCCTGTTTGGCCCAGTTTGCAATTTCTGCGGAAGATGAACAGGAATAGCGAGAACCAATGAGAGACTAGCTGGAGGTGTCTGGACGGGCAAATTTAACTCTCATTTCCCACCAGGAAGAGGAATTAACCAAAGGCTCAGCGTGCCGTGCCGGAACCAGATTAGGGCCTGAAGCCATCCTGCGGTGTTGCGGCCAGCTCAAAAGAAAGCGAGTTGAAGAAAGGAGCTCAGGGGCACTGTAATTCACAAACCTGCAGAGTTATAAATGACAGCTATCGTCCAAAAATATACTGAAGTAAGGCTGCCAAGAGGACTTGAAAGCGGGGCAGAATTGCAGGAAACCGATTTCAGGAGGTAGACTGGAATTGCATTGAAAGCATAGGAAAAGAGGCAGAACGTCCACAATGATGCACTTGGCCAAAAAGGGCGTATGCGTTTTTTCCTGAATATATTCAGGAAAAAACGCATACGCCCTTTTTGGCCAACCAAGCAAGCTTGCAAAGGAAATCTGCACTACAATGAAGTCTCACTTCCCCCCGGTCAAAAGGGCCATCTGAAAAAAGTGTAAAATCCAGAAAGGCAGGACAGGCCATGGAGAACTGGGAGCCTTGTTATGCTGATGGGCGGGATGTAAATTGCCAACAGACACTCGGGAGAAGTGTATGGTGTTTCCTGAAACATCTAAAAAACAAAGCAACAGAGCCTAGGGCACTTCCACTTATGGTCCTATAGCTTAGGGAAATTAAAATCAAAAAGACACAGCCACCCCAAAGTTTGGGATGCCTCTGTTTACAAGAACCTCGTTTACAGTACAAGTTCAACATCGCAGAAAGTGAAAAATGGATAAAGAAGTTGTGGTATTTACTTACAAAGCAATATCACTCAGCAATGAAATCTATGTCATCAGGCCCTTAGCAGCACAATGAGTGGATTCAGGTATGATGATTCTAACTGAAATAAGTCACACAGAAAAAGAAACATCATAAGATATCAGTAATACACGGAATGTAAACTTGGCTACACAGGAACTGAATTACAGAACAGAACAGGGTCTCAAATTTAGAAAACCAACTTATGCTTGCTTAAGGGGAAAGGTGAGTTGGGGTGCTGCATAAAACCAGAGATTGAAATGAACACAGATAAAGTTCCTTAAGCCAAATATGGAATAGACAAGAGCTACTCCTTGCTCAACGAAATGGACTCAACACCGCATATTAAATGCCTAAGAATGTACCTGACTAGTAAGTATCTTAAAACCTATGGATTGCTATGTCTCCGAAAGAGAATCAAGCATGTGTACAGGGGCATAAACGCAGCAGTGATAGGATTGGAGAGGTTTGGTGAGCAAATGAAGACCCTCTGAAGTCATATTGCATGGTACCCATTCCACGGGTTTCAACTACCCAGGTTTAAGGTATTCTTCCTTCAGCTAAAACATGCATGTGGAACCTAGAGTATGATCAACCATGTGATCGGGAGACGTGTTCAAATATGTCTCAGTTTTCGTACCCTGGTACTCGGGTGCAACATTCCAGACGCTTTACTAACACCCTCCCGACTTGGAGAGTCAGTCCCTTTAACCTCCTGTTTGGCCCAGTTTGCAATTTCTGCGGAAGATGAACAGGAATAGCGAGAACCAATGAGAGACTAGCTGGAGGTGTCTGGACGGGCAAATTTAACCCTCATTTCCCACCAGGAAGAGGAATTAACCAAAGGCTCAGCGTGCCGTGCCGGAACCAGATTAGGGCCTGAAGCCATCCTGCGGTGTTGCGGCCAGCTCAAAAGAAAGCGAGTTGAAGAAAGGAGCTCAGGGGCACTGTAATTCACAAACCTGCAGAGTTATAAATGACAGCTATCGTCCAAAAATATACTGAAGTAAGGCTGCCAAGAGGACTTGAAAGCGGGGCAGAATTGCAGGAAACCGATTTCAGGAGGTAGACTGGAATTGCATTGAAAGCATAGGAAAAGAGGCAGAACGTCCACAATGATGCACTTGGCCAAAAAGGGCGTATGCGTTTTTTCCTGAATATATTCAGGAAAAAACGCATACGCCCTTTTTGGCCAACCAAGCAAGCTTGCAAAGGAAATCTGCACTACAATGAAGTCTCACTTCCCCCCGGTCAAAAGGGCCATCTGAAAAAAGTGTAAAATCCAGAAAGGCAGGACAGGCCATGGAGAACTGGGAGCCTTGTTATGCTGATGGGCGGGATGTAAATTGCCAACAGACACTCGGGAGAAGTGTATGGTGTTTCCTGAAACATCTAAAAAACAAAGCAACAGAGCCTAGGGCACTTCCACTTATGGTCCTATAGCTTAGGGAAATTAAAATCAAAAAGACACAGCCACCCCAAAGTTTGGGACGCCTCTGTTTACAAGAACCTCGTTTACAGTACAAGTTCAACATCGCAGAAAGTGAAAAATGGATAAAGAAGTTGTGGTATTTACTTACAAAGCAATATCACTCAGCAATGAAATCTATGTCATCAGGCCCTTAGCAGCACAATGAGTGGATTCAGGTATGATGATTCTAACTGAAATAAGTCACACAGAAAAAGAAACATCATAAGATATCAGTAATACACGGAATGTAAACTTGGCTACACAGGAACTGAATTACAGAACAGAACAGGGTCTCAAATTTAGAAAACCAACTTATGCTTGCTTAAGGGTAAAGGTGAGTTGGGGTGCTGCATAAAACCAGAGATTTAAATGAGCACAGATAAAGTTCCTTAAGCCAAATATGGAATAGACAAGAGCTACCTCTTGCTCAACGAAATGGACTCAACACCGCATATTAAATGCCTAAGAATGTACCTGACTAGTAAGTATCTTAAAACCTATGGATTGCTATGTCTCCGAAAGAGAATCAAGCATGTGTACAGGGGCATAAACGCAGCAGTGATAGGATTGGAGAGGTTCGGTGAGCAAATGAAGACCCTTTGAAGTCATATTGCATGGTACCCATTCCACGGGTTTCAACTACCCAGGTTTAAGGTATTCTTCCTTCAGCTAAAACATGCATGTGGAACCTAGAGTCTGATCAACCATGTGATCGGGAGACGTGTTCAAATATGTCTCAGTTTTCGTACCCTGGTACTCGGGTACAACATTCCAGACGCTTTACTAACACCCTCCCGATTTGGAGAGTCAGTCCCTTTAACCTCCTGTTTGGCCCAGTTTGCAATTTCTGCGGAAGATGAACAGGAATAGCGAGAACCAATGAGAGACTAGCTGGAGGTGTCTGAACGGGCAAATTTAACTCTCATTTCCCACCAGGAAGAGGAATTAACCAAAGGCTCAGCGTGCCGTGCCGGAACCAGATTAGGGCCTGAAGCCATCCTGCGGTGTTGCAGCCAGCTCAAAAGAAAGCGAGTTGAAGAAAGGAGCTCAGGGGCACTGTAATTCACAAACCTGCAGAGTTATAAATGACAGCTATCGTCCAAAAATATACTGAAGTAAGGCTGCCAAGAGGACTTGAAAGCGGGGCAGAATTGCAGGAAACCGATTTCAGGAGGCAGACTGAAATTGCATTGAAAGCATAGGAAAAGAGGCAGAACGTCCACAATGATGCACTTGGCCAAAAAGGGCGTATGCGTTTTTTCCTGAATATATTCAGGAAAAAACGCATACGCCCTTTTTGGCCAACCAAGCAAGCTTGCAAAGGAAATCTGCACTACAATGAAGTCTCACTTCCCCCCGGTCAAAAGGGCCATCTGAAAAAAGTGTAAAATCCAGAAAGGCAGGACAGGCCATGGAGAACTGGGAGCCTTGTTATGCTGATGGGCGGGATGTAAATTGCCAACAGACACTCGGGAGAAGTGTATGGTGTTTCCTGAAACATCTAAAAAACAAAGCAACAGAGCCTAGGGCACTTCCACTTATGGTCCTATAGCTTAGGGAAATTAAAATCAAAAAGACACAGCCACCCCAAAGTTTGGGACGCCTCTGTTTACAAGAACCTCGTTTACAGTACAAGTTCAACATCGCAGAAAGTGAAAAATGGATAAAGAAGTTGTGGTATTTACTTACAAAGCAATATCACTCAGCAATGAAATCTATGTCATCAGGCCCTTAGCAGCACAATGAGTGGATTCAGGTATGATGATTCTAACTGAAATAAGTCACACAGAAAAAGAAACATCATAAGATATCAGTAATACACGGAATGTAAACTTGGCTACACAGGAACTGAATTACAGAACAGAACAGGGTCTCAAATTTAGAAAACCAACTTATGCTTGCTTAAGGGGAAAGGTGAGTTGGGGTGCTGCATAAAACCAGAGATTGAAATGAGCACAGATAAAGTTCCTTAAGCCAAATATGGAATAGACAAGAGCTACTCCTTGCTCAACGAAATGGACTCAACACCGCATATTAAATGCCTAAGAATGTACCTGACTAGTAAGTATCTTAAAACCTATGGATTGCTATGTCTCCGAAAGAGAATCAAGCATGTGTACAGGGGCATAAACGCAGCAGTGATAGGATTGGAGAGGTTCGGTGAGCAAATGAAGACCCTTTGAAGTCATATTGCATGGTACCCATTCCACGGGTCTCAACTACCCAGGTTTAAGGTATTCTTCCTTCAGCTAAAACATGCATGTGGAACCTAGAGTATGATCAACCATGTGATCGGGAGACGTGTTCAAATATGTCTCAGTTTTCGTACCCTGGTACTCGGGTGCAACATTCCAGACGCTTTACTAACACCCTCCCGACTTGGAGAGTCAGTCCCTTTAACCTCCTGTTTGGCCCAGTTTGCAATTTCTGCAGAAGATGAACAGGAATAGCGAGAACCAATGAGAGACTAGCTGGAGGTGTCTGGACGGGCAAATTTAACTCTCATTTCCCACCAGGAAGAGGAATTAACCAAAGGCTCAGCGTGCCGTGCCGGAACCAGATTAGGGCCTGAAGCCATCCTGCGGTGTTGCGGCCAGCTCAAAAGAAAGCGAGTTGAAGAAAGGAGCTCAGGGGCACTGTAATTCACAAACCTGCAGAGTTATAAATGACAGCTATCGTCCAAAAATATACTGAAGTAAGGCTGCCAAGAGGACTTGAAAGCGGGGCAGAATTGCAGGAAACCGATTTCAGGAGGTAGACTGGAATTGCATTGAAAGCATAGGAAAAGAGGCAGAACGTCCACAATGATGCACTTGGCCAAAAAGGGCGTATGCGTTTTTTCCTGAATATATTCAGGAAAAAACGCATACGCCCTTTTTGGCCAACCAAGCAAGCTTGCAAAGGAAATCTGAACTACAATGAAGTCTCACTTCCCCCCGGTCAAAAGGGCCATCTGAAAAAAGTGTAAAATCCAGAAAGGCAGGACAGGCCATGGAGAACTGGGAGCCTTGTTATGCTGATGGGCGGGATGTAAATTGCCAACAGACACTCGGGAGAAGTGTATGGTGTTTCCTGAAACATCTAAAAAACAAAGCAACAGAGCCTAGGGCACTTCCACTTATGGTCCTATAGCTTAGGGAAATTAAAATCAAAAAGACACAGCCACCCCAAAGTTTGGGACGCCTCTGTTTACAAGAACCTCGTTTACAGTACAAGTTCAACATCACAGAAAGTGAAAAATGGATAAAGAAGTTGTGGTATTTACTTACAAAGCAATATCACTCAGCAATGAAATCTATGTCATCAGGACCTTAGCAGCATAATGAGTGGATTCAGGTACGATGATTCTAACTGAAATAAATCACACAGAAAAAGAAACATCATAAGATATCACTAATACACGGAATGTAAACTTGGCTACACAGGAACTGAATTCCAAAACAGAACAGGGTCTCAAAATTAGAAAACCAACTTATGCTTGCTTAAGGGGAAAGGTGAGTTGGGGTGCTGCATAAAACCAGAGATTGAAATGAGCACAGATAAAGTTCCTTAAGCCAAATATGGAATAGCAAGAGCTACTCCTTGCTCAATGAAATGGACTCAACACCCCATATTAAACGTCTAAGAATGTACCTGACTAGTAAGTATCTTAAAACCTATGGATTGCTATGTCTCCAAAAGAGAATCAAGCATGTGTACAGGGGTATAAACGCAGCAGTGATAGGATTGGAGAGGTTCAGTGAGCAAATGAAGACCCTTTGAAGTCATATTGCATGGTACCCATTCCACGGGTCTCAACTCTCCAGGTTTAAGGTATTCTTCCTTCAGCTAAAACATGCATGTGGAACCCAGAGTATGATCAACCGTGTGAACGGGAGACATGTTCAAATATGTCTCAGTTGTCCTCCCCTGGTTCTCGGGTGCAACATTCCAGACGCTTTACTAACACTCTCCGCACTTGGAGAGTCAGCACCTTTAAGCTCCTGTTTGGCCCAGTTTGCAATTTCTGCGGAAGATGAACAGAAATAGGGAGAACCAATGAGAGACTAGCTGGAGGTGTCTGGACGGGCAAATTTAACTCTCATTTCCCACCAGGAAAAGGAAATAACCAAAGGCTCAGCATGCCATGCCGGAACCAGATTAGGGCCTGAAGCCATCCTGCGGTGTTGCGGCCAGCTCAAAAGAAAGCGAGTTGAAGAAAGGAGCTCAGGGGCACTGTAATTCACAAACCTGCAGAGTTATAAATGACAGCTATCGTCCAAAAATATACTGAAGTAAGGCTGCCAAGAGGACTTGAAAGCGGGGCAGAATTGCAGGAAACCGATTTCAGGAGGTAGACTGGAATTGCATTGAAAGCATAGGAAAAGAGGCAGAACGTCCACAATGATGCACTTGGCCAAAAAGGGCGTATGCGTTTTTTCCTGAATATATTCAGGAAAAAACGCATACGCCCTTTTTGGCCAACCAAGCAAGCTTGCAAAGGAAATCTGCACTACAATGAAGTCTCACTTCCCCCCGGTCAAAAGGGCCATCTGAAAAAAGTGTAAAATCCAGAAAGGCAGGACAGGCCATGGAGAACTGAGAGCCTTGTTATGCTGATGGGCGGGATGTAAATTGCCAACAGACACTCGGGAGAAGTGTATGGTGTTTCCTGAAACATCTAAAAAACAAAGCAACAGAGCCTAGGGCACTTCCACTTATGGTCCTATAGCTTAGGGAAATTAAAATCAAAAAGACACAGCCACCCCAAAGTTTGGGACGCCTCTGTTTACAAGAACCTCGTTTACAGTACAAGTTCAACATCGCAGAAAGTGAAAAATGGATAAAGAAGTTGTGGTATTTACTTACAAAGCAATATCACTCAGCAATGAAATCTATGTCATCAGGCCCTTAGCAGCACAATGAGTGGATTCAGGTATGATGATTCTAACTGAAATAAGTCACACAGAAAAAGAAACATCATAAGATATCAGTAATACACAGAATGTAAACTTGGCTACACAGGAACTGAATTACAGAACAGAACAGGGTCTCAAATTTAGAAAACCAACTTATGCTTGCTTAAGGGTAAAGGTGAGTTGGGGTGCTGCATAAAACCAGAGATTGAAATGAGCACAGATAAAGTTCCTTAAGCCAAATATGGAATAGACAAGAGCTACTCCTTGCTCAACGAAATGGACTCAACACCGCATATTAAATGCCTAAGAATGTACCTGACTAGTAAGTATCTTAAAACCTATGGATTGCTATGTCTCCGAAAGAGAATCAAGCATGTGTACAGGGGCATAAACGCAGCAGTGATAGGATTGGAGAGGTTCGGTGAGCAAATGAAGACCCTTTGAAGTCATATTGCATGGTACCCATTCCACGGGTCTCAACTACCCAGGTTTAAGGTATTCTTCCTTCAGCTAAAACATGCATGTGGAACCTAGAGTATGATCAACCATGTGATCGGGAGACGTGTTCAAATATGTCTCAGTTTTCGTACCCTGGTACTCGGGTGCAACATTCCAGACGCTTTACTAACACCCTCCCGACTTGGAGAGTCAGTCCCTTTAACCTCCTGTTTGGCCCAGTTTGCAATTTCTGCGGAAGATGAACAGGAATAGCGAGAACCAATGAGAGACTAGCTGGAGGTGTCTGGACGGGCAAATTTAACTCTCATTTCCCACCAGGAAGAGGAATTAACCAAAGGCTCAGCGTGCCGTGCCGGAACCAGATTAGGGCCTGAAGCCATCCTGCGGTGTTGCGGCCAGCTCAAAAGAAAGCGAGTTGAAGAAAGGAGCTCAGGGGCACTGTAATTCACAAACCTGCAGAGTTATAAATGACAGCTATCGTCCAAAAATATACTGAAGTAAGGCTGCCAAGAGGACTTGAAAGCGGGGCAGAATTGCAGGAAACCGATTTCAGGAGGTAGACTGGAATTGCATTGAAAGCATAGGAAAAGAGGCAGAACGTCCACAATGATGCACTTGGCCAAAAAGAGCGTATGCGTTTTTTCCTGAATATATTCAGGAAAAAACGCATACGCCCTTTTTGGCCAACCAAGCAAGCTTGCAAAGGAAATCTGAACTACAATGAAGTCTCACTTCCCCCCGGTCAAAAGGGCCATCTGAAAAAAGTGTAAAATCCAGAAAGGCAGGACAGGCCATGGAGAACTGGGAGCCTTGTTATGCTGATGGGCGGGATGTAAATTGCCAACAGACACTCGGGAGAAGTGTATGGTGTTTCCTGAAACATCTAAAAAACAAAGCAACAGAGCCTAGGGCACTTCCACTTATGGTCCTATAGCTTAGGGAAATTAAAATCAAAAAGACACAGCCACCCCAA
Organism: Pseudorca crassidens; assembly: GCF_039906515.1. Taxonomy (NCBI): domain Eukaryota; kingdom Metazoa; phylum Chordata; class Mammalia; order Artiodactyla; family Delphinidae; genus Pseudorca; species Pseudorca crassidens. The sequence goes on from NW_027136308.1 coordinate 1,185,938, forward strand.
AGTTTGGGACGCCTCTGTTTACAAGAACCTCGTTTACAGTACAAGTTCAACATCACAGAAAGTGAAAAATGGATAAAGAAGTTGTGGTATTTACTTACAAAGCAATATCACTCAGCAATGAAATCTATGTCATCAGGACCTTAGCAGCACAATGAGTGGATTCAGGTATGATGATTCTAACTGAAATAAGTCACACCGAAAAAGAAACATCATAAGATATCAGTAATACACGGAATGTAAACTTGGCTACACAGGAACTGAATTACAGAACAGAACAGGGTCTCAAATTTAGAAAACCAACTTATGCTTGCTTAAGGGTAAAGGTGAGTTGGGGTGCTGCATAAAACCAGAGATTGAAATGAGCACAGATAAAGTTCCTTAAGCCAAATATGGAATAGACAAGAGCTACTCCTTGCTCAACGAAATGGACTCAACACCGCATATTAAACGCCTAAGAATGTACCTGACTAGTCAGTATCTTAAAACCTATGGATTGCTATGTCTCCGAAAGAGAATCAAGCATGTGTACAGGGGTATAAACGCAGCAGTGATAGGATTGGAGAGGTTCGGTGAGCAAATGAAGACCCTTTGAAGTCATACTGCATGGTACCCATTCCACGGGTTTCAACTACCCAGTTTTAAGGTATTCTTCCTTCAGGTAAAACATGCATGGGGAACCTAGAGTATGATCAACCATGTGATCGGGAGACGTGTTCAAATATGTCTCAGTTTTCGTACCCTGGTACTCGGGTGCAACATTCCAGACGCTTTATTAACACCCTCCCGACTTGGAGAGTCAGTCCCTTCAACCTCCTGTTTGGCCCAGTTTGCAATTTCTGCGGAAGATGAACAGGAATAGTGAGAACCAATGAGAGACTAGCTGGAGGTGTCTGGACGGGCAAATTTAACTCTCATTTCCCACCAGGAAGAGGAATTAACCAAAGGCTCAGCGTGCCGTGCCGGAACCAGATTAGGGCCTGAAGCCATCCTGCGGTGTTGCGGCCAGCTCAAAAGAAAGCGAGTTGAAGAAAGGAGCTCAGGGCCACTGTAATTCACAAACCTGCAGAGTTATAAATGACAGCTATCGTCCAAAAATATACTGAAGTAAGGCTGCCAAGAGGACTTGAAAGCGGGGCAGAATTGCAGGAAACCGATTTCAGGAGGTAGACTGGAATTGTATTGAAAGCATAGGAAAAGAGGCAGAACGTCCACAATGATGCACTTGGCCAAAAAGGGCGTATGTGTTTTTTCCTGAATATATTCAGGAAAAAACGCATACGCACTTTTTGGCCAACCAAGCAAGCTTGCAAAGGAAATCTGCACTACAATGAAGTCTCACTTCCCCCCGGTCAAAAGGGCCATCTGAAAAAAGTGTAAAATCCAGAAAGGCAGGACAGGCCATGGAGAACTGGGAGCCTTGTTATGCTGATGGGCGGGATGTAAATTGCCAACAGACACTCGGGAGAAGTGTATGGTGTTTCCTGAAACATCTAAAAAACAAAGCAACAGAGCCTAGGGCACTTCCACTTATGGTCCTATAGCTTAGGGAAATTAAAATCAAAAAGACACAGCCACCCCAAAGTTTGGGACGCCTCTGTTTACAAGAACCTCGTTTACAGTACAAGTTCAACATCGCAGAAAGTGAAAAATGGATAAAGAAGTTGTGGTATTTACTTACAAAGCAATATCACTCAGCAATGAAATCTATGTCATCAGGCCCTTAGCAGCACAATGAGTGGATTCAGGTATGATGATTCTAACTGAAATAAGTCACACAGAAAAAGAAACATCATAAGATATCAGTAATACACGGAATGTAAACTTGGCTACACAGGAACTGAATTACAGAACAGAACAGGGTCTCAAATTTAGAAAACCAACTTATGCTTGCTTAAGGGGAAAGGTGAGTTGGGGTGCTGCATAAAACCAGAGATTGAAATGAGCACAGATAAAGTTCCTTAAGCCAAATATGGAATAGACAAGAGCTACTCCTTGCTCAAAGAAATGGACTCAACACCGCATATTAAACGCCTAAGAATGTACCTGACTAGTAAGTATCTTAAAACCTATGGATTGCTATGTCTCCGAAAGAGAATCAAGCATGTGTACAGGGGCATAAACACAGCAGTGATAGGATTGGAGAGGTTCGGTGAGCAAATGAAGACCCTTTGAAGTCATATTGCATGGTACCCATTCCACGGGTTTCAACTACCCAGGTTTAAGGTATTCTTCCTTCAGCTAAAACATGCATGTGGAACCTAGAGTATGATCAACCATGTGATCGGGAGACGTGTTCAAATATGTCTCAGTTTTCGTACCCTGGTACTCGGGTGCAACATTCCAGACGCTTTACTAACACCCTCCCGACTTGGAGAGTCAGTCCCTTTAACCTCCTGTTTGGCCCAGTTTGCAATTTCTGCGGAAGATGAACAGGAATAGCGAGAACCAATGAGAGACTAGCTGGAGGTGTCTGGACGGGCAAATTTAACCCTCATTTCCCACCAGGAAGAGGAATTAACCAAAGGCTCAGCGTGCCGTGCCGGAACCAGATTAGGGCCTGAAGCCATCCTGCGGTGTTGCGGCCAGCTCAAAAGAAAGCGAGTTGAAGAAAGGAGCTCAGGGGCACTGTAATTCACAAACCTGCAGAGTTATAAATGACAGCTATCGTCCAAAAATATACTGAAGTAAGGCTGCCAAGAGGACTTGAAAGCGGGGCAGAATTGCAGGAAACCGATTTCAGGAGGTAGACTGGAATTGCATTGAAAGCATAGGAAAAGAGGCAGAACGTCCACAATGATGCACTTGGCCAAAAAGGGCGTATGCGTTTTTTCCTGAATATATTCAGGAAAAAACGCATACGCCCTTTTTGGCCAACCAAGCAAGCTTGCAAAGGAAATCTGCACTACAATGAAGTCTCACTTCCCCCCGGTCAAAAGGGCCATCTGAAAAAAGTGTAAAATCCAGAAAGGCAGGACAGGCCATGGAGAACTGGGAGCCTTGTTATGCTGATGGGCGGGATGTAAATTGCCAACAGACACTCGGGAGAAGTGTATGGTGTTTCCTGAAACATCTAAAAAACAAAGCAACAGAGCCTAGGGCACTTCCACTTATGGTCCTATAGCTTAGGGAAATTAAAATCAAAAAGACACAGCCACCCCAAAGTTTGGGACGCCTCTGTTTACAAGAACCTCGTTTACAGTACAAGTTCAACATCGCAGAAAGTGAAAAATGGATAAAGAAGTTGTGGTATTTACTTACAAAGCAATATCACTCAGCAATGAAATCTATGTCATCAGGCCCTTAGCAGCACAATGAGTGGATTCAGGTATGATGATTCTAACTGAAATAAGTCACACAGAAAAAGAAACATCATAAGATATCAGTAATACACGGAATGTAAACTTGGCTACACAGGAACTGAATTACAGAACAGAACAGGGTCTCAAATTTAGAAAACCAACTTATGCTTGCTTAAGGGTAAAGGTGAGTTGGGGTGCTGCATAAAACCAGAGATTGAAATGAGCACAGATAAAGTTCCTTAAGCCAAATATGGAATAGACAAGAGCTACCTCTTGCTCAACGAAATGGACTCAACACCGCATATTAAATGCCTAAGAATGTACCTGACTAGTAAGTATCTTAAAACCTATGGATTGCTATGTCTCCGAAAGAGAATCAAGCATGTGTACAGGGGCATAAACGCAGCAGTGATAGGATTGGAGAGGTTCGGTGAGCAAATGAAGACCCTTTGAAGTCATATTGCATGGTACCCATTCCACGGGTTTCAACTACCCAGGTTTAAGGTATTCTTCCTTCAGCTAAAACATGCATGTGGAACCTAGAGTCTGATCAACCATGTGATCGGGAGACGTGTTCAAATATGTCTCAGTTTTCGTACCCTGGTACTCGGGTGCAACATTCCAGACGCTTTACTAACACCCTCCCGACTTGGAGAGTCAGTCCCTTTAACCTCCTGTTTGGCCCAGTTTGCAATTTCTGCGGAAGATGAACAGGAATAGCGAGAACCAATGAGAGACTAGCTGGAGGTGTCTGGACGGGCAAATTTAACTCTCATTTCCCACCAGGAAGAGGAATTAACCAAAGGCTCAGCGTGCCGTGCCGGAACCAGATTAGGGCCTGAAGCCATCCTGCGGTGTTGCGGCCAGCTCAAAAGAAAGCGAGTTGAAGAAAGGAGCTCAGGGGCACTGTAATTCACAAACCTGCAGAGTTATAAATGACAGCTATCGTCCAAAAATATACTGAAGTAAGGCTGCCAAGAGGACTTGAAAGCGGGGCAGAATTGCAGGAAACCGATTTCAGGAGGTAGACTGGAATTGCATTGAAAGCATAGGAAAAGAGGCAGAACGTCCACAATGATGCACTTGGCCAAAAAGGGCGTATGCGTTTTTTCCTGAATATATTCAGGAAAAAACGCATACGCCCTTTTTGGCCAACCAAGCAAGCTTGCAAAGGAAATCTGCACTACAATGAAGTCTCTCTTCCCCCCGGTCAAAAGGGCCATCTGAAAAAAGTGTAAAATCCAGAAAGGCAGGACAGGCCATGGAGAACTGAGAGCCTTGTTATGCTGATGGGCGGGATGTAAATTGCCAACAGACACTCGGGAGAAGTGTATGGTGTTTCCTGAAACATCTAAAAAACAAAGCAACAGAGCCTAGGGCACTTCCACTTATGGTCCTATAGCTTAGGGAAATTAAAATCAAAAAGACACAGCCACCCCAAAGTTTGGGACGCCTCTGTTTACAAGAACCTCGTTTACAGTACAAGTTCAACATCGCAGAAAGTGAAAAATGGATAAAGAAGTTGTGGTATTTACTTACAAAGCAATATCACTCAGCAATGAAATCTATGTCATCAGGCCCTTAGCAGCACAATGAGTGGATTCAGGTATGATGATTCTAACTGAAATAAGTCACACCGAAAAAGAAACATCATAAGATATCAGTAATACACGGAATGTAAACTTGGCTACACAGGAACTGAATTACAGAACAGAACAGGGTCTCAAATTTAGAAAACCAACTTATGCTTGCTTAAGGGTAAAGGTGAGTTGGGGTGCTGCATAAAACCAGAGATTGAAATGAGCACAGATAAAGTTCCTTAAGCCAAATATGGAATAGACAAGAGCTACTCCTTGCTCAACGAAATGGACTCAACACCGCATATTAAATGCCTAAGAATGTACCTGACTAGTAAGTATCTTAAAACCTATGGATTGCTATGTCTCCGAAAGAGAATCAAGCATGTGTACAGGGGCATAAACGCAGCAGTGATAGGATTGGAGAGGTTCGGTGAGCAAATGAAGACCCTTTGAAGTCATATTGCATGGTACCCATTCCACGGGTTTCAACTACCCAGGTTTAAGGTATTCTTCCTTCAGCTAAAACATGCATGTGGAACCTAGAGTATGATCAACCATGTGATCGGGAGACGTGTTCAAATATGTCTCAGTTTTCGTACCCTGGTACTCGGGTGCAACATTCCAGACGCTTTACTAACACCCTCCCGACTTGGAGAGTCAGTCCCTTTAACCTCCTGTTTGGCCCAGTTTGCAATTTCTGCGGAAGATGAACAGGAATAGCGAGAACCAATGAGAGACTAGCTGGAGGTGTCTGGACGGGCAAATTTAACTCTCATTTCCCACCAGGAAGAGGAATTAACCAAAGGCTCAGCGTGTCGTGCCGGAACCAGATTAGGGCCTGAAGCCATCCTGCGGTGTTGCGGCCAGCTCAAAAGAAAGCGAGTTGAAGAAAGGAGCTCAGGGGCACTGTAATTCACAAACCTGCAGAGTTATAAATGACAGCTATCGTCCAAAAATATACTGAAGTAAGGCTGCCAAGAGGACTTGAAAGCGGGGCAGAATTGCAGGAAACCGATTTCAGGAGGTAGACTGGAATTGCATTGAAAGCATAGGAAAAGAGGCAGAACGTCCACAATGATGCACTTGGCCAAAAAGGGCGTATGCGTTTTTTCCTGAATATATTCAGGAAAAAACGCATACGCCCGTTTTGGCCAACCAAGCAAGCTTGCAAAGGAAATCTGCACTACAATGAAGTCTCACTTCCCCCCGGTCAAAAGGGCCATCTGAAAAAAGTGTAAAATCCAGAAAGGCAGGACAGGCCATGGAGAACTGGGAGCCTTGTTATGCTGATGGGCGGGATGTAAATTGCCAACAGACACTCGGGAGAAGTGTATGGTGTTTCCTGAAACATCTAAAAAACAAAGCAACAGAGCCTAGGGCACTTCCACTTATGGTCCTATAGCTTAGGGAAATTAAAATCAAAAAGACACAGCCACCCCAAAGTTTGGGACGCCTCTGTTTACAAGAACCTCGTTTACAGTACAAGTTCAACATCGCAGAAAGTGAAAAATGGATAAAGAAGTTGTGGTATTTACTTACAAAGCAATATCACTCAGCAATGAAATCTATGTCATCAGGCCCTTAGCAGCACAATGAGTGGATTCAGGTATGATGATTCTAACTGAAATAAGTCACACAGAAAAAGAAACATCATAAGATATCAGTAATACACGGAATGTAAACTTGGCTACACAGGAACTGAATTACAGAACAGAACAGGGTCTCAAATTTAGAAAACCAACTTATGCTTGCTTAAGGGGAAAGGTGAGTTGGGGTGCTGCATAAAACCAGAGATTGAAATGAGCACAGATAAAGTTCCTTAAGCCAAATATGGAATAGACAAGAGCTACTCCTTGCTCAACGAAATGGACACAACACCACATATTAAATGCCTAAGAATGTACCTGACTAGTAAGTATCTTAAAACCTATGGATTGCTATGTCTCCGAAAGAGAATCAAGCATGTGTACAGGGGCATAAACGCAGCAGTGATAGGATTGGAGAGGTTCGGTGAGCAAATGAAGACCCTTTGAAGTCATATTGCATGGTACCCATTCCACGGGTTTCAACTACCCAGGTTTAAGGTATTCTTCCTTCAGCTAAAACATGCATGTGGAACCTAGAGTATGATCAACCATGTGATCGGGAGACGTGTTCAAATATGTCTCAGTTTTCGTACCCTGGTACTCGGGTGCAACATTCCAGACGCTTTACTAACACCCTCCCGACTTGGAGAGTCAGTCCCTTTAACCTCCTGTTTGGCCCAGTTTGCAATTTCTGCGGAAGATGAACAGGAATAGCGAGAACCAATGAGAGACTAGCTGGAGGTGTCTGGACGGGCAAATTTAACTCTCATTTCCCACCAGGAAGAGGAATTAACCAAAGGCTCAGCGTGCCGTGCCGGAACCAGATTAGGGCCTGAAGCCATCCTGCGGTGTTGCGGCCAGCTCAAAAGAAAGCGAGTTGAAGAAAGGAGCTCAGGGGCACTGTAATTCACAAACCTGCAGAGTTATAAATGACAGCTATCGTCCAAAAATATACTGAAGTAAGGCTGCCAAGAGGACTTGAAAGCGGGGCAGAATTGCAGGAAACCGATTTCAGGAGGTAGACTGGAATTGCATTGAAAGCATAGGAAAAGAGGCAGAACGTCCACAATGATGCACTTGGCCAAAAAGGGCGTATGCGTTTTTTCCTGAATATATTCAGGAAAAAACGCATACGCCCTTTTTGGCCAACCAAGCAAGCTTGCAAAGGAAATCTGCACTACAATGAAGTCTCACTTCCCCCCGGTCAAAAGGGCCATCTGAAAAAAGTGTAAAATCCAGAAAGGCAGGACAGGCCATGGAGAACTGGGAGCCTTGTTATGCTGATGGGCGGGATGTAAATTGCCAACAGACACTCGGGAGAAGTGTATGGTGTTTCCTGAAACATCTAAAAAACAAAGCAACAGAGCCTAGGGCACTTCCACTTATGGTCCTATAGCTTAGGGAAATTAAAATCAAAAAGACACAGCCACCCCAAAGTTTGGGACGCCTCTGTTTACAAGAACCTCGTTTACAGTACAAGTTCAACATCGCAGAAAGTGAAAAATGGATAAAGAAGTTGTGGTATTTACTTACAAAGCAATATCACTCAGCAATGAAATCTATGTCATCAGGCCCTTAGCAGCACAATGAGTGGATTCAGGTATGATGATTCTAACTGAAATAAGTCACACAGAAAAAGAAACATCATAAGATATCAGTAATACACGGAATGTAAACTTGGCTACACAGGAACTGAATTACAGAACAGAACAGGGTCTCAAATTTAGAAAACCAACTTATGCTTGCTTAAGGGTAAAGGTAAGTTGGGGTGCTGCATAAAACCAGAGATTGAAATGAACACAGATAAAGTTCCTTAAGCCAAATATGGAATAGACAAGAGCTACCTCTTGCTCAACGAAATGGACTCAACACCACATATTAAATGCCTAAGAATGTACCTGACTAGTAAGTATCTTAAAACCTATGGATTGCTATGTCTCCGAAAGAGAATCAAGCATGTGTACAGGGGCATAAACACAGCAGTGATAGGCTTGGAGAGGTTCGGTGAGCAAATGAAGACCCTTTGAAGTCATATTGCATGGTACCCATTCCACGGGTTTCAACTACCCAGGTTTAAGGTATTCTTCCTTCAGCTAAAACATGCATGTGCAACCTAGAGTATGATCAACCATGTGATCGGGAGACGTGTTCAAATATGTCTCAGTTTTCGTACCCTGGTACTCGGGTACAACATTCCAGACGCTTTACTAACACCCTCCCGACTTGGAGAGTCAGTCCCTTTAACCTCCTGTTTGGCCCAGTTTGCAATTTCTGCGGAAGATGAACAGGAATAGCGAGAACCAATGAGAGACTAGCTGGAGGTGTCTGAACGGGCAAATTTAACTCTCATTTCCCACCAAGAAGAGGAATTAACCAAAGGCTCAGCGTGCCGTGCCGGAACCAGATTAGGGCCTGAAGCCATCCTGCGGTGTTGCGGCCAGCTCAAAAGAAAGCGAGTTGAAGAAAGGAGCTCAGGGGCACTGTAATTCACAAACCTGCAGAGTTATAAATGACAGCTATCGTCCAAAAATATACTGAAGTAAGGCTGCCAAGAGGACTTGAAAGCGGGGCAGAATTGCAGGAAACCGATTTCAGGAGGCAGACTGAAATTGCATTGAAAGCATAGGAAAAGAGGCAGAACGTCCACAATGATGCACTTGGCCAAAAAGGGCGTATGCGTTTTTTCCTGAATATATTCAGGAAAAAACGCATACGCCCTTTTTGGCCAACCAAGCAAGCTTGCAAAGGAAATCTGCACTACAATGAAGTCTCACTTCCCCCCGGTCAAAAGGGCCATCTGAAAAAAGTGTAAAATCCAGAAAGGCAGGACAGGCCATGGAGAACTGGGAGCCTTGTTATGCTGATGGGCGGGATGTAAATTGCCAACAGACACTCGGGAGAAGTGTATGGTGTTTCCTGAAACATCTAAAAAACAAAGCAACAGAGCCTAGGGCACTTCCACTTATGGTCCTATAGCTTAGGGAAATTAAAATCAAAAAGACACAGCCACCCCAAAGTTTGGGACGCCTCTGTTTACAAGAACCTCGTTTACAGTACAAGTTCAACATCGCAGAAAGTGAAAAATGGATAAAGAAGTTGTGGTATTTACTTACAAAGCAATATCACTCAGCAATGAAATCTATGTCATCAGGCCCTTAGCAGCACAATGAGTGGATTCAGGTATGATGATTCTAACTGAAATAAGTCACACAGAAAAAGAAACATCATAAGATATCAGTAATACACGGAATGTAAACTTGGCTACACAGGAACTGAATTACAGAACAGAACAGGGTCTCAAATTTAGAAAACCAACTTATGCTTGCTTAAGGGGAAAGGTGAGTTGGGGTGCTGCATAAAACCAGAGATTGAAATGAGCACAGATAAAGTTCCTTAAGCCAAATATGGAATAGACAAGAGCTACTCCTTGCTCAACGAAATGGACTCAACACCGCATATTAAATGCCTAAGAATGTACCTGACTAGTAAGTATCTTAAAACCTATGGATTGCTATGTCTCCGAAAGAGAATCAAGCATGTGTACAGGGGCATAAACGCAGCAGTGATAGGATTGGAGAGGTTCGGTGAGCAAATGAAGACCCTTTGAAGTCATATTGCATGGTACCCATTCCACGGGTTTCAACTACCCAGGTTTAAGGTATTCTTCCTTCAGCTAAAACATGCATGTGGAACCTAGAGTATGATCAACCATGTGATCGGGAGACGTGTTCAAATATGTCTCAGTTTTCGTACCCTGGTACTCGGGTGCAACATTCCAGACGCTTTACTAACACCCTCCCGACTTGGAGAGTCAGTCCCTTTAACCTCCTGTTTGGCCCAGTTTGCAATTTCTGCGGAAGATGAACAGGAATAGCGAGAACCAATGAGAGACTAGCTGGAGGTGTCTGGACGGGCAAATTTAACTCTCATTTCCCACCAGGAAGAGGAATTAACCAAAGGCTCAGCGTGTCGTGCCGGAACCAGATTAGGGCCTGAAGCCATCCTGCGGTGTTGCGGCCAGCTCAAAAGAAAGCGAGTTGAAGAAAGGAGCTCAGGGGCACTGTAATTCACAAACCTGCAGAGTTATAAATGACAGCTATCGTCCAAAAATATACTGAAGTAAGGCTGCCAAGAGGACTTGAAAGCGGGGCAGAATTGCAGGAAACCGATTTCAGGAGGTAGACTGGAATTGCATTGAAAGCATAGGAAAAGAGGCAGAACGTCCACAATGATGCACTTGGCCAAAAAGGGCGTATGCGTTTTTTCCTGAATATATTCAGGAAAAAACGCATACGCCCGTTTTGGCCAACCAAGCAAGCTTGCAAAGGAAATCTGCACTACAATGAAGTCTCACTTCCCCCCGGTCAAAAGGGCCATCTGAAAAAAGTGTAAAATCCAGAAAGGCAGGACAGGCCATGGAGAACTGGGAGCCTTGTTATGCTGATGGGCGGGATGTAAATTGCCAACAGACACTCGGGAGAAGTGTATGGTGTTTCCTGAAACATCTAAAAAACAAAGCAACAGAGCCTAGGGCACTTCCACTTATGGTCCTATAGCTTAGGGAAATTAAAATCAAAAAGACACAGCCACCCCAAAGTTTGGGACGCCTCTGTTTACAAGAACCTCGTTTACAGTACAAGTTCAACATCGCAGAAAGTGAAAAATGGATAAAGAAGTTGTGGTATTTACTTACAAAGCAATATCACTCAGCAATGAAATCTATGTCATCAGGCCCTTAGCAGCACAATGAGTGGATTCAGGTATGATGATTCTAACTGAAATAAGTCACACAGAAAAAGAAACATCATAAGATATCAGTAATACACGGAATGTAAACTTGGCTACACAGGAACTGAATTACAGAACAGAACAGGGTCTCAAATTTAGAAAACCAACTTATGCTTGCTTAAGGGGAAAGGTGAGTTGGGGTGCTGCATAAAACCAGAGATTGAAATGAGCACAGATAAAGTTCCTTAAGCCAAATATGGAATAGACAAGAGCTACTCCTTGCTCAACGAAATGGACACAACACCACATATTAAATGCCTAAGAATGTACCTGACTAGTAAGTATCTTAAAACCTATGGATTGCTATGTCTCCGAAAGAGAATCAAGCATGTGTACAGGGGCATAAACGCAGCAGTGATAGGATTGGAGAGGTTCGGTGAGCAAATGAAGACCCTTTGAAGTCATATTGCATGGTACCCATTCCACGGGTTTCAACTACCCAGGTTTAAGGTATTCTTCCTTCAGCTAAAACATGCATGTGGAACCTAGAGTATGATCAACCATGTGATCGGGAGACGTGTTCAAATATGTCTCAGTTTTCGTACCCTGGTACTCGGGTGCAACATTCCAGACGCTTTACTAACACCCTCCCGACTTGGAGAGTCAGTCCCTTTAACCTCCTGTTTGGCCCAGTTTGCAATTTCTGCGGAAGATGAACAGGAATAGCGAGAACCAATGAGAGACTAGCTGGAGGTGTCTGGACGGGCAAATTTAACTCTCATTTCCCACCAGGAAGAGGAATTAACCAAAGGCTCAGCGTGCCGTGCCGGAACCAGATTAGGGCCTGAAGCCATCCTGCGGTGTTGCGGCCAGCTCAAAAGAAAGCGAGTTGAAGAAAGGAGCTCAGGGGCACTGTAATTCACAAACCTGCAGAGTTATAAATGACAGCTATCGTCCAAAAATATACTGAAGTAAGGCTGCCAAGAGGACTTGAAAGCGGGGCAGAATTGCAGGAAACCGATTTCAGGAGGTAGACTGGAATTGCATTGAAAGCATAGGAAAAGAGGCAGAACGTCCACAATGATGCACTTGGCCAAAAAGGGCGTATGCGTTTTTTCCTGAATATATTCAGGAAAAAACGCATACGCCCTTTTTGGCCAACCAAGCAAGCTTGCAAAGGAAATCTGCACTACAATGAAGTCTCACTTCCCCCCGGTCAAAAGGGCCATCTGAAAAAAGTGTAAAATCCAGAAAGGCAGGACAGGCCATGGAGAACTGGGAGCCTTGTTATGCTGATGGGCGGGATGTAAATTGCCAACAGACACTCGGGAGAAGTGTATGGTGTTTCCTGAAACATCTAAAAAACAAAGCAACAGAGCCTAGGGCACTTCCACTTATGGTCCTATAGCTTAGGGAAATTAAAATCAAAAAGACACAGCCACCCCAAAGTTTGGGACGCCTCTGTTTACAAGAACCTCGTTTACAGTACAAGTTCAACATCGCAGAAAGTGAAAAATGGATAAAGAAGTTGTGGTATTTACTTACAAAGCAATATCACTCAGCAATGAAATCTATGTCATCAGGCCCTTAGCAGCACAATGAGTGGATTCAGGTATGATGATTCTAACTGAAATAAGTCACACAGAAAAAGAAACATCATAAGATATCAGTAATACACGGAATGTAAACTTGGCTACACAGGAACTGAATTACAGAACAGAACAGGGTCTCAAATTTAGAAAACCAACTTATGCTTGCTTAAGGGTAAAGGTAAGTTGGGGTGCTGCATAAAACCAGAGATTGAAATGAGCACAGATAAAGTTCCTTAAGCCAAATATGGAATAGACAAGAGCTACCTCTTGCTCAACGAAATGGACTCAACACCACATATTAAATGCCTAAGAATGTACCTGACTAGTAAGTATCTTAAAACCTATGGATTGCTATGTCTCCGAAAGAGAATCAAGCATGTGTACAGGGGCATAAACACAGCAGTGATAGGATTGGAGAGGTTCGGTGAGCAAATGAAGACCCTTTGAAGTCATATTGCATGGTACCCATTCCACGGGTTTCAACTACCCAGGTTTAAGGTATTCTTCCTTCAGCTAAAACATGCATGTGCAACCTAGAGTATGATCAACCATGTGATCGGGAGACGTGTTCAAATATGTCTCAGTTTTCGTACCCTGGTACCTGGGTACAACATTCCAGACGCTTTACTAACACCCTCCCGACTTGGAGAGTCAGTCCCTTTAACCTCCTGTTTGGCCCAGTTTGCAATTTCTGCGGAAGATGAACAGGAATAGCGAGAACCAATGAGAGACTAGCTGGAGGTGTCTGAACGGGCAAATTTAACTCTCATTTCCCACCAAGAAGAGGAATTAACCAAAGGCTCAGCGTGCCGTGCCGGAACCAGATTAGGGCCTGAAGCCATCCTGCGGTGTTGCGGCCAGCTCAAAAGAAAGCGAGTTGAAGAAAGGAGCTCAGGGGCACTGTAATTCACAAACCTGCAGAGTTATAAATGACAGCTATCGTCCAAAAATATACTGAAGTAAGGCTGCCAAGAGGACTTGAAAGCGGGGCAGAATTGCAGGAAACCGATTTCAGGAGGCAGACTGGAAGTGCATTGAAAGCATAGGAAAAGAGGCAGAACGTCCACAATGATGCACTTGGCCAAAAAGGGCGTATGCGTTTTTTCCTGAATATATTCAGGAAAAAACGCATACGCCCTTTTTGGCCAACCAAGCAAGCTTGCAAAGGAAATCTGCACTACAATGAAGTCTCACTTCCCCCCGGTCAAAAGGGCCATCTGAAAAAAGTGTAAAATCCAGAAAGGCAGGACAGGCCATGGAGAACTGGGAGCCTTGTTA